>NW_027446953.1:0-1200000 GCF_038048845.1 Mixophyes fleayi | reverse complement strand
ATTTAAACATTTGTTATGGAAAGAGAATGTATGATTATTACAGACATTTACCCTTGATAAGTAGGCTTATTTTTTCAATATTATAGAAAATCTTTAAAAACCCGGGAAAAAAGATTAGAAATGACAGAGAAATCGAAACAATCAAATATGTTGAGATATTGTACTCCAGAGATCATTTCAATTCTATCAGTGAGAAGGCATGGGGAATTAGCTCAAATGGTAGAGCGCTCGCTTTGCATGTGAGAGGTAGTGAGATCGATGCTTGCATTCTCCAAACAATCTTTTGTCTGTCCATTCAAGAACTTTTCTTTGATATTAAGACTGGTGACATTTACAATCAGGTTTATTGATTATACCAAAGGCCTTTAAAATCTCAGCTGGTAGGCAGATGACCACCGCAGCAAAATAACCAAGCCTAGGTTGAGGATTTGATATAGCTTTGAACATATCATTTATTTACTTTGAAAGTAAGGGAGAAAATCTCGATTAACATTGAACACTTTTCAGAGGTTTGATTTGTATGATATAATAGTGGTTTTACTGCATCCTTCAATTCAACACTTTTCCCATTTATAAGTCAATTATGTCACTCTTTATTTGAAGTTCTACCTGGAAAAATACATTCGAAAAGAAATTTGGAAGAATCAGCTATACTGTCAAACTTCATTTTTTCACCAGAAATTTAAACATTTGTTATGGAAAGAGAATGTATGATTATTACAGACATTTACCCTTGATAAGTAGGCTTATTTTTTCAATATTATAGAAAATCTTTAAAAACCCGGGAAAAAAGATTAGAAATGACAGAGAAATCGAAACAATCAAATATGTTGAGATATTGTACTCCAGAGATCATTTCAATTCTATCAGTGAGAAGGCATGGGGAATTAGCTCAAATGGTAGAGCGCTCGCTTTGCATGTGAGAGGTAGCGAGATCGATGCTTGCATTCTCCAAACAATCTTTTGTCTGTCCATTCAAGAACTTTTCTTTGATATTAAGACTGGTGACATTTACAATCAGGTTTATTGATTATACCAAAGGCCTTTAAAATCTCAGCTGGTAGGCAGATGACCACCGCAGCAAAATAACCAAGCCTAGGTTGAGGATTTGATATAGCTTTGAACATATCATTTATTTACTTTGAAAGTAAGGGAGAAAATCTCGATTAACATTGAACACTTTTCAGAGGTTTGATTTGTATGATATAATAGTGGTTTTACTGCATCCTTCAATTCAACACTTTTCCCATTTATAAGTCAATTATGTCACTCTTTATTTGAAGTTCTACCTGGAAAAATACATTCGAAAAGAAATTTGGAAGAATCAGCTATACTGTCAAACTTCATTTTTTCACCAGAAATTTAAACATTTGTTATGGAAAGAGAATGTATGATTATTACAGATATTTACCCTTGATAAGTAGGCTTATTTTTTCAATATTATAGAAAATCTTTAAAAACCCGGGAAAAAAGATTAGAAATGACAGAGAAATCGAAACAATCAAATATGTTGAGATATTGTACTCCAGAGATCATTTCAATTCTATCAGTGAGAAGGCATGGGGAATTAGCTCAAATGGTAGAGCGCTCGCTTTGCATGTGAGAGGTAGCGAGATCGATGCTTGCATTCTCCAAACAATCTTTTGTCTGTCCATTCAAGAACTTTTCTTTGATATTAAGACTGGTGACATTTACAATCAGGTTTATTGATTATACCAAAGGCCTTTAAAATCTCAGCTGGTAGGCAGATGACCACCGCAGCAAAATAACCAAGCCTAGGTTGAGGATTTGATATAGCTTTGAACATATCATTTATTTACTTTGAAAGTAAGGGAGAAAATCTCGATTAACATTGAACACTTTTCAGAGGTTTGATTTGTATGATATAATAGTGGTTTTACTGCATCCTTCAATTCAACACTTTTCCCATTTATAAGTCAATTATGTCACTCTTTATTTGAAGTTCTACCTGGAAAAATACATTCGAAAAGAAATTTGGAAGAATCAGCTATACTGTCAAACTTCATTTTTTCACCAGAAATTTAAACATTTGTTATGGAAAGAGAATGTATGATTATTACAGACATTTACCCTTGATAAGTAGGCTTATTTTTTCAATATTATAGAAAATCTTTAAAAACCCGGGAAAAAAGATTAGAAATGACAGAGAAATCGAAA
This sequence comes from Mixophyes fleayi, assembly GCF_038048845.1. NCBI lineage: Eukaryota > Metazoa > Chordata > Amphibia > Anura > Limnodynastidae > Mixophyes > Mixophyes fleayi. The sequence goes on along the minus strand of NW_027446953.1, from coordinate 1,197,822 downwards.
CAATCAAATATGTTGAGATATTGTACTCCAGAGATCATTTCAATTCTATCAGTGAGAAGGCATGGGGAATTAGCTCAAATGGTAGAGCGCTCGCTTTGCATGTGAGAGGTAGCGAGATCGATGCTTGCATTCTCCAAACAATCTTTTGTCTGTCCATTCAAGAACTTTTCTTTGATATTAAGACTGGTGACATTTACAATCAGGTTTATTGATTATACCAAAGGCCTTTAAAATCTCAGCTGGTAGGCAGATGACCACCGCAGCAAAATAACCAAGCCTAGGTTGAGGATTTGATATAGCTTTGAACATATCATTTATTTACTTTGAAAGTAAGGGAGAAAATCTCGATTAACATTGAACACTTTTCAGAGGTTTGATTTGTATGATATAATAGTGGTTTTACTGCATCCTTCAATTCAACACTTTTCCCATTTATAAGTCAATTATGTCACTCTTTATTTGAAGTTCTACCTGGAAAAATACATTCGAAAAGAAATTTGGAAGAATCAGCTATACTGTCAAACTTCATTTTTTCACCAGAAATTTAAACATTTGTTATGGAAAGAGAATGTATGATTATTACAGACATTTACCCTTGATAAGTAGGCTTATTTTTTCAATATTATAGAAAATCTTTAAAAACCCGGGAAAAAAGATTAGAAATGACAGAGAAATCGAAACAATCAAATATGTTGAGATATTGTACTCCAGAGATCATTTCAATTCTATCAGTGAGAAGGCATGGGGAATTAGCTCAAATGGTAGAGCGCTCGCTTTGCATGTGAGAGGTAGCGAGATCGATGCTTGCATTCTCCAAACAATCTTTTGTCTGTCCATTCAAGAACTTTTCTTTGATATTAAGACTGGTGACATTTACAATCAGGTTTATTGATTATACCAAAGGCCTTTAAAATCTCAGCTGGTAGGCAGATGACCACCGCAGCAAAATAACCAAGCCTAGGTTGAGGATTTGATATAGCTTTGAACATATCATTTATTTACTTTGAAAGTAAGGGAGAAAATCTCGATTAACATTGAACACTTTTCAGAGGTTTGATTTGTATGATATAATAGTGGTTTTACTGCATCCTTCAATTCAACACTTTTCCCATTTATAAGTCAATTATGTCACTCTTTATTTGAAGTTCTACCTGGAAAAATACATTCGAAAAGAAATTTGGAAGAATTAGCTATACTGTCACTTTTTGCTTCTACCCCTTTTATCACAATGTTTCACAAATTGCTTTTCTTAGTCTCATTTCATGGCATGATCTTTAGGACTGTGTCATCTTTCACCCCTCCACCAACACACAAATTTGTTCATATTGCACCTGCATTACTCCACTCACCTCTATTTAACACCCATGAACTGTTGTCCTATTTATTATCTCTAACAAGTACAGCCTCCACCTGTCGCCAGAAAATAAAAGGCCACACATCTTACAATCCCCTTGCCTATCTTTCGCTCACTCTGCTTCTATTAGCTGGTGATATATCACCTAATCCAGGTCCCCCACACTCCTCACACACACATACATCAGAACACTACCGTTCTATAGCAAACCTCAAACACATCACCTGTCTCCCCTCTCTTCCCAAGTCCTTTAAATGTGCCCTTTGGAATGCACGCTCTGTTTGTAACAAACTTACCTCCGTTCATGATCTCTTCCTCTCAAAAAACCTCAACCTTCTGGCAATAACAGAAACATGGCTCATGCAATCAGACACTGCCTCACCTGCAGCACTTTCACATGGTGGCCTCCATCTCACCCACACCTCCAGACCTGAAGGCAGACAAGGAGGTGGGGTTGGACTACTTCTCTCCCCACAGTGCACATATACAGTTCTATCAAATGTCCCATCACTCACGTTCACATCTTTTGAAGTACATGCTATTCGCATTTTTAATCCATTCTCCCTACGTGTTGCGGTGATCTATCGTCCCCCTGGAGCACACCAACAATTTATTCAGGATTTCTCTGCATGGCTCCCTCACTTCTTATCTTCAGACATCCCCACCATCATCATGGGTGACTTCAACATCCCCATTGATAACCCACCTTCCAAAGCTGCTTCCAAACTACTCTCTCTAACATCCTCACTTGACCTCTCCCAGTGGATTGAATCATCTACTCATAAGGATGGCCACTGCCTTGATCTTGTTTTCTCTAGACTATGCTCAGTTTCTAATTTTATTAATACACCCTTCCCCCTCTCGGATCATCACCTTATCAGCTACACTCTCACCCCCACTGCTCTAACCTCTCTACTGTCTAACTCAACCAAGCCTCCTCATACTCGTAGAAATCTTAATTCTATTAATCTTCAACAATTTTCCACCTCTCTCCAACACCTTCTCTCCCCTATCTCTACATTCTCATCCCCTGAGATGGCAGTACCTCATTTTCACCTAACCTTAGCAACGGCCCTTGATCAAGTGGCTCCAGCGACACTTCATACTACACGTCGACTTCGATGTCAACCGTGGCACACCAAAGCAACACGAAATCTTCAAAAACTGTCCCGTAAAGCAGAACGTCACTGGCGTAAATCTCGAAGCTCTAATGACTTCTTCACATATACTTCTGTCTACCACTCCTATCGAAATGCTCTGGACATTGCAAAACAAACATACTTTCAATCTCTTATCTATGCTCAGGCTTCTAACCCCAAACGCCTTTTCAATACATTTAATCATCTTCTCAATCCTCCCACCCCGAACCCTCCATCTACTATCAGTGCTCAGGATCTTGCTTCCTACTTCAAGGACAAGATTGACAAGATCAGACTAGAAATGATATCCTCTTCCTCAACAAGCCATCAGCTCATTTCCTTCCCTCTACCCTCTGACACCCTTTCTTCATTTGACCCCACAAATGAAGAGGAAATTTCTACGCTCTTCTTATCTTCCTACTCTACCTCCTGTCCTCTTGATCCTATTCCCTCGCAAATTGGTAGATCCCTGTCTTCTGTGCTCATTTCACCTCTACCTCAAATCTGTAATCTCTCACTCTCTACTGGCATCTTTCCATCACTATACAAGCATGCAGTGATTACTCCTATTCTAAAAAAACAAAACTCCGACCCAAACTCTCTCTCAAATTACCGTCCCATCTCTCAGCTCCCTTGCCCCTCCAAGCTTCTAGAGAGACTTGCCTACACTCGCCTCACACGCTTTCTTTCCGCAAACAACCTGTTGGATCCTCTTCAGTCTGGCTTTCGTTCTCAACACTCCACAGAGACTGCGCTGACCAAGGTTGTTAATGATCTGATCACTGCTAAGACTGAACGCCATTACTCTCTCCTAATTCTCCTTGATCTCTCGGCTGCATTTGACACCGTTGACCACTCTCTTCTCATACAAACGCTGCAATCCCTAAGTCTTCAAGACACAGTTCTATCCTGGTTCTCATCTTACCTCTCTAATCGCTCTTTCACTGTTAATTTCTCTGGAGGCACCTCTGCTCCGCTTCCCCTATCAGTTGGAGTACCACAAGGCTCGGTGCTAGGTCCTCTGCTGTTCTCTATCTATACCGCTTCTCTTGGAAATCTAATAAGTTCCTTTGGCTTTCAGTATCATCTCTATGCGGATGATACCCAAATCTATCTATCCTCTCCTGACATCTCGACATCTGTGTTGTCCCGTGTAACTGACTGTCTTTCTGCCATTTCATCTTGGATGTCCTCTCGTCAACTCAAACTTAATCTTTCTAAAACAGAGTTAATAATATTCCCACCCGCCAACAAGAGCATACCTGACATTTCTATCTCTGTTGATAACATGACCATAAATCCCACCCCACAAGCTCGCTGCCTAGGTGTAATCCTTGATTCACGCCTATCCTTTGTTCCCCACATTGACTCTATATCTAAATCATGTTACATACATCTAAAGAACATTTCCAGAATCCGCACATATCTCACACAAGACACTGCTAAAACCTTAATTCATGCACTAATCATCTCCCGCATTGACTATTGCAATTCCCTCCTTACTGGTCTTCCCAAAAACAGACTCAAACCCCTAAAATCTATTTTGCATGCTTCGGCAAGACTGATTTTCCTTGCAAATAGCTATTCCTCTGTTGAATCACTCTGTATGTCTCTACACTGGCTGCCTGTCTTCTACCGAATCCAATATAAAATACTTTTACTAACCCACAAGGCCATCAACAAAGCTGCACCAACATACATCTCCTCTCTTGTCTCAAAATATCTCCCAACTCGGCAACTCCGTTCTGCAAAAGATCTGCGTCTCTATCCACCCTCATTACATCCTCCCATTCCCGGTTACAGGACTTTTTTCGGGCTGCACCCACTCTATGGAACTCTCTCCCTCGCACAATAAGACTCTCCTCTGTTCTACAAACTTTCAAGCATTCTCTGAAAACCTACCTATTCAGACAAGCTTATAATATTCCTCAACCACCATCTTAACCTCACTACCTTTAGCCTGTTACAAAATTTCACACAAGACAACTACCCCCGGTCCAACATTGTTGTGTGACAGGATCATTTAGCTTATGAGTCACCCTACCTTTGCAGTCTGGCTGGGCCAAGATGCAAAATGTATACTTAACCTCATGTGTCAATCTCCCATTGTCCCATAGATTGTAAGCTTGCGAGCAGGGCCTTCTCATCTCTTTGTCTGTTTTACCCAGTTTGTTTATTAGTTTATTATGTTTGTCCCCAATTGTAAAGCGCTACGGAATATGTTGGCGCTATATAAATAAATGATGATGATGATGATGATATTGTCAAACTTCATTTTTACACCAGAAATTGAAACATTTGTTATGGAAAGAGAATGTATGATTATTACAGACATTTACCCTTGATAAGTAGGCTTATTTTTTCAATATTATAGAAAATCTTTAAAAACCCGGGAAAAAAGATTAGAAATGACAGAGAAATCGAAACAATCAAATATGTTGAGATATTGTACTCCAGAGATCATTTCAATTCTATCAGTGAGAAGGCATGGGGAATTAGCTCAAATGGTAGAGCGCTCGCTTAGCATGTGAGAGGTAGTGAGATCGATGCTCGCATTCTCCAATCATTTTTGTCTTTCCATTCAAGAACTTTTCTTTGATATTAAGACTGGTGACATTTACAATCAGGTTTATTGATTATACCAAAGGCCTTTAAAATCTCAGCTGGTAGGCAGATGACCACCGCAGCAAAATAACCAAGCCTAGGTTGAGGATTTGATATAGCTTTGAACATATCATTTATTTACTTTGAAAGTAAGGGAGAAAATCTCGATTAACATTGAACACTTTTCAGAGGTTTGATTTGTATGATATAATAGTGGTTTTACTGCATCCTTCAATTCAACACTTTTCCCATTTATAAGTCAATTATGTCACTCTTTATTTGAAGTTCTACCTGGAAAAATACATTCGAAAAGAAATTTGGAAGAATTAGCTATACTGTCAAACTTCATTTTTACACCAGAAATTGAAACATTTGTTATGGAAAGAGAATGTATGATTATTACAGACATTTACCCTTGATAAGTAGGCTTATTTTTTCAATATTATAGGAAATCTTTAAAAACCCGGTAAAAAAGATTAGAAATGACAGAGAAATCGAAACAATCAAATATGTTGAGACATTGTACTCCAGAGATCATTTCAATTCTATTAGTGAGAAGGCATGGGGAATTAGCTCAAATGGTAGAGCGCTCGCTTTGCATGTAAGAAGTAGCGAGATCGATACTCACATTTTCCAAACAATCTTTTGTCTGTCCATTCAAGAACTTTTCTTTGATATTAAGACTGGTGACATTTACAATCAGGTTTATTGATTATACCAAAGGCCTTTAAAATCTCAGCTGGTAGGCAGATGACCACCGCAGCAAAATAACCAAGCCTAGGTTGAGGATTTGATATAGCTTTGAACATATCATTTATTTACTTTGAAAGTAGGGGAGAAAATCTCGATTAACATTGAACACTTTTCAGAGGTTTGATTTGTATGATATAATAGTGGTTTTACTGCATCCTTCAATTCAACACTTTTCCCATTTATAAGTCAATTATGTCACTCTTTATTTGAAGTTCTACCTGGAAAAATACATTCGAAAAGAAATTTGGAAGAATCAGCTATACTGTCAAACTTCATTTTTTCACCAGAAATTTAAACATTTGTTATGGAAAGAGAATGTATGATTATTACAGACATTTACCCTTGATAAGTAGGCTTATTTTTTCAATATTATAGAAAATCTTTAAAAACCCGGGAAAAAAGATTAGAAATGACAGAGAAATCGAAACAATCAAATATGTTGAGATATTGTACTCCAGAGATCATTTCAATTCTATCAGTGAGAAGGCATGGGGAATTAGCTCAAATGGTAGAGCGCTCGCTTTGCATGTGAGAGGTAGCGAGATCGATGCTTGCATTCTCCAAACAATCTTTTGTCTGTCCATTCAAGAACTTTTCTTTGATATTAAGACTGGTGACATTTACAATCAGGTTTATTGATTATACCAAAGGCCTTTAAAATCTCAGCTGGTAGGCAGATGACCACCGCAGCAAAATAACCAAGCCTAGGTTGAGGATTTGATATAGCTTTGAACATATCATTTATTTACTTTGAAAGTAAGGGAGAAAATCTCGATTAACATTGAACACTTTTCAGAGGTTTGATTTGTATGATATAATAGTGGTTTTACTGCATCCTTCAATTCAACACTTTTCCCATTTATAAGTCAATTATGTCACTCTTTATTTGAAGTTCTACCTGGAAAAATACATTCGAAAAGAAATTTGGAAGAATCAGCTATACTGTCAAACTTCATTTTTTCACCAGAAATTTAAACATTTGTTATGGAAAGAGAATGTATGATTATTACAGACATTTACCCTTGATAAGTAGGCTTATTTTTTCAATATTATAGAAAATCTTTAAAAACCCGGGAAAAAAGATTAGAAATGACAGAGAAATCGAAACAATCAAATATGTTGAGATATTGTACTCCAGAGATCATTTCAATTCTATCAGTGAGAAGGCATGGGGAATTAGCTCAAATGGTAGAGCGCTCGCTTTGCATGTGAGAGGTAGCGAGATCGATGCTTGCATTCTCCAAACAATCTTTTGTCTGTCCATTCAAGAACTTTTCTTTGATATTAAGACTGGTGACATTTACAATCAGGTTTATTGATTATACCAAAGGCCTTTAAAATCTCAGCTGGTAGGCAGATGACCACCGCAGCAAAATAACCAAGCCTAGGTTGAGGATTTGATATAGCTTTGAACATATCATTTATTTACTTTGAAAGTAAGGGAGAAAATCTCGATTAACATTGAACACTTTTCAGAGGTTTGATTTGTATGATATAATAGTGGTTTTACTGCATCCTTCAATTCAACACTTTTCCCATTTATAAGTCAATTATGTCACTCTTTATTTGAAGTTCTACCTGGAAAAATACATTCGAAAAGAAATTTGGAAGAATCAGCTATACTGTCAAACTTCATTTTTTCACCAGAAATTTAAACATTTGTTATGGAAAGAGAATGTATGATTATTACAGATATTTACCCTTGATAAGTAGGCTTATTTTTTCAATATTATAGAAAATCTTTAAAAACCCGGGAAAAAAGATTAGAAATGACAGAGAAATCGAAACAATCAAATATGTTGAGATATTGTACTCCAGAGATCATTTCAATTCTATCAGTGAGAAGGCATGGGGAATTAGCTCAAATGGTAGAGCGCTCGCTTTGCATGTGAGAGGTAGCGAGATCGATGCTTGCATTCTCCAAACAATCTTTTGTCTGTCCATTCAAGAACTTTTCTTTGATATTAAGACTGGTGACATTTACAATCAGGTTTATTGATTATACCAAAGGCCTTTAAAATCTCAGCTGGTAGGCAGATGACCACCGCAGCAAAATAACCAAGCCTAGGTTGAGGATTTGATATAGCTTTGAACATATCATTTATTTACTTTGAAAGTAAGGGAGAAAATCTCGATTAACATTGAACACTTTTCAGAGGTTTGATTTGTATGATATAATAGTGGTTTTACTGCATCCTTCAATTCAACACTTTTCCCATTTATAAGTCAATTATGTCACTCTTTATTTGAAGTTCTACCTGGAAAAATACATTCGAAAAGAAATTTGGAAGAATCAGCTATACTGTCAAACTTCATTTTTTCACCAGAAATTTAAACATTTGTTATGGAAAGAGAATGTATGATTATTACAGACATTTACCCTTGATAAGTAGGCTTATTTTTTCAATATTATAGAAAATCTTTAAAAACCCGGGAAAAAAGATTAGAAATGACAGAGAAATCGAAACAATCAAATATGTTGAGATATTGTACTCCAGAGATCATTTCAATTCTATCAGTGAGAAGGCATGGGGAATTAGCTCAAATGGTAGAGCGCTCGCTTTGCATGTGAGAGGTAGCGAGATCGATGCTTGCATTCTCCAAACAATCTTTTGTCTGTCCATTCAAGAACTTTTCTTTGATATTAAGACTGGTGACATTTACAATCAGGTTTATTGATTATACCAAAGGCCTTTAAAATCTCAGCTGGTAGGCAGATGACCACCGCAGCAAAATAACCAAGCCTAGGTTGAGGATTTGATATAGCTTTGAACATATCATTTATTTACTTTGAAAGTAAGGGAGAAAATCTCGATTAACATTGAACACTTTTCAGAGGTTTGATTTGTATGATATAATAGTGGTTTTACTGCATCCTTCAATTCAACACTTTTCCCATTTATAAGTCAATTATGTCACTCTTTATTTGAAGTTCTACCTGGAAAAATACATTCGAAAAGAAATTTGGAAGAATCAGCTATACTGTCAAACTTCATTTTTTCACCAGAAATTTAAACATTTGTTATGGAAAGAGAATGTATGATTATTACAGACATTTACCCTTGATAAGTAGGCTTATTTTTTCAATATTATAGAAAATCTTTAAAAACCCGGGAAAAAAGATTAGAAATGACAGAGAAATCGAAACAATCAAATATGTTGAGATATTGTACTCCAGAGATCATTTCAATTCTATCAGTGAGAAGGCATGGGGAATTAGCTCAAATGGTAGAGCGCTCGCTTTGCATGTGAGAGGTAGCGAGATCGATGCTTGCATTCTCCAAACAATCTTTTGTCTGTCCATTCAAGAACTTTTCTTTGATATTAAGACTGGTGACATTTACAATCAGGTTTATTGATTATACCAAAGGCCTTTAAAATCTCAGCTGGTAGGCAGATGACCACCGCAGCAAAATAACCAAGCCTAGGTTGAGGATTTGATATAGCTTTGAACATATCATTTATTTACTTTGAAAGTAAGGGAGAAAATCTCGATTAACATTGAACACTTTTCAGAGGTTTGATTTGTATGATATAATAGTGGTTTTACTGCATCCTTCAATTCAACACTTTTCCCATTTATAAGTCAATTATGTCACTCTTTATTTGAAGTTCTACCTGGAAAAATACATTCGAAAAGAAATTTGGAAGAATCAGCTATACTGTCAAACTTCATTTTTTCACCAGAAATTTAAACATTTGTTATGGAAAGAGAATGTATGATTATTACAGACATTTACCCTTGATAAGTAGGCTTATTTTTTCAATATTATAGAAAATCTTTAAAAACCCGGGAAAAAAGATTAGAAATGACAGAGAAATCGAAACAATCAAATATGTTGAGATATTGTACTCCAGAGATCATTTCAATTCTATCAGTGAGAAGGCATGGGGAATTAGCTCAAATGGTAGAGCGCTCGCTTTGCATGTGAGAGGTAGCGAGATCGATGCTTGCATTCTCCAAACAATCTTTTGTCTGTCCATTCAAGAACTTTTCTTTGATATTAAGACTGGTGACATTTACAATCAGGTTTATTGATTATACCAAAGGCCTTTAAAATCTCAGCTGGTAGGCAGATGACCACCGCAGCAAAATAACCAAGCCTAGGTTGAGGATTTGATATAGCTTTGAACATATCATTTATTTACTTTGAAAGTAAGGGAGAAAATCTCGATTAACATTGAACACTTTTCAGAGGTTTGATTTGTATGATATAATAGTGGTTTTACTGCATCCTTCAATTCAACACTTTTCCCATTTATAAGTCAATTATGTCACTCTTTATTTGAAGTTCTACCTGGAAAAATACATTCGAAAAGAAATTTGGAAGAATCAGCTATACTGTCAAACTTCATTTTTTCACCAGAAATTTAAACATTTGTTATGGAAAGAGAATGTATGATTATTACAGACATTTACCCTTGATAAGTAGGCTTATTTTTTCAATATTATAGAAAATCTTTAAAAACCCGGGAAAAAAGATTAGAAATGACAGAGAAATCGAAACAATCAAATATGTTGAGATATTGTACTCCAGAGATCATTTCAATTCTATCAGTGAGAAGGCATGGGGAATTAGCTCAAATGGTAGAGCGCTCGCTTTGCATGTGAGAGGTAGCGAGATCGATGCTTGCATTCTCCAAACAATCTTTTGTCTGTCCATTCAAGAACTTTTCTTTGATATTAAGACTGGTGACATTTACAATCAGGTTTATTGATTATACCAAAGGCCTTTAAAATCTCAGCTGGTAGGCAGATGACCACCGCAGCAAAATAACCAAGCCTAGGTTGAGGATTTGATATAGCTTTGAACATATCATTTATTTACTTTGAAAGTAGGGGAGAAAATCTCGATTAACATTGAACACTTTTCAGAGGTTTGATTTGTATGATATAATAGTGGTTTTACTGCATCCTTCAATTCAACACTTTTCCCATTTATAAGTCAATTATGTCACTCTTTATTTGAAGTTCTACCTGGAAAAATACATTCGAAAAGAAATTTGGAAGAATCAGCTATACTGTCAAACTTCATTTTTTCACCAGAAATTTAAACATTTGTTATGGAAAGAGAATGTATGATTATTACAGACATTTACCCTTGATAAGTAGGCTTATTTTTTCAATATTATAGAAAATCTTTAAAAACCCGGGAAAAAAGATTAGAAATGACAGAGAAATCGAAACAATCAAATATGTTGAGATATTGTACTCCAGAGATCATTTCAATTCTATCAGTGAGAAGGCATGGGGAATTAGCTCAAATGGTAGAGCGCTCGCTTAGCATGTGAGAGGTAGTGAGAGCGATGCTCGCATTCTCCAATCATTTTTGTCTTTCCATTCAAGAACTTTTCTTTGATATTAAGACTGGTGACATTTACAATCAGGTTTATTGATTATACCAAAGGCCTTTAAAATCTCAGCTGGTAGGCAGATGACCACCGCAGCAAAATAACCAAGCCTAGGTTGAGGATTTGATATAGCTTTGAACATATCATTTATTTACTTTGAAAGTAAGGGAGAAAATCTCGATTAACATTGAACACTTTTCAGAGGTTTGATTTGTATGATATAATAGTGGTTTTACTGCATCCTTCAATTCAACACTTTTCCCATTTATAAGTCAATTATGTCACTCTTTATTTGAAGTTCTACCTGGAAAAATACATTCGAAAAGAAATTTGGAAGAATCAGCTATACTGTCAAACTTCATTTTTTCACCAGAAATTTAAACATTTGTTATGGAAAGAGAATGTATGATTATTACAGACATTTACCCTTGATAAGTAGGCTTATTTTTTCAATATTATAGAAAATCTTTAAAAACCCGGGAAAAAAGATTAGAAATGACAGAGAAATCGAAACAATCAAATATGTTGAGATATTGTACTCCAGAGATCATTTCAATTCTATCAGTGAGAAGGCATGGGGAATTAGCTCAAATGGTAGAGCGCTCGCTTTGCATGTGAGAGGTAGCGAGATCGATGCTTGCATTCTCCAAACAATCTTTTGTCTGTCCATTCAAGAACTTTTCTTTGATATTAAGACTGGTGACATTTACAATCAGGTTTATTGATTATACCAAAGGCCTTTAAAATCTCAGCTGGTAGGCAGATGACCACCGCAGCAAAATAACCAAGCCTAGGTTGAGGATTTGATATAGCTTTGAACATATCATTTATTTACTTTGAAAGTAAGGGAGAAAATCTCGATTAACATTGAACACTTTTCAGAGGTTTGATTTGTATGATATAATAGTGGTTTTACTGCATCCTTCAATTCAACACTTTTCCCATTTATAAGTCAATTATGTCACTCTTTATTTGAAGTTCTACCTGGAAAAATACATTCGAAAAGAAATTTGGAAGAATCAGCTATACTGTCAAACTTCATTTTTTCACCAGAAATTTAAACATTTGTTATGGAAAGAGAATGTATGATTATTACAGACATTTACCCTTGATAAGTAGGCTTATTTTTTCAATATTATAGAAAATCTTTAAAAACCCGGGAAAAAAGATTAGAAATGACAGAGAAATCGAAACAATCAAATATGTTGAGATATTGTACTCCAGAGATCATTTCAATTCTATCAGTGAGAAGGCATGGGGAATTAGCTCAAATGGTAGAGCGCTCACTTTGCATGTGAGAGGTAGCGAGATCGATGCTTGCATTCTCCAAACAATCTTTTGTCTGTCCATTCAAGAACTTTTCTTTGATATTAAGACTGGTGACATTTACAATCAGGTTTATTGATTATACCAAAGGCCTTTAAAATCTCAGCTGGTAGGCAGATGACCACCGCAGCAAAATAACCAAGCCTAGGTTGAGGATTTGATATAGCTTTGAACATATCATTTATTTACTTTGAAAGTAAGGGAGAAAATCTCGATTAACATTGAACACTTTTCAGAGGTTTGATTTGTATGATATAATAGTGGTTTTACTGCATCCTTCAATTCAACACTTTTCCCATTTATAAGTCAATTATGTCACTCTTTATTTGAAGTTCTACCTGGAAAAATACATTCGAAAAGAAATTTGGAAGAATTAGCTATACTGTCAAACTTCATTTTTACACCAGAAATTGAAACATTTGTTATGGAAAGAGAATGTATGATTATTACAGACATTTACCCTTGATAAGTAGGCTTATTTTTTCAATATTATAGGAAATCTTTAAAAACCCGGTAAAAAAGATTAGAAATGACAGAGAAATCGAAACAATCAAATATGTTGAGACATTGTACTCCAGAGATCATTTCAATTCTATTAGTGAGAAGGCATGGGGAATTAGCTCAAATGGTAGAGCGCTCGCTTTGCATGTAAGAAGTAGCGAGATCGATACTCACATTTTCCAAACAATCTTTTGTCTGTCCATTCAAGAACTTTTCTTTGATATTAAGACTGGTGACATTTACAATCAGGTTTATTGATTATACCAAAGGCCTTTAAAATCTCAGCTGGTAGGCAGATGACCACCGCAGCAAAATAACCAAGCCTAGGTTGAGGATTTGATATAGCTTTGAACATATCATTTATTTACTTTGAAAGTAGGGGAGAAAATCTCGATTAACATTGAACACTTTTCAGAGGTTTGATTTGTATGATATAATAGTGGTTTTACTGCATCCTTCAATTCAACACTTTTCCCATTTATAAGTCAATTATGTCACTCTTTATTTGAAGTTCTACCTGGAAAAATACATTCGAAAAGAAATTTGGAAGAATCAGCTATACTGTCAAACTTCATTTTTTCACCAGAAATTTAAACATTTGTTATGGAAAGAGAATGTATGATTATTACAGACATTTACCCTTGATAAGTAGGCTTATTTTTTCAATATTATAGAAAATCTTTAAAAACCCGGGAAAAAAGATTAGAAATGACAGAGAAATCGAAACAATCAAATATGTTGAGATATTGTACTCCAGAGATCATTTCAATTCTATCAGTGAGAAGGCATGGGGAATTAGCTCAAATGGTAGAGCGCTCGCTTTGCATGTGAGAGGTAGCGAGATCGATGCTTGCATTCTCCAAACAATCTTTTGTCTGTCCATTCAAGAACTTTTCTTTGATATTAAGACTGGTGACATTTACAATCAGGTTTATTGATTATACCAAAGGCCTTTAAAATCTCAGCTGGTAGGCAGATGACCACCGCAGCAAAATAACCAAGCCTAGGTTGAGGATTTGATATAGCTTTGAACATATCATTTATTTACTTTGAAAGTAAGGGAGAAAATCTCGATTAACATTGAACACTTTTCAGAGGTTTGATTTGTATGATATAATAGTGGTTTTACTGCATCCTTCAATTCAACACTTTTCCCATTTATAAGTCAATTATGTCACTCTTTATTTGAAGTTCTACCTGGAAAAATACATTCGAAAAGAAATTTGGAAGAATCAGCTATACTGTCAAACTTCATTTTTTCACCAGAAATTGAAACATTTGTTATGGAAAGAGAATGTATGATTATTACAGACATTTACCCTTGATAAGTAGGCTTATTTTTTCAATATTATAGAAAATCTTTAAAAACCCGGGAAAAAAGATTAGAAATGACAGAGAAATCGAAACAATCAAATATGTTGAGATATTGTACTCCAGAGATCATTTCAATTCTATCAGTGAGAAGGCATGGGGAATTAGCTCAAATGGTAGAGCGCTCGCTTTGCATGTGAGAGGTAGCGAGATCGATGCTTGCATTCTCCAAACAATCTTTTGTCTGTCCATTCAAGAACTTTTCTTTGATATTAAGACTGGTGACATTTACAATCAGGTTTATTGATTATACCAAAGGCCTTTAAAATCTCAGCTGGTAGGCAGATGACCACCGCAGCAAAATAACCAAGCCTAGGTTGAGGATTTGATATAGCTTTGAACATATCATTTATTTACTTTGAAAGTAAGGGAGAAAATCTCGATTAACATTGAACACTTTTCAGAGGTTTGATTTGTATGATATAATAGTGGTTTTACTGCATCCTTCAATTCAACACTTTTCCCATTTATAAGTCAATTATGTCACTCTTTATTTGAAGTTCTACCTGGAAAAATACATTCGAAAAGAAATTTGGAAGAATCAGCTATACTGTCAAACTTCATTTTTTCACCAGAAATTTAAACATTTGTTATGGAAAGAGAATGTATGATTATTACAGACATTTACCCTTGATAAGTAGGCTTATTTTTTCAATATTATAGAAAATCTTTAAAAACCCGGGAAAAAAGATTAGAAATGACAGAGAAATCGAAACAATCAAATATGTTGAGATATTGTACTCCAGAGATCATTTCAATTCTATCAGTGAGAAGGCATGGGGAATTAGCTCAAATGGTAGAGCGCTCGCTTTGCATGTGAGAGGTAGCGAGATCGATGCTTGCATTCTCCAAACAATCTTTTGTCTGTCCATTCAAGAACTTTTCTTTGATATTAAGACTGGTGACATTTACAATCAGGTTTATTGATTATACCAAAGGCCTTTAAAATCTCAGCTGGTAGGCAGATGACCACCGCAGCAAAATAACCAAGCCTAGGTTGAGGATTTGATATAGCTTTGAACATATCATTTATTTACTTTGAAAGTAAGGGAGAAAATCTCGATTAACATTGAACACTTTTCAGAGGTTTGATTTGTATGATATAATAGTGGTTTTACTGCATCCTTCAATTCAACACTTTTCCCATTTATAAGTCAATTATGTCACTCTTTATTTGAAGTTCTACCTGGAAAAATACATTCGAAAAGAAATTTGGAAGAATCAGCTATACTGTCAAACTTCATTTTTTCACCAGAAATTGAAACATTTGTTATGGAAAGAGAATGTATGATTATTACAGACATTTACCCTTGATAAGTAGGCTTATTTTTTCAATATTATAGAAAATCTTTAAAAACCCGGGAAAAAAGATTAGAAATGACAGAGAAATCGAAACAATCAAATATGTTGAGATATTGTACTCCAGAGATCATTTCAATTCTATCAGTGAGAAGGCATGGGGAATTAGCTCAAATGGTAGAGCGCTCGCTTTGCATGTGAGAGGTAGCGAGATCGATGCTTGCATTCTCCAAACAATCTTTTGTCTGTCCATTCAAGAACTTTTCTTTGATATTAAGACTGGTGACATTTACAATCAGGTTTATTGATTATACCAAAGGCCTTTAAAATCTCAGCTGGTAGGCAGATGACCACCGCAGCAAAATAACCAAGCCTAGGTTGAGGATTTGATATAGCTTTGAACATATCATTTATTTACTTTGAAAGTAAGGGAGAAAATCTCGATTAACATTGAACACTTTTCAGAGGTTTGATTTGTATGATATAATAGTGGTTTTACTGCATCCTTCAATTCAACACTTTTCCCATTTATAAGTCAATTATGTCACTCTTTATTTGAAGTTCTACCTGGAAAAATACATTCGAAAAGAAATTTGGAAGAATCAGCTATACTGTCAAACTTCATTTTTTCACCAGAAATTTAAACATTTGTTATGGAAAGAGAATGTATGATTATTACAGACATTTACCCTTGATAAGTAGGCTTATTTTTTCAATATTATAGAAAATCTTTAAAAACCCGGGAAAAAAGATTAGAAATGACAGAGAAATCGAAACAATCAAATATGTTGAGATATTGTACTCCAGAGATCATTTCAATTCTATCAGTGAGAAGGCATGGGGAATTAGCTCAAATGGTAGAGCGCTCACTTTGCATGTGAGAGGTAGCGAGATCGATGCTTGCATTCTCCAAACAATCTTTTGTCTGTCCATTCAAGAACTTTTCTTTGATATTAAGACTGGTGACATTTACAATCAGGTTTATTGATTATACCAAAGGCCTTTAAAATCTCAGCTGGTAGGCAGATGACCACCGCAGCAAAATAACCAAGCCTAGGTTGAGGATTTGATATAGCTTTGAACATATCATTTATTTACTTTGAAAGTAAGGGAGAAAATCTCGATTAACATTGAACACTTTTCAGAGGTTTGATTTGTATGATATAATAGTGGTTTTACTGCATCCTTCAATTCAACACTTTTCCCATTTATAAGTCAATTATGTCACTCTTTATTTGAAGTTCTACCTGGAAAAATACATTCGAAAAGAAATTTGGAAGAATCAGCTATACTGTCAAACTTCATTTTTTCACCAGAAATTTAAACATTTGTTATGGAAAGAGAATGTATGATTATTACAGACATTTACCCTTGATAAGTAGGCTTATTTTTTCAATATTATAGAAAATCTTTAAAAACCCGGGAAAAAAGATTAGAAATGACAGAGAAATCGAAACAATCAAATATGTTGAGATATTGTACTCCAGAGATCATTTCAATTCTATCAGTGAGAAGGCATGGGGAATTAGCTCAAATGGTAGAGCGCTCGCTTTGCATGTGAGAGGTAGCGAGATCGATGCTTGCATTCTCCAAACAATCTTTTGTCTGTCCATTCAAGAACTTTTCTTTGATATTAAGACTGGTGACATTTACAATCAGGTTTATTGATTATACCAAAGGCCTTTAAAATCTCAGCTGGTAGGCAGATGACCACCGCAGCAAAATAACCAAGCCTAGGTTGAGGATTTGATATAGCTTTGAACATATCATTTATTTACTTTGAAAGTAAGGGAGAAAATCTCGATTAACATTGAACACTTTTCAGAGGTTTGATTTGTATGATATAATAGTGGTTTTACTGCATCCTTCAATTCAACACTTTTCCCATTTATAAGTCAATTATGTCACTCTTTATTTGAAGTTCTACCTGGAAAAATACATTCGAAAAGAAATTTGGAAGAATCAGCTATACTGTCAAACTTCATTTTTTCACCAGAAATTTAAACATTTGTTATGGAAAGAGAATGTATGATTATTACAGACATTTACCCTTGATAAGTAGGCTTATTTTTTCAATATTATAGAAAATCTTTAAAAACCCGGGAAAAAAGATTAGAAATGACAGAGAAATCGAAACAATCAAATATGTTGAGATATTGTACTCCAGAGATCATTTCAATTCTATCAGTGAGAAGGCATGGGGAATTAGCTCAAATGGTAGAGCGCTCACTTTGCATGTGAGAGGTAGCGAGATCGATGCTTGCATTCTCCAAACAATCTTTTGTCTGTCCATTCAAGAACTTTTCTTTGATATTAAGACTGGTGACATTTACAATCAGGTTTATTGATTATACCAAAGGCCTTTAAAATCTCAGCTGGTAGGCAGATGACCACCGCAGCAAAATAACCAAGCCTAGGTTGAGGATTTGATATAGCTTTGAACATATCATTTATTTACTTTGAAAGTAAGGGAGAAAATCTCGATTAACATTGAACACTTTTCAGAGGTTTGATTTGTATGATATAATAGTGGTTTTACTGCATCCTTCAATTCAACACTTTTCCCATTTATAAGTCAATTATGTCACTCTTTATTTGAAGTTCTACCTGGAAAAATACATTCGAAAAGAAATTTGGAAGAATCAGCTATACTGTCAAACTTCATTTTTTCACCAGAAATTTAAACATTTGTTATGGAAAGAGAATGTATGATTATTACAGACATTTACCCTTGATAAGTAGGCTTATTTTTTCAATATTATAGAAAATCTTTAAAAACCCGGGAAAAAAGATTAGAAATGACAGAGAAATCGAAACAATCAAATATGTTGAGATATTGTACTCCAGAGATCATTTCAATTCTATCAGTGAGAAGGCATGGGGAATTAGCTCAAATGGTAGAGCGCTCGCTTTGCATGTGAGAGGTAGCGAGATCGATGCTTGCATTCTCCAAACAATCTTTTGTCTGTCCATTCAAGAACTTTTCTTTGATATTAAGACTGGTGACATTTACAATCAGGTTTATTGATTATACCAAAGGCCTTTAAAATCTCAGCTGGTAGGCAGATGACCACCGCAGCAAAATAACCAAGCCTAGGTTGAGGATTTGATATAGCTTTGAACATATCATTTATTTACTTTGAAAGTAAGGGAGAAAATCTCGATTAACATTGAACACTTTTCAGAGGTTTGATTTGTATGATATAATAGTGGTTTTACTGCATCCTTCAATTCAACACTTTTCCCATTTATAAGTCAATTATGTCACTCTTTATTTGAAGTTCTACCTGGAAAAATACATTCGAAAAGAAATTTGGAAGAATCAGCTATACTGTCAAACTTCATTTTTTCACCAGAAATTTAAACATTTGTTATGGAAAGAGAATGTATGATTATTACAGACATTTACCCTTGATAAGTAGGCTTATTTTTTCAATATTATAGAAAATCTTTAAAAACCCGGGAAAAAAGATTAGAAATGACAGAGAAATCGAAACAATCAAATATGTTGAGATATTGTACTCCAGAGATCATTTCAATTCTATCAGTGAGAAGGCATGGGGAATTAGCTCAAATGGTAGAGCGCTCACTTTGCATGTGAGAGGTAGCGAGATCGATGCTTGCATTCTCCAAACAATCTTTTGTCTGTCCATTCAAGAACTTTTCTTTGATATTAAGACTGGTGACATTTACAATCAGGTTTATTGATTATACCAAAGGCCTTTAAAATCTCAGCTGGTAGGCAGATGACCACCGCAGCAAAATAACCAAGCCTAGGTTGAGGATTTGATATAGCTTTGAACATATCATTTATTTACTTTGAAAGTAAGGGAGAAAATCTCGATTAACATTGAACACTTTTCAGAGGTTTGATTTGTATGATATAATAGTGGTTTTACTGCATCCTTCAATTCAACACTTTTCCCATTTATAAGTCAATTATGTCACTCTTTATTTGAAGTTCTACCTGGAAAAATACATTCGAAAAGAAATTTGGAAGAATCAGCTATACTGTCAAACTTCATTTTTTCACCAGAAATTTAAACATTTGTTATGGAAAGAGAATGTATGATTATTACAGACATTTACCCTTGATAAGTAGGCTTATTTTTTCAATATTATAGAAAATCTTTAAAAACCCGGGAAAAAAGATTAGAAATGACAGAGAAATCGAAACAATCAAATATGTTGAGATATTGTACTCCAGAGATCATTTCAATTCTATCAGTGAGAAGGCATGGGGAATTAGCTCAAATGGTAGAGCGCTCGCTTTGCATGTGAGAGGTAGCGAGATCGATGCTTGCATTCTCCAAACAATCTTTTGTCTGTCCATTCAAGAAGTTTTCTTTGATATTAAGACTGGTGACATTTACAATCAGGTTTATTGATTATACCAAAGGCCTTTAAAATCTCAGCTGGTAGGCAGATGACCACCGCAGCAAAATAACCAAGCCTAGGTTGAGGATTTGATATAGCTTTGAACATATCATTTATTTACTTTGAAAGTAAGGGAGAAAATCTCGATTAACATTGAACACTTTTCAGAGGTTTGATTTGTATGATATAATAGTGGTTTTACTGCATCCTTCAATTCAACACTTTTCCCATTTATAAGTCAATTATGTCACTCTTTATTTGAAGTTCTACCTGGAAAAATACATTCGAAAAGAAATTTGGAAGAATCAGCTATACTGTCAAACTTCATTTTTTCACCAGAAATTTAAACATTTGTTATGGAAAGAGAATGTATGATTATTACAGACATTTACCCTTGATAAGTAGGCTTATTTTTTCAATATTATAGAAAATCTTTAAAAACCCGGGAAAAAAGATTAGAAATGACAGAGAAATCGAAACAATCAAATATGTTGAGATATTGTACTCCAGAGATCATTTCAATTCTATCAGTGAGAAGGCATGGGGAATTAGCTCAAATGGTAGAGCGCTCACTTTGCATGTGAGAGGTAGCGAGATCGATGCTTGCATTCTCCAAACAATCTTTTGTCTGTCCATTCAAGAACTTTTCTTTGATATTAAGACTGGTGACATTTACAATCAGGTTTATTGATTATACCAAAGGCCTTTAAAATCTCAGCTGGTAGGCAGATGACCACCGCAGCAAAATAACCAAGCCTAGGTTGAGGATTTGATATAGCTTTGAACATATCATTTATTTACTTTGAAAGTAAGGGAGAAAATCTCGATTAACATTGAACACTTTTCAGAGGTTTGATTTGTATGATATAATAGTGGTTTTACTGCATCCTTCAATTCAACACTTTTCCCATTTATAAGTCAATTATGTCACTCTTTATTTGAAGTTCTACCTGGAAAAATACATTCGAAAAGAAATTTGGAAGAATCAGCTATACTGTCAAACTTCATTTTTTCACCAGAAATTTAAACATTTGTTATGGAAAGAGAATGTATGATTATTACAGACATTTACCCTTGATAAGTAGGCTTATTTTTTCAATATTATAGAAAATCTTTAAAAACCCGGGAAAAAAGATTAGAAATGACAGAGAAATCGAAACAATCAAATATGTTGAGATATTGTACTCCAGAGATCATTTCAATTCTATCAGTGAGAAGGCATGGGGAATTAGCGCAAATGGTAGAGCGCTCGCTTTGCATGTGAGAGATAGCGAGATCGATGCTTGTATTCTCCAAACAATCTTTTGTCTGTCCATTCAAGAACTTTTCTTTGATATTAAGACTGGTGACATTTACAATCAGGTTTATTGATTATACCAAAGGCCTTTAAAATCTCAGCTGGTAGGCAGATGACCACCGCAGCAAAATAACCAAGCCTAGGTTGAGGATTTGATATAGCTTTGAACATATCATTTATTTACTTTGAAAGTAAGGGAGAAAATCTCGATTAACATTGAACACTTTTCAGAGGTTTGATTTGTATGATATAATAGTGGTTTTACTGCATCCTTCAATTCAACACTTTTCCCATTTATAAGTCAATTATGTCACTCTTTATTTGAAGTTCTACCTGGAAAAATACATTCGAAAAGAAATTTGGAAGAATTAGCTATACTGTCAAACTTCATTTTTACACCAGAAATTGAAACATTTGTTATGGAAAGAGAATGTATGATTATTACAGACATTTACCCTTGATAAGTAGGCTTATTTTTTCAATATTATAGGAAATCTTTAAAAACCCGGTAAAAAAGATTTGAAATGACAGAGAAATCGAAACAATCAAATATGTTGAGACATTGTACTCCAGAGATCATTTCAATTCTATTAGTGAGAAGGCATGGGGAATTAGCTCAAATGGTAGAGCGCTCACTTTGCATGTAAGAAGTAGCGAGATCGATACTCACATTTTCCAAACAATCTTTTGTCTGTCCATTCAAGAACTTTTCTTTGATATTAAGACTGGTGACATTTACAATCAGGTTTATTGATTATACCAAAGGCCTTTAAAATCTCAGCTGGTAGGCAGATGACCACCGCAGCAAAATAACCAAGCCTAGGTTGAGGATTTGATATAGCTTTGAACATATCATTTATTTACTTTGAAAGTAGGGGAGAAAATCTCGATTAACATTGAACACTTTTCAGAGGTTTGATTTGTATGATATAATAGTGGTTTTACTGCATCCTTCAATTCAACACTTTTCCCATTTATAAGTCAATTATGTCACTCTTTATTTGAAGTTCTACCTGGAAAAATACATTCGAAAAGAAATTTGGAAGAATCAGCTATACTGTCAAACTTCATTTTTTCACCAGAAATTTAAACATTTGTTATGGAAAGAGAATGTATGATTATTACAGACATTTACCCTTGATAAGTAGGCTTATTTTTTCAATATTATAGAAAATCTTTAAAAACCCGGGAAAAAAGATTAGAAATGACAGAGAAATCGAAACAATCAAATATGTTGAGATATTGTACTCCAGAGATCATTTCAATTCTATCAGTGAGAAGGCATGGGGAATTAGCTCAAATGGTAGAGCGCTCGCTTTGCATGTGAGAGGTAGCGAGATCGATGCTTGCATTCTCCAAACAATCTTTTGTCTGTCCATTCAAGAACTTTTCTTTGATATTAAGACTGGTGACATTTACAATCAGGTTTATTGATTATACCAAAGGCCTTTAAAATCTCAGCTGGTAGGCAGATGACCACCGCAGCAAAATAACCAAGCCTAGGTTGAGGATTTGATATAGCTTTGAACATATCATTTATTTACTTTGAAAGTAAGGGAGAAAATCTCGATTAACATTGAACACTTTTCAGAGGTTTGATTTGTATGATATAATAGTGGTTTTACTGCATCCTTCAATTCAACACTTTTCCCATTTATAAGTCAATTATGTCACTCTTTATTTGAAGTTCTACCTGGAAAAATACATTCGAAAAGAAATTTGGAAGAATCAGCTATACTGTCAAACTTCATTTTTTCACCAGAAATTTAAACATTTGTTATGGAAAGAGAATGTATGATTATTACAGACATTTACCCTTGATAAGTAGGCTTATTTTTTCAATATTATAGAAAATCTTTAAAAACCCGGGAAAAAAGATTAGAAATGACAGAGAAATCGAAACAATCAAATATGTTGAGATATTGTACTCCAGAGATCATTTCAATTCTATCAGTGAGAAGGCATGGGGAATTAGCGCAAATGGTAGAGCGCTCGCTTTGCATGTGAGAGATAGCGAGATCGATGCTTGCATTCTCCAAACAATCTTTTGTCTGTCCATTCAAGAACTTTTCTTTGATATTAAGACTGGTGACATTTACAATCAGGTTTATTGATTATACCAAAGGCCTTTAAAATCTCAGCTGGTAGGCAGATGACCACCGCAGCAAAATAACCAAGCCTAGGTTGAGGATTTGATATAGCTTTGAACATATCATTTATTTACTTTGAAAGTAAGGGAGAAAATCTCGATTAACATTGAACACTTTTCAGAGGTTTGATTTGTATGATATAATAGTGGTTTTACTGCATCCTTCAATTCAACACTTTTCCCATTTATAAGTCAATTATGTCACTCTTTATTTGAAGTTCTACCTGGAAAAATACATTCGAAAAGAAATTTGGAAGAATTAGCTATACTGTCAAACTTCATTTTTACACCAGAAATTGAAACATTTGTTATGGAAAGAGAATGTATGATTATTACAGACATTTACCCTTGATAAGTAGGCTTATTTTTTCAATATTATAGAAAATCTTTAAAAACCCGGTAAAAAAGATTTGAAATGACAGAGAAATCGAAACAATCAAATATGTTGAGACATTGTACTCCAGAGATCATTTCAATTCTATTAGTGAGAAGGCATGGGGAATTAGCTCAAATGGTAGAGCGCTCACTTTGCATGTAAGAAGTAGCGAGATCGATACTCACATTTTCCAAACAATCTTTTGTCTGTCCATTCAAGAACTTTTCTTTGATATTAAGACTGGTGACATTTACAATCAGGTTTATTGATTATACCAAAGGCCTTTAAAATCTCAGCTGGTAGGCAGATGACCACCGCAGCAAAATAACCAAGCCTAGGTTGAGGATTTGATATAGCTTTGAACATATCATTTATTTACTTTGAAAGTAGGGGAGAAAATCTCGATTAACATTGAACACTTTTCAGAGGTTTGATTTGTATGATATAATAGTGGTTTTACTGCATCCTTCAATTCAACACTTTTCCCATTTATAAGTCAATTATGTCACTCTTTATTTGAAGTTCTACCTGGAAAAATACATTCGAAAAGAAATTTGGAAGAATCAGCTATACTGTCAAACTTCATTTTTTCACCAGAAATTTAAACATTTGATATGGAAAGAGAATGTATGATTATTACAGACATTTACCCTTGATAAGTAGGCTTATTTTTTCAATATTATAGAAAATCTTTAAAAACCCGGGAAAAAAGATTAGAAATGACAGAGAAATCGAAACAATCAAATATGTTGAGATATTGTACTCCAGAGATCATTTCAATTCTATCAGTGAGAAGGCATGGGGAATTAGCTCAAATGGTAGAGCGCTCGCTTTGCATGTGAGAGGTAGCGAGATCGATGCTTGCATTCTCCAAACAATCTTTTGTCTGTCCATTCAAGAACTTTTCTTTGATATTAAGACTGGTGACATTTACAATCAGGTTTATTGATTATACCAAAGGCCTTTAAAATCTCAGCTGGTAGGCAGATGACCACCGCAGCAAAATAACCAAGCCTAGGTTGAGGATTTGATATAGCTTTGAACATATCATTTATTTACTTTGAAAGTAAGGGAGAAAATCTCGATTAACATTGAACACTTTTCAGAGGTTTGATTTGTATGATATAATAGTGGTTTTACTGCATCCTTCAATTCAACACTTTTCCCATTTATAAGTCAATTATGTCACTCTTTATTTGAAGTTCTACCTGGAAAAATACATTCGAAAAGAAATTTGGAAGAATCAGCTATACTGTCAAACTTCATTTTTTCACCAGAAATTTAAACATTTGTTATGGAAAGAGAATGTATGATTATTACAGACATTTACCCTTGATAAGTAGGCTTATTTTTTCAATATTATAGAAAATCTTTAAAAACCCGGGAAAAAAGATTAGAAATGACAGAGAAATCGAAACAATCAAATATGTTGAGATATTGTACTCCAGAGATCATTTCAATTCTATCAGTGAGAAGGCATGGGGAATTAGCTCAAATGGTAGAGCGCTCGCTTTGCATGTGAGAGGTAGCGAGATCGATGCTTGCATTCTCCAAACAATCTTTTGTCTGTCCATTCAAGAACTTTTCTTTGATATTAAGACTGGTGACATTTACAATCAGGTTTATTGATTATACCAAAGGCCTTTAAAATCTCAGCTGGTAGGCAGATGACCACCGCAGCAAAATAACCAAGCCTAGGTTGAGGATTTGATATAGCTTTGAACATATCATTTATTTACTTTGAAAGTAAGGGAGAAAATCTCGATTAACATTGAACACTTTTCAGAGGTTTGATTTGTATGATATAATAGTGGTTTTACTGCATCCTTCAATTCAACACTTTTCCCATTTATAAGTCAATTATGTCACTCTTTATTTGAAGTTGTACCTGGAAAAATACATTCGAAAAGAAATTTGGAAGAATCAGCTATACTGTCAAACTTCATTTTTTCACCAGAAATTTAAACATTTCTTATGGAAAGAGAATGTATGATTATTACAGACATTTACCCTTGATAAGTAGGCTTATTTTTTCAATATTATAGAAAATCTTTAAAAACCCGGGAAAAAAGATTAGAAATGACAGAGAAATCGAAACAATCAAATATGTTGAGATATTGTACTCCAGAGATCATTTCAATTCTATCAGTGAGAAGGCATGGGGAATTAGCTCAAATGGTAGAGCGCTCGCTTTGCATGTGAGAGGTAGCGAGATCGATGCTTGCATTCTCCAAACAATCTTTTGTCTGTCCATTCAAGAACTTTTCTTTGATATTAAGACTGGTGACATTTACAATCAGGTTTATTGATTATACCAAAGGCCTTTAAAATCTCAGCTGGTAGGCAGATGACCACCGCAGCAAAATAACCAAGCCTAGGTTGAGGATTTGATATAGCTTTGAACATATCATTTATTTACTTTGAAAGTAAGGGAGAAAATCTCGATTAACATTGAACACTTTTCAGAGGTTTGATTTGTATGATATAATAGTGGTTTTACTGCATCCTTCAATTCAACACTTTTCCCATTTATAAGTCAATTATGTCACTCTTTATTTGAAGTTCTACCTGGAAAAATACATTCGAAAAGAAATTTGGAAGAATCAGCTATACTGTCAAACTTCATTTTTTCACCAGAAATTGAAACATTTGTTATGGAAAGAGAATGTATGATTATTACAGACATTTACCCTTGATAAGTAGGCTTATTTTTTCAATATTATAGAAAATCTTTAAAAACCCGGGAAAAAAGATTAGAAATGACAGAGAAATCGAAACAATCAAATATGTTGAGATATTGTACTCCAGAGATCATTTCAATTCTATCAGTGAGAAGGCATGGGGAATTAGCTCAAATGGTAGAGCGCTCGCTTTGCATGTGAGAGGTAGCGAGATCGATGCTTGCATTCTCCAAACAATCTTTTGTCTGTCCATTCAAGAACTTTTCTTTGATATTAAGACTGGTGACATTTACAATCAGGTTTATTGATTATACCAAAGGCCTTTAAAATCTCAGCTGGTAGGCAGATGACCACCGCAGCAAAATAACCAAGCCTAGGTTGAGGATTTGATATAGCTTTGAACATATCATTTATTTACTTTGAAAGTAAGGGAGAAAATCTCGATTAACATTGAACACTTTTCAGAGGTTTGATTTGTATGATATAATAGTGGTTTTACTGCATCCTTCAATTCAACACTTTTCCCATTTATAAGTCAATTATGTCACTCTTTATTTGAAGTTCTACCTGGAAAAATACATTCGAAAAGAAATTTGGAAGAATCAGCTATACTGTCAAACTTCATTTTTTCACCAGAAATTTAAACATTTCTTATGGAAAGAGAATGTATGATTATTACAGACATTTACCCTTGATAAGTAGGCTTATTTTTTCAATATTATAGAAAATCTTTAAAAACCCGGGAAAAAAGATTAGAAATGACAGAGAAATCGAAACAATCAAATATGTTGAGATATTGTACTCCAGAGATCATTTCAATTCTATCAGTGAGAAGGCATGGGGAATTAGCTCAAATGGTAGAGCGCTCGCTTTGCATGTGAGAGGTAGCGAGATCGATGCTTGCATTCTCCAAACAATCTTTTGTCTGTCCATTCAAGAACTTTTCTTTGATATTAAGACTGGTGACATTTACAATCAGGTTTATTGATTATACCAAAGGCCTTTAAAATCTCAGCTGGTAGGCAGATGACCACCGCAGCAAAATAACCAAGCCTAGGTTGAGGATTTGATATAGCTTTGAACATATCATTTATTTACTTTGAAAGTAAGGGAGAAAATCTCGATTAACATTGAACACTTTTCAGAGGTTTGATTTGTATGATATAATAGTGGTTTTACTGCATCCTTCAATTCAACACTTTTCCCATTTATAAGTCAATTATGTCACTCTTTATTTGAAGTTCTACCTGGAAAAATACATTCGAAAAGAAATTTGGAAGAATCAGCTATACTGTCAAACTTCATTTTTTCACCAGAAATTGAAACATTTGTTATGGAAAGAGAATGTATGATTATTACAGACATTTACCCTTGATAAGTAGGCTTATTTTTTCAATATTATAGAAAATCTTTAAAAACCCGGGAAAAAAGATTAGAAATGACAGAGAAATCGAAACAATCAAATATGTTGAGATATTGTACTCCAGAGATCATTTCAATTCTATCAGTGAGAAGGCATGGGGAATTAGCTCAAATGGTAGAGCGCTCGCTTTGCATGTGAGAGGTAGCGAGATCGATGCTTGCATTCTCCAAACAATCTTTTGTCTGTCCATTCAAGAACTTTTCTTTGATATTAAGACTGGTGACATTTACAATCAGGTTTATTGATTATACCAAAGGCCTTTAAAATCTCAGCTGGTAGGCAGATGACCACCGCAGCAAAATAACCAAGCCTAGGTTGAGGATTTGATATAGCTTTGAACATATCATTTATTTACTTTGAAAGTAAGGGAGAAAATCTCGATTAACATTGAACACTTTTCAGAGGTTTGATTTGTATGATATAATAGTGGTTTTACTGCATCCTTCAATTCAACACTTTTCCCATTTATAAGTCAATTATGTCACTCTTTATTTGAAGTTCTACCTGGAAAAATACATTCGAAAAGAAATTTGGAAGAATCAGCTATACTGTCAAACTTCATTTTTTCACCAGAAATTTAAACATTTGTTATGGAAAGAGAATGTATGATTATTACAGACATTTACCCTTGATAAGTAGGCTTATTTTTTCAATATTATAGAAAATCTTTAAAAACCCGGGAAAAAAGATTAGAAATGACAGAGAAATCGAAACAATCAAATATGTTGAGATATTGTACTCCAGAGATCATTTCAATTCTATCAGTGAGAAGGCATGGGGAATTAGCTCAAATGGTAGAGCGCTCGCTTTGCATGTGAGAGGTAGCGAGATCGATGCTTGCATTCTCCAAACAATCTTTTGTCTGTCCATTCAAGAACTTTTCTTTGATATTAAGACTGGTGACATTTACAATCAGGTTTATTGATTATACCAAAGGCCTTTAAAATCTCAGCTGGTAGGCAGATGACCACCGCAGCAAAATAACCAAGCCTAGGTTGAGGATTTGATATAGCTTTGAACATATCATTTATTTACTTTGAAAGTAAGGGAGAAAATCTCGATTAACATTGAACACTTTTCAGAGGTTTGATTTGTATGATATAATAGTGGTTTTACTGCATCCTTCAATTCAACACTTTTCCCATTTATAAGTCAATTATGTCACTCTTTATTTGAAGTTCTACCTGGAAAAATACATTCGAAAAGAAATTTGGAAGAATTAGCTATACTGTCAAACTTCATTTTTACACCAGAAATTGAAACATTTGTTATGGAAAGAGAATGTATGATTATTACAGACATTTACCCTTGATAAGTAGGCTTATTTTTTCAATATTATAGGAAATCTTTAAAAACCCGGTAAAAAAGATTTGAAATGACAGAGAAATCGAAACAATCAAATATGTTGAGACATTGTACTCCAGAGATCATTTCAATTCTATTAGTGAGAAGGCATGGGGAATTAGCTCAAATGGTAGAGCGCTCACTTTGCATGTAAGAAGTAGCGAGATCGATACTCACATTTTCCAAACAATCTTTTGTCTGTCCATTCAAGAACTTTTCTTTGATATTAAGACTGGTGACATTTACAATCAGGTTTATTGATTATACCAAAGGCCTTTAAAATCTCAGCTGGTAGGCAGATGACCACCGCAGCAAAATAACCAAGCCTAGGTTGAGGATTTGATATAGCTTTGAACATATCATTTATTTACTTTGAAAGTAGGGGAGAAAATCTCGATTAACATTGAACACTTTTCAGAGGTTTGATTTGTATGATATAATAGTGGTTTTACTGCATCCTTCAATTCAACACTTTTCCCATTTATAAGTCAATTATGTCACTCTTTATTTGAAGTTCTACCTGGAAAAATACATTCGAAAAGAAATTTGGAAGAATTAGCTATACTGTCAAACTTCATTTTTTCACCAGAAATTTAAACATTTGTTATGGAAAGAGAATGTATGATTATTACAGACATTTACCCTTGATAAGTAGGCTTATTTTTTCAATATTATAGAAAATCTTTAAAAACCCGGGAAAAAAGATTAGAAATGACAGAGAAATCGAAACAATCAAATATGTTGAGATATTGTACTCCAGAGATCATTTCAATTCTATCAGTGAGAAGGCATGGGGAATTAGCTCAAATGGTAGAGCGCTCGCTTTGCATGTGAGAGGTAGCGAGATCGATGCTTGCATTCTCCAAACAATCTTTTGTCTGTCCATTCAAGAACTTTTCTTTGATATTAAGACTGGTGACATTTACAATCAGGTTTATTGATTATACCAAAGGCCTTTAAAATCTCAGCTGGTAGGCAGATGACCACCGCAGCAAAATAACCAAGCCTAGGTTGAGGATTTGATATAGCTTTGAACATATCATTTATTTACTTTGAAAGTAAGGGAGAAAATCTCGATTAACATTGAACACTTTTCAGAGGTTTGATTTGTATGATATAATAGTGGTTTTACTGCATCCTTCAATTCAACACTTTTCCCATTTATAAGTCAATTATGTCACTCTTTATTTGAAGTTGTACCTGGAAAAATACATTCGAAAAGAAATTTGGAAGAATCAGCTATACTGTCAAACTTCATTTTTTCACCAGAAATTTAAACATTTCTTATGGAAAGAGAATGTATGATTATTACAGACATTTACCCTTGATAAGTAGGCTTATTTTTTCAATATTATAGAAAATCTTTAAAAACCCGGGAAAAAAGATTAGAAATGACAGAGAAATCGAAACAATCAAATATGTTGAGATATTGTACTCCAGAGATCATTTCAATTCTATCAGTGAGAAGGCATGGGGAATTAGCTCAAATGGTAGAGCGCTCGCTTTGCATGTGAGAGGTAGCGAGATCGATGCTTGCATTCTCCAAACAATCTTTTGTCTGTCCATTCAAGAACTTTTCTTTGATATTAAGACTGGTGACATTTACAATCAGGTTTATTGATTATACCAAAGGCCTTTAAAATCTCAGCTGGTAGGCAGATGACCACCGCAGCAAAATAACCAAGCCTAGGTTGAGGATTTGATATAGCTTTGAACATATCATTTATTTACTTTGAAAGTAAGGGAGAAAATCTCGATTAACATTGAACACTTTTCAGAGGTTTGATTTGTATGATATAATAGTGGTTTTACTGCATCCTTCAATTCAACACTTTTCCCATTTATAAGTCAATTATGTCACTCTTTATTTGAAGTTCTACCTGGAAAAATACATTCGAAAAGAAATTTGGAAGAATCAGCTATACTGTCAAACTTCATTTTTTCACCAGAAATTGAAACATTTGTTATGGAAAGAGAATGTATGATTATTACAGACATTTACCCTTGATAAGTAGGCTTATTTTTTCAATATTATAGAAAATCTTTAAAAACCCGGGAAAAAAGATTAGAAATGACAGAGAAATCGAAACAATCAAATATGTTGAGATATTGTACTCCAGAGATCATTTCAATTCTATCAGTGAGAAGGCATGGGGAATTAGCTCAAATGGTAGAGCGCTCGCTTTGCATGTGAGAGGTAGCGAGATCGATGCTTGCATTCTCCAAACAATCTTTTGTCTGTCCATTCAAGAACTTTTCTTTGATATTAAGACTGGTGACATTTACAATCAGGTTTATTGATTATACCAAAGGCCTTTAAAATCTCAGCTGGTAGGCAGATGACCACCGCAGCAAAATAACCAAGCCTAGGTTGAGGATTTGATATAGCTTTGAACATATCATTTATTTACTTTGAAAGTAAGGGAGAAAATCTCGATTAACATTGAACACTTTTCAGAGGTTTGATTTGTATGATATAATAGTGGTTTTACTGCATCCT
Organism: Mixophyes fleayi; assembly: GCF_038048845.1. Classification (NCBI taxonomy): domain Eukaryota; kingdom Metazoa; phylum Chordata; class Amphibia; order Anura; family Limnodynastidae; genus Mixophyes; species Mixophyes fleayi. The sequence continues at coordinate 1,165,976 of NW_027446953.1, read as the reverse complement.
TCAATTCAACACTTTTCCCATTTATAAGTCAATTATGTCACTCTTTATTTGAAGTTCTACCTGGAAAAATACATTCGAAAAGAAATTTGGAAGAATCAGCTATACTGTCAAACTTCATTTTTTCACCAGAAATTTAAACATTTGTTATGGAAAGAGAATGTATGATTATTACAGACATTTACCCTTGATAAGTAGGCTTATTTTTTCAATATTATAGAAAATCTTTAAAAACCCGGGAAAAAAGATTAGAAATGACAGAGAAATCGAAACAATCAAATATGTTGAGATATTGTACTCCAGAGATCATTTCAATTCTATCAGTGAGAAGGCATGGGGAATTAGCTCAAATGGTAGAGCGCTTGCTTTGCATGTGAGAGGTAGCGAGATCGATGCTTGCATTCTCCAAACAATCTTTTGTCTGTCCATTCAAGAACTTTTCTTTGATATTAAGACTGGTGACATTTACAATCAGGTTTATTGATTATACCAAAGGCCTTTAAAATCTCAGCTGGTAGGCAGATGACCACCGCAGCAAAATAACCAAGCCTAGGTTGAGGATTTGATATAGCTTTGAACATATCATTTATTTACTTTGAAAGTAAGGGAGAAAATCTCGATTAACATTGAACACTTTTCAGAGGTTTGATTTGTATGATATAATAGTGGTTTTACTGCATCCTTCAATTCAACACTTTTCCCATTTATAAGTCAATTATGTCACTCTTTATTTGAAGTTCTACCTGGAAAAATACATTCGAAAAGAAATTTGGAAGAATCAGCTATACTGTCAAACTTCATTTTTTCACCAGAAATTGAAACATTTGTTATGGAAAGAGAATGTATGATTATTACAGACATTTACCCTTGATAAGTAGGCTTATTTTTTCAATATTATAGAAAATCTTTAAAAACCCGGGAAAAAAGATTAGAAATGACAGAGAAATCGAAACAATCAAATATGTTGAGATATTGTACTCCAGAGATCATTTCAATTCTATCAGTGAGAAGGCATGGGGAATTAGCTCAAATGGTAGAGCGCTCGCTTTGCATGTGAGAGGTAGCGAGATCGATGCTTGCATTCTCCAAACAATCTTTTGTCTGTCCATTCAAGAACTTTTCTTTGATATTAAGACTGGTGACATTTACAATCAGGTTTATTGATTATACCAAAGGCCTTTAAAATCTCAGCTGGTAGGCAGATGACCACCGCAGCAAAATAACCAAGCCTAGGTTGAGGATTTGATATAGCTTTGAACATATCATTTATTTACTTTGAAAGTAAGGGAGAAAATCTCGATTAACATTGAACACTTTTCAGAGGTTTGATTTGTATGATATAATAGTGGTTTTACTGCATCCTTCAATTCAACACTTTTCCCATTTATAAGTCAATTATGTCACTCTTTATTTGAAGTTCTACCTGGAAAAATACATTCGAAAAGAAATTTGGAAGAATCAGCTATACTGTCAAACTTCATTTTTTCACCAGAAATTTAAACATTTGTTATGGAAAGAGAATGTATGATTATTACAGACATTTACCCTTGATAAGTAGGCTTATTTTTTCAATATTATAGAAAATCTTTAAAAACCCGGGAAAAAAGATTAGAAATGACAGAGAAATCGAAACAATCAAATATGTTGAGATATTGTACTCCAGAGATCATTTCAATTCTATCAGTGAGAAGGCATGGGGAATTAGCTCAAATGGTAGAGCGCTCGCTTTGCATGTGAGAGGTAGCGAGATCGATGCTTGCATTCTCCAAACAATCTTTTGTCTGTCCATTCAAGAACTTTTCTTTGATATTAAGACTGGTGACATTTACAATCAGGTTTATTGATTATACCAAAGGCCTTTAAAATCTCAGCTGGTAGGCAGATGACCACCGCAGCAAAATAACCAAGCCTAGGTTGAGGATTTGATATAGCTTTGAACATATCATTTATTTACTTTGAAAGTAAGGGAGAAAATCTCGATTAACATTGAACACTTTTCAGAGGTTTGATTTGTATGATATAATAGTGGTTTTACTGCATCCTTCAATTCAACACTTTTCCCATTTATAAGTCAATTATGTCACTCTTTATTTGAAGTTCTACCTGGAAAAATACATTCGAAAAGAAATTTGGAAGAATCAGCTATACTGTCAAACTTCATTTTTTCACCAGAAATTTAAACATTTGTTATGGAAAGAGAATGTATGATTATTACAGACATTTACCCTTGATAAGTAGGCTTATTTTTTCAATATTATAGAAAATCTTTAAAAACCCGGGAAAAAAGATTAGAAATGACAGAGAAATCGAAACAATCAAATATGTTGAGATATTGTACTCCAGAGATCATTTCAATTCTATCAGTGAGAAGGCATGGGGAATTAGCTGAAATGGTAGAGCGCTCGCTTTGCATGTGAGAGGTAGCAAGATCGATGCTTGCATTCTCCAAACAATCTTTTGTCTGTCCATTCAAGAACTTTTCTTTGATATTAAGACTGGTGACATTTACAATCAGGTTTATTGATTATACCAAAGGCCTTTAAAATCTCAGCTGGTAGGCAGATGACCACCGCAGCAAAATAACCAAGCCTAGGTTGAGGATTTGATATAGCTTTGAACATATCATTTATTTACTTTGAAAGTAAGGGAGAAAATCTCGATTAACATTGAACACTTTTCAGAGGTTTGATTTGTATGATATAATAGTGGTTTTACTGCATCCTTCAATTCAACACTTTTCCCATTTATAAGTCAATTATGTCACTCTTTATTTGAAGTTCTACCTGGAAAAATACATTCGAAAAGAAATTTGGAAGAATCAGCTATACTGTCAAACTTCATTTTTTCACCAGAAATTTAAACATTTGTTATGGAAAGAGAATGTATGATTATTACAGACATTTACCCTTGATAAGTAGGCTTATTTTTTCAATATTATAGAAAATCTTTAAAAACCCGGGAAAAAAGATTAGAAATGACAGAGAAATCGAAACAATCAAATATGTTGAGATATTGTACTCCAGAGATCATTTCAATTCTATCAGTGAGAATGCATGGGGAATTAGCTCAAATGGTAGAGCGCTCGCTTTGCATGTGAGAGGTAGCGAGATCGATGCTTGCATTCTCCAAACAATCTTTTGTCTGTCCATTCAAAAACTTTACTTTGATATTAAGACTGGTGACATTTACAATCAGGTTTATTGATTATACCAAAGGCCTTTAAAATCTCAGCTGGTAGGCAGATGACCACCGCAGCAAAATAACCAAGCCTAGGTTGAGGATTTGATATAGCTTTGAACATATCATTTATTTACTTTGAAAGTAAGGGAGAAAATCTCGATTAACATTGAACACTTTTCAGAGGTTTGATTTGTATGATATAATAGTGGTTTTACTGCATCCTTCAATTCAACACTTTTCCCATTTATAAGTCAATTATGTCACTCTTTATTTGAAGTTCTACCTGGAAAAATACATTCGAAAAGAAATTTGGAAGAATCAGCTATACTGTCAAACTTCATTTTTTCACCAGAAATTTAAACATTTCTTATGGAAAGAGAATGTATGATTATTACAGACATTTACCCTTGATAAGTAGGCTTATTTTTTCAATATTATAGAAAATCTTTAAAAACCCGGGAAAAAAGATTAGAAATGACAGAGAAATCGAAACAATCAAATATGTTGAGATATTGTACTCCAGAGATCATTTCAATTCTATCAGTGAGGAGGCATGGGGAATTAGCTCAAATGGTAGAGCGCTCGCTTTGCATGTGAGAGGTAGCGAGATCGATGCTTGCATTCTCCAAACAATCTTTTGTCTGTCCATTCAAGAACTTTTCTTTGATATTAAGACTGGTGACATTTACAATCAGGTTTATTGATTATACCAAAGGCCTTTAAAATCTCAGCTGGTAGGCAGATGACCACCGCAGCAAAATAACCAAGCCTAGGTTGAGGATTTGATATAGCTTTGAACATATCATTTATTTACTTTGAAAGTAAGGGAGAAAATCTCGATTAACATTGAACACTTTTCAGAGGTTTGATTTGTATGATATAATAGTGGTTTTACTGCATCCTTCAATTCAACACTTTTCCCATTTATAAGTCAATTATGTCACTCTTTATTTGAAGTTCTACCTGGAAAAATACATTCGAAAAGAAATTTGGAAGAATCAGCTATACTGTCAAACTTCATTTTTTCACCAGAAATTGAAACATTTGTTATGGAAAGAGAATGTATGATTATTACAGACATTTACCCTTGATAAGTAGGCTTATTTTTTCAATATTATAGAAAATCTTTAAAAACCCGGGAAAAAAGATTAGAAATGACAGAGAAATCGAAACAATCAAATATGTTGAGATATTGTACTCCAGAGATCATTTCAATTCTATCAGTGAGAAGGCATGGGGAATTAGCTCAAATGGTAGAGCGCTCGCTTTGCATGTGAGAGGTAGCGAGATCGATGCTTGCATTCTCCAAACAATCTTTTGTCTGTCCATTCAAGAACTTTTCTTTGATATTAAGACTGGTGACATTTACAATCAGGTTTATTGATTATACCAAAGGCCTTTAAAATCTCAGCTGGTAGGCAGATGACCACCGCAGCAAAATAACCAAGCCTAGGTTGAGGATTTGATATAGCTTTGAACATATCATTTATTTACTTTGAAAGTAAGGGAGAAAATCTCGATTAACATTGAACACTTTTCAGAGGTTTGATTTGTATGATATAATAGTGGTTTTACTGCATCCTTCAATTCAACACTTTTCCCATTTATAAGTCAATTATGTCACTCTTTATTTGAAGTTCTACCTGGAAAAATACATTCGAAAAGAAATTTGGAAGAATCAGCTATACTGTCAAACTTCATTTTTTCACCAGAAATTTAAACATTTGTTATGGAAAGAGAATGTATGATTATTACAGACATTTACCCTTGATAAGTAGGCTTATTTTTTCAATATTATAGAAAATCTTTAAAAACCCGGGAAAAAAGATTAGAAATGACAGAGAAATCGAAACAATCAAATATGTTGAGATATTGTACTCCAGAGATCATTTCAATTCTATCAGTGAGAAGGCATGGGGAATTAGCTCAAATGGTAGAGCGCTCGCTTTGCATGTGAGAGGTAGCGAGATCGATGCTTGCATTCTCCAAACAATCTTTTGTCTGTCCATTCAAGAACTTTTCTTTGATATTAAGACTGGTGACATTTACAATCAGGTTTATTGATTATACCAAAGGCCTTTAAAATCTCAGCTGGTAGGCAGATGACCACCGCAGCAAAATAACCAAGCCTAGGTTGAGGATTTGATATAGCTTTGAACATATCATTTATTTACTTTGAAAGTAAGGGAGAAAATCTCGATTAACATTGAACACTTTTCAGAGGTTTGATTTGTATGATATAATAGTGGTTTTACTGCATCCTTCAATTCAACACTTTTCCCATTTATAAGTCAATTATGTCACTCTTTATTTGAAGTTCTACCTGGAAAAATACATTCGAAAAGAAATTTGGAAGAATCAGCTATACTGTCAAACTTCATTTTTTCACCAGAAATTTAAACATTTGTTATGGAAAGAGAATGTATGATTATTACAGACATTTACCCTTGATAAGTAGGCTTATTTTTTCAATATTATAGAAAATCTTTAAAAACCCGGGAAAAAAGATTAGAAATGACAGAGAAATCGAAACAATCAAATATGTTGAGATATTGTACTCCAGAGATCATTTCAATTCTATCAGTGAGAAGGCATGGGGAATTAGCTGAAATGGTAGAGCGCTCGCTTTGCATGTGAGAGGTAGCAAGATCGATGCTTGCATTCTCCAAACAATCTTTTGTCTGTCCATTCAAGAACTTTTCTTTGATATTAAGACTGGTGACATTTACAATCAGGTTTATTGATTATACCAAAGGCCTTTAAAATCTCAGCTGGTAGGCAGATGACCACCGCAGCAAAATAACCAAGCCTAGGTTGAGGATTTGATATAGCTTTGAACATATCATTTATTTACTTTGAAAGTAAGGGAGAAAATCTCGATTAACATTGAACACTTTTCAGAGGTTTGATTTGTATGATATAATAGTGGTTTTACTGCATCCTTCAATTCAACACTTTTCCCATTTATAAGTCAATTATGTCACTCTTTATTTGAAGTTCTACCTGGAAAAATACATTCGAAAAGAAATTTGGAAGAATCAGCTATACTGTCAAACTTCATTTTTTCACCAGAAATTTAAACATTTGTTATGGAAAGAGAATGTATGATTATTACAGACATTTACCCTTGATAAGTAGGCTTATTTTTTCAATATTATAGAAAATCTTTAAAAACCCGGGAAAAAAGATTAGAAATGACAGAGAAATCGAAACAATCAAATATGTTGAGATATTGTACTCCAGAGATCATTTCAATTCTATCAGTGAGAAGGCATGGGGAATTAGCTCAAATGGTAGAGCGCTCGCTTTGCATGTGAGAGGTAGCTAGATCGATGCTTGCATTCTCCAAACAATCTTTTGTCTGTCCATTCAAGAACTTTTCTTTGATATTAAGACTGGTGACATTTACAATCAGGTTTATTGATTATACCAAAGGCCTTTAAAATCTCAGCTGGTAGGCAGATGACCACCGCAGCAAAATAACCAAGCCTAGGTTGAGGATTTGATATAGCTTTGAACATATCATTTATTTACTTTGAAAGTAAGGGAGAAAATCTCGATTAACATTGAACACTTTTCAGAGGTTTGATTTGTATGATATAATAGTGGTTTTACTGCATCCTTCAATTCAACACTTTTCCCATTTATAAGTCAATTATGTCACTCTTTATTTGAAGTTCTACCTGGAAAAATACATTCGAAAAGAAATTTGGAAGAATCAGCTATACTGTCAAACTTCATTTTTTCACCAGAAATTTAAACATTTGTTATGGAAAGAGAATGTATGATTATTACAGACATTTACCCTTGATAAGTAGGCTTATTTTTTCAATATTATAGAAAATCTTTAAAAACCCGGGAAAAAAGATTAGAAATGACAGAGAAATCGAAACAATCAAATATGTTGAGATATTGTACTCCAGAGATCATTTCAATTCTATCAGTGAGAAGGCATGGGGAATTAGCTCAAATGGTAGAGCGCTCGCTTTGCATGTGAGAGGTAGCGAGATCGATGCTTGCATTCTCCAAACAATCTTTTGTCTGTCCATTCAAGAACTTTTCTTTGATATTAAGACTGGTGACATTTACAATCAGGTTTATTGATTATACCAAAGGCCTTTAAAATCTCAGCTGGTAGGCAGATGACCACCGCAGCAAAATAACCAAGCCTAGGTTGAGGATTTGATATAGCTTTGAACATATCATTTATTTACTTTGAAAGTAAGGGAGAAAATCTCGATTAACATTGAACACTTTTCAGAGGTTTGATTTGTATGATATAATAGTGGTTTTACTGCATCCTTCAATTCAACACTTTTCCCATTTATAAGTCAATTATGTCACTCTTTATTTGAAGTTCTACCTGGAAAAATACATTCGAAAAGAAATTTGGAAGAATCAGCTATACTGTCAAACTTCATTTTTTCACCAGAAATTTAAACATTTGTTATGGAAAGAGAATGTATGATTATTACAGACATTTACCCTTGATAAGTAGGCTTATTTTTTCAATATTATAGAAAATCTTTAAAAACCCGGGAAAAAAGATTAGAAATGACAGAGAAATCGAAACAATCAAATATGTTGAGATATTGTACTCCAGAGATCATTTCAATTCTATCAGTAAGAAGGCATGGGGAATTAGCTCAAATGGTAGAGCGCTCGCTTTGCATGTGAGAGGTAGCGAGATCGATGCTTGCATTCTCCAAACAATCTTTTGTCTGTCCATTCAAGAACTTTTCTTTGATATTAAGACTGGTGACATTTACAATCAGGTTTATTGATTATACCAAAGGCCTTTAAAATCTCAGCTGGTAGGCAGATGACCACCGCAGCAAAATAACCAAGCCTAGGTTGAGGATTTGATATAGCTTTGAACATATCATTTATTTACTTTGAAAGTAAGGGAGAAAATCTCGATTAACATTGAACACTTTTCAGAGGTTTGATTTGTATGATATAATAGTGGTTTTACTGCATCCTTCAATTCAACACTTTTCCCATTTATAAGTCAATTATGTCACTCTTTATTTGAAGTTCTACCTGGAAAAATACATTCGAAAAGAAATTTGGAAGAATCAGCTATACTGTCAAACTTCATTTTTTCACCAGAAATTTAAACATTTGTTATGGAAAGAGAATGTATGATTATTACAGACATTTACCCTTGATAAGTAGGCTTATTTTTTCAATATTATAGAAAATCTTTAAAAACCCGGGAAAAAAGATTAGAAATGACAGAGAAATCGAAACAATCAAATATGTTGAGATATTGTACTCCAGAGATCATTTCAATTCTATCAGTGAGAAGGCATGGGGAATTAGCTCAAATGGTAGAGCGCTCGCTTTGCATGTGAGAGGTAGCGAGATCGATGCTTGCATTCTCCAAACAATCTTTTGTCTGTCCATTCAAGAACTTTTCTTTGATATTAAGACTGGTGACATTTACAATCAGGTTTATTGATTATACCAAAGGCCTTTAAAATCTCAGCTGGTAGGCAGATGACCACCGCAGCAAAATAACCAAGCCTAGGTTGAGGATTTGATATAGCTTTGAACATATCATTTATTTACTTTGAAAGTAAGGGAGAAAATCTCGATTAACATTGAACACTTTTCAGAGGTTTGATTTGTATGATATAATAGTGGTTTTACTGCATCCTTCAATTCAACACTTTTCCCATTTATAAGTCAATTATGTCACTCTTTATTTGAAGTTCTACCTGGAAAAATACATTCGAAAAGAAATTTGGAAGAATCAGCTATACTGTCAAACTTCATTTTTTCACCAGAAATTTAAACATTTGTTATGGAAAGAGAATGTATGATTATTACAGACATTTACCCTTGATAAGTAGGCTTATTTTTTCAATATTATAGAAAATCTTTAAAAACCCGGGAAAAAAGATTAGAAATGACAGAGAAATCGAAACAATCAAATATGTTGAGATATTGTACTCCAGAGATCATTTCAATTCTATCAGTGAGAAGGCATGGGGAATTAGCTCAAATGGTAGAGCGCTCGCTTTGCATGTGAGAGGTAGCGAGATCGATGCTTGCATTCTCCAAACAATCTTTTGTCTGTCCATTCAAGAACTTTTCTTTGATATTAAGACTGGTGACATTTACAATCAGGTTTATTGATTATACCAAAGGCCTTTAAAATCTCAGCTGGTAGGCAGATGACCACCGCAGCAAAATAACCAAGCCTAGGTTGAGGATTTGATATAGCTTTGAACATATCATTTATTTACTTTGAAAGTAAGGGAGAAAATCTCGATTAACATTGAACACTTTTCAGAGGTTTGATTTGTATGATATAATAGTGGTTTTACTGCATCCTTCAATTCAACACTTTTCCCATTTATAAGTCAATTATGTCACTCTTTATTTGAAGTTCTACCTGGAAAAATACATTCGAAAAGAAATTTGGAAGAATCAGCTATACTGTCAAACTTCATTTTTTCACCAGAAATTTAAACATTTGTTATGGAAAGAGAATGTATGATTATTACAGACATTTACCCTTGATAAGTAGGCTTATTTTTTCAATATTATAGAAAATCTTTAAAAACCCGGGAAAAAAGATTAGAAATGACAGAGAAATCGAAACAATCAAATATGTTGAGATATTGTACTCCAGAGATCATTTCAATTCTATCAGTGAGAAGGCATGGGGAATTAGCTCAAATGGTAGAGCGCTCGCTTTGCATGTGAGAGGTAGTGAGATCGATGCTCGCATTCTCCAATCATTTTTGTCTTTCCATTCAAGAACTTTTCTTTGATATTAAGACTGGTGACATTTACAATCAGGTTTATTGATTATACCAAAGGCCTTTAAAATCTCAGCTGGTAGGCAGATGACCACCGCAGCAAAATAACCAAGCCTAGGTTGAGGATTTGATATAGCTTTGAACATATCATTTATTTACTTTGAAAGTAAGGGAGAAAATCTCGATTAACATTGAACACTTTTCAGAGGTTTGATTTGTATGATATAATAGTGGTTTTACTGCATCCTTCAATTCAACACTTTTCCCATTTATAAGTCAATTATGTCACTCTTTATTTGAAGTTCTACCTGGAAAAATGCATTCGAAAAGAAATTTGGAAGAATTAGCTATACTGTCAAACTTCATTTTTACACCAGAAATTGAAACATTTGTTATGGAAAGAGAATGTATGATTATTACAGACATTTACCCTTGATAAGTAGGCTTATTTTTTCAATATTATAGGAAATCTTTAAAAACCCGGTAAAAAAGATTAGAAATGACAGAGAAATCGAAACAATCAAATATGTTGAGACATTGTACTCCAGAGATCATTTCAATTCTATTAGTGAGAAGGCATGGGGAATTAGCTCAAATGGTAGAGCGCTCGCTTTGCATGTAAGAAGTAGCGAGATCGATACTCACATTTTCCAAACAATCTTTTGTCTGTCCATTCAAGAACTTTTCTTTGATATTAAGACTGGTGACATTTACAATCAGGTTTATTGATTATACCAAAGGCCTTTAAAATCTCAGCTGGTAGGCAGATGACCACCGCAGCAAAATAACCAAGCCTAGGTTGAGGATTTGATATAGCTTTGAACATATCATTTATTTACTTTGAAAGTAGGGGAGAAAATCTCGATTAACATTGAACACTTTTCAGAGGTTTGATTTGTATGATATAATAGTGGTTTTACTGCATCCTTCAATTCAACACTTTTCCCATTTATAAGTCAATTATGTCACTCTTTATTTGAAGTTCTACCTGGAAAAATACATTCGAAAAGAAATTTGGAAGAATCAGCTATACTGTCAAACTTCATTTTTTCACCAGAAATTGAAACATTTGTTATGGAAAGAGAATGTATGATTATTACAGACATTTACCCTTGATAAGTAGGCTTATTTTTTCAATATTATAGAAAATCTTTAAAAACCCGGGAAAAAAGATTAGAAATGACAGAGAAATCGAAACAATCAAATATGTTGAGATATTGTACTCCAGAGATCATTTCAATTCTATCAGTGAGAAGGCATGGGGAATTAGCTCAAATGGTAGAGCGCTCGCTTTGCATGTGAGAGGTAGCAAGATCGATGCTTGCATTCTCCAAACAATCTTTTGTCTGTCCATTCAAGAACTTTTCTTTGATATTAAGACTGGTGACATTTACAATCAGGTTTATTGATTATACCAAAGGCCTTTAAAATCTCAGCTGGTAGGCAGATGACCACCGCAGCAAAATAACCAAGCCTAGGTTGAGGATTTGATATAGCTTTGAACATATCATTTATTTACTTTGAAAGTAAGGGAGAAAATCTCGATTAACATTGAACACTTTTCAGAGGTTTGATTTGTATGATATAATAGTGGTTTTACTGCATCCTTCAATTCAACACTTTTCCCATTTATAAGTCAATTATGTCACTCTTTATTTGAAGTTCTACCTGGAAAAATACATTCGAAAAGAAATTTGGAAGAATCAGCTATACTGTCAAACTTCATTTTTTCACCAGAAATTTAAACATTTGTTATGGAAAGAGAATGTATGATTATTACAGACATTTACCCTTGATAAGTAGGCTTATTTTTTCAATATTATAGAAAATCTTTAAAAACCCGGGAAAAAAGATTAGAAATGACAGAGAAATCGAAACAATCAAATATGTTGAGATATTGTACTCCAGAGATCATTTCAATTCTATCAGTGCGAAGGCATGGGGAATTAGCTCAAATGGTAGAGCGCTCGCTTTGCATGTGAGAGGTAGCGAGATCGATGCTTGCATTCTCCAAACAATCTTTTGTCTGTCCATTCAAGAACTTTTCTTTGATATTAAGACTGGTGACATTTACAATCAGGTTTATTGATTATACCAAAGGCCTTTAAAATCTCAGCTGGTAGGCAGATGACCACCGCAGCAAAATAACCAAGCCTAGGTTGAGGATTTGATATAGCTTTGAACATATCATTTATTTACTTTGAAAGTAAGGGAGAAAATCTCGATTAACATTGAACACTTTTCAGAGGTTTGATTTGTATGATATAATAGTGGTTTTACTGCATCCTTCAATTCAACACTTTTCCCATTTATAAGTCAATTATGTCACTCTTTATTTGAAGTTCTACCTGGAAAAATACATTCGAAAAGAAATTTGGAAGAATCAGCTATACTGTCAAACTTCATTTTTTCACCAGAAATTTAAACATTTGTTATGGAAAGAGAATGTATGATTATTACAGACATTTACCCTTGATAAGTAGGCTTATTTTTTCAATATTATAGAAAATCTTTAAAAACCCGGGAAAAAAGATTAGAAATGACAGAGAAATCGAAACAATCAAATATGTTGAGATATTGTACTCCAGAGATCATTTCAATTCTATCAGTGAGAAGGCATGGGGAATTAGCTCAAATGGTAGAGCGCTCGCTTTGCATGTGAGAGGTAGCGAGATCGATGCTTGCATTCTCCAAACAATCTTTTGTCTGTCCATTCAAGAACTTTTCTTTGATATTAAGACTGGTGACATTTACAATCAGGTTTATTGATTATACCAAAGGCCTTTAAAATCTCAGCTGGTAGGCAGATGACCACCGCAGCAAAATAACCAAGCCTAGGTTGAGGATTTGATATAGCTTTGAACATATCATTTATTTACTTTGAAAGTAAGGGAGAAAATCTCGATTAACATTGAACACTTTTCAGAGGTTTGATTTGTATGATATAATAGTGGTTTTACTGCATCCTTCAATTCAACACTTTTCCCATTTATAAGTCAATTATGTCACTCTTTATTTGAAGTTCTACCTGGAAAAATACATTCGAAAAGAAATTTGGAAGAATCAGCTATACTGTCAAACTTCATTTTTTCACCAGAAATTTAAACATTTGTTATGGAAAGAGAATGTATGATTATTACAGACATTTACCCTTGATAAGTAGGCTTATTTTTTCAATATTATAGAAAATCTTTAAAAACCCGGGAAAAAAGATTAGAAATGACAGAGAAATCGAAACAATCAAATATGTTGAGATATTGTACTCCAGAGATCATTTCAATTCTATCAGTGAGAAGGCATGGGGAATTAGCTCAAATGGTAGAGCGCTCGCTTTGCATGTGAGAGGTAGCGAGATCGATGCTTGCATTCTCCAAACAATCTTTTGTCTGTCCATTCAAGAACTTTTCTTTGATATTAAGACTGGTGACATTTACAATCAGGTTTATTGATTATACCAAAGGCCTTTAAAATCTCAGCTGGTAGGCAGATGACCACCGCAGCAAAATAACCAAGCCTAGGTTGAGGATTTGATATAGCTTTGAACATATCATTTATTTACTTTGAAAGTAAGGGAGAAAATCTCGATTAACATTGAACACTTTTCAGAGGTTTGATTTGTATGATATAATAGTGGTTTTACTGCATCCTTCAATTCAACACTTTTCCCATTTATAAGTCAATTATGTCACTCTTTATTTGAAGTTCTACCTGGAAAAATACATTCGAAAAGAAATTTGGAAGAATCAGCTATACTGTCAAACTTCATTTTTTCACCAGAAATTTAAACATTTGTTATGGAAAGAGAATGTATGATTATTACAGACATTTACCCTTGATAAGTAGGCTTATTTTTTCAATATTATAGAAAATCTTTAAAAACCCGGGAAAAAAGATTAGAAATGACAGAGAAATCGAAACAATCAAATATGTTGAGATATTGTACTCCAGAGATCATTTCAATTCTATCAGTGAGAAGGCATGGGGAATTAGCTCAAATGGTAGAGCGCTCGCTTTGCATGTGAGAGGTAGCGAGATCGATGCTTGCATTCTCCAAACAATCTTTTGTCTGTCCATTCAAGAACTTTTCTTTGATATTAAGACTGGTGACATTTACAATCAGGTTTATTGATTATACCAAAGGCCTTTAAAATCTCAGCTGGTAGGCAGATGACCACCGCAGCAAAATAACCAAGCCTAGGTTGAGGATTTGATATAGCTTTGAACATATCATTTATTTACTTTGAAAGTAAGGGAGAAAATCTCGATTAACATTGAACACTTTTCAGAGGTTTGATTTGTATGATATAATAGTGGTTTTACTGCATCCTTCAATTCAACACTTTTCCCATTTATAAGTCAATTATGTCACTCTTTATTTGAAGTTCTACCTGGAAAAATACATTCGAAAAGAAATTTGGAAGAATCAGCTATACTGTCAAACTTCATTTTTTCACCAGAAATTTAAACATTTGTTATGGAAAGAGAATGTATGATTATTACAGACATTTACCCTTGATAAGTAGGCTTATTTTTTCAATATTATAGAAAATCTTTAAAAACCCGGGAAAAAAGATTAGAAATGACAGAGAAATCGAAACAATCAAATATGTTGAGATATTGTACTCCAGAGATCATTTCAATTCTATCAGTGAGAAGGCATGGGGAATTAGCTCAAATGGTAGAGCGCTCGCTTTGCATGTGAGAGGTAGTGAGATCGATGCTCGCATTCTCCAATCATTTTTGTCTTTCCATTCAAGAACTTTTCTTTGATATTAAGACTGGTGACATTTACAATCAGGTTTATTGATTATACCAAAGGCCTTTAAAATCTCAGCTGGTAGGCAGATGACCACCGCAGCAAAATAACCAAGCCTAGGTTGAGGATTTGATATAGCTTTGAACATATCATTTATTTACTTTGAAAGTAAGGGAGAAAATCTCGATTAACATTGAACACTTTTCAGAGGTTTGATTTGTATGATATAATAGTGGTTTTACTGCATCCTTCAATTCAACACTTTTCCCATTTATAAGTCAATTATGTCACTCTTTATTTGAAGTTCTACCTGGAAAAATGCATTCGAAAAGAAATTTGGAAGAATTAGCTATACTGTCAAACTTCATTTTTACACCAGAAATTGAAACATTTGTTATGGAAAGAGAATGTATGATTATTACAGACATTTACCCTTGATAAGTAGGCTTATTTTTTCAATATTATAGGAAATCTTTAAAAACCCGGTAAAAAAGATTAGAAATGACAGAGAAATCGAAACAATCAAATATGTTGAGACATTGTACTCCAGAGATCATTTCAATTCTATTAGTGAGAAGGCATGGGGAATTAGCTCAAATGGTAGAGCGCTCGCTTTGCATGTAAAAAGTAGCGAGATCGATACTCACATTTTCCAAACAATCTTTTGTCTGTCCATTCAAGAACTTTTCTTTGATATTAAGACTGGTGACATTTACAATCAGGTTTATTGATTATACCAAAGGCCTTTAAAATCTCAGCTGGTAGGCAGATGACCACCGCAGCAAAATAACCAAGCCTAGGTTGAGGATTTGATATAGCTTTGAACATATCATTTATTTACTTTGAAAGTAGGGGAGAAAATCTCGATTAACATTGAACACTTTTCAGAGGTTTGATTTGTATGATATAATAGTGGTTTTACTGCATCCTTCAATTCAACACTTTTCCCATTTATAAGTCAATTATGTCACTCTTTATTTGAAGTTCTACCTGGAAAAATACATTCGAAAAGAAATTTGGAAGAATCAGCTATACTGTCAAACTTCATTTTTTCACCAGAAATTTAAACATTTGTTATGGAAAGAGAATGTATGATTATTACAGACATTTACCCTTGATAAGTAGGCTTATTTTTTCAATATTATAGAAAATCTTTAAAAACCCGGGAAAAAAGATTAGAAATGACAGAGAAATCGAAACAATCAAATATGTTGAGATATTGTACTCCAGAGATCATTTCAATTCTATCAGTGCGAAGGCATGGGGAATTAGCTCAAATGGTAGAGCGCTCGCTTTGCATGTGAGAGGTAGCGAGATCGATGCTTGCATTCTCCAAACAATCTTTTATCTGTCCATTCAAGAACTTTTCTTTGATATTAAGACTGGTGACATTTACAATCAGGTTTATTGATTATACCAAAGGCCTTTAAAATCTCAGCTGGTAGGCAGATGACCACCGCAGCAAAATAACCAAGCCTAGGTTGAGGATTTGATATAGCTTTGAACATATCATTTATTTACTTTGAAAGTAAGGGAGAAAATCTCGATTAACATTGAACACTTTTCAGAGGTTTGATTTGTATGATATAATAGTGGTTTTACTGCATCCTTCAATTCAACACTTTTCCCATTTATAAGTCAATTATGTCACTCTTTATTTGAAGTTCTACCTGGAAAAATACATTCGAAAAGAAATTTGGAAGAATCAGCTATACTGTCAAACTTCATTTTTTCACCAGAAATTTAAACATTTGTTATGGAAAGAGAATGTATGATTATTACAGACATTTACCCTTGATAAGTAGGCTTATTTTTTCAATATTATAGAAAATCTTTAAAAACCCGGGAAAAAAGATTAGAAATGACAGAGAAATCGAAACAATCAAATATGTTGAGATATTGTACTCCAGAGATCATTTCAATTCTATCAGTGAGAAGGCATGGGGAATTAGCTCAAATGGTAGAGCGCTCGCTTTGCATGTGAGAGGTAGCGAGATCGATGCTTGCATTCTCCAAACAATCTTTTGTCTGTCCATTCAAGAACTTTTCTTTGATATTAAGACTGGTGACATTTACAATCAGGTTTATTGATTATACCAAAGGCCTTTAAAATCTCAGCTGGTAGGCAGATGACCACCGCAGCAAAATAACCAAGCCTAGGTTGAGGATTTGATATAGCTTTGAACATATCATTTATTTACTTTGAAAGTAAGGGAGAAAATCTCGATTAACATTGAACACTTTTCAGAGGTTTGATTTGTATGATATAATAGTGGTTTTACTGCATCCTTCAATTCAACACTTTTCCCATTTATAAGTCAATTATGTCACTCTTTATTTGAAGTTCTACCTGGAAAAATACATTCGAAAAGAAATTTGGAAGAATCAGCTATACTGTCAAACTTCATTTTTTTCACCAGAAATTTAAACATTTGTTATGGAAAGAGAATGTATGATTATTACAGACATTTATCCTTGATAAGTAGGCTTATTTTTTCAATATTATAGAAAATCTTTAAAAACCCGGGAAAAAAGATTAGAAATGACAGAGAAATCGAAACAATCAAATATGTTGAGATATTGTACTCCAGAGATCATTTCAATTCTATCAGTGAGAAGGCATGGGGAATTAGCTGAAATGGTAGAGCGCTCGCTTTGCATGTGAGAGGTAGCAAGATCGATGCTTGCATTCTCCAAACAATCTTTTGTCTGTCCATTCAAGAACTTTTCTTTGATATTAAGACTGGTGACATTTACAATCAGGTTTATTGATTATACCAAAGGCCTTTAAAATCTCAGCTGGTAGGCAGATGACCACCGCAGCAAAATAACCAAGCCTAGGTTGAGGATTTGATATAGCTTTGAACATATCATTTATTTACTTTGAAAGTAAGGGAGAAAATCTCGATTAACATTGAACACTTTTCAGAGGTTTGATTTGTATGATATAATAGTGGTTTTACTGCATCCTTCAATTCAACACTTTTCCCATTTATAAGTCAATTATGTCACTCTTTATTTGAAGTTCTACCTGGAAAAATACATTCGAAAAGAAATTTGGAAGAATCAGCTATACTGTCAAACTTCATTTTTTCACCAGAAATTTAAACATTTGTTATGGAAAGAGAATGTATGATTATTACAGACATTTACCCTTGATAAGTAGGCTTATTTTTTCAATATTATAGAAAATCTTTAAAAACCCGGGAAAAAAGATTAGAAATGACAGAGAAATCGAAACAATCAAATATGTTGAGATATTGTACTCCAGAGATCATTTCAATTCTATCAGTGAGAAGGCATGTGGAATTAGCTCAAATGGTAGAGCGCTCGCTTTGCATGTGAGAGGTAGCTAGATCGATGCTTGCATTCTCCAAACAATCTTTTGTCTGTCCATTCAAGAACTTTTCTTTGATATTAAGACTGGTGACATTTACAATCAGGTTTATTGATTATACCAAAGGCCTTTAAAATCTCAGCTGGTAGGCAGATGACCACCGCAGCAAAATAACCAAGCCTAGGTTGAGGATTTGATATAGCTTTGAACATATCATTTATTTACTTTGAAAGTAAGGGAGAAAATCTCGATTAACATTGAACACTTTTCAGAGGTTTGATTTGTATGATATAATAGTGGTTTTACTGCATCCTTCAATTCAACACTTTTCCCATTTATAAGTCAATTATGTCACTCTTTATTTGAAGTTCTACCTGGAAAAATACATTCGAAAAGAAATTTGGAAGAATCAGCTATACTGTCAAACTTCATTTTTTCACCAGAAATTTAAACATTTGTTATGGAAAGAGAATGTATGATTATTACAGACATTTACCCTTGATAAGTAGGCTTATTTTTTCAATATTATAGAAAATCTTTAAAAACCCGGGAAAAAAGATTAGAAATGACAGAGAAATCGAAACAATCAAATATGTTGAGATATTGTACTCCAGAGATCATTTCAATTCTATCAGTGAGAAGGCATGGGGAATTAGCTCAAATGGTAGAGCGCTCGCTTTGCATGTGAGAGGTAGCGAGATCGATGCTTGCATTCTCCAAACAATCTTTTGTCTGTCCATTCAAGAACTTTTCTTTGATATTAAGACTGGTGACATTTACAATCAGGTTTATTGATTATACCAAAGGCCTTTAAAATCTCAGCTGGTAGGCAGATGACCACCGCAGCAAAATAACCAAGCCTAGGTTGAGGATTTGATATAGCTTTGAACATATCATTTATTTACTTTGAAAGTAAGGGAGAAAATCTCGATTAACATTGAACACTTTTCAGAGGTTTGATTTGTATGATATAATAGTGGTTTTACTGCATCCTTCAATTCAACACTTTTCCCATTTATAAGTCAATTATGTCACTCTTTATTTGAAGTTCTACCTGGAAAAATACATTCGAAAAGAAATTTGGAAGAATCAGCTATACTGTCAAACTTCATTTTTTCACCAGAAATTTAAACATTTGTTATGGAAAGAGAATGTATGATTATTACAGACATTTATCCTTGATAAGTAGGCTTATTTTTTCAATATTATAGAAAATCTTTAAAAACCCGGGAAAAAAGATTAGAAATGACAGAGAAATCGAAACAATCAAATATGTTGAGATATTGTACTCCAGAGATCATTTCAATTCTATCAGTGAGAAGGCATGGGGAATTAGCTCAAATGGTAGAGCGCTCGCTTTGCATGTGAGAGGTAGCGAGATCGATGCTTGCATTCTCCAAACAATCTTTTGTCTGTCCATTCAAGAACTTTTCTTTGATATTAAGACTGGTGACATTTACAATCAGGTTTATTGATTATACCAAAGGCCTTTAAAATCTCAGCTGGTAGGCAGATGACCACCGCAGCAAAATAACCAAGCCTAGGTTGAGGATTTGATATAGCTTTGAACATATCATTTATTTACTTTGAAAGTAAGGGAGAAAATCTCGATTAACATTGAACATTTTTCAGAGGTTTGATTTGTATGATATAATAGTGGTTTTACTGCATCCTTCAATTCAACACTTTTCCCATTTATAAGTCAATTATGTCACTCTTTATTTGAAGTTCTACCTGGAAAAATACATTCGAAAAGAAATTTGGAAGAATCAGCTATACTGTCAAACTTCATTTTTTCACCAGAAATTTAAACATTTGTTATGGAAAGAGAATGTATGATTATTACAGACATTTACCCTTGATAAGTAGGCTTATTTTTTCAATATTATAGAAAATCTTTAAAAACCCGGGAAAAAAGATTAGAAATGACAGAGAAATCGAAACAATCAAATATGTTGAGATATTGTACTCCAGAGATCATTTCAATTCTATCAGTGAGAAGGCATGGGGAATTAGCTCAAATGGTAGAGCGCTCGCTTTGCATGTGAGAGGTAGCGAGATCGATGCTTGCATTCTCCAAACAATCTTTTGTCTGTCCATTCAAGAACTTTTCTTTGATATTAAGACTGGTGACATTTACAATCAGGTTTATTGATTATACCAAAGGCCTTTAAAATCTCAGCTGGTAGGCAGATGACCACCGCAGCAAAATAACCAAGCCTAGGTTGAGGATTTGATATAGCTTTGAACATATCATTTATTTACTTTGAAAGTAAGGGAGAAAATCTCGATTAACATTGAACACTTTTCAGAGGTTTGATTTGTATGATATAATAGTGGTTTTACTGCATCCTTCAATTCAACACTTTTCCCATTTATAAGTCAATTATGTCACTCTTTATTTGAAGTTCTACCTGGAAAAATACATTCGAAAAGAAATTTGGAAGAATCAGCTATACTGTCAAACTTCATTTTTTCACCAGAAATTTAAACATTTGTTATGGAAAGAGAATGTATGATTATTACAGACATTTATCCTTGATAAGTAGGCTTATTTTTTCAATATTATAGAAAATCTTTAAAAACCCGGGAAAAAAGATTAGAAATGACAGAGAAATCGAAACAATCAAATATGTTGAGATATTGTACTCCAGAGATCATTTCAATTCTATCAGTGAGAAGGCATGGGGAATTAGCTCAAATGGTAGAGCGCTCGCTTTGCATGTGAGAGGTAGCGAGATCGATGCTTGCATTCTCCAAACAATCTTTTGTCTGTCCATTCAAGAACTTTTCTTTGATATTAAGACTGGTGACATTTACAATCAGGTTTATTGATTATACCAAAGGCCTTTAAAATCTCAGCTGGTAGGCAGATGACCACCGCAGCAAAATAACCAAGCCTAGGTTGAGGATTTGATATAGCTTTGAACATATCATTTATTTACTTTGAAAGTAAGGGAGAAAATCTCGATTAACATTGAACACTTTTCAGAGGTTTGATTTGTATGATATAATAGTGGTTTTACTGCATCCTTCAATTCAACACTTTTCCCATTTATAAGTCAATTATGTCACTCTTTATTTGAAGTTCTACCTGGAAAAATACATTCGAAAAGAAATTTGGAAGAATCAGCTATACTGTCAAACTTCATTTTTTCACCAGAAATTTAAACATTTGTTATGGAAAGAGAATGTATGATTATTACAGACATTTACCCTTGATAAGTAGGCTTATTTTTTCAATATTATAGAAAATCTTTAAAAACCCGGGAAAAAAGATTAGAAATGACAGAGAAATCGAAACAATCAAATATGTTGAGATATTGTACTCCAGAGATCATTTCCATTCTATCAGTGAGAAGGCATGGGGAATTAGCTCAAATGGTAGAGCGCTCGCTTTGCATGTGAGAGGTAGCGAGATCGATGCTTGCATTCTCCAAACAATCTTTTGTCTGTCCATTCAAGAACTTTTCTTTGATATTAAGACTGGTGACATTTACAATCAGGTTTATTGATTATACCAAAGGCCTTTAAAATCTCAGCTGGTAGGCAGATGACCACCGCAGCAAAATAACCAAGCCTAGGTTGAGGATTTGATATAGCTTTGAACATATCATTTATTTACTTTGAAAGTAAGGGAGAAAATCTCGATTAACATTGAACACTTTTCAGAGGTTTGATTTGTATGATATAATAGTGGTTTTACTGCATCCTTCAATTCAACACTTTTCCCATTTATAAGTCAATTATGTCACTCTTTATTTGAAGTTCTACCTGGAAAAATACATTCGAAAAGAAATTTGGAAGAATCAGCTATACTGTCAAACTTCATTTTTTCACCAGAAATTTAAACATTTGTTATGGAAAGAGAATGTATGATTATTACAGACATTTACCCTTGATAAGTAGGCTTATTTTTTCAATATTATAGAAAATCTTTAAAAACCCGGGAAAAAAGATTAGAAATGACAGAGAAATCGAAACAATCAAAAATGTTGAGATATTGTACTCCAGAGATCATTTCAATTCTATCAGTGAGAAGGCATGGGGAATTAGCTCAAATGGTAGAGCGCTCGCTTTGCATGTGAGAGGTAGCGAGATCGATGCTTGCATTCTCCATTCAAGAACTTTTCTTTGATATTAAGACTGGTGACATTTACAATCAGGTTTATTGATTATACCAAAGGCCTTTAAAATCTCAGCTGGTAGGCAGATGACCACCGCAGCAAAATAACCAAGCCTAGGTTGAGGATTTGATATAGCTTTGAACATATCATTTATTTACTTTGAAAGTAAGGGAGAAAATCTCGATTAACATTGAACACTTTTCAGAGGTTTGATTTGTATGATATAATAGTGGTTTTACTGCATCCTTCAATTCAACACTTTTCCCATTTATAAGTCAATTATGTCACTCTTTATTTGAAGTTCTACCTGGAAAAATACATTCGAAAAGAAATTTGGAAGAATCAGCTATACTGTCAAACTTCATTTTTTCACCAGAAATTTAAACATTTGTTATGGAAAGAGAATGTATGATTATTACAGACATTTATCCTTGATAAGTAGGCTTATTTTTTCAATATTATAGAAAATCTTTAAAAACCCGGGAAAAAAGATTAGAAATGACAGAGAAATCGAAACAATCAAATATGTTGAGATATTGTACTCCAGAGATCATTTCAATTCTATCAGTGAGAAGGCATGGGGAATTAGCTCAAATGGTAGAGCGCTCGCTTTGCATGTGAGAGGTAGCGAGATCGATGCTTGCATTCTCCAAACAATCTTTTGTCTGTCCATTCAAGAACTTTTCTTTGATATTAAGACTGGTGACATTTACAATCAGGTTTATTGATTATACCAAAGGCCTTTAAAATCTCAGCTGGTAGGCAGATGACCACCGCAGCAAAATAACCAAGCCTAGGTTGAGGATTTGATATAGCTTTGAACATATCATTTATTTACTTTGAAAGTAAGGGAGAAAATCTCGATTAACATTGAACACTTTTCAGAGGTTTGATTTGTATGATATAATAGTGGTTTTACTGCATCCTTCAATTCAACACTTTTCCCATTTATAAGTCAATTATGTCACTCTTTATTTGAAGTTCTACCTGGAAAAATACATTCGAAAAGAAATTTGGAAGAATCAGCTATACTGTCAAACTTCATTTTTTCACCAGAAATTTAAACATTTGTTATGGAAAGAGAATGTATGATTATTACAGACATTTACCCTTGATAAGTAGGCTTATTTTTTCAATATTATAGAAAATCTTTAAAAACCCGGGAAAAAAGATTAGAAATGACAGAGAAATCGAAACAATCAAATATGTTGAGATATTGTACTCCAGAGATCATTTCAATTCTATCAGTGAGAAGGCATGGGGAATTAGCTCAAATGGTAGAGCGCTCGCTTTGCATGTGAGAGGTAGCGAGATCGATGCTTGCATTCTCCAAACAATCTTTTGTCTGTCCATTCAAGAACTTTTCTTTGATATTAAGACTGGTGACATTTACAATCAGGTTTATTGATTATACCAAAGGCCTTTAAAATCTCAGCTGGTAGGCAGATGACCACCGCAGCAAAATAACCAAGCCTAGGTTGAGGATTTGATATAGCTTTGAACATATCATTTATTTACTTTGAAAGTAAGGGAGAAAATCTCGATTAACATTGAACACTTTTCAGAGGTTTGATTTGTATGATATAATAGTGGTTTTACTGCATCCTTCAATTCAACACTTTTCCCATTTATAAGTCAATTATGTCACTCTTTATTTGAAGTTCTACCTGGAAAAATACATTCGAAAAGAAATTTGGAAGAATCAGCTATACTGTCAAACTTCATTTTTTCACCAGAAATTTAAACATTTGTTATGGAAAGAGAATGTATGATTATTACAGACATTTACCCTTGATAAGTAGGCTTATTTTTTCAATATTATAGAAAATCTTTAAAAACCCGGGAAAAAAGATTAGAAATGACAGAGAAATCGAAACAATCAAATATGTTGAGATATTGTACTCCAGAGATCATTTTAATTCTATCAGTGAGAAGGCATGGGGAATTAGCTCAAATGGTAGAGCGCTCACTTTGCATGTGAGAGGTAGCGAGATCGATGCTTGCATTCTCCAAACAATCTTTTGTCTGTCCATTCAAGAACTTTTCTTTGATATTAAGACTGGTGACATTTACAATCAGGTTTATTGATTATACCAAAGGCCTTTAAAATCTCAGCTGGTAGGCAGATGACCACCGCAGCAAAATAACCAAGCCTAGGTTGAGGATTTGATATAGCTTTGAACATATCATTTATTTACTTTGAAAGTAAGGGAGAAAATCTCGATTAACATTGAACACTTTTCAGAGGTTTGATTTGTATGATATAATAGTGGTTTTACTGCATCCTTCAATTCAACACTTTTCCCATTTATAAGTCAATTATGTCACTCTTTATTTGAAGTTCTACCTGGAAAAATACATTCGAAAAGAAATTTGGAAGAATCAGCTATACTGTCAAACTTCATTTTTTCACCAGAAATTTAAACATTTGTTATGGAAAGAGAATGTATGATTATTACAGACATTTACCCTTGATAAGTAGGCTTATTTTTTCAATATTATAGAAAATCTTTAAAAACCCGGGAAAAAAGATTAGAAATGACAGAGAAATCGAAACAATCAAGTATGTTGAGATATTGTACTCCAGAGATCATTTCAATTCTATCAGTGAGAAGGCATGGGGAATTAGCTCAAATGGTAGAGCGCTCGCTTTGCAAGTGAGAGGTAGCGAGATCGATGCTTGCATTCTCCAAACAATCTTTTGTCTGTCCATTCAAGAACTTTTCTTTGATATTAAGACTGGTGACATTTACAATCAGGTTTAATGATTATACCAAAGGCCTTTAAAATCTCAGCTGGTAGGCAGATGACCACCACAGCAAAATAACCAAGCCTAGGTTGAGGATTTGATATAGCTTTGAACATATCATTTATTTACTTTGAAAGTAAGGGAGAAAATCTCGATTAACATTGAACACTTTTCAGAGGTTTGATTTGTATGATATAATAGTGGTTTTACTGCATCCTTCAATTCAACACTTTTCCCATTTATAAGTCAATTATGTCACTCTTTATTTGAAGTTCTACCTGGAAAAATACATTCGAAAAGAAATTTGGAAGAATTAGCTATACTGTCACTTTTTGCTTCTACCCCTTTTATCACAATGTTTCACAAATTGCTTTTCTTAGTCTCATTTCATGGCATGATCTTTAGGACTGTGTCATCTTTCACCCCTCCACCAACACACAAATTTGTTCATATTGCACCTGCATTACTCCACTCACCTCTATTTAACACCCATGAACTGTTGTCCTATTTATTATCTCTAACAAGTACAGCCTCCACCTGTCGCCAGAAAATAAAAGGCCACACATCTTACAATCCCCTTGCCTATCTTTCGCTCACTCTGCTTCTATTAGCTGGTGATATATCACCTAATCCAGGTCCCCCACACTCCTCACACACACATACATCAGAACACTACCGTTCTATAGCAAACCTCAAACACATCACCTGTCTCCCCTCTCTTCCCAAGTCCTTTAAATGTGCCCTTTGGAATGCACGCTCTGTTTGTAACAAACTTACCTCCGTTCATGATCTCTTCCTCTCAAAAAACCTCAACCTTCTGGCAATAACAGAAACATGGCTCATGCAATCAGACACTGCCTCACCTGCAGCACTTTCACATGGTGGCCTCCATCTCACCCACACCTCCAGACCTGAAGGCAGACAAGGAGGTGGGGTTGGACTACTTCTCTCCCCACAGTGCACATATACAGTTCTACCAAATGTCCCATCACTCACGTTCACATCTTTTGAAGTACATGCTATTCGCATTTTTAATCCATTCTCCCTACGTGTTGCGGTGATCTATCGTCCCCCTGGAGCACACCAACAATTTATTCAGGATTTCTCTGCATGGCTCCCTCACTTCTTATCTTCAGACATCCCCACCATCATCATGGGTGACTTCAACATCCCCATTGATAACCCACCTTCCAAAGCTGTTTCCAAACTACTCTCTCTAACATCCTCACTTGACCTCTCCCAGTGGATTGAATCATCTACTCATAAGGATGGCCACTGCCTTGATCTTGTTTTCTCTAGACTATGCTCAGTTTCTAATTTTATTAATACACCCTTCCCCCTCTCGGATCATCACCTTATCAGCTACACTCTCACCCCCACTGCTCTAACCTCTCTACTGTCTAACTCAACCAAGCCTCCTCATACTCGTAGAAATCTTAATTCTATTAATCTTCAACAATTTTCCACCTCTCTCCAACACCTTCTCTCCCCTATCTCTACATTCTCATCCCCTGAGATGGCAGTACCTCATTTTCACCTAACCTTAGCAACGGCCCTTGATCAAGTGGCTCCAGCGACACTTCATACTACACGTCGACTTCGATGTCAACCGTGGCACACCAAAGCAACACGAAATCTTCAAAAACTGTCCCGTAAAGCAGAACGTCACTGGCGTAAATCTCGAAGCTCTAATGACTTCTTCACATATACTTCTGTCTACCACTCCTATCGAAATGCTCTGGACACTGCAAAACAAACATACTTTCAATCTCTTATCTATGCTCAGGCTTCTAACCCCAAACGCCTTTTCAATACATTTAATCATCTTCTCAATCCTCCCACCCCGAACCCTCCATCTACTATCAGTGCTCAGGATCTTGCTTCCTACTTCAAGGACAAGATTGACAAGATCAGACTAGAAATGATATCCTCTTCCTCAACAAGCCATCAGCTCATTTCCTTCCCTCTACCCTCTGACACCCTTTCTTCATTTGACCCCACAAATGAAGAGGAAATTTCTACGCTCTTCTTATCTTCCTACTCTACCTCCTGTCCTCTTGATCCTATTCCCTCGCAAATTGGTAGATCCCTGTCTTCTGTGCTCATTTCACCTCTAACTCAAATCTGTAATCTCTCACTCTCTACTGGCATCTTTCCATCACTATACAAGCATGCAGTGATTACTCCTATTCTAAAAAAACAAAACTCCGACCCAAACTCTCTCTCAAATTACCGTCCCATCTCTCAGCTCCCTTGCCCCTCCAAGCTTCTAGAGAGACTTGCCTACACTCGCCTCACACGCTTTCTTTCCGCAAACAACCTGTTGGATCCTCTTCAGTCTGGCTTTCGTTCTCAACACTCCACAGAGACTGCACTGACCAAGGTTGTTAATGATCTGATCACTGCTAAGACTGAACGCCATTACTCTCTCCTAATTCTCCTTGATCTCTCGGCTGCATTTGACACCGTTGACCACTCTCTTCTCATACAAACGCTGCAATCCCTAAGTCTTCAAGACACAGTTCTATCCTGGTTCTCATCTTACCTCTCTAATCGCTCTTTCACTGTTAATTTCTCTGGAGGCACCTCTGCTCCGCTTCCCCTATCAGTTGGAGTACCACAAGGCTCGGTGCTAGGTCCTCTGCTGTTCTCTATCTATACCGCTTCTCTTGGAAATCTAATAAGTTCCTTTGGCTTTCAGTATCATCTCTATGCGGATGATACCCAAATCTATCTATCCTCTCCTGACATCTCGACATCTGTGTTGTCCCGTGTAACTGACTGTCTTTCTGCCATTTCATCTTGGATGTCCTCTCGTCAACTCAAACTTAATCTTTCTAAAACAGAGTTAATAATATTCCCACCCGCCAACAAGAGCATACCTGACATTTCTATCTCTGTTGATAACATGACCATAAATCCCACCCCACAAGCTCGCTGCCTAGGTGTAATCCTTGATTCACGCCTATCCTTTGTTCCCCACATTGACTCTATATCTAAATCATGTTACATACATCTAAAGAACATTTCCAGAATCCGCACATATCTCACACAAGACACTGCTAAAACCTTAATTCATGCACTAATCATCTCCCGCATTGACTATTGCAATTCCCTCCTTACTGGTCTTCCCAAAAACAGACTCAAACCCCTAAAATCTATTTTGCATGCTTCGGCAACACTGATTTTCCTTGCAAATAGCTATTCCTCTGTTGAATCACTCTGTATGTCTCTACACTGGCTGCCTGTCTTCTACCGAATCCAATATAAAATACTTTTACTAACCTACAAGGCCATCAACAAAGCTGCACCAACATACATCTCCTCTCTTGTCTCAAAATATCTCCCAACTCGGCAACTCCGTTCTGCGTCTCTATCCACCCTCATTACATCCTCCCATTCCCGGTTACAGGACTTTTTTCGGGCTGCACCCACTCTATGGAACTCTCTCCCTCGCACAATAAGACTCTCCTCTGTTCTACAAACTTTCAAGCATTCTCTGAAAACCTACCTATTCAGACAAGCTTATAATATTCCTCAACCACCATCTTAACCTCACTACCTTTAGCCTGTTACAAAATTTCACACAAGACAACTACCCCCGGTCCAACATTGTTGTGTGACAGGATCATTTAGCTTATGAGTCACCCTACCTTTGCAGTCTGGCTGGGCCAAGATGCAAAATGTATACTTAACCTCATGTGTCAATCTCCCATTGTCCCATAGATTGTAAGCTTGCGAGCAGGGCCTTCTCACCTCTTTGTCTGTTTTACCCAGTTTGTTTATTAGTTTATTATGTTTGTCCCCAATTGTAAAGCGCTACGGAATATGTTGGCGCTATATAAATAAATGATGATGATGATGATGATATTGTCAAACTTCATTTTTACACCAGAAATTGAAACATTTGTTATGGAAAGAGAATGTATGATTATTACAGACATTTACCCTTGATAAGTAGGCTTATTTTTTCAATATTATAGAAAATCTTTAAAAACCCGGGAAAAAAGATTAGAAATGACAGAGAAATCGAAACAATCAAATATGTTGAGATATTGTACTCCAGAGATCATTTCAATTCTATCAGTGAGAAGGCATGGGGAATTAGCTCAAATGGTAGAGCGCTCGCTTAGCATTTGAGAGGTAGTGAGATTGATGCTCGCATTCTCCAATCATTTTTGTCTTTCCATTCAAGAACTTTTCTTTGATATTAAGACTGGTGACATTTACAATCAGGTTTATTGATTATACCAAAGGCCTTTAAAATCTCAGCTGGTAGGCAGATGACCACCGCAGCAAAATAACCAAGCCTAGGTTGAGGATTTGATATAGCTTTGAACATATCATTTATTTACTTTGAAAGTAAGGGAGAAAATCTCGATTAACATTGAACACTTTTCAGAGGTTTGATTTGTATGATATAATAGTGGTTTTACTGCATCCTTCAATTCAACACTTTTCCCATTTATAAGTCAATTATGTCACTCTTTATTTGAAGTTCTACCTGGAAAAATACATTCGAAAAGAAATTTGGAAGAATTAGCTATACTGTCAAACTTCATTTTTACACCAGAAATTGAAACATTTGTTATGGAAAGAGAATGTATGATTATTACAGACATTTACCCTTGATAAGTAGGCTTATTTTTTCAATATTATAGGAAATCTTTAAAAACCCGGTAAAAAAGATTAGAAATGACAGAGAAATCGAAACAATCAAATATGTTGAGACATTGTACTCCAGAGATCATTTCAATTCTATTAGTGAGAAGGCATGGGGAATTAGCTCAAATGGTAGAGCGCTCGCTTAGCATTTGAGAGGTAGTGAGATTGATGCTCGCATTCTCCAATCATTTTTGTCTTTCCATTCAAGAACTTTTCTTTGATATTAAGACTGGTGACATTTACAATCAGGTTTATTGATTATACCAAAGGCCTTTAAAATCTCAGCTGGTAGGCAGATGACCACCGCAGCAAAATAACCAAGCCTAGGTTGAGGATTTGATATAGCTTTGAACATATCATTTATTTACTTTGAAAGTAAGGGAGAAAATCTCGATTAACATTGAACACTTTTCAGAGGTTTGATTTGTATGATATAATAGTGGTTTTACTGCATCCTTCAATTCAACACTTTTCCCATTTATAAGTCAATTATGTCACTCTTTATTTGAAGTTCTACCTGGAAAAATACATTCGAAAAGAAATTTGGAAGAATCAGCTATACTGTCAAACTTCATTTTTTCACCAGAAATTTAAACATTTGTTATGGAAAGAGAATGTATGATTATTACAGACATTTACCCTTGATAAGTAGGCTTATTTTTTCAATATTATAGAAAATCTTTAAAAACCTGGGAAAAAAGATTAGAAATGACAGAGAAATCGAAACAATCAAATATGTTGAGATATTATACTCCAGAGATCATTTCAATTCTATCAGTGAGAAGGCATGGGGAATTAGCTCAAATGGTAGAGCGCTCGCTTTGCATGTGAGAGGTAGCGAGATCGATGCTTGCATTCTCCAAACAATCTTTTGTCTGTCCATTCAAGAACTTTTCTTTGATATTAAGACTGGTGACATTTACAATCAGGTTTATTGATTATACCAAAGGCCTTTAAAATCTCAGCTGGTAGGCAGATGACCACCGCAGCAAAATAACCAAGCCTAGGTTGAGGATTTGATATAGCTTTGAACATATCATTTATTTACTTTGAAAGTAAGGGAGAAAATCTCGATTAACATTGAACACTTTTCAGAGGTTTGATTTGTATGATATAATAGTGGTTTTACTGCATCCTTCAATTCAACACTTTTCCCATTTATAAGTCAATTATGTCACTCTTTATTTGAAGTTCTACCTGGAAAAATACATTCGAAAAGAAATTTGGAAGAATCAGCTATACTGTCAAACTTCATTTTTTCACCAGAAATTTAAACATTTGTTATGGAAAGAGAATGTATGATTATTACAGACATTTACCCTTGATAAGTAGGCTTATTTTTTCAATATTATAGAAAATCTTTAAAAACCCGGGAAAAAAGATTAGAAATGACAGAGAAATCGAAACAATCAAATATGTTGAGATATTGTACTCCAGAGATCATTTCAATTCTATCAGTGAGAAGGCATGGGGAATTAGCTCAAATGGTAGAGCGCTCGCTTTGCATGTGAGAGGTAGCGAGATCGATGCTTGCATTCTCCAAACAATCTTTTGTCTGTCCATTCAAGAACTTTTCTTTGATATTAAGACTGGTGACATTTACAATCAGGTTTATTGATTATACCAAAGGCCTTTAAAATCTCAGCTGGTAGGCAGATGACCACCGCAGCAAAATAACCAAGCCTAGGTTGAGGATTTGATATAGCTTTGAACATATCATTTATTTACTTTGAAAGTAAGGGAGAAAATCTCGATTAACATTGAACACTTTTCAGAGGTTTGATTTGTATGATATAATAGTGGTTTTACTGCATCCTTCAATTCAACACTTTTCCCATTTATAAGTCAATTATGTCACTCTTTATTTGAAGTTCTACCTGGAAAAATACATTCGAAAAGAAATTTGGAAGAATCAGCTATACTGTCAAACTTCATTTTTTCACCAGAAATTTAAACATTTGTTATGGAAAGAGAATGTATGATTATTACAGACATTTACCCTTGATAAGTAGGCTTATTTTTTCAATATTATAGAAAATCTTTAAAAACCCGGGAAAAAAGATTAGAAATGACAGAGAAATCGAAACAATCAAATATGTTGAGATATTGTACTCCAGAGATCATTTCAATTCTATCAGTGAGAAGGCATGGGGAATTAGCTCAAATGGTAGAGCGCTCGCTTAGCATGTGAGAGGTAGTGAGATCGATGCTCGCATTCTCCAATCATTTTTGTCTTTCCATTCAAGAACTTTTCTTTGATATTAAGACTGGTGACATTTACAATCAGGTTTATTGATTATACCAAAGGCCTTTAAAATCTCAGCTGGTAGGCAGATGACCACCGCAGCAAAATAACCAAGCCTAGGTTGAGGATTTGATATAGCTTTGAACATATCATTTATTTACTTTGAAAGTAAGGGAGAAAATCTCGATTAACATTGAACACTTTTCAGAGGTTTGATTTGTATGATATAATAGTGGTTTTACTGCATCCTTCAATTCAACACTTTTCCCATTTATAAGTCAATTATGTCACTCTTTATTTGAAGTTCTACCTGGAAAAATACATTCGAAAAGAAATTTGGAAGAATTAGCTATACTGTCAAACTTCATTTTTACACCAGAAATTGAAACATTTGTTATGGAAAGAGAATGTATGATTATTACAGACATTTACCCTTGATAAGTAGGCTTATTTTTTCAATATTATAGGAAATCTTTAAAAACCCGGTAAAAAAGATTAGAAATGACAGAGAAATCGAAACAATCAAATATGTTGAGACATTGTACTCCAGAGATCATTTCAATTCTATTAGTGAGAAGGCATGGGGAATTAGCTCAAATGGTAGAGCGCTCGCTTTGCATGTAAGAAGTAGCGAGATCGATACTCACATTTTCCAAACAATCTTTTGTCTGTCCATTCAAGAACTTTTCTTTGATATTAAGACTGGTGACATTTACAATCAGGTTTATTGATTATACCAAAGGCCTTTAAAATCTCAGCTGGTAGGCAGATGACCACCGCAGCAAAATAACCAAGCCTAGGTTGAGGATTTGATATAGCTTTGAACATATCATTTATTTACTTTGAAAGTAGGGGAGAAAATCTCGATTAACATTGAACACTTTTCAGAGGTTTGATTTGTATGATATAATAGTGGTTTTACTGCATCCTTCAATTCAACACTTTTCCCATTTATAAGTCAATTATGTCACTCTTTATTTGAAGTTCTACCTGGAAAAATACATTCGAAAAGAAATTTGGAAGAATCAGCTATACTGTCAAACTTCATTTTTTCACCAGAAATTTAAACATTTGTTATGGAAAGAGAATGTATGATTATTACAGACATTTACCCTTGATAAGTAGGCTTATTTTTTCAATATTATAGAAAATCTTTAAAAACCCGGGAAAAAAGATTAGAAATGACAGAGAAATCGAAACAATCAAATATGTTGAGATATTGTACTCCAGAGATCATTTCAATTCTATCAGTGAGAAGGCATGGGGAATTAGCTCAAATGGTAGAGCGCTCGCTTAGCATGTGAGAGGTAGTGAGATTGATGCTCGCATTCTCCAATCATTTTTGTCTTTCCATTCAAGAACTTTTCTTTGATATTAAGACTGGTGACATTTACAATCAGGTTTATTGATTATACCAAAGGCCTTTAAAATCTCAGCTGGTAGGCAGATGACCACCGCAGCAAAATAACCAAGCCTAGGTTGAGGATTTGATATAGCTTTGAACATATCATTTATTTACTTTGAAAGTAAGGGAGAAAATCTCGATTAACATTGAACACTTTTCAGAGGTTTGATTTGTATGATATAATAGTGGTTTTACTGCATCCTTCAATTCAACACTTTTCCCATTTATAAGTCAATTATGTCACTCTTTATTTGAAGTTCTACCTGGAAAAATACATTCGAAAAGAAATTTGGAAGAATTAGCTATACTGTCAAACTTCATTTTTACACCAGAAATTGAAACATTTGTTATGGAAAGAGAATGTATGATTATTACAGACATTTACCCTTGATAAGTAGGCTTATTTTTTCAATATTATAGGAAATCTTTAAAAACCCGGTAAAAAAGATTAGAAATGACAGAGAAATCGAAACAATCAAATATGTTGAGACATTGTACTCCAGAGATCATTTCAATTCTATTAGTGAGAAGGCATGGGGAATTAGCTCAAATGGTAGAGCGCTTGCTTTGCATGTAAGAAGTAGCGAGATCGATACTCACATTTTCCAAACAATCTTTTGTCTGTCCATTCAAGAACTTTTCTTTGATATTAAGACTGGTGACATTTACAATCAGGTTTATTGATTATACCAAAGGCCTTTAAAATCTCAGCTGGTAGGCAGATGACCACCGCAGCAAAATAACCAAGCCTAGGTTGAGGATTTGATATAGCTTTGAACATATCATTTATTTACTTTGAAAGTAGGGGAGAAAATCTCGATTAACATTGAACACTTTTCAGAGGTTTGATTTGTATGATATAATAGTGGTTTTACTGCATCCTTCAATTCAACACTTTTCCCATTTATAAGTCAATTATGTCACTCTTTATTTGAAGTTCTACCTGGAAAAATACATTCGAAAAGAAATTTGGAAGAATCAGCTATACTGTCAAACTTCATTTTTTCACCAGAAATTTAAACATTTGTTATGGAAAGAGAATGTATGATTATTACAGACATTTACCCTTGATAAGTAGGCTTATTTTTTCAATATTATAGAAAATCTTTAAAAACCCGGGAAAAAAGATTAGAAATGACAGAGAAATCGAAACAATCAAATATGTTGAGATATTGTACTCCAGAGATCATTTCAATTCTATCAGTGAGAAGGCATGGGGAATTAGCTGAAATGGTAGAGCGCTCGCTTTGCATGTGAGAGGTAGCGAGATCGATGCTTGCATTCTCCAAACAATCTTTTGTCTGTCCATTCAAGAACTTTTCTTTGATATTAAGACTGGTGACATTTACAATCAGGTTTATTGATTATACCAAAGGCCTTTAAAATCTCAGCTGGTAGGCAGATGACCACCGCAGCAAAATAACCAAGCCTAGGTTGAGGATTTGATATAGCTTTGAACATATCATTTATTTACTTTGAAAGTAAGGGAGAAAATCTCGATTAACATTGAACACTTTTCAGAGGTTTGATTTGTATGATATAATAGTGGTTTTACTGCATCCTTCAATTCAACACTTTTCCCATTTATAAGTCAATTATGTCACTCTTTATTTGAAGTTCTACCTGGAAAAATACATTCGAAAAGAAATTTGGAAGAATCAGCTATACTGTCAAACTTCATTTTTTCACCAGAAATTTAAACATTTGTTATGGAAAGAGAATGTATGATTATTACAGACATTTACCCTTGATAAGTAGGCTTATTTTTTCAATATTATAGAAAATCTTTAAAAACCCGGGAAAAAAGATTAGAAATGACAGAGAAATCGAAACAATCAAATATGTTGAGATATTGTACTCCAGAGATCATTTCAATTCTATCAGTGAGAAGGCATGGGGAATTAGCTCAAATGGTAGAGCGCTCGCTTTGCATGTGAGAGGTAGCGAGATCGATGCTTGCATTCTCCAAACAATCTTTTGTCTGTCCATTCAAGAACTTTTCTTTGATATTAAGACTGGTGACATTTACAATCAGGTTTATTGATTATACCAAAGGCCT
Source organism: Mixophyes fleayi (assembly GCF_038048845.1). Taxonomy (NCBI): domain Eukaryota; kingdom Metazoa; phylum Chordata; class Amphibia; order Anura; family Limnodynastidae; genus Mixophyes; species Mixophyes fleayi. The sequence goes on along the minus strand of NW_027446953.1, from coordinate 1,130,683 downwards.
TTAAAATCTCAGCTGGTAGGCAGATGACCACCGCAGCAAAATAACCAAGCCTAGGTTGAGGATTTGATATAGCTTTGAACATATCATTTATTTACTTTGAAAGTAAGGGAGAAAATCTCGATTAACATTGAACACTTTTCAGAGGTTTGATTTGTATGATATAATAGTGGTTTTACTGCATCCTTCAATTCAACACTTTTCCCATTTATAAGTCAATTATGTCACTCTTTATTTGAAGTTCTACCTGGAAAAATACATTCGAAAAGAAATTTGGAAGAATCAGCTATACTGTCAAACTTCATTTTTTCACCAGAAATTTAAACATTTGTTATGGAAAGAGAATGTATGATTATTACAGACATTTACCCTTGATAAGTAGGCTTATTTTTTCAATATTATAGAAAATCTTTAAAAACCCGGGAAATAAGATTAGAAATGACAGAGAAATCGAAACAATCAAATATGTTGAGATATTGTACTCCAGAGATCATTTCAATTCTATCAGTGAGAAGGCATGGGGAATTAGCTCAAATGGTAGAGCGCTCGCTTTGCATGTGAGAGGTAGCGAGATCGATGCTTGCATTCTCCAAACAATCTTTTGTCTGTCCATTCAAGAACTTTTCTTTGATATTAAGACTGGTGACATTTACAATCAGGTTTATTGATTATACCAAAGGCCTTTAAAATCTCAGCTGGTAGGCAGATGACCACCGCAGCAAAATAACCAAGCCTAGGTTGAGGATTTGATATAGCTTTGAACATATCATTTATTTACTTTGAAAGTAAGGGAGAAAATCTCGATTAACATTGAACACTTTTCAGAGGTTTGATTTGTATGATATAATAGTGGTTTTACTGCATCCTTCAATTCAACACTTTTCCCATTTATAAGTCAATTATGTCACTCTTTATTTGAAGTTCTACCTGGAAAAATACATTCGAAAAGAAATTTGGAAGAATCAGCTATACTGTCAAACTTCATTTTTTCACCAGAAATTTAAACATTTGTTATGGAAAGAGAATGTATGATTATTACAGACATTTACCCTTGATAAGTAGGCTTATTTTTTCAATATTATAGAAAATCTTTAAAAACCCGGGAAAAAAGATTAGAAATGACAGAGAAATCGAAACAATCAAATATGTTGAGATATTGTACTCCAGAGATCATTTCAATTCTATCAGTGAGAAGGCATGGGGAATTAGCTCAAATGGTAGAGCGCTCGCTTAGCATGTGAGAGGTAGTGAGATCGATGCTCGCATTCTCCAATCATTTTTGTCTTTCCATTCAAGAACTTTTCTTTGATATTAAGACTGGTGACATTTACAATCAGGTTTATTGATTATACCAAAGGCCTTTAAAATCTCAGCTGGTAGGCAGATGACCACCGCAGCAAAATAACCAAGCCTAGGTTGAGGATTTGATATAGCTTTGAACATATCATTTATTTACTTTGAAAGTAAGGGAGAAAATCTCGATTAACATTGAACACTTTTCAGAGGTTTGATTTGTATGATATAATAGTGGTTTTACTGCATCCTTCAATTCAACACTTTTCCCATTTATAAGTCAATTATGTCACTCTTTATTTGAAGTTCTACCTGGAAAAATACATTCGAAAAGAAATTTGGAAGAATTAGCTATACTGTCAAACTTCATTTTTACACCAGAAATTGAAACATTTGTTATGGAAAGAGAATGTATGATTATTACAGACATTTACCCTTGATAAGTAGGCTTATTTTTTCAATATTATAGGAAATCTTTAAAAACCCGGTAAAAAAGATTAGAAATGACAGAGAAATCGAAACAATCAAATATGTTGAGACATTGTACTCCAGAGATCATTTCAATTCTATTAGTGAGAAGGCATGGGGAATTAGCTCAAATGGTAGAGCGCTCGCTTTGCATGTAAGAAGTAGCGAGATCGATACTCACATTTTCCAAACAATCTTTTGTCTGTCCATTCAAGAACTTTTCTTTGATATTAAGACTGGTGACATTTACAATCAGGTTTATTGATTATACCAAAGGCCTTTAAAATCTCAGCTGGTAGGCAGATGACCACCGCAGCAAAATAACCAAGCCTAGGTTGAGGATTTGATATAGCTTTGAACATATCATTTATTTACTTTGAAAGTAGGGGAGAAAATCTCGATTAACATTGAACACTTTTCAGAGGTTTGATTTGTATGATATAATAGTGGTTTTACTGCATCCTTCAATTCAACACTTTTCCCATTTATAAGTCAATTATGTCACTCTTTATTTGAAGTTCTACCTGGAAAAATACATTCGAAAAGAAATTTGGAAGAATCAGCTATACTGTCAAACTTCATTTTTTCACCAGAAATTGAAACATTTGTTATGGAAAGAGAATGTATGATTATTACAGACATTTACCCTTGATAAGTAGGCTTATTTTTTCAATATTATAGAAAATCTTTAAAAACCCGGGAAAAAAGATTAGAAATGACAGAGAAATCGAAACAATCAAATATGTTGAGATATTGTACTCCAGAGATCATTTCAATTCTATCAGTGAGAAGGCATGGGGAATTAGCTCAAATGGTAGAGCACTCGCTTTGCATGTGAGAGGTAGCGAGATCGATGCTTGCATTCTCCAAACAATCTTTTGTCTGTCCATTCAAGAACTTTTCTTTGATATTAAGACTGGTGACATTTACAATCAGGTTTATTGATTATACCAAAGGCCTTTAAAATCTCAGCTGGTAGGCAGATGACCACCGCAGCAAAATAACCAAGCCTAGGTTGAGGATTTGATATAGCTTTGAACATATCATTTATTTACTTTGAAAGTAAGGGAGAAAATCTCGATTAACATTGAACACTTTTCAGAGGTTTGATTTGTATGATATAATAGTGGTTTTACTGCATCCTTCAATTCAACACTTTTCCCATTTATAAGTCAATTATGTCACTCTTTATTTGAAGTTCTACCTGGAAAAATACATTCGAAAAGAAATTTGGAAGAATCAGCTATACTGTCAAACTTCATTTTTTCACCAGAAATTTAAACATTTGTTATGGAAAGAGAATGTATGATTATTACAGACATTTACCCTTGATAAGTAGGCTTATTTTTTCAATATTATAGAAAATCTTTAAAAACCCGGGAAAAAAGATTAGAAATGACAGAGAAATCGAAACAATCAAATATGTTGAGATATTGTACTCCAGAGATCATTTCAATTCTATCAGTGAGAAGGCATGGGGAAATAGCTCAAATGGTAGAGCGCTCGCTTTGCATGTGAGAGGTAGCGAGATCGATGCTTGCATTCTCCAAACAATCTTTTGTCTGTCCATTCAAGAACTTTTCTTTGATATTAAGACTGGTGACATTTACAATCAGGTTTATTGATTATACCAAAGGCCTTTAAAATCTCAGCTGGTAGGCAGATGACCACCGCAGCAAAATAACCAAGCCTAGGTTGAGGATTTGATATAGCTTTGAACATATCATTTATTTACTTTGAAAGTAAGGGAGAAAATCTCGATTAACATTGAACACTTTTCAGAGGTTTGATTTGTATGATATAATAGTGGTTTTACTGCATCCTTCAATTCAACACTTTTCCCATTTATAAGTCAATTATGTCACTCTTTATTTGAAGTTCTACCTGGAAAAATACATTCGAAAAGAAATTTGGAAGAATCAGCTATACTGTCAAACTTCATTTTTTCACCAGAAATTTAAACATTTGTTATGGAAAGAGAATGTATGATTATTACAGACATTTACCCTTGATAAGTAGGCTTATTTTTTCAATATTATAGAAAATCTTTAAAAACCCGGGAAAAAAGATTAGAAATGACAGAGAAATCGAAACAATCAAATATGTTGAGATATTGTACTCCAGAGATCATTTCAATTCTATCAGTGAGAAGGCATGGGGAATTAGCTCAAATGGTAGAGCGCTCGCTTTGCATGTGAGAGGTAACGAGATCGATGCTTGCATTCTCCAAACAATCTTTTGTCTGTCCATTCAAGAACTTTTCTTTGATATTAAGACTGGTGACATTTACAATCAGGTTTATTGATTATACCAAAGGCCTTTAAAATCTCAGCTGGTAGGCAGATGACCACCGCAGCAAAATAACCAAGCCTAGGTTGAGGATTTGATATAGCTTTGAACATATCATTTATTTACTTTGAAAGTAAGGGAGAAAATCTCGATTAACATTGAACACTTTTCAGAGGTTTGATTTGTATGATATAATAGTGGTTTTACTGCATCCTTCAATTCAACACTTTTCCCATTTATAAGTCAATTATGTCACTCTTTATTTGAAGTTCTACCTGGAAAAATACATTCGAAAAGAAATTTGGAAGAATCAGCTATACTGTCAAACTTCATTTTTTCACCAGAAATTTAAACATTTGTTATGGAAAGAGAATGTATGATTATTACAGACATTTACCCTTGATAAGTAGGCTTATTTTTTCAATATTATAGAAAATCTTTAAAAACCCGGGAAAAAAGATTAGAAATGACAGAGAAATCGAAACAATCAAATATGTTGAGATATTGTACTCCAGAGATCATTTCAATTCTATCAGTGAGAAGGCATGGGGAATTAGCTCAAATGGTAGAGCGCTCGCTTAGCATGTGAGAGGTAGTGAGATCGATGCTCGCATTCTCCAATCATTTTTGTCTTTCCATTCAAGAACTTTTCTTTGATATTAAGACTGGTGACATTTACAATCAGGTTTATTGATTATACCAAAGGCCTTTAAAATCTCAGCTGGTAGGCAGATGACCACCGCAGCAAAATAACCAAGCCTAGGTTGAGGATTTGATATAGCTTTGAACATATCATTTATTTACTTTGAAAGTAAGGGAGAAAATCTCGATTAACATTGAACACTTTTCAGAGGTTTGATTTGTATGATATAATAGTGGTTTTACTGCATCCTTCAATTCAACACTTTTCCCATTTATAAGTCAATTATGTCACTCTTTATTTGAAGTTCTACCTGGAAAAATACATTCGAAAAGAAATTTGGAAGAATTAGCTATACTGTCAAACTTCATTTTTACACCAGAAATTGAAACATTTGTTATGGAAAGAGAATGTATGATTATTACAGACATTTACCCTTGATAAGTAGGCTTATTTTTTCAATATTATAGGAAATCTTTAAAAACCCGGTAAAAAAGATTAGAAATGACAGAGAAATCGAAACAATCAAATATGTTGAGACATTGTACTCCAGAGATCATTTCAATTCTATTAGTGAGAAGGCATGGGGAATTAGCTCAAATGGTAGAGCGCTCGCTTTGCATGTAAGAAGTAGCGAGATCGATACTCACATTTTCCAAACAATCTTTTGTCTGTCCATTCAAGAACTTTTCTTTGATATTAAGACTGGTGACATTTACAATCAGGTTTATTGATTATACCAAAGGCCTTTAAAATCTCAGCTGGTAGGCAGATGACCACCGCAGCAAAATAACCAAGCCTAGGTTGAGGATTTGATATAGCTTTGAACATATCATTTATTTACTTTGAAAGTAGGGGAGAAAATCTCGATTAACATTGAACACTTTTCAGAGGTTTGATTTGTATGATATAATAGTGGTTTTACTGCATCCTTCAATTCAACACTTTTCCCATTTATAAGTCAATTATGTCACTCTTTATTTGAAGTTCTACCTGGAAAAATACATTCGAAAAGAAATTTGGAAGAATCAGCTATACTGTCAAACTTCATTTTTTCACCAGAAATTGAAACATTTGTTATGGAAAGAGAATGTATGATTATTACAGACATTTACCCTTGATAAGTAGGCTTATTTTTTCAATATTATAGAAAATCTTTAAAAACCCGGGAAAAAAGATTAGAAATGACAGAGAAATCGAAACAATCAAATATGTTGAGATATTGTACTCCAGAGATCATTTCAATTCTATCAGTGAGAAGGCATGGGGAATTAGCTCAAATGGTAGAGCGCTCGCTTTGCATGTGAGAGGTAGCGAGATCAATGCTTGCATTCTCCAAACAATCTTTTGTCTGTCCATTCAAGAACTTTTCTTTGATATTAAGACTGGTGACATTTACAATCAGGTTTATTGATTATACCAAAGGCCTTTAAAATCTCAGCTGGTAGGCAGATGACCACCGCAGCAAAATAACCAAGCCTAGGTTGAGGATTTGATATAGCTTTGAACATATCATTTATTTACTTTGAAAGTAAGGGAGAAAATCTCGATTAACATTGAACACTTTTCAGAGGTTTGATTTGTATGATATAATAGTGGTTTTACTGCATCCTTCAATTCAACACTTTTCCCATTTATAAGTCAATTATGTCACTCTTTATTTGAAGTTCTACCTGGAAAAATACAGTCAAAAGAAATTTGGAAGAATCAGCTATACTGTCAAACTTCATTTTTTCACCAGAAATTTAAACATTTGTTATGGAAAGAGAATGTATGATTATTACAGACATTTACCCTTGATAAGTAGGCTTATTTTTTCAATATTATAGAAAATCTTTAAAAACCCGGGAAAAAAGATTAGAAATGACAGAGAAATCGAAACAATCAAATATGTTGAGATATTGTACTCCAGAGATCATTTCAATTCTATCAGTGAGAAGGCATGGGGAATTAGCTCAAATGGTAGAGCGCTCGCTTAGCATGTGAGAGGTAGTGAGATCGATGCTCGCATTCTCCAATCATTTTTGTCTTTCCATTCAAGAACTTTTCTTTGATATTAAGACTGGTGACATTTACAATCAGGTTTATTGATTATACCAAAGGCCTTTAAAATCTCAGCTGGTAGGCAGATGACCACCGCAGCAAAATAACCAAGCCTAGGTTGAGGATTTGATATAGCTTTGAACATATCATTTATTTACTTTGAAAGTAAGGGAGAAAATCTCGATTAACATTGAACACTTTTCAGAGGTTTGATTTGTATGATATAATAGTGGTTTTACTGCATCCTTCAATTCAACACTTTTCCCATTTATAAGTCAATTATGTCACTCTTTATTTGAAGTTCTACCTGGAAAAATACATTCGAAAAGAAATTTGGAAGAATTAGCTATACTGTCAAACTTCATTTTTACACCAGAAATTGAAACATTTGTTATGGAAAGAGAATGTATGATTATTACAGACATTTACCCTTGATAAGTAGGCTTATTTTTTCAATATTATAGGAAATCTTTAAAAACCCGGTAAAAAAGATTAGAAATGACAGAGAAATCGAAACAATCAAATATGTTGAGACATTGTACTCCAGAGATCATTTCAATTCTATTAGTGAGAAGGCATGGGGAATTAGCTCAAATGGTAGAGCGCTCGCTTTGCATGTAAGAAGTAGCGAGATCGATACTCACATTTTCCAAACAATCTTTTGTCTGTCCATTCAAGAACTTTTCTTTGATATTAAGACTGGTGACATTTACAATCAGGTTTATTGATTATACCAAAGGCCTTTAAAATCTCAGCTGGTAGGCAGATGACCACCGCAGCAAAATAACCAAGCCTAGGTTGAGGATTTGATATAGCTTTGAACATATCATTTATTTACTTTGAAAGTAGGGGAGAAAATCTCGATTAACATTGAACACTTTTCAGAGGTTTGATTTGTATGATATAATAGTGGTTTTACTGCATCCTTCAATTCAACACTTTTCCCATTTATAAGTCAATTATGTCACTCTTTATTTGAAGTTCTACCTGGAAAAATACATTCGAAAAGAAATTTGGAAGAATCAGCTATACTGTCAAACTTCATTTTTTCACCAGAAATTGAAACATTTGTTATGGAAAGAGAATGTATGATTATTACAGACATTTACCCTTGATAAGTAGGCTTATTTTTTCAATATTATAGAAAATCTTTAAAAACCCGGGAAAAAAGATTAGAAATGACAGAGAAATCGAAACAATCAAATATGTTGAGATATTGTACTCCAGAGATCATTTCAATTCTATCAGTGAGAAGGCATGGGGAATTAGCTCAAATGGTAGAGCGCTCGCTTTGCATGTGAGAGGTAGCGAGATCGATGCTTGCATTCTCCAAACAATCTTTTGTCTGTCCATTCAAGAACTTTTCTTTGATATTAAGACTGGTGACATTTACAATCAGGTTTATTGATTATACCAAAGGCCTTTAAAATCTCAGCTGGTAGGCAGATGACCACCGCAGCAAAATAACCAAGCCTAGGTTGAGGATTTGATATAGCTTTGAACATATCATTTATTTACTTTGAAAGTAAGGGAGAAAATCTCGATTAACATTGAACACTTTTCAGAGGTTTGATTTGTATGATATAATAGTGGTTTTACTGCATCCTTCAATTCAACACTTTTCCCATTTATAAGTCAATTATGTCACTCTTTATTTGAAGTTCTACCTGGAAAAATACAGTCAAAAGAAATTTGGAAGAATCAGCTATACTGTCAAACTTCATTTTTTCACCAGAAATTTAAACATTTGTTATGGAAAGAGAATGTATGATTATTACAGACATTTACCCTTGATAAGTAGGCTTATTTTTTCAATATTATAGAAAATCTTTAAAAACCCGGGAAAAAAGATTAGAAATGACAGAGAAATCGAAACAATCAAATATGTTGAGATATTGTACTCCAGAGATCATTTCAATTCTATCAGTGAGAAGGCATGGGGAATTAGCTCAAATGGTAGAGCGCTCGCTTTGCATGTGAGAGGTAGCGAGATCGATGCTTGCATTCTCCAAACAATCTTTTGTCTGTCCATTCAAGAACTTTTCTTTGATATTAAGACTGGTGACATTTACAATCAGGTTTATTGATTATACCAAAGGCCTTTAAAATCTCAGCTGGTAGGCAGATGACCACCGCAGCAAAATAACCAAGCCTAGGTTGAGGATTTGATATAGCTTTGAACATATCATTTATTTACTTTGAAAGTAAGGGAGAAAATCTCGATTAACATTGAACACTTTTCAGAGGTTTGATTTGTATGATATAATAGTGGTTTTACTGCATCCTTCAATTCAACACTTTTCCCATTTATAAGTCAATTATGTCACTCTTTATTTGAAGTTCTACCTGGAAAAATACATTCGAAAAGAAATTTGGAAGAATCAGCTATACTGTCAAACTTCATTTTTTCACCAGAAATTTAAACATTTGTTATGGAAAGAGAATGTATGATTATTACAGACATTTACCCTTGATAAGTAGGCTTATTTTTTCAATATTATAGAAAATCTTTAAAAACCCGGGAAAAAAGATTAGAAATGACAGAGAAATCGAAACAATCAAATATGTTGAGATATTGTACTCCAGAGATCATTTCAATTCTATCAGTGAGAAGGCATGGGGAATTAGCTCAAATGGTAGAGCGCTTGCTTTGCATGTGAGAGGTAGCGAGATCGATGCTTGCATTCTCCAAACAATTTTTTGTCTGTCCATTCAAGAACTTTTCTTTGATATTAAGACTGGTGACATTTACAATCAGGTTTATTGATTATACCAAAGGCCTTTAAAATCTCAGCTGGTAGGCAGATGACCACCGCAGCAAAATAACCAAGCCTAGGTTGAGGATTTGATATAGCTTTGAACATATCATTTATTTACTTTGAAAGTAAGGGAGAAAATCTCGATTAACATTGAACACTTTTCAGAGGTTTGATTTGTATGATATAATAGTGGTTTTACTGCATCCTTCAATTCAACACTTTTCCCATTTATAAGTCAATTATGTCACTCTTTATTTGAAGTTCTACCTGGAAAAATACATTCGAAAAGAAATTTGGAAGAATCAGCTATACTGTCAAACTTCATTTTTTCACCAGAAATTTAAACATTTGTTATGGAAAGAGAATGTATGATTATTACAGACATTTACCCTTGATAAGTAGGCTTATTTTTTCAATATTATAGAAAATCTTTAAAAACCCGGGAAAAAAGATTAGAAATGACAGAGAAATCGAAACAATCAAATATGTTGAGATATTGTACTCCAGAGATCATTTCAATTCTATCAGTGAGAAGGCATGGGGAATTAGCTCAAATGGTAGAGCGCTCGCTTTGCATGTGAGAGGTAGCGAGATCGATGCTTGCATTCTCCAAACAATCTTTTGTCTGTCCATTCAAGAACTTTTCTTTGATATTAAGACTGGTGACATTTACAATCAGGTTTATTGATTATACCAAAGGCCTTTAAAATCTCAGCTGGTAGGCAGATGACCACCGCAGCAAAATAACCAAGCCTAGGTTGAGGATTTGATATAGCTTTGAACATATCATTTATTTACTTTGAAAGTAAGGGAGAAAATCTCGATTAACATTGAACACTTTTCAGAGGTTTGATTTGTATGATATAATAGTGGTTTTACTGCATCCTTCAATTCAACACTTTTCCCATTTATAAGTCAATTATGTCACTCTTTATTTGAAGTTCTACCTAGAAAAATACATTCGAAAAGAAATTTGGAAGAATCAGCTATACTGTCAAACTTCATTTTTTCACCAGAAATTTAAACATTTGTTATGGAAAGAGAATGTATGATTATTACAGACATTTACCCTTGATAAGTAGGCTTATTTTTTCAATATTATAGAAAATCTTTAAAAACCCGGGAAAAAAGATTAGAAATGACAGAGAAATCGAAACAATCAAATATGTTGAGATATTGTACTCCAGAGATCATTTCAATTCTATCAGTGAGAAGGCATGGGGAATTAGCTCAAATGGTAGAGCGCTCGCTTAGCATGTGAGAGGTAGTGAGATCGTTGCTCGCATTCTCCATTCATTTTTGTCTTTCCATTCAAGAACTTTTCTTTGATATTAAGACTGGTGACATTTACAATCAGGTTTATTGATTATACCAAAGGCCTTTAAAATCTCAGCTGGTAGGCAGATGACCACCGCAGCAAAATAACCAAGCCTAGGTTGAGGATTTGATATAGCTTTGAACATATCATTTATTTACTTTGAAAGTAAGGGAGAAAATCTCGATTAACATTGAACACTTTTCAGAGGTTTGATTTGTATGATATAATAGTGGTTTTACTGCATCCTTCAATTCAACACTTTTCCCATTTATAAGTCAATTATGTCACTCTTTATTTGAAGTTCTACCTGGAAAAATACATTCGAAAAGAAATTTGGAAGAATTAGCTATACTGTCAAACTTCATTTTTACACCAGAAATTGAAACATTTGTTATGGAAAGAGAATGTATGATTATTACAGACATTTACCCTTGATAAGTAGGCTTATTTTTTCAATATTAAAGGAAATCTTTAAAAACCCGGTAAAAAAGATTAGAAATGACAGAGAAATCGAAACAATCAAATATGTTGAGACATTGTACTCCAGAGATCATTTCAATTCTATTAGTGAGAAGGCATGGGGAATTAGCTCAAATGGTAGAGCGCTCGCTTTGCATGTAAGAAGTAGCGAGATCGATACTCACATTTTCCAAACAATCTTTTGTCTGTCCATTCAAGAACTTTTCTTTGATATTAAGACTGGTGACATTTACAATCAGGTTTATTGATTATACCAAAGGCCTTTAAAATCTCAGCTGGTAGGCAGATGACCACCGCAGCAAAATAACCAAGCCTAGGTTGAGGATTTTATATAGCTTTGAACATATCATTTATTTACTTTGAAAGTAGGGGAGAAAATCTCGATTAACATTGAACACTTTTCAGAGGTTTGATTTGTATGATATAATAGTGGTTTTACTGCATCCTTCAATTCAACACTTTTCCCATTTATAAGTCAATTATGTCACTCTTTATTTGAAGTTCTACCTGGAAAAATACATTCGAAAAGAAATTTGGAAGAATCAGCTATACTGTCAAACTTCATTTTTTCACCAGAAATTGAAACATTTGTTATGGAAAGAGAATGTATGATTATTACAGACATTTACCCTTGATAAGTAGGCTTATTTTTTCAATATTATAGAAAATCTTTAAAAACCCGGGAAAAAAGATTAGAAATGACAGAGAAATCGAAACAATCAAATATGTTGAGATATTGTACTCCAGAGATCATTTCAATTCTATCAGTGAGAAGGCATGGGGAATTAGCTCAAATGGTAGAGCGCTCGCTTTGCATGTGAGAGGTAGCGAGATCGATGCTTGCATTCTCCAAACAATCTTTTGTCTGTCCATTCAAGAACTTTTCTTTGATATTAAGACTGGTGACATTTACAATCAGGTTTATTGATTATACCAAAGGCCTTTAAAATCTCAGCTGGTAGGCAGATGACCACCGCAGCAAAATAACCAAGCCTAGGTTGAGGATTTGATATAGCTTTGAACATATCATTTATTTACTTTGAAAGTAAGGGAGAAAATCTCGATTAACATTGAACACTTTTCAGAGGTTTGATTTGTATGATATAATAGTGGTTTTACTGCATCCTTCAATTCAACACTTTTCCCATTTATAAGTCAATTATGTCACTCTTTATTTGAAGTTCTACCTGGAAAAATACATTCGAAAAGAAATTTGGAAGAATCAGCTATACTGTCAAACTTCATTTTTTCACCAGAAATTTAAACATTTGTTATGGAAAGAGAATGTATGATTATTACAGACATTTACCCTTGATAAGTAGGCTTATTTTTTCAATATTATAGAAAATCTTTAAAAACCCGGGAAAAAAGATTAGAAATGACAGAGAAATCGAAACAATCAAATATGTTGAGATATTGTACTCCAGAGATCATTTCAATTCTATCAGTGAGAAGGCATGGGGAATTAGCTCAAATGGTAGAGCGCTCGCTTTGCATGTGAGAGGTAGCGAGATCGATGCTTGCATTCTCCAAACAATTTTTTGTCTGTCCATTCAAGAACTTTTCTTTGATATTAAGACTGGTGACATTTACAATCAGGTTTATTGATTATACCAAAGGCCTTTAAAATCTCAGCTGGTAGGCAGATGACCACCGCAGCAAAATAACCAAGCCTAGGTTGAGGATTTGATATAGCTTTGAACATATCATTTATTTACTTTGAAAGTAAGGGAGAAAATCTCGATTAACATTGAACACTTTTCAGAGGTTTGATTTGTATAATATAATAGTGGTTTTACTGCATCCTTCAATTCAACACTTTTCCCATTTATAAGTCAATTATGTCACTCTTTATTTGAAGTTCTACCTGGAAAAATACATTCGAAAAGAAATTTGGAAGAATCAGCTATACTGTCAAACTTCATTTTTTCACCAGAAATTTAAACATTTGTTATGGAAAGAGAATGTATGATTATTACAGACATTTACCCTTGATAAGTAGGCTTATTTTTTCAATATTATAGAAAATCTTTAAAAACCCTGGAAAAAAGATTAGAAATGACAGAGAAATCGAAACAATCAAATATGTTGAGATATTGTACTCCAGAGATCATTTCAATTCTATCAGTGAGAAGGCATGGGGAATTAGCTGAAATGGTAGAACGCTCGCTTTGCATGTGAGAGGTAGCGAGATCAATGCTTGCATTCTCCAAACAATCTTTTGTCTGTCCATTCAAGAACTTTTCTTTGATATTAAGACTGGTGACATTTACAATCAGGTTTATTGATTATACCAAAGGCCTTTAAAATCTCAGCTGGTAGGCAGATGACCACCGCAGCAAAATAACCAAGCCTAGGTTGAGGATTTGATATAGCTTTGAACATATCATTTATTTACTTTGAAAGTAAGGGAGAAAATCTCGATTAACATTGAACACTTTTCAGAGGTTTGATTTGTATGATATAATAGTGGTTTTACTGCATCCTTCAATTCAACACTTTTCCCATTTATAAGTCAATTATGTCACTCTTTATTTGAAGTTCTACCTGGAAAAATACATTCGAAAAGAAATTTGGAAGAATCAGCTATACTGTCAAACTTCATTTTTTCACCAGAAATTGAAACATTTGTTATGGAAAGAGAATGTATGATTATTACAGACATTTACCCTTGATAAGTAGGCTTATTTTTTCAATATTATAGAAAATCTTTAAAAACCCGGGAAAAAAGATTAGAAATGACAGAGAAATTGAAACAATCAAATATGTTGAGATATTGTACTCCAGAGATCATTTCAATTCTATCAGTGAGAAGGCATGGGGAATTAGCTCAAATGGTAGAGCGCTCGCTTTGCATGTGAGAGGTAGCGAGATCGATGCTTGCATTCTCCAAACAATCTTTTGTCTGTCCATTCAAGAACTTTTCTTTGATATTAAGACTGGTGACATTTACAATCAGGTTTATTGATTATACCAAAGGCCTTTAAAATCTCAGCTGGTAGGCAGATGACCACCGCAGCAAAATAACCAAGCCTAGGTTGAGGATTTGATATAGCTTTGAACATATCATTTATTTACTTTGAAAGTAAGGGAGAAAATCTCGATTAACATTGAACACTTTTCAGAGGTTTGATTTGTATGATATAATAGTGGTTTTACTGCATCCTTCAATTCAACACTTTTCCCATTTATAAGTCAATTATGTCACTCTTTATTTGAAGTTCTACCTGGAAAAATACATTCGAAAAGAAATTTGGAAGAATCAGCTATACTGTCAAACTTCATTTTTTCACCAGAAATTTAAACATTTGTTATGGAAAGAGAATGTATGATTATTACAGACATTTACCCTTGATAAGTAGGCTTATTTTTTCAATATTATAGAAAATCTTTAAAAACCCGGGAAAAAAGATTAGAAATGACAGAGAAATCGAAACAATCAAATATGTTGAGATATTGTACTCCAGAGATCATTTCAATTCTATCAGTGAGAAGGCATGGGGAATTAGCTCAAATGGTAGAGCGCTCGCTTAGCATGTGAGAGGTAGTGAGATCGATGCTCGCATTCTCCATTCATTTTTGTCTTTCCATTCAAGAACTTTTCTTTGATATTAAGACTGGTGACATTTACAATCAGGTTTATTGATTATACCAAAGGCCTTTAAAATCTCAGCTGGTAGGCAGATGACCACCGCAGCAAAATAACCAAGCCTAGGTTGAGGATTTGATATAGCTTTGAACATATCATTTATTTACTTTGAAAGTAAGGGAGAAAATCTCGATTAACATTGAACACTTTTCAGAGGTTTGATTTGTATGATATAATAGTGGTTTTACTGCATCCTTCAATTCAACACTTTTCCCATTTATAAGTCAATTATGTCACTCTTTATTTGAAGTTCTACCTGGAAAAATACATTCGAAAAGAAATTTGGAAGAATTAGCTATACTGTCAAACTTCATTTTTACACCAGAAATTGAAACATTTGTTATGGAAAGAGAATGTATGATTATTACAGACATTTACCCTTGATAAGTAGGCTTATTTTTTCAATATTAAAGGAAATCTTTAAAAACCCGGTAAAAAAGATTAGAAATGACAGAGAAATCGAAACAATCAAATATGTTGAGACATTGTACTCCAGAGATCATTTCAATTCTATTAGTGAGAAGGCATGGGGAATTAGCTCAAATGGTAGAGCGCTCGCTTTGCATGTAAGAAGTAGCGAGATCGATACTCACATTTTCCAAACAATCTTTTGTCTGTCCATTCAAGAACTTTTCTTTGATATTAAGACTGGTGACATTTACAATCAGGTTTATTGATTATACCAAAGGCCTTTAAAATCTCAGCTGGTAGGCAGATGACCACCGCAGCAAAATAACCAAGCCTAGGTTGAGGATTTTATATAGCTTTGAACATATCATTTATTTACTTTGAAAGTAGGGGAGAAAATCTCGATTAACATTGAACACTTTTCAGAGGTTTGATTTGTATGATATAATAGTGGTTTTACTGCATCCTTCAATTCAACACTTTTCCCATTTATAAGTCAATTATGTCACTCTTTATTTGAAGTTCTACCTGGAAAAATACATTCGAAAAGAAATTTGGAAGAATCAGCTATACTGTCAAACTTCATTTTTTCACCAGAAATTGAAACATTTGTTATGGAAAGAGAATGTATGATTATTACAGACATTTACCCTTGATAAGTAGGCTTATTTTTTCAATATTATAGAAAATCTTTCAAAACCCGGGAAAAAAGATTAGAAATGACAGAGAAATCGAAACAATCAAATATGTTGAGATATTGTACTCCAGAGATCATTTCAATTCTATCAGTGAGAAGGCATGGGGAATTAGCTCAAATGGTAGAGCGCTCGCTTTGCATGTGAGAGGTAGCGAGATCGATGCTTGCATTCTCCAAACAATCTTTTGTCTGTCCATTCAAGAACTTTTCTTTGATATTAAGACTGGTGACATTTACAATCAGGTTTATTGATTATACCAAAGGCCTTTAAAATCTCAGCTGGTAGGCAGATGACCACCGCAGCAAAATAACCAAGCCTAGGTTGAGGATTTGATATAGCTTTGAACATATCATTTATTTACTTTGAAAGTAAGGGAGAAAATCTCGATTAACATTGAACACTTTTCAGAGGTTTGATTTGTATGATATAATAGTGGTTTTACTGCATCCTTCAATTCAACACTTTTCCCATTTATAAGTCAATTATGTCACTCTTTATTTGAAGTTCTACCTGGAAAAATACATTCGAAAAGAAATTTGGAAGAATCAGCTATACTGTCAAACTTCATTTTTTCACCAGAAATTTAAACATTTGTTATGGAAAGAGAATGTATGATTATTACAGACATTTACCCTTGATAAGTAGGCTTATTTTTTCAATATTATAGAAAATCTTTAAAAACCCGGGAAAAAAGATTAGAAATGACAGAGAAATCGAAACAATCAAATATGTTGAGATATTGTACTCCAGAGATCATTTCAATTCTATCAGTGAGAAGGCATGGGGAATTAGCTCAAATGGTAGAGCGCTCGCTTTGCATGTGAGAGGTAGCAAGATCGATGCTTGCATTCTCCAAACAATCTTTTGTCTGTCCATTCAAGAACTTTTCTTTGATATTAAGACTGGTGACATTTACAATCAGGTTTATTGATTATACCAAAGGCCTTTAAAATCTCAGCTGGTAGGCAGATGACCACCGCAGCAAAATAACCAAGCCTAGGTTGAGGATTTGATATAGCTTTGAACATATCATTTATTTACTTTGAAAGTAAGGGAGAAAATCTCGATTAACATTGAACACTTTTCAGAGGTTTGATTTGTATGATATAATAGTGGTTTTACTGCATCCTTCAATTCAACACTTTTCCCATTTATAAGTCAATTATGTCACTCTTTATTTGAAGTTCTACCTGGAAAAATACATTCGAAAAGAAATTTGGAAGAATCAGCTATACTGTCAAACTTCATTTTTTCACCAGAAATTTAAACATTTGTTATGGAAAGAGAATGTATGATTATTACAGACATTTACCCTTGATAAGTAGGCTTATTTTTTCAATATTATAGAAAATCTTTAAAAACCCGGGAAAAAAGATTAGAAATGACAGAGAAATCGAAACAATCAAATATGTTGAGATATTGTACTCCAGAGATCATTTCAATTCTATCAGTGAGAAGGCATGGGGAATTAGCTCAAATGGTAGAGCACTCGCTTTGCATGTGAGAGGTAGCGAGATCGATGCTTGCATTCTCCAAACAATCTTTTGTCTGTCCATTCAAGAACTTTTCTTTGATATTAAGACTGGTGACATTTACAATCAGGTTTATTGATTATACCAAAGGCCTTTAAAATCTCAGCTGGTAGGCAGATGACCACCGCAGCAAAATAACCAAGCCTAGGTTGAGGATTTGATATAGCTTTGAACATATCATTTATTTACTTTGAAAGTAAGGGAGAAAATCTCGATTAACATTGAACACTTTTCAGAGGTTTGATTTGTATGATATAATAGTGGTTTTACTGCATCCTTCAATTCAACACTTTTCCCATTTATAAGTCAATTATGTCACTCTTTATTTGAAGTTCTACCTGGAAAAATACATTCGAAAAGAAATTTGGAAGAATCAGCTATACTGTCAAACTTCATTTTTTCACCAGAAATTTAAACATTTGTTATGGAAAGAGAATGTATGATTATTACAGACATTTACCCTTGATAAGTAGGCTTATTTTTTCAATATTATAGAAAATCTTTAAAAACCCGGGAAAAAAGATTAGAAATGACAGAGAAATCGAAACAATCAAATATGTTGAGATATTGTACTCCAGAGATCATTTCAATTCTATCAGTGAGAAGGCATGGGGAATTAGCTCAAATGGTAGAGCGCTCGCTTTGCATGTGAGAGGTAGCGAGATCGATGCTTGCATTCTCCAAACAATCTTTTGTCTGTCCATTCAAGAACTTTTCTTTGATATTAAGACTGGTGACATTTACAATCAGGTTTATTGATTATACCAAAGGCCTTTAAAATCTCAGCTGGTAGGCAGATGACCACCGCAGCAAAATAACCAAGCCTAGGTTGAGGATTTGATATAGCTTTGAACATATCATTTATTTACTTTGAAAGTAAGGGAGAAAATCTCGATTAACATTGAACACTTTTCAGAGGTTTGATTTGTATGATATAATAGTGGTTTTACTGCATCCTTCAATTCAACACTTTTCCCATTTATAAGTCAATTATGTCACTCTTTATTTGAAGTTCTACCTGGAAAAATACATTCGAAAAGAAATTTGGAAGAATCAGCTATACTGTCAAACTTCATTTTTTCACCAGAAATGTAAACATTTGTTATGGAAAGAGAATGTATGATTATTACAGACATTTACCCTTGATAAGTAGGCTTATTTTTTCAATATTATAGAAAATCTTTAAAAACCCGGGAAAAAAGATTAGAAATGACAGAGAAATCGAAACAATCAAATATGTTGAGATATTGTACTCCAGAGATCATTTCAATTCTATCAGTGAGAAGGCATGGAGAATTAGCTCAAATGGTAGAGCGCTCGCTTTGCATGTGAGAGGTAGCGAGATCGATGCTTGCATTCTCCAAACAATCTTTTGTCTGTCCATTCAAGAACTTTTCTTTGATATTAAGACTGGTGACATTTACAATCAGGTTTATTGATTATACCAAAGGCCTTTAAAATCTCAGCTGGTAGGCAGATGACCACCGCAGCAAAATAACCAAGCCTAGGTTGAGGATTTGATATAGCTTTGAACATATCATTTATTTACTTTGAAAGTAAGGGAGAAAATCTCGATTAACATTGAACACTTTTCAGAGGTTTGATTTGTATGATATAATAGTGGTTTTACTGCATCCTTCAATTCAACACTTTTCCCATTTATAAGTCAATTATGTCACTCTTTATTTGAAGTTCTACCTGGAAAAATACATTCGAAAAGAAATTTGGAAGAATCAGCTATACTGTCAAACTTCATTTTTTCACCAGAAATTTAAACATTTGTTATGGAAAGAGAATGTATGATTATTACAGACATTTACCCTTGATAAGTAGGCTTATTTTTTCAATATTATAGAAAATCTTTAAAAACCCGGGAAAAAAGATTAGAAATGACAGAGAAATCGAAACAATCAAATATGTTGAGATATTGTACTCCAGAGATCATTTCAATTCTATCAGTGAGAAGGCATGGGGAATTAGCTCAAATGGTAGAGCGCTCGCTTTGCATGTGAGAGGTAGCGAGATCGATGCTTGCATTCTCCAAACAATCTTTTGTCTGTCCATTCAAGAACTTTTCTTTGATATTAAGACTGGTGACATTTACAATCAGGTTTATTGATTATACCAAAGGCCTTTAAAATCTCAGCTGGTAGGCAGATGACCACCGCAGCAAAATAACCAAGCCTAGGTTGAGGATTTGATATAGCTTTGAACATATCATTTATTTACTTTGAAAGTAAGGGAGAAAATCTCGATTAACATTGAACACTTTTCAGAGGTTTGATTTGTATGATATAATAGTGGTTTTACTGCATCCTTCAATTCAACACTTTTCCCATTTATAAGTCAATTATGTCACTCTTTATTTGAAGTTCTACCTGGAAAAATACATTCGAAAAGAAATTTGGAAGAATCAGCTATACTGTCAAACTTCATTTTTTCACCAGAAATTTAAACATTTGTTATGGAAAGAGAATGTATGATTATTACAGACATTTACCCTTGATAAGTAGGCTTATTTTTTCAATATTATAGAAAATCTTTAAAAACCCGGGAAAAAAGATTAGAAATGACAGAGAAATCGAAACAATCAAATATGTTGAGATATTGTACTCCAGAGATCATTTCAATTCTATCAGTGAGAAGGCATGGGGAATTAGCTCAAATGGTAGAGCGCTCACTTTGCATGTGAGAGGTAGCGAGATCGATGCTTGCATTCTCCAAACAATCTTTTGTCTGTCCATTCAAGAACTTTTCTTTGATATTAAGACTGGTGACATTTACAATCAGGTTTATTGATTATACCAAAGGCCTTTAAAATCTCAGCTGGTAGGCAGATGACCACCGCAGCAAAATAACCAAGCCTAGGTTGAGGATTTGATATAGCTTTGAACATATCATTTATTTACTTTGAAAGTAAGGGAGAAAATCTCGATTAACATTGAACACTTTTCAGAGGTTTGATTTGTATGATATAATAGTGGTTTTACTGCATCCTTCAATTCAACACTTTTCCCATTTATAAGTCAATTATGTCACTCTTTATTTGAAGTTCTACCTGGAAAAATACATTCGAAAAGAAATTTGGAAGAATCAGCTATACTGTCAAACTTCATTTTTTCACCAGAAATTTAAACATTTGTTATGGAAAGAGAATGTATGATTATTACAGACATTTACCCTTGATAAGTAGGCTTATTTTTTCAATATTATAGAAAATCTTTAAAAACCCGGGAAAAAAGATTAGAAATGACAGAGAAATCGAAACAATCAAATATGTTGAGATATTGTACTCCAGAGATCATTTCAATTCTATCAGTGAGAAGGCATGGGGAATTAGCTCAAATGGTAGAGCGCTCGCTTTGCATGTGAGAGGTAGCGAGATCGATGCTTGCATTCTCCAAACAATCTTTTGTCTGTCCATTCAAGAACTTTTCTTTGATATTAAGACTGGTGACATTTACAATCAGGTTTATTGATTATACCAAAGGCCTTTAAAATCTCAGCTGGTAGGCAGATGACCACCGCAGCAAAATAACCAAGCCTAGGTTGAGGATTTGATATAGCTTTGAACATATCATTTATTTACTTTGAAAGTAAGGGAGAAAATCTCGATTAACATTGAACACTTTTCAGAGGTTTGATTTGTATGATATAATAGTGGTTTTACTGCATCCTTCAATTCAACACTTTTCCCATTTATAAGTCAATTATGTCACTCTTTATTTGAAGTTCTACCTGGAAAAATACATTCGAAAAGAAATTTGGAAGAATCAGCTATACTGTCAAACTTCATTTTTTCACCAGAAATTTAAACATTTGTTATGGAAAGAGAATGTATGATTATTACAGACATTTACCCTTGATAAGTAGGCTTATTTTTTCAATATTATAGAAAATCTTTAAAAACCCGGGAAAAAAGATTAGAAATGACAGAGAAATCGAAACAATCAAATATGTTGAGATATTGTACTCCAGAGATCATTTCAATTCTATCAGTGAGAAGGCATGGGGAATTAGCTCAAATGGTAGAGCGCTCGCTTTGCATGTGAGAGGTAGCGAGATCGATGCTTGCATTCTCCAAACAATCTTTTGTCTGTCCATTCAAGAACTTTTCTTTGATATTAAGACTGGTGACATTTACAATCAGGTTTATTGATTATACCAAAGGCCTTTAAAATCTCAGCTGGTAGGCAGATGACCACCGCAGCAAAATAACCAAGCCTAGGTTGAGGATTTGATATAGCTTTGAACATATCATTTATTTACTTTGAAAGTAAGGGAGAAAATCTCGATTAACATTGAACACTTTTCAGAGGTTTGATTTGTATGATATAATAGTGGTTTTACTGCATCCTTCAATTCAACACTTTTCCCATTTATAAGTCAATTATGTCACTCTTTATTTGAAGTTCTACCTGGAAAAATACATTCGAAAAGAAATTTGGAAGAATCAGCTATACTGTCAAACTTCATTTTTTCACCAGAAATTTAAACATTTGTTATGGAAAGAGAATGTATGATTATTACAGACATTTACCCTTGATAAGTAGGCTTATTTTTTCAATATTATAGAAAATCTTTAAAAACCCGGGAAAAAAGATTAGAAATGACAGAGAAATCGAAACAATCAAATATGTTGAGATATTGTACTCCAGAGATCATTTCAATTCTATCAGTGAGAAGGCATGGAGAATTAGCTCAAATGGTAGAGCGCTCGCTTTGCATGTGAGAGGTAGCGAGATCGATGCTTGCATTCTCCAAACAATCTTTTGTCTGTCCATTCAAGAACTTTTCTTTGATATTAAGACTGGTGACATTTACAATCAGGTTTATTGATTATACCAAAGGCCTTTAAAATCTCAGCTGGTAGGCAGATGACCACCGCAGCAAAATAACCAAGCCTAGGTTGAGGATTTGATATAGCTTTGAACATATCATTTATTTACTTTGAAAGTAAGGGAGAAAATCTCGATTAACATTGAACACTTTTCAGAGGTTTGATTTGTATGATATAATAGTGGTTTTACTGCATCCTTCAATTCAACACTTTTCCCATTTATAAGTCAATTATGTCACTCTTTATTTGAAGTTCTACCTGGAAAAATACATTCGAAAAGAAATTTGGAAGAATCAGCTATACTGTCAAACTTCATTTTTTCACCAGAAATTTAAACATTTGTTATGGAAAGAGAATGTATGATTATTACAGACATTTACCCTTGATAAGTAGGCTTATTTTTTCAATATTATAGAAAATCTTTAAAAACCCGGGAAAAAAGATTAGAAATGACAGAGAAATCGAAACAATCAAATATGTTGAGATATTGTACTCCAGAGATCATTTCAATTCTATCAGTGAGAAGGCATGGGGAATTAGCTCAAATGGTAGAGCGCTCGCTTTGCATGTGAGAGGTAGCGAGATCGATGCTTGCATTCTCCAAACAATCTTTTGTCTGTCCATTCAAGAACTTTTCTTTGATATTAAGACTGGTGACATTTACAATCAGGTTTATTGATTATACCAAAGGCCTTTAAAATCTCAGCTGGTAGGCAGATGACCACCGCAGCAAAATAACCAAGCCTAGGTTGAGGATTTGATATAGCTTTGAACATATCATTTATTTACTTTGAAAGTAAGGGAGAAAATCTCGATTAACATTGAACACTTTTCAGAGGTTTGATTTGTATGATATAATAGTGGTTTTACTGCATCCTTCAATTCAACACTTTTCCCATTTATAAGTCAATTATGTCACTCTTTATTTGAAGTTCTACCTGGAAAAATACATTCGAAAAGAAATTTGGAAGAATCAGCTATACTGTCAAACTTCATTTTTTCACCAGAAATTTAAACATTTGTTATGGAAAGAGAATGTATGATTATTACAGACATTTACCCTTGATAAGTAGGCTTATTTTTTCAATATTATAGAAAATCTTTAAAAACCCGGGAAAAAAGATTAGAAATGACAGAGAAATCGAAACAATCAAATATGTTGAGATATTGTACTCCAGAGATCATTTCAATTCTATCAGTGAGAAGGCATGGGGAATTAGCTCAAATGGTAGAGCGCTCGCTTTGCATGTGAGAGGTAGCGAGATCGATGCTTGCATTCTCCAAACAATCTTTTGTCTGTCCATTCAAGAACTTTTCTTTGATATTAAGACTGGTGACATTTACAATCAGGTTTATTGATTATACCAAAGGCCTTTAAAATCTCAGCTGGTAGGCAGATGACCACCGCAGCAAAATAACCAAGCCTAGGTTGAGGATTTGATATAGCTTTGAACATATCATTTATTTACTTTGAAAGTAAGGGAGAAAATCTCGATTAACATTGAACACTTTTCAGAGGTTTGATTTGTATGATATAATAGTGGTTTTACTGCATCCTTCAATTCAACACTTTTCCCATTTATAAGTCAATTATGTCACTCTTTATTTGAAGTTCTACCTGGAAAAATACATTCGAAAAGAAATTTGGAAGAATCAGCTATACTGTCAAACTTCATTTTTTCACCAGAAATTTAAACATTTGTTATGGAAAGAGAATGTATGATTATTACAGACATTTACCCTTGATAAGTAGGCTTATTTTTTCAATATTATAGAAAATCTTTAAAAACCCGGGAAAAAAGATTAGAAATGACAGAGAAATCGAAACAATCAAATATGTTGAGATATTGTACTCCAGAGATCATTTCAATTCTATCAGTGAGAAGGCATGGGGAATTAGCTCAAATGGTAGAGCGCTCGCTTTGCATGTGAGAGGTAGCGAGATCGATGATTGCATTCTCCAAACAATCTTTTGTCTGTCCATTCAAGAACTTTTCTTTGATATTAAGACTGGTGACATTTACAATCAGGTTTATTGATTATACCAAAGGCCTTTAAAATCTCAGCTGGTAGGCAGATGACCACCGCAGCAAAATAACCAAGCCTAGGTTGAGGATTTGATATAGCTTTGAACATATCATTTATTTACTTTGAAAGTAAGGGAGAAAATCTCGATTAACATTGAACACTTTTCAGAGGTTTGATTTGTATGATATAATAGTGGTTTTACTGCATCCTTCAATTCAACACTTTTCCCATTTATAAGTCAATTATGTCACTCTTTATTTGAAGTTCTACCTGGAAAAATACATTCGAAAAGAAATTTGGAAGAATCAGCTATACTGTCAAACTTCATTTTTTCACCAGAAATTTAAACATTTGTTATGGAAAGAGAATGTATGATTATTACAGACATTTACCCTTGATAAGTAGGCTTATTTTTTCAATATTATAGAAAATCTTTAAAAACCCGGGAAAAAAGATTAGAAATGACAGAGAAATCGAAACAATCAAATATGTTGAGATATTGTACTCCAGAGATCATTTCAATTCTATCAGTGAGAAGGCATGGGGAATTAGCTCAAATGGTAGAGCACTCGCTTTGCATGTGAGAGGTAGCGAGATCGATGCTTGCATTCTCCAAACAATCTTTTGTCTGTCCATTCAAGAACTTTTCTTTGATATTAAGACTGGTGACATTTACAATCAGGTTTATTGATTATACCAAAGGCCTTTAAAATCTCAGCTGGTAGGCAGATGACCACCGCAGCAAAATAACCAAGCCTAGGTTGAGGATTTGATATAGCTTTGAACATATCATTTATTTACTTTGAAAGTAAGGGAGAAAATCTCGATTAACATTGAACACTTTTCAGAGGTTTGATTTGTATGATATAATAGTGGTTTTACTGCATCCTTCAATTCAACACTTTTCCCATTTATAAGTCAATTATGTCACTCTTTATTTGAAGTTCTACCTGGAAAAATACATTCGAAAAGAAATTTGGAAGAATCAGCTATACTGTCAAACTTCATTTTTTCACCAGAAATTTAAACATTTGTTATGGAAAGAGAATGTATGATTATTACAGACATTTACCCTTGATAAGTAGGCTTATTTTTTCAATATTATAGAAAATCTTTAAAAACCCGGGAAAAAAGATTAGAAATGACAGAGAAATCGAAACAATCAAATATGTTGAGATATTGTACTCCAGAGATCATTTCAATTCTATCAGTGAGAAGGCATGGGGAATTAGCTCAAATGGTAGAGCGCTCGCTTTGCATGTGAGAGGTAGCGAGATCGATGCTTGCATTCTCCAAACAATCTTTTGTCTGTCCATTCAAGAACTTTTCTTTGATATTAAGACTGGTGACATTTACAATCAGGTTTATTGATTATACCAAAGGCCTTTAAAATCTCAGCTGGTAGGCAGATGACCACCGCAGCAAAATAACCAATCCTAGGTTGAGGATTTGATATAGCTTTGAACATATCATTTATTTACTTTGAAAGTAAGGGAGAAAATCTCGATTAACATTGAACACTTTTCAGAGGTTTGATTTGTATGATATAATAGTGGTTTTACTGCATCCTTCAATTCAACACTTTTCCCATTTATAAGTCAATTATGTCACTCTTTATTTGAAGTTCTACCTGGAAAAATACATTCGAAAAGAAATTTGGAAGAATCAGCTATACTGTCAAACTTCATTTTTTCACCAGAAATTTAAACATTTGTTATGGAAAGAGAATGTATGATTATTACAGACATTTACCCTTGATAAGTAGGCTTATTTTTTCAATATTATAGAAAATCTTTAAAAACCCGGGAAAAAAGATTAGAAATGACAGAGAAATCGAAACAATCAAATATGTTGAGATATTGTACTCCAGAGATCATTTCAATTCTATCAGTGAGAAGGCATGGAGAATTAGCTCAAATGGTAGAGCGCTCGCTTTGCATGTGAGAGGTAGCGAGATCGATGCTTGCATTCTCCAAACAATCTTTTGTCTGTCCATTCAAGAACTTTTCTTTGATATTAAGACTGGTGACATTTACAATCAGGTTTATTGATTATACCAAAGGCCTTTAAAATCTCAGCTGGTAGGCAGATGACCACCGCAGCAAAATAACCAAGCCTAGGTTGAGGATTTGATATAGCTTTGAACATATCATTTATTTACTTTGAAAGTAAGGGAGAAAATCTCGATTAACATTGAACACTTTTCAGAGGTTTGATTTGTATGATATAATAGTGGTTTTACTGCATCCTTCAATTCAACACTTTTCCCATTTATAAGTCAATTATGTCACTCTTTATTTGAAGTTCTACCTGGAAAAATACATTCGAAAAGAAATTTGGAAGAATCAGCTATACTGTCAAACTTCATTTTTTCACCAGAAATTTAAACATTTGTTATGGAAAGAGAATGTATGATTATTACAGACATTTACCCTTGATAAGTAGGCTTATTTTTTCAATATTATAGAAAATCTTTAAAAACCCGGGAAAAAAGATTAGAAATGACAGAGAAATCGAAACAATCAAATATGTTGAGATATTGTACTCCAGAGATCATTTCAATTCTATCAGTGAGAAGGCATGGGGAATTAGCTCAAATGGTAGAGCGCTCGCTTTGCATGTGAGAGGTAGCGAGATCGATGCTTGCATTCTCCAAACAATCTTTTGTCTGTCCATTCAAGAACTTTTCTTTGATATTAAGACTGGTGACATTTACAATCAGGTTTATTGATTATACCAAAGGCCTTTAAAATCTCAGCTGGTAGGCAGATGACCACCGCAGCAAAATAACCAAGCCTAGGTTGAGGATTTGATATAGCTTTGAACATATCATTTATTTACTTTGAAAGTAAGGGAGAAAATCTCGATTAACATTGAACACTTTTCAGAGGTTTGATTTGTATGATATAATAGTGGTTTTACTGCATCCTTCAATTCAACACTTTTCCCATTTATAAGTCAATTATGTCACTCTTTATTTGAAGTTCTACCTGGAAAAATACATTCGAAAAGAAATTTGGAAGAATCAGCTATACTGTCAAACTTCATTTTTTCACCAGAAATTTAAACATTTGTTATGGAAAGAGAATGTATGATTATTACAGACATTTACCCTTGATAAGTAGGCTTATTTTTTCAATATTATAGAAAATCTTTAAAAACCCGGGAAAAAAGATTAGAAATGACAGAGAAATCGAAACAATCAAATATGTTGAGATATTGTACTCCAGAGATCATTTCAATTCTATCAGTGAGAAGGCATGGGGAATTAGCTCAAATGGTAGAGCGCTCGCTTTGCATGTGAGAGGTAGCGAGATCGATGCTTGCATTCTCCAAACAATCTTTTGTCTGTCCATTCAAGAACTTTTCTTTGATATTAAGACTGGTGACATTTACAATCAGGTTTATTGATTATACCAAAGGCCTTTAAAATCTCAGCTGGTAGGCAGATGACCACCGCAGCAAAATAACCAAGCCTAGGTTGAGGATTTGATATAGCTTTGAACATATCATTTATTTACTTTGAAAGTAAGGGAGAAAATCTCGATTAACATTGAACACTTTTCAGAGGTTTGATTTGTATGATATAATAGTGGTTTTACTGCATCCTTCAATTCAACACTTTTCCCATTTATAAGTCAATTATGTCACTCTTTATTTGAAGTTCTACCTGGAAAAATACATTCGAAAAGAAATTTGGAAGAATCAGCTATACTGTCAAACTTCATTTTTTCACCAGAAATTTAAACATTTGTTATGGAAAGAGAATGTATGATTATTACAGACATTTACCCTTGATAAGTAGGCTTATTTTTTCAATATTATAGAAAATCTTTAAAAACCCGGGAAAAAAGATTAGAAATGACAGAGAAATCGAAACAATCAAATATGTTGAGATATTGTACTCCAGAGATCATTTCAATTCTATCAGTGAGAAGGCATGGGGAATTAGCTCAAATGGTAGAGCGCTCGCTTTGCATGTGAGAGGTAGCGAGATCGATGCTTGCATTCTCCAAACAATCTTTTGTCTGTCCATTCAAGAACTTTTCTTTGATATTAAGACTGGTGACATTTACAATCAGGTTTATTGATTATACCAAAGGCCTTTAAAATCTCAGCTGGTAGGCAGATGACCACCGCAGCAAAATAACCAAGCCTAGGTTGAGGATTTGATATAGCTTTGAACATATCATTTATTTACTTTGAAAGTAAGGGAGAAAATCTCGATTAACATTGAACACTTTTCAGAGGTTTGATTTGTATGATATAATAGTGGTTTTACTGCATCCTTCAATTCAACACTTTTCCCATTTATAAGTCAATTATGTCACTCTTTATTTGAAGTTCTACCTGGAAAAATACATTCGAAAAGAAATTTGGAAGAATCAGCTATACTGTCAAACTTCATTTTTTCACCAGAAATTTAAACATTTGTTATGGAAAGAGAATGTATGATTATTACAGACATTTACCCTTGATAAGTAGGCTTATTTTTTCAATATTATAGAAAATCTTTAAAAACCCGGGAAAAAAGATTAGAAATGACAGAGAAATCGAAACAATCAAATATGTTGAGATATTGTACTCCAGAGATCATTTCAATTCTATCAGTGAGAAGGCATGGAGAATTAGCTCAAATGGTAGAGCGCTCGCTTTGCATGTGAGAGGTAGCGAGATCGATGCTTGCATTCTCCAAACAATCTTTTGTCTGTCCATTCAAGAACTTTTCTTTGATATTAAGACTGGTGACATTTACAATCAGGTTTATTGATTATACCAAAGGCCTTTAAAATCTCAGCTGGTAGGCAGATGACCACCGCAGCAAAATAACCAAGCCTAGGTTGAGGATTTGATATAGCTTTGAACATATCATTTATTTACTTTGAAAGTAAGGGAGAAAATCTCGATTAACATTGAACACTTTTCAGAGGTTTGATTTGTATGATATAATAGTGGTTTTACTGCATCCTTCAATTCAACACTTTTCCCATTTATAAGTCAATTATGTCACTCTTTATTTGAAGTTCTACCTGGAAAAATACATTCGAAAAGAAATTTGGAAGAATCAGCTATACTGTCAAACTTCATTTTTTCACCAGAAATTTAAACATTTGTTATGGAAAGAGAATGTATGATTATTACAGACATTTACCCTTGATAAGTAGGCTTATTTTTTCAATATTATAGAAAATCTTTAAAAACCCGGGAAAAAAGATTAGAAATGACAGAGAAATCGAAACAATCAAATATGTTGAGATATTGTACTCCAGAGATCATTTCAATTCTATCAGTGAGAAGGCATGGGGAATTAGCTCAAATGGTAGAGCGCTCGCTTTGCATGTGAGAGGTAGCGAGATCGATGCTTGCATTCTCCAAACAATCTTTTGTCTGTCCATTCAAGAACTTTTCTTTGATATTAAGACTGGTGACATTTACAATCAGGTTTATTGATTATACCAAAGGCCTTTAAAATCTCAGCTGGTAGGCAGATGACCACCGCAGCAAAATAACCAAGCCTAGGTTGAGGATTTGATATAGCTTTGAACATATCATTTATTTACTTTGAAAGTAAGGGAGAAAATCTCGATTAACATTGAACACTTTTCAGAGGTTTGATTTGTATGATATAATAGTGGTTTTACTGCATCCTTCAATTCAACACTTTTCCCATTTATAAGTCAATTATGTCACTCTTTATTTGAAGTTCTACCTGGAAAAATACATTCGAAAAGAAATTTGGAAGAATCAGCTATACTGTCAAACTTCATTTTTTCACCAGAAATTTAAACATTTGTTATGGAAAGAGAATGTATGATTATTACAGACATTTACCCTTGATAAGTAGGCTTATTTTTTCAATATTATAGAAAATCTTTAAAAACCCGGGAAAAAAGATTAGAAATGACAGAGAAATCGAAACAATCAAATATGTTGAGATATTGTACTCCAGAGATCATTTCAATTCTATCAGTGAGAAGGCATGGGGAATTAGCTCAAATGGTAGAGCGCTCGCTTTGCATGTGAGAGGTAGCGAGATCGATGCTTGCATTCTCCAAACAATCTTTTGTCTGTCCATTCAAGAACTTTTCTTTGATATTAAGACTGGTGACATTTACAATCAGGTTTATTGATTATACCAAAGGCCTTTAAAATCTCAGCTGGTAGGCAGATGACCACCGCAGCAAAATAACCAAGCCTAGGTTGAGGATTTGATATAGCTTTGAACATATCATTTATTTACTTTGAAAGTAAGGGAGAAAATCTCGATTAACATTGAACACTTTTCAGAGGTTTGATTTGTATGATATAATAGTGGTTTTACTGCATCCTTCAATTCAACACTTTTCCCATTTATAAGTCAATTATGTCACTCTTTATTTGAAGTTCTACCTGGAAAAATACATTCGAAAAGAAATTTGGAAGAATCAGCTATACTGTCAAACTTCATTTTTTCACCAGAAATTTAAACATTTGTTATGGAAAGAGAATGTATGATTATTACAGACATTTACCCTTGATAAGTAGGCTTATTTTTTCAATATTATAGAAAATCTTTAAAAACCCGGGAAAAAAGATTAGAAATGACAGAGAAATCGAAACAATCAAATATGTTGAGATATTGTACTCCAGAGATCATTTCAATTCTATCAGTGAGAAGGCATGGGGAATTAGCTCAAATGGTAGAGCGCTCGCTTTGCATGTGAGAGGTAGCGAGATCGATGCTTGCATTCTCCAAACAATCTTTTGTCTGTCCATTCAAGAACTTTTCTTTGATATTAAGACTGGTGACATTTACAATCAGGTTTATTGATTATACCAAAGGCCTTTAAAATCTCAGCTGGTAGGCAGATGACCACCGCAGCAAAATAACCAAGCCTAGGTTGAGGATTTGATATAGCTTTGAACATATCATTTATTTACTTTGAAAGTAAGGGAGAAAATCTCGATTAACATTGAACACTTTTCAGAGGTTTGATTTGTATGATATAATAGTGGTTTTACTGCATCCTTCAATTCAACACTTTTCCCATTTATAAGTCAATTATGTCACTCTTTATTTGAAGTTCTACCTGGAAAAATACATTCGAAAAGAAATTTGGAAGAATCAGCTATACTGTCAAACTTCATTTTTTCACCAGAAATTTAAACATTTGTTATGGAAAGAGAATGTATGATTATTACAGACATTTACCCTTGATAAGTAGGCTTATTTTTTCAATATTATAGAAAATCTTTAAAAACCCGGGAAAAAAGATTAGAAATGACAGAGAAATCGAAACAATCAAATATGTTGAGATATTGTACTCCAGAGATCATTTCAATTCTATCAGTGAGAAGGCATGGGGAATTAGCTCAAATGGTAGAGCGCTCGCTTTGCATGTGAGAGGTAGCGAGATCGATGCTTGCATTCTCCAAACAATCTTTTGTCTGTCCATTCAAGAACTTTTCTTTGATATTAAGACTGGTGACATTTACAATCAGGTTTATTGATTATACCAAAGGCCTTTAAAATCTCAGCTGGTAGGCAGATGACCACCGCAGCAAAATAACCAAGCCTAGGTTGAGGATTTGATATAGCTTTGAACATATCATTTATTTACTTTGAAAGTAAGGGAGAAAATCTCGATTAACATTGAACACTTTTCAGAGGTTTGATTTGTATGATATAATAGTGGTTTTACTGCATCCTTCAATTCAACACTTTTCCCATTTATAAGTCAATTATGTCACTCTTTATTTGAAGTTCTACCTGGAAAAATACATTCGAAAAGAAATTTGGAAGAATCAGCTATACTGTCAAACTTCATTTTTTCACCAGAAATTTAAACATTTGTTATGGAAAGAGAATGTATGATTATTACAGACATTTACCCTTGATAAGTAGGCTTATTTTTTCAATATTATAGAAAATCTTTAAAAACCCGGGAAAAAAGATTAGAAATGACAGAGAAATCGAAACAATCAAATATGTTGAGATATTGTACTCCAGAGATCATTTCAATTCTATCAGTGAGAAGGCATGGAGAATTAGCTCAAATGGTAGAGCGCTCGCTTTGCATGTGAGAGGTAGCGAGATCGATGCTTGCATTCTCCAAACAATCTTTTGTCTGTCCATTCAAGAACTTTTCTTTGATATTAAGACTGGTGACATTTACAATCAGGTTTATTGATTATACCAAAGGCCTTTAAAATCTCAGCTGGTAGGCAGATGACCACCGCAGCAAAATAACCAAGCCTAGGTTGAGGATTTGATATAGCTTTGAACATATCATTTATTTACTTTGAAAGTAAGGGAGAAAATCTCGATTAACATTGAACACTTTTCAGAGGTTTGATTTGTATGATATAATAGTGGTTTTACTGCATCCTTCAATTCAACACTTTTCCCATTTATAAGTCAATTATGTCACTCTTTATTTGAAGTTCTACCTGGAAAAATACATTCGAAAAGAAATTTGGAAGAATCAGCTATACTGTCAAACTTCATTTTTTCACCAGAAATTTAAACATTTGTTATGGAAAGAGAATGTATGATTATTACAGACATTTACCCTTGATAAGTAGGCTTATTTTTTCAATATTATAGAAAATCTTTAAAAACCCGGGAAAAAAGATTAGAAATGACAGAGAAATCGAAACAATCAAATATGTTGAGATATTGTACTCCAGAGATCATTTCAATTCTATCAGTGAGAAGGCATGGGGAATTAGCTCAAATGGTAGAGCGCTCGCTTTGCATGTGAGAGGTAGCGAGATCGATGCTTGCATTCTCCAAACAATCTTTTGTCTGTCCATTCAAGAACTTTTCTTTGATATTAAGACTGGTGACATTTACAATCAGGTTTATTGATTATACCAAAGGCCTTTAAAATCTCAGCTGGTAGGCAGATGACCACCGCAGCAAAATAACCAAGCCTAGGTTGAGGATTTGATATAGCTTTGAACATATCATTTATTTACTTTGAAAGTAAGGGAGAAAATCTCGATTAACATTGAACACTTTTCAGAGGTTTGATTTGTATGATATAATAGTGGTTTTACTGCATCCTTCAATTCAACACTTTTCCCATTTATAAGTCAATTATGTCACTCTTTATTTGAAGTTCTACCTGGAAAAATACATTCGAAAAGAAATTTGGAAGAATCAGCTATACTGTCAAACTTCATTTTTTCACCAGAAATTTAAACATTTGTTATGGAAAGAGAATGTATGATTATTACAGACATTTACCCTTGATAAGTAGGCTTATTTTTTCAATATTATAGAAAATCTTTAAAAACCCGGGAAAAAAGATTAGAAATGACAGAGAAATCGAAACAATCAAATATGTTGAGATATTGTACTCCAGAGATCATTTCAATTCTATCAGTGAGAAGGCATGGGGAATTAGCTCAAATGGTAGAGCGCTCGCTTTGCATGTGAGAGGTAGCGAGATCGATGCTTGCATTCTCCAAACAATCTTTTGTCTGTCCATTCAAGAACTTTTCTTTGATATTAAGACTGGTGACATTTACAATCAGGTTTATTGATTATACCAAAGGCCTTTAAAATCTCAGCTGGTAGGCAGATGACCACCGCAGCAAAATAACCAAGCCTAGGTTGAGGATTTGATATAGCTTTGAACATATCATTTATTTACTTTGAAAGTAAGGGAGAAAATCTCGATTAACATTGAACACTTTTCAGAGGTTTGATTTGTATGATATAATAGTGGTTTTACTGCATCCTTCAATTCAACACTTTTCCCATTTATAAGTCAATTATGTCACTCTTTATTTGAAGTTCTACCTGGAAAAATACATTCGAAAAGAAATTTGGAAGAATCAGCTATACTGTCAAACTTCATTTTTTCACCAGAAATTTAAACATTTGTTATGGAAAGAGAATGTATGATTATTACAGACATTTACCCTTGATAAGTAGGCTTATTTTTTCAATATTATAGAAAATCTTTAAAAACCCGGGAAAAAAGATTAGAAATGACAGAGAAATCGAAACAATCAAATATGTTGAGATATTGTACTCCAGAGATCATTTCAATTCTATCAGTGAGAAGGCATGGGGAATTAGCTCAAATGGTAGAGCGCTCGCTTTGCATGTGAGAGGTAGCGAGATCGATGCTTGCATTCTCCAAACAATCTTTTGTCTGTCCATTCAAGAACTTTTCTTTGATATTAAGACTGGTGACATTTACAATCAGGTTTATTGATTATACCAAAGGCCTTTAAAATCTCAGCTGGTAGGCAGATGACCACCGCAGCAAAATAACCAAGCCTAGGTTGAGGATTTGATATAGCTTTGAACATATCATTTATTTACTTTGAAAGTAAGGGAGAAAATCTCGATTAACATTGAACACTTTTCAGAGGTTTGATTTGTATGATATAATAGTGGTTTTACTGCATCCTTCAATTCAACACTTTTCCCATTTATAAGTCAATTATGTCACTCTTTATTTGAAGTTCTACCTGGAAAAATACATTCGAAAAGAAATTTGGAAGAATCAGCTATACTGTCAAACTTCATTTTTTCACCAGAAATTTAAACATTTGTTATGGAAAGAGAATGTATGATTATTACAGACATTTACCCTTGATAAGTAGGCTTATTTTTTCAATATTATAGAAAATCTTTAAAAACCCGGGAAAAAAGATTAGAAATGACAGAGAAATCGAAACAATCAAATATGTTGAGATATTGTACTCCAGAGATCATTTCAATTCTATCAGTGAGAAGGCATGGGGAATTAGCTCAAATGGTAGAGCGCTCGCTTTGCATGTGAGAGGTAGCGAGATCGATGCTTGCATTCTCCAAACAATCTTTTGTCTGTCCATTCAAGAACTTTTCTTTGATATTAAGACTGGTGACATTTACAATCAGGTTTATTGATTATACCAAAGGCCTTTAAAATCTCAGCTGGTAGGCAGATGACCACCGCAGCAAAATAACCAAGCCTAGGTTGAGGATTTGATATAGCTTTGAACATATCATTTATTTACTTTGAAAGTAAGGGAGAAAATCTCGATTAACATTGAACACTTTTCAGAGGTTTGATTTGTATGATATAATAGTGGTTTTACTGCATCCTTCAATTCAACACTTTTCCCATTTATAAGTCAATTATGTCACTCTTTATTTGAAGTTCTACCTGGAAAAATACATTCGAAAAGAAATTTGGAAGAATCAGCTATACTGTCAAACTTCATTTTTTCACCAGAAATTTAAACATTTGTTATGGAAAGAGAATGTATGATTATTACAGACATTTACCCTTGATAAGTAGGCTTATTTTTTCAATATTATAGAAAATCTTTAAAAACCCGGGAAAAAAGATTAGAAATGACAGAGAAATCGAAACAATCAAATATGTTGAGATATTGTACTCCAGAGATCATTTCAATTCTATCAGTGAGAAGGCATGGAGAATTAGCTCAAATGGTAGAGCGCTCGCTTTGCATGTGAGAGGTAGCGAGATCGATGCTTGCATTCTCCAAACAATCTTTTGTCTGTCCATTCAAGAACTTTTCTTTGATATTAAGACTGGTGACATTTACAATCAGGTTTATTGATTATACCAAAGGCCTTTAAAATCTCAGCTGGTAGGCAGATGACCACCGCAGCAAAATAACCAAGCCTAGGTTGAGGATTTGATATAGCTTTGAACATATCATTTATTTACTTTGAAAGTAAGGGAGAAAATCTCGATTAACATTGAACACTTTTCAGAGGTTTGATTTGTATGATATAATAGTGGTTTTACTGCATCCTTCAATTCAACACTTTTCCCATTTATAAGTCAATTATGTCACTCTTTATTTGAAGTTCTACCTGGAAAAATACATTCGAAAAGAAATTTGGAAGAATCAGCTATACTGTCAAACTTCATTTTTTCACCAGAAATTTAAACATTTGTTATGGAAAGAGAATGTATGATTATTACAGACATTTACCCTTGATAAGTAGGCTTATTTTTTCAATATTATAGAAAATCTTTAAAAACCCGGGAAAAAAGATTAGAAATGACAGAGAAATCGAAACAATCAAATATGTTGAGATATTGTACTCCAGAGATCATTTCAATTCTATCAGTGAGAAGGCATGGGGAATTAGCTCAAATGGTAGAGCGCTCGCTTTGCATGTGAGAGGTAGCGAGATCGATGCTTGCATTCTCCAAACAATCTTTTGTCTGTCCATTCAAGAACTTTTCTTTGATATTAAGACTGGTGACATTTACAATCAGGTTTATTGATTATACCAAAGGCCTTTAAAATCTCAGCTGGTAGGCAGATGACCACCGCAGCAAAATAACCAAGCCTAGGTTGAGGATTTGATATAGCTTTGAACATATCATTTATTTACTTTGAAAGTAAGGGAGAAAATCTCGATTAACATTGAACACTTTTCAGAGGTTTGATTTGTATGATATAATAGTGGTTTTACTGCATCCTTCAATTCAACACTTTTCCCATTTATAAGTCAATTATGTCACTCTTTATTTGAAGTTCTACCTGGAAAAATACATTCGAAAAGAAATTTGGAAGAATCAGCTATACTGTCAAACTTCATTTTTTCACCAGAAATTTAAACATTTGTTATGGAAAGAGAATGTATGATTATTACAGACATTTACCCTTGATAAGTAGGCTTATTTTTTCAATATTATAGAAAATCTTTAAAAACCCGGGAAAAAAGATTAGAAATGACAGAGAAATCGAAACAATCAAATATGTTGAGATATTGTA
This sequence comes from Mixophyes fleayi, assembly GCF_038048845.1. Lineage (NCBI taxonomy): Eukaryota > Metazoa > Chordata > Amphibia > Anura > Limnodynastidae > Mixophyes > Mixophyes fleayi. The sequence continues at coordinate 1,093,497 of NW_027446953.1, read as the reverse complement.
CTCCAGAGATCATTTCAATTCTATCAGTGAGAAGGCATGGGGAATTAGCTCAAATGGTAGAGCGCTCGCTTTGCATGTGAGAGGTAGCGAGATCGATGCTTGCATTCTCCAAACAATCTTTTGTCTGTCCATTCAAGAACTTTTCTTTGATATTAAGACTGGTGACATTTACAATCAGGTTTATTGATTATACCAAAGGCCTTTAAAATCTCAGCTGGTAGGCAGATGACCACCGCAGCAAAATAACCAAGCCTAGGTTGAGGATTTGATATAGCTTTGAACATATCATTTATTTACTTTGAAAGTAAGGGAGAAAATCTCGATTAACATTGAACACTTTTCAGAGGTTTGATTTGTATGATATAATAGTGGTTTTACTGCATCCTTCAATTCAACACTTTTCCCATTTATAAGTCAATTATGTCACTCTTTATTTGAAGTTCTACCTGGAAAAATACATTCGAAAAGAAATTTGGAAGAATCAGCTATACTGTCAAACTTCATTTTTTCACCAGAAATTTAAACATTTGTTATGGAAAGAGAATGTATGATTATTACAGACATTTACCCTTGATAAGTAGGCTTATTTTTTCAATATTATAGAAAATCTTTAAAAACCCGGGAAAAAAGATTAGAAATGACAGAGAAATCGAAACAATCAAATATGTTGAGATATTGTACTCCAGAGATCATTTCAATTCTATCAGTGAGAAGGCATGGGGAATTAGCTCAAATGGTAGAGCGCTCGCTTAGCATGTGAGAGGTAGTGAGATCGATGCTCGCATTCTCCAATCATTTTTGTCTTTCCATTCAAGAACTTTTCTTTGATATTAAGACTGGTGACATTTACAATCAGGTTTATTGATTATACCAAAGGCCTTTAAAATCTCAGCTGGTAGGCAGATGACCACCGCAGCAAAATAACCAAGCCTAGGTTGAGGATTTGATATAGCTTTGAACATATCATTTATTTACTTTGAAAGTAAGGGAGAAAATCTCGATTAACATTGAACACTTTTCAGAGGTTTGATTTGTATGATATAATAGTGGTTTTACTGCATCCTTCAATTCAACACTTTTCCCATTTATAAGTCAATTATGTCACTCTTTATTTGAAGTTCTACCTGGAAAAATACATTCGAAAAGAAATTTGGAAGAATCAGCTATACTGTCAAACTTCATTTTTTCACCAGAAATTGAAACATTTGTTATGGAAAGAGAATGTATGATTATTACAGACATTTACCCTTGATAAGTAGGCTTATTTTTTCAATATTATAGAAAATCTTTAAAAACCCGGGAAAAAAGATTAGAAATGACAGAGAAATCGAAACAATCAAATATGTTGAGATATTGTACTCCAGAGATCATTTCAATTCTATCAGTGAGAAGGCATGGGGAATTAGCTCAAATGGTAGAGCGCTCGCTTTGCATGTGAGAGGTAGCGAGATCGATGCTTGCATTCTCCAAACAATCTTTTGTCTGTCCATTCAAGAACTTTTCTTTGATATTAAGACTGGTGACATTTACAATCAGGTTTATTGATTATACCAAAGGCCTTTAAAATCTCAGCTGGTAGGCAGATGACCACCGCAGCAAAATAACCAAGCCTAGGTTGAGGATTTGATATAGCTTTGAACATATCATTTATTTACTTTGAAAGTAAGGGAGAAAATCTCGATTAACATTGAACACTTTTCAGAGGTTTGATTTGTATGATATAATAGTGGTTTTACTGCATCCTTCAATTCAACACTTTTCCCATTTATAAGTCAATTATGTCACTCTTTATTTGAAGTTCTACCTGGAAAAATACATTCGAAAAGAAATTTGGAAGAATCAGCTATACTGTCAAACTTCATTTTTTCACCAGAAATTTAAACATTTGTTATGGAAAGAGAATGTATGATTATTACAGACATTTACCCTTGATAAGTAGGCTTATTTTTTCAATATTATAGAAAATCTTTAAAAACCCGGGAAAAAAGATTAGAAATGACAGAGAAATCGAAACAATCAAATATGTTGAGATATTGTACTCCAGAGATCATTTCAATTCTATCAGTGAGAAGGCATGGGGAATTAGCTCAAATGGTAGAGCACTCGCTTTGCATGTGAGAGGTAGCGAGATCGATGCTTGCATTCTCCAAACAATCTTTTGTCTGTCCATTCAAGAACTTTTCTTTGATATTAAGACTGGTGACATTTACAATCAGGTTTATTGATTATACCAAAGGCCTTTAAAATCTCAGCTGGTAGGCAGATGACCACCGCAGCAAAATAACCAAGCCTAGGTTGAGGATTTGATATAGCTTTGAACATATCATTTATTTACTTTGAAAGTAAGGGAGAAAATCTCGATTAACATTGAACACTTTTCAGAGGTTTGATTTGTATGATATAATAGTGGTTTTACTGCATCCTTCAATTCAACACTTTTCCCATTTATAAGTCAATTATGTCACTCTTTATTTGAAGTTCTACCTGGAAAAATACATTCGAAAAGAAATTTGGAAGAATCAGCTATACTGTCAAACTTCATTTTTTCACCAGAAATTTAAACATTTGTTATGGAAAGAGAATGTATGATTATTACAGACATTTACCCTTGATAAGTAGGCTTATTTTTTCAATATTATAGAAAATCTTTAAAAACCCGGGAAAAAAGATTAGAAATGACAGAGAAATCGAAACAATCAAATATGTTGAGATATTGTACTCCAGAGATCATTTCAATTCTATCAGTGAGAAGGCATGGGGAATTAGCTCAAATGGTAGAGCGCTCGCTTTGCATGTGAGAGGTAGCGAGATCGATGCTTGCATTCTCCAAACAATCTTTTGTCTGTCCATTCAAGAACTTTTCTTTGATATTAAGACTGGTGACATTTACAATCAGGTTTATTGATTATACCAAAGGCCTTTAAAATCTCAGCTGGTAGGCAGATGACCACCGCAGCAAAATAACCAAGCCTAGGTTGAGGATTTGATATAGCTTTGAACATATAATTTATTTACTTTGAAAGTAGGGGAGAAAATCTCGATTAACATTGAACACTTTTCAGAGGTTTGATTTGTATGATATAATAGTGGTTTTACTGCATCCTTCAATTCAACACTTTTCCCATTTATAAGTCAATTATGTCACTCTTTATTTGAAGTTCTACCTGGAAAAATACATTCGAAAAGAAATTTGGAAGAATCAGCTATACTGTCAAACTTCATTTTTTCACCAGAAATTTAAACATTTGTTATGGAAAGAGAATGTATGATTATTACAGACATTTACCCTTGATAAGTAGGCTTATTTTTTCAATATTATAGAAAATCTTTAAAAACCCGGGAAAAAAGATTAGAAATGACAGAGAAATCAAAACAATCAAATATGTTGAGATATTGTACTCCAGAGATCATTTCAATTCTATCAGTGAGAAGGCATGGGGAATTAGCTCAAATGGGAGAGCGCTCGCTTTGCATGTGAGAGGTAGCGAGATCGATGCTTGCATTCTCCAAACAATCTTTTGTCTGTCCATTCAAGAACTTTTCTTTGATATTAAGACTGGTGACATTTACAATCAGGTTTATTGATTATACCAAAGGCCTTTAAAATCTCAGCTGGTAGGCAGATGACCACCGCAGCAAAATAACCAAGCCTAGGTTGAGGATTTGATATAGCTTTGAACATATCATTTATTTACTTTGAAAGTAAGGGAGAAAATCTCGATTAACATTGAACACTTTTCAGAGGTTTGATTTGTATGATATAATAGTGGTTTTACTGCATCCTTCAATTCAACACTTTTCCCATTTATAAGTCAATTATGTCACTCTTTATTTGAAGTTCTACCTGGAAAAATACATTCGAAAAGAAATTTGGAAGAATCAGCTATACTGTCAAACTTCATTTTTTCACCAGAAATTTAAACATTTGTTATGGAAAGAGAATGTATGATTATTACAGACATTTACCCTTGATAAGTAGGCTTATTTTTTCAATATTATAGAAAATCTTTAAAAACCCGGGAAAAAAGATTAGAAATGACAGAGAAATCGAAACAATCAAATATGTTGAGATATTGTACTCCAGAGATCATTTCAATTCTATCAGTGAGAAGGCATGGGGAATTAGCTCAAATGGTAGAGTGCTCGCTTTGCATGTGAGAGGTAGCGAGATCGATGCTTGCATTCTCCAAACAATCTTTTGTCTGTCCATTCAAGAACTTTTCTTTGATATTAAGACTGGTGACATTTACAATCAGGTTTATTGATTATACCAAAGGCCTTTAAAATCTCAGCTGGTAGGCAGATGACCACCGCAGCAAAATAACCAAGCCTAGGTTGAGGATTTGATATAGCTTTGAACATATCATTTATTTACTTTGAAAGTAAGGGAGAAAATCTCGATTAACATTGAACACTTTTCAGAGGTTTGATTTGTATGATATAATAGTGGTTTTACTGCATCCTTCAATTCAACACTTTTCCCATTTATAAGTCAATTATGTCACTCTTTATTTGAAGTTCTACCTGGAAAAATACATTCGAAAAGAAATTTGGAAGAATCAGCTATACTGTCAAACTTCATTTTTTCACCAGAAATTTAAACATTTGTTATGGAAAGAGAATGTATGATTATTACAGACATTTACCCTTGATAAGTAGGCTTATTTTTTCAATATTATAGAAAATCTTTAAAAACCCGGGAAAAAAGATTAGAAATGACAGAGAAATCGAAACAATCAAATATGTTGAGATATTGTACTCCAGAGATCATTTCAATTCTATCAGTGAGAAGGCATGGGGAATTAGCTCAAATGGTAGAGCGCTCGCTTAGCATGTGAGAGGTAGTGAGATCGATGCTCGCATTCTCCAATCATTTTTGTCTTTCCATTCAAGAACTTTTCTTTGATATTAAGACTGGTGACATTTACAATCAGGTTTATTGATTATACCAAAGGCCTTTAAAATCTCAGCTGGTAGGCAGATGACCACCGCAGCAAAATAACCAAGCCTAGGTTGAGGATTTGATATAGCTTTGAACATATCATTTATTTACTTTGAAAGTAAGGGAGAAAATCTCGATTAACATTGAACACTTTTCAGAGGTTTGATTTGTATGATATAATAGTGGTTTTACTGCATCCTTCAATTCAACACTTTTCCCATTTATAAGTCAATTATGTCACTCTTTATTTGAAGTTCTACCTGGAAAAATACATTCGAAAAGAAATTTGGAAGAATCAGCTATACTGTCAAACTTCATTTTTTCACCAGAAATTTAAAAATTTGTTATGGAAAGAGAATGTATGATTATTACAGACATTTACCCTTGATAAGTAGGCTTATTTTTTCAATATTATAGGAAATCTTTAAAAACCCGGTAAAAAAGATTAGAAATGACAGAGAAATCGAAACAATCAAATATGTTGAGACATTGTACTCCAGAGATCATTTCAATTCTATTAGTGAGAAGGCATGGGGAATTAGCTCAAATGGTAGAGCGCTTGCTTTGCATGTAAGAAGTAGCGAGATCGATACTCACATTTTCCAAACAATCTTTTGTCTGTCCATTCAAGAACTTTTCTTTGATATTAAGACTGGTGACATTTACAATCAGGTTTATTGATTATACCAAAGGCCTTTAAAATCTCAGCTGGTAGGCAGATGACCACCGCAGCAAAATAACCAAGCCTAGGTTGAGGATTTGATATAGCTTTGAACATATCATTTATTTACTTTGAAAGTAGGGGAGAAAATCTCGATTAACATTGAACACTTTTCAGAGGTTTAATTTGTATGATATAATAGTGGTTTTACTGCATCCTTCAATTCAACACTTTTCCCATTTATAAGTCAATTATGTCACTCTTTATTTGAAGTTCTACCTGGAAAAATACATTCGAAAAGAAATTTGGAAGAATCAGCTATACTGTCAAACTTCATTTTTTCACCAGAAATTTAAACATTTGTTATGGAAAGAGAATGTATGATTATTACAGACATTTACCCTTGATAAGTAGGCTTATTTTTTCAATATTATAGAAAATCTTTAAAAACCCGGGAAAAAAGATTAGAAATGACAGAGAAATCGAAACAATCAAATATGTTGAGATATTGTACTCCAGAGATCATTTCAATTCTATCAGTGAGAAGGCATGGGGAATTAGCTCAAATGGGAGAGCGCTCGCTTTGCATGTGAGAGGTAGCGAGATCAATGCTTGCATTCTCCAAACAATCTTTTGTCTGTCCATTCAAGAACTTTTCTTTGATATTAAGACTGGTGACATTTACAATCAGGTTTATTGATTATACCAAAGGCCTTTAAAATCTCAGCTGGTAGGCAGATGACCACCGCAGCAAAATAACCAAGCCTAGGTTGAGGATTTGATATAGCTTTGAACATATCATTTATTTACTTTGAAAGTAGGGGAGAAAATCTCGATTAACATTGAACACTTTTCAGAGGTTTGATTTGTATGATATAATAGTGGTTTTACTGCATCCTTCAATTCAACACTTTTCCCATTTATAAGTCAATTATGTCACTCTTTATTTGAAGTTCTACCTGGAAATATACATTCGAAAAGAAATTTGGAAGAATCAGCTATACTGTCAAACTTCATTTTTTCACCAGAAATTGAAACATTTGTTATGGAAAGAGAATGTATGATTATTACAGACATTTACCCTTGATAAGTAGGCTTATTTTTTCAATATTATAGAAAATCTTTAAAAACCCGGGAAAAAAGATTAGAAATGACAGAGAAATCGAAACAATCAAATATGTTGAGATATTGTACTCCAGAGATCATTTCAATTCTATCAGTGAGAAGGCATGGGGAATTAGCTCAAATGGTAGAGCGCTCGCTTTGCATGTGAGAGGTAGCGAGATCGATGCTTGCATTCTCCAAACAATCTTTTGTCTGTCCATTCAAGAACTTTTCTTTGATATTAAGACTGGTGACATTTACAATCAGGTTTATTGATTATACCAAAGGCCTTTAAAATCTCAGCTGGTAGGCAGATGACCACCGCAGCAAAATAACCAAGCCTAGGTTGAGGATTTGATATAGCTTTGAACATATCATTTATTTACTTTGAAAGTAAGGGAGAAAATCTCGATTAACATTGAACACTTTTCAGAGGTTTGATTTGTATGATATAATAGTGGTTTTACTGCATCCTTCAATTCAACACTTTTCCCATTTATAAGTCAATTATGTCACTCTTTATTTGAAGTTCTACCTGGAAAAATACATTCGAAAAGAAATTTGGAAGAATCAGCTATACTGTCAAACTTCATTTTTTCACCAGAAATTTAAACATTTGTTATGGAAAGAGAATGTATGATTATTACAGACATTTACCCTTGATAAGTAGGCTTATTTTTTCAATATTATAGAAAATCTTTAAAAACCCGGGAAAAAAGATTAGAAATGACAGAGAAATCGAAACAATCAAATATGTTGAGATATTGTACTCCAGAGATCATTTCAATTCTATCAGTGAGAAGGCATGGGGAATTAGCTCAAATGGTAGAGCGCTCGCTTTGCATGTGAGAGGTAGCGAGATCGATGCTTGCATTCTCCAAACAATCTTTTGTCTGTCCATTCAAGAACTTTTCTTTGATATTAAGACTGGTGACATTTACAATCAGGTTTATTGATTATACCAAAGGCCTTTAAAATCTCAGCTGGTAGGCAGATGACCACCGCAGCAAAATAACCAAGCCTAGGTTGAGGATTTGATATAGCTTTGAACATATCATTTATTTACTTTGAAAGTAAGGGAGAAAATCTCGATTAACATTGAACACTTTTCAGAGGTTTGATTTGTATGATATAATAGTGGTTTTACTGCATCCTTCAATTCAACACTTTTCCCATTTATAAGTCAATTATGTCACTCTTTATTTGAAGTTCTACCTGGAAAAATACATTCGAAAAGAAATTTGGAAGAATCAGCTATACTGTCAAACTTCATTTTTTCACCAGAAATTTAAACATTTGTTATGGAAAGAGAATGTATGATTATTACAGACATTTACCCTTGATAAGTAGGCTTATTTTTTCAATATTATAGAAAATCTTTAAAAACCCGGGAAAAAAGATTAGAAATGACAGAGAAATCGAAACAATCAAATATGTTGAGATATTGTACTCCAGAGATCATTTCAATTCTATCAGTGAGAAGGCATGGGGAATTAGCTCAAATGGTAGAGCGCTCGCTTTGCATGTGAGAGGTAGCGAGATCGATGCTTGCATTCTCCAAACAATCTTTTGTCTGTCCATTCAAGAACTTTTCTTTGATATTAAGACTGGTGACATTTACAATCAGGTTTATTGATTATACCAAAGGCCTTTAAAATCTCAGCTGGTAGGCAGATGACCACCGCAGCAAAATAACCAAGCCTAGGTTGAGGATTTGATATAGCTTTGAACATATCAATTATTTACTTTGAGAGTAAGGGAGAAAATCTCGATTAACATTGAACACTTTTCAGAGGTTTGATTTGTATGATATAATAGTGGTTTTACTGCATCCTTCAATTCAACACTTTTCCCATTTATAAGTCAATTATGTCACTCTTTATTTGAAGTTCTACCTGGAAAAATACATTCGAAAAGAAATTTGGAAGAATCAGCTATACTGTCAAACTTCATTTTTTCACCAGAAATTTAAACATTTGTTATGGAAAGAGAATGTATGATTATTACAGACATTTACCCTTGATAAGTAGGCTTATTTTTTCAATATTATAGAAAATCTTTAAAAACCCGGGAAAAAAGATTAGAAATGACAGAGAAATCGAAACAATCAAATATGTTGAGATATTGTACTCCAGAGATCATTTCAATTCTATCAGTGAGAAGGCATGGGGAATTAGCTCAAATGGTAGAGCGCTCGCTTTGCATGTGAGAGGTAGCGAGATCGATGCTTGCATTCTCCAAACAATCTTTTGTCTGTCCATTCAAGAACTTTTCTTTGATATTAAGACTGGTGACATTTACAATCAGGTTTATTGATTATACCAAAGGCCTTTAAAATCTCAGCTGGTAGGCAGATGACCACCGCAGCAAAATAACCAAGCCTAGGTTGAGGATTTGATATAGCTTTGAACATATCATTTATTTACTTTGAAAGTAAGGGAGAAAATCTCGATTAACATTGAACACTTTTCAGAGGTTTGATTTGTATGATATAATAGTGGTTTTACTGCATCCTTCAATTCAACACTTTTCCCATTTATAAGTCAATTATGTCACTCTTTATTTGAAGTTCTACCTGGAAAAATACATTCGAAAAGAAATTTGGAAGAATCAGCTATACTGTCAAACTTCATTTTTTCACCAGAAATTTAAACATTTGTTATGGAAAGAGAATGTATGATTATTACAGACATTTACCCTTGATAAGTAGGCTTATTTTTTCAATATTATAGAAAATCTTTAAAAACCCTGGAAAAAAGATTAGAAATGACAGAGAAATCGAAACAATCAAATATGTTGAGATATTGTACTCCAGAGATAATTTCAATTCTATCAGTGAGAAGGCATGGGGAATTAGCTCAAATGGTAGAGCGCTCGCTTTGCATGTGAGAGGTAGCGAGATCGATGCTTGCATTCTCCAAACAATCTTTTGTCTGTCCATTCAAGAACTTTTCTTTGATATTAAGACTGGTGACATTTACAATCAGGTTTATTGATTATACCAAAGGCCTTTAAAATCTCAGCTGGTAGGCAGATGACCACCGCAGCAAAATAACCAAGCCTAGGTTGAGGATTTGATATAGCTTTGAACATATCATTTATTTACTTTGAAAGTAAGGGAGAAAATCTCGATTAACATTGAACACTTTTCAGAGGTTTGATTTGTATGATATAATAGTGGTTTTACTGCATCCTTCAATTCAACACTTTTCCCATTTATAAGTCAATTATGTCACTCTTTATTTGAAGTTCTACCTGGAAAAATACATTCGAAAAGAAATTTGGAAGAATCAGCTATACTGTCAAACTTCATTTTTTCACCAGAAATTTAAACATTTGTTATGGAAAGAGAATGTATGATTATTACAGACATTTACCCTTGATAAGTAGGCTTATTTTTTCAATATTATAGAAAATCTTTAAAAACCCGGGAAAAAAGATTAGAAATGACAGAGAAATCGAAACAATCAAATATGTTGAGATATTGTACTCCAGAGATCATTTCAATTCTATCAGTGAGAAGGCATGGGGAATTAGCTCAAATGGTAGAGCGCTCGCTTTGCATGTGAGAGGTAGCGAGATCGATGCTTGCATTCTCCAAACAATCTTTTGTCTGTCCATTCAAGAACTTTTCTTTGATATTAAGACTGGTGACATTTACAATCAGGTTTATTGATTATACCAAAGGCCTTTAAAATCTCAGCTGGTAGGCAGATGACCACCGCAGCAAAATAACCAAGCCTAGGTTGAGGATTTGATATAGCTTTGAACATATCATTTATTTACTTTGAAAGTAAGGGAGAAAATCTCGATTAACATTGAACACTTTTCAGAGGTTTGATTTGTATGATATAATAGTGGTTTTACTGCATCCTTCAATTCAACACTTTTCCCATTTATAAGTCAATTATGTCACTCTTTATTTGAAGTTCTACCTGGAAAAATACATTCGAAAAGAAATTTGGAAGAATCAGCTATACTGTCAAACTTCATTTTTTCACCAGAAATTTAAACATTTGTTATGGAAAGAGAATGTATGATTATTACAGACATTTACCCTTGATAAGTAGGCTTATTTTTTCAATATTATAGAAAATCTTTAAAAACCCGGGAAAAAAGATTAGAAATGACAGAGAAATCGAAACAATCAAATATGTTGAGATATTGTACTCCAGAGATCATTTCAATTCTATCAGTGAGAAGGCATGGGGAATTAGCTCAAATGGTAGAGCGCTCGCTTTGCATGTGAGAGGTAGCGAGATCGATGCTTGCATTCTCCAAACAATCTTTTGTCTGTCCATTCAAGAACTTTTCTTTGATATTAAGACTGGTGACATTTACAATCAGGTTTATTGATTATACCAAAGGCCTTTAAAATCTCAGCTGGTAGGCAGATGACCACCGCAGCAAAATAACCAAGCCTAGGTTGAGGATTTGATATAGCTTTGAACATATCATTTATTTACTTTGAAAGTAAGGGAGAAAATCTCGATTAACATTGAACACTTTTCAGAGGTTTGATTTGTATGATATAATAGTGGTTTTACTGCATCCTTCAATTCAACACTTTTCCCATTTATAAGTCAATTATGTCACTCTTTATTTGAAGTTCTACCTGGAAAAATACATTCGAAAAGAAATTTGGAAGAATCAGCTATACTGTCAAACTTCATTTTTTCACCAGAAATTTAAACATTTGTTATGGAAAGAGAATGTATGATTATTACAGACATTTACCCTTGATAAGTAGGCTTATTTTTTCAATATTATAGAAAATCTTTAAAAACCCGGGAAAAAAGATTAGAAATGACAGAGAAATCGAAACAATCAAATATGTTGAGATATTGTACTCCAGAGATCATTTCAATTCTATCAGTGAGAAGGCATGGGGAATTAGCTCAAATGGTAGAGCGCTCGCTTTGCATGTGAGAGGTAGCGAGATTGATGCTTGCATTCTCCAAACAATCTTTTGTCTGTCCATTCAAGAACTTTTCTTTGATATTAAGACTGGTGACATTTACAATCAGGTTTATTGATTATACCAAAGGCCTTTAAAATCTCAGCTGGTAGGCAGATGACCACCGCAGCAAAATAACCAAGCCTAGGTTGAGGATTTGATATAGCTTTGAACATATCATTTATTTACTTTGAAAGTAAGGGAGAAAATCTCGATTAACATTGAACACTTTTCAGAGGTTTGATTTGTATGATATAATAGTGGTTTTACTGCATCCTTCAATTCAACACTTTTCCCATTTATAAGTCAATTATGTCACTCTTTATTTGAAGTTCTACCTGGAAAAATACATTCGAAAAGAAATTTGGAAGAATCAGCTATACTGTCAAACTTCATTTTTTCACCAGAAATTTAAACATTTGTTATGGAAAGAGAATGTATGATTATTACAGACATTTACCCTTGATAAGTAGGCTTATTTTTTCAATATTATAGAAAATCTTTAAAAACCCTGGAAAAAAAAATTAGAAATGACAGAGAAATCGAAACAATCAAATATGTTGAGATATTGTACTCCAGAGATCATTTCAATTCTATCAGTGAGAAGGCATGGGGAATTAGCTCAAATGGTAGAGCGCTCGCTTTGCATGTGAGAGGTAGCGAGATCGATGCTTGCATTCTCCAAACAATCTTTTGTCTGTCCATTCAAGAACTTTTCTTTGATATTAAGACTGGTGACATTTACAATCAGGTTTATTGATTATACCAAAGGCCTTTAAAATCTCAGCTGGTAGGCAGATGACCACCGCAGCAAAATAACCAAGCCTAGGTTGAGGATTTGATATAGCTTTGAACATATCATTTATTTACTTTGAAAGTAAGGGAGAAAATCTCGATTAACATTGAACACTTTTCAGAGGTTTGATTTGTATGATATAATAGTGGTTTTACTGCATCCTTCAATTCAACACTTTTCCCATTTATAAGTCAATTATGTCACTCTTTATTTGAAGTTCTACCTGGAAAAATACATTCGAAAAGAAATTTGGAAGAATCAGCTATACTGTCAAACTTCATTTTTTCACCAGAAATTTAAACATTTGTTATGGAAAGAGAATGTATGATTATTACAGACATTTACCCTTGATAAGTAGGCTTATTTTTTCAATATTATAGAAAATCTTTAAAAACCCGGGAAAAAAGATTAGAAATGACAGAGAAATCGAAACAATCAAATATGTTGAGATATTGTACTCCAGAGATCATTTCAATTCTATCAGTGAGAAGGCATGGGGAATTAGCTCAAATGGTAGAGCGCTCGCTTTGCATGTGAGAGGTAGCGAGATCGATGCTTGCATTCTCCAAACAATCTTTTGTCTGTCAATTCAAGAACTTTTCTTTGATATTAAGACTGGTGACATTTACAATCAGGTTTATTGATTATACCAAAGGCCTTTAAAATCTCAGCTGGTAGGCAGATGACCACCGCAGCAAAATAACCAAGCCTAGGTTGAGGATTTGATATAGCTTTGAACATATCATTTATTTACTTTGAAAGTAAGGGAGAAAATCTCGATTAACATTGAACACTTTTCAGAGGTTTGATTTGTATGATATAATAGTGGTTTTACTGCATCCTTCAATTCAACACTTTTCCCATTTATAAGTCAATTATGTCACTCTTTATTTGAAGTTCTACCTGGAAAAATACATTCGAAAAGAAATTTGGAAGAATCAGCTATACTGTCAAACTTCATTTTTTCACCAGAAATTTAAACATTTGTTATGGAAAGAGAATGTATGATTATTACAGACATTTACCCTTGATAAGTAGGCTTATTTTTTCAATATTATAGAAAATCTTTAAAAACCCGGGAAAAAATATTAGAAATGACAGAGAAATCGAAACAATCAAATATGTTGAGATATTGTACTCCAGAGATCATTTCAATTCTATCAGTGAGAAGGCATGGGGAATTAGCTCAAATGGTAGAGCGCTCGCTTTGCATGTGAGAGGTAGCGAGATCGATGCTTGCATTCTCCAAACAATCTTTTGTCTGTCCATTCAAGAACTTTTCTTTGATATTAAGACTGGTGACATTTACAATCAGGTTTATTGATTATACCAAAGGCCTTTAAAATCTCAGCTGGTAGGCAGATGACCACCGCAGCAAAATAACCAAGCCTAGGTTGAGGATTTGATATAGCTTTGAACATATCATTTATTTACTTTGAAAGTAAGGGAGAAAATCTCGATTAACATTGAACACTTTTCAGAGGTTTGATTTGTATGATATAATAGTGGTTTTACTGCATCCTTCAATTCAACACTTTTCCCATTTATAAGTCAATTATGTCACTCTTTATTTGAAGTTCTACCTGGAAAAATACATTCGAAAAGAAATTTGGAAGAATCAGCTATACTGTCAAACTTCATTTTTTCACCAGAAATTTAAACATTTGTTATGGAAAGAGAATGTATGATTATTACAGACATTTACCCTTGATAAGTAGGCTTATTTTTTCAATATTATAGAAAATCTTTAAAAACCCGGGAAAAAAGATTAGAAATGACAGAGAAATCGAAACAATCAAATATGTTGAGATATTGTACTCCAGAGATCATTTCAATTCTATCAGTGAGAAGGCATGGGGAATTAGCTCAAATGGTAGAGTGCTCGCTTTGCATGTAAGAAGTAGCGAGATCGATACTCACATTTTCCAAACAATCTTTTGTCTGTCCATTCAAGAACTTTTCTTTGATATTAAGACTGGTGACATTTACAATCAGGTTTATTGATTATACCAAAGGCCTTTAAAATCTCAGCTGGTAGGCAGATGACCACCGCAGCAAAATAACCAAGCCTAGGTTGAGGATTTGATATAGCTTTGAACATATCATTTATTTACTTTGAAAGTAGGGGAGAAAATCTCGATTAACATTGAACACTTTTCAGAGGTTTGATTTGTATGATATAATAGTGGTTTTACTGCATCCTTCAATTCAACACTTTTCCCATTTATAAGTCAATTATGTCACTCTTTATTTGAAGTTCTACCTGGAAAAATACATTCGAAAAGAAATTTGGAAGAATCAGCTATACTGTCAAACTTCATTTTTTCACCAGAAATTTAAACATTTGTTATGGAAAGAGAATGTATGATTATTACAGACATTTACCCTTGATAAGTAGGCTTATTTTTTCAATATTATAGAAAATCTTTAAAAACCCGGGAAAAAAGATTAGAAATGACAGAGAAATCGAAACAATCAAATATGTTGAGATATTGTACTCCAGAGATCATTTCAATTCTATTAGTGAGAAGGCATGGGGAATTAGCTCAAATGGTAGAGCGCTCGCTTTGCATGTGAGAGGTAGCGAGATCGATGCTTGCATTCTCCAAACAATCTTTTGTCTGTCCATTCAAGAACTTTTCTTTGATATTAAGACTGGTGACATTTACAATCAGGTTTATTGATTATACCAAAGGCCTTTAAAATCTCAGCTGGTAGGCAGATGACCACCGCAGCAAAATAACCAAGCCTAGGTTGAGGATTTGATATAGCTTTGAACATATCATTTATTTACTTTGAAAGTAAGGGAGAAAATCTCGATTAACATTGAACACTTTTCAGAGGTTTGATTTGTATGATATAATAGTGGTTTTACTGCATCCTTCAATTCAACACTTTTCCCATTTATAAGTCAATTATGTCACTCTTTATTTGAAGTTCTACCTGGAAAAATACATTTGAAAAGAAATTTGGAAGAATCAGCTATACTGTCAAACTTCATTTTTTCACCAGAAATTTAAACATTTGTTATGGAAAGAGAATGTATGATTATTACAGACATTTACCCTTGATAAGTAGGCTTATTTTTTCAATATTATAGAAAATCTTTAAAAACCCGGGAAAAAAGATTAGAAATGACAGAGAAATCGAAACAATCAAATATGTTGAGATATTGTACTCCAGAGATCATTTCAATTCTATCAGTGAGAAGGCATGGGGAATTAGCTCAAATGGTAGAGCGCTCGCTTTGCATGTGAGAGGTAGCGAGATCGATGCTTGCATTCTCCAAACAATCTTTTGTCTGTCCATTCAAGAACTTTTCTTTGATATTAAGACTGGTGACATTTACAATCAGGTTTATTGATTATACCAAAGGCCTTTAAAATCTCAGCTGGTAGGCAGATGACCACCGCAGCAAAATAACCAAGCCTAGGTTGAGGATTTGATATAGCTTTGAACATATCATTTATTTACTTTGAAAGTAAGGGAGAAAATCTCGATTAACATTGAACACTTTTCAGAGGTTTGATTTGTATGATATAATAGTGGTTTTACTGCATCCTTCAATTCAACACTTTTCCCATTTATAAGTCAATTATGTCACTCTTTATTTGAAGTTCTACCTGGAAAAATACATTCGAAAAGAAATTTGGAAGAATCAGCTATACTGTCAAACTTCATTTTTTCACCAGAAATTTAAACATTTGTTATGGAAAGAGAATGTATGATTATTACAGACATTTACCCTTGATAAGTAGGCTTATTTTTTCAATATTATAGAAAATCTTTAAAAACCCGGGAAAAAAGATTAGAAATGACAGAGAAATCGAAACAATCAAATATGTTGAGATATTGTACTCCAGAGATCATTTCAATTCTATCAGTGAGAAGGCATGGGGAATTAGCTCAAATGGTAGAGCACTCGCTTTGCATGTGAGAGGTAGCGAGATCGATGCTTGCATTCTCCAAACAATCTTTTGTCTGTCCATTCAAGAACTTTTCTTTGATATTAAGACTGGTGACATTTACAATCAGGTTTATTGATTATACCAAAGGCCTTTAAAATCTCAGCTGGTAGGCAGATGACCACCGCAGCAAAATAACCAAGCCTAGGTTGAGGATTTGATATAGCTTTGAACATATCATTTATTTACTTTGAAAGTAAGGGAGAAAATCTCGATTAACATTGAACACTTTTCAGAGGTTTGATTTGTATGATATAATAGTGGTTTTACTGCATCCTTCAATTCAACACTTTTCCCATTTATAAGTCAATTATGTCACTCTTTATTTGAAGTTCTACCTGGAAAAATACATTCGAAAAGAAATTTGGAAGAATCAGCTATACTGTCAAACTTCATTTTTTCACCAGAAATTTAAACATTTGTTATGGAAAGAGAATGTATGATTATTACAGACATTTACCCTTGATAAGTAGGCTTATTTTTTCAATATTATAGAAAATCTTTAAAAACCCGGGAAAAAAGATTAGAAATGACAGAGAAATCGAAACAATCAAATATGTTGAGATATTGTACTCCAGAGATCATTTCAATTCTATCAGTGAGAAGGCATGGGGAATTAGCTCAAATGGTAGAGCGCTCGCTTTGCATGTGAGAGGTAGCGAGATCGATGCTTGCATTCTCCAAACAATCTTTTGTCTGTCCATTCAAGAACTTTTCTTTGATATTAAGACTGGTGACATTTACAATCAGGTTTATTGATTATACCAAAGGCCTTTAAAATCTCAGCTGGTAGGCAGATGACCACCGCAGCAAAATAACCAAGCCTAGGTTGAGGATTTGATATAGCTTTGAACATATCATTTATTTACTTTGAAAGTAAGGGAGAAAATCTCGATTAACATTGAACACTTTTCAGAGGTTTGATTTGTATGATATAATAGTGGTTTTACTGCATCCTTCAATTCAACACTTTTCCCATTTATAAGTCAATTATGTCACTCTTTATTTGAAGTTCTACCTGGAAAAATACATTCGAAAAGAAATTTGGAAGAATCAGCTATACTGTCAAACTTCATTTTTTCACCAGAAATTTAAACATTTGTTATGGAAAGAGAATGTATGATTATTACAGACATTTACCCTTGATAAGTAGGCTTATTTTTTCAATATTATAGAAAATCTTTAAAAACCCGGGAAAAAAGATTAGAAATGACAGAGAAATCGAAACAATCAAATATGTTGAGATATTGTACTCCAGAGATCATTTCAATTCTATCAGTGAGAAGGCATGGGGAATTAGCTCAAATGGTAGAGCGCTCGCTTTGCATGTGAGAGGTAGCGAGATCGATGCTTGCATTCTCCAAACAATCTTTTGTCTGTCCATTCAAGAACTTTTCTTTGATATTAAGACTGGTGACATTTACAATCAGGTTTATTGATTATACCAAAGGCCTTTAAAATCTCAGCTGGTAGGCAGATGACCACCGCAGCAAAATAACCAAGCCTAGGTTGAGGATTTGATATAGCTTTGAACATATCATTTATTTACTTTGAAAGTAAGGGAGAAAATCTCGATTAACATTGAACACTTTTCAGAGGTTTGATTTGTATGATATAATAGTGGTTTTACTGCATCCTTCAATTCAACACTTTTCCCATTTATAAGTCAATTATGTCACTCTTTATTTGAAGTTCTACCTGGAAAAATACATTCGAAAAGAAATTTGGAAGAATCAGCTATACTGTCAAACTTCATTTTTTCACCAGAAATTTAAACATTTGTTATGGAAAGAGAATGTATGATTATTACAGACATTTACCCTTGATAAGTAGGCTTATTTTTTCAATATTATAGAAAATCTTTAAAAACCCGGGAAAAAAGATTAGAAATGACAGAGAAATCGAAACAATCAAATATGTTGAGATATTGTACTCCAGAGATCATTTCAATTCTATCAGTGAGAAGGCATGGGGAATTAGCTCAAATGGTAGAGCGCTCGCTTTGCATGTGAGAGGTAGCGAGATCAATGCTTGCATTCTCCAAACAATCTTTTGTCTGTCCATTCAAGAACTTTTCTTTGATATTAAGACTGGTGACATTTACAATCAGGTTTATTGATTATACCAAAGGCCTTTAAAATCTCAGCTGGTAGGCAGATGACCACCGCAGCAAAATAACCAAGCCTAGGTTGAGGATTTGATATAGCTTTGAACATATCATTTATTTACTTTGAAAGTAAGGGAGAAAATCTCGATTAACATTGAACACTTTTCAGAGGTTTGATTTGTATGATATAATAGTGGTTTTACTGCATCCTTCAATTCAACACTTTTCCCATTTATAAGTCAATTATGTCACTCTTTATTTGAAGTTCTACCTGGAAAAATACATTCGAAAAGAAATTTGGAAGAATCAGCTATACTGTCAAACTTCATTTTTTCACCAGAAATTTAAACATTTGTTATGGAAAGAGAATGTATGATTATTACAGACATTTACCCTTGATAAGTAGGCTTATTTTTTCAATATTATAGAAAATCTTTAAAAACCCGGGAAAAAAGATTAGAAATGACAGAGAAATCGAAACAATCAAATATGTTGAGATATTGTACTCCAGAGATCATTTCAATTCTATCAGTGAGAAGGCATGGGGAATTAGCTCAAATGGTAGAGCGCTTGCTTTGCATGTGAGAGGTAGCGAGATCGATGCTTGCATTCTCCAAACAATCTTTTGTCTGTCCATTCAAGAACTTTTCTTTGATATTAAGACTGGTGACATTTACAATCAGGTTTATTGATTATACCAAAGGCCTTTAAAATCTCAGCTGGTAGGCAGATGACCACCGCAGCAAAATAACCAAGCCTAGGTTGAGGATTTGATATAGCTTTGAACATATCATTTATTTACTTTGAAAGTAAGGGAGAAAATCTCGATTAACATTGAACACTTTTCAGAGGTTTGATTTGTATGATATAATAGTGGTTTTACTGCATCCTTCAATTCAACACTTTTCCCATTTATAAGTCAATTATGTCACTCTTTATTTGAAGTTCTACCTGGAAAAATACATTCGAAAAGAAATTTGGAAGAATCAGCTATACTGTCAAACTTCATTTTTTCACCAGAAATTTAAACATTTGTTATGGAAAGAGAATGTATGATTATTACAGACATTTACCCTTGATAAGTAGGCTTATTTTTTCAATATTATAGAAAATCTTTAAAAACCCGGGAAAAAAGATTAGAAATGACAGAGAAATCGAAACAATCAAATATGTTGAGATATTGTACTCCAGAGATCATTTCAATTCTATCAGTGAGAAGGCATGGGGAATTAGCTCAAATGGTAGAGCGCTCGCTTTGCATGTGAGAGGTAGCGAGATCGATGCTTGCATTCTCCAAACAATCTTTTGTCTGTCCATTCAAGAACTTTTCTTTGATATTAAGACTGGTGACATTTACAATCAGGTTTATTGATTATACCAAAGGCCTTTAAAATCTCAGCTGGTAGGCAGATGACCACCGCAGCAAAATAACCAAGCCTAGGTTGAGGATTTGATATAGCTTTGAACATATCATTTATTTACTTTGAAAGTAAGGGAGAAAATCTCGATTAACATTGAACACTTTTCAGAGGTTTGATTTGTATGATATAATAGTGGTTTTACTGCATCCTTCAATTCAACACTTTTCCCATTTATAAGTCAATTATGTCACTCTTTATTTGAAGTTCTACCTGGAAAAATACATTCGAAAAGAAATTTGGAAGAATCAGCTATACTGTCAAACTTCATTTTTTCACCAGAAATTTAAACATTTGTTATGGAAAGAGAATGTATGATTATTACAGACATTTACCCTTGATAAGTAGGCTTATTTTTTCAATATTATAGAAAATCTTTAAAAACCCGGGAAAAAAGATTAGAAATGACAGAGAAATCGAAACAATCAAATATGTTGAGATATTGTACTCCAGAGATCATTTCAATTCTATCAGTGAGAAGGCATGGGGAATTAGCTCAAATGGTAGAGCGCTCGCTTTGCATGTGAGAGGTAGCGAGATCGATGCTTGCATTCTCCAAACAATCTTTTGTCTGTCCATTCAAGAACTTTTCTTTGATATTAAGACTGGTGACATTTACAATCAGGTTTATTGATTATACCAAAGGCCTTTAAAATCTCAGCTGGTAGGCAGATGACCACCGCAGCAAAATAACCAAGCCTAGGTTGAGGATTTGATATAGCTTTGAACATATCATTTATTTACTTTGAAAGTAAGGGAGAAAATCTCGATTAACATTGAACACTTTTCAGAGGTTTGATTTGTATGATATAATAGTGGTTTTACTGCATCCTTCAATTCAACACTTTTCCCATTTATAAGTCAATTATGTCACTCTTTATTTGAAGTTCTACCTGGAAAAATACATTCGAAAAGAAATTTGGAAGAATCAGCTATACTGTCAAACTTCATTTTTTCACCAGAAATTTAAACATTTGTTATGGAAAGAGAATGTATGATTATTACAGACATTTACCCTTGATAAGTAGGCTTATTTTTTCAATATTATAGAAAATCTTTAAAAACCCGGGAAAAAAGATTAGAAATGACAGAGAAATCGAAACAATCAAATATGTTGAGATATTGTACTCCAGAGATCATTTCAATTCTATCAGTGAGAAGGCATGGGGAATTAGCTCAAATGGTAGAGCGCTCACTTAGCATGTGAGAGGTAGTGAGATCGATGCTCGCATTCTCCAATCATTTTTGTCTTTCCATTCAAGAACTTTTCTTTGATATTAAGACTGGTGACATTTACAATCAGGTTTATTGATTATACCAAAGGCCTTTAAAATCTCAGCTGGTAGGCAGATGACCACCGCAGCAAAATAACCAAGCCTAGGTTGAGGATTTGATATAGCTTTGAACATATCATTTATTTACTTTGAAAGTAAGGGAGAAAATCTCGATTAACATTGAACACTTTTCAGAGGTTTGATTTGTATGATATAATAGTGGTTTTACTGCATCCTTCAATTCAACACTTTTCCCATTTATAAGTCAATTATGTCACTCTTTATTTGAAGTTCTACCTGGAAAAATACATTCGAAAAGAAATTTGGAAGAATTAGCTATACTGTCAAACTTCATTTTTACACCAGAAATTGAAACATTTGTTATGGAAAGAGAATGTATGATTATTACAGACATTTACCCTTGATAAGTAGGCTTATTTTTTCAATATTATAGGAAATCTTTAAAAACCCGGTAAAAAAGATTAGAAATGACAGAGAAATCGAAACAATCAAATATGTTGAGATATTGTACTCCAGAGATCATTTCAATTCTATCAGTGAGAAGGCATGGGGAATTAGCTCAAATGGTAGAGCGCTCGCTTTGCATGTGAGAGGTAGCGAGATCGATGCTTGCATTCTCCAAACAATCTTTTGTCTGTCCATTCAAGAACTTTTCTTTGATATTAAGACTGGTGACATTTACAATCAGGTTTATTGATTATACCAAAGGCCTTTAAAATCTCAGCTGGTAGGCAGATGACCACCGCAGCAAAATAACCAAGCCTAGGTTGAGGATTTGATATAGCTTTGAACATATCATTTATTTACTTTGAAAGTAAGGGAGAAAATCTCGATTAACATTGAACACTTTTCAGAGGTTTGATTTGTATGATATAATAGTGGTTTTACTGCATCCTTCAATTCAACACTTTTCCCATTTATAAGTCAATTATGTCACTCTTTATTTGAAGTTCTACCTGGAAAAATACATTCGAAAAGAAATTTGGAAGAATTAGCTATACTGTCAAACTTCATTTTTACACCAGAAATTGAAACATTTGTTATGGAAAGAGAATGTATGATTATTACAGACATTTACCCTTGATAAGTAGGCTTATTTTTTCAATATTATAGGAAATCTTTAAAAACCCGGTAAAAAAGATTAGAAATGACAGAGAAATCGAAACAATCAAATATGTTGAGACATTGTACTCCAGAGATCATTTCAATTCTATTAGTGAGAAGGCATGGGGAATTAGCTCAAATGGTAGAGCGCTCGCTTTGCATGTAAGAAGTAGCGAGATCGATACTCACATTTTCCAAACAATCTTTTGTCTGTCCATTCAAGAACTTTTCTTTGATATTAAGACTGGTGACATTTACAATCAGGTTTATTGATTATACCAAAGGCCTTTAAAATCTCAGCTGGTAGGCAGATGACCACCGCAGCAAAATAACCAAGCCTAGGTTGAGGATTTGATATAGCTTTGAACATATCATTTATTTACTTTGAAAGTAGGGGAGAAAATCTCGATTAACATTGAACACTTTTCAGAGGTTTGATTTGTATGATATAATAGTGGTTTTACTGCATCCTTCAATTCAACACTTTTCCCATTTATAAGTCAATTATGTCACTCTTTATTTGAAGTTCTACCTGGAAAAATACATTCGAAAAGAAATTTGGAAGAATCAGCTATACTGTCAAACTTCATTTTTTCACCAGAAATTTAAACATTTGTTATGGAAAGAGAATGTATGATTATTACAGACATTTACCCTTGATAAGTAGGCTTATTTTTTCAATATTATAGAAAATCTTTAAAAACCCGGGAAAAAAGATTAGAAATGACAGAGAAATCGAAATAATCAAATATGTTGAGATATTGTACTCCAGAGATCATTTCAATTCTATCAGTGAGAAGGCATGGGGAATTAGCTCAAATGGTAGAGCGCTCGCTTTGCATGTGAGAGGTAGCGAGATCGATGCTTGCATTCTCCAAACAATCTTTTGTCTGTCCATTCAAGAACTTTTCTTTGATATTAAGACTGGTGACATTTACAATCAGGTTTATTGATTATACCAAAGGCCTTTAAAATCTCAGCTGGTAGGCAGATGACCACCGCAGCAAAATAACCAAGCCTAGGTTGAGGATTTGATATAGCTTTGAACATATCATTTATTTACTTTGAAAGTAAGGGAGAAAATCTCGATTAACATTGAACACTTTTCAGAGGTTTGATTTGTATGATATAATAGTGGTTTTACTGCATCCTTCAATTCAACACTTTTCCCATTTATAAGTCAATTATGTCACTCTTTATTTGAAGTTCTACCTGGAAAAATACATTCGAAAAGAAATTTGGAAGAATTAGCTATACTGTCAAACTTCATTTTTACACCAGAAATTGAAACATTTGTTATGGAAAGAGAATGTATGATTATTACAGACATTTACCCTTGATAAGTAGGCTTATTTTTTCAATATTATAGGAAATCTTTAAAAACCCGGTAAAAAAGATTAGAAATGACAGAGAAATCGAAACAATCAAATATGTTGAGATATTGTACTCCAGAGATCATTTCAATTCTATCAGTGAGAAGGCATGGGGAATTAGCTCAAATGGTAGAGCGCTCGCTTTGCATGTGAGAGGTAGCGAGATCGATGCTTGCATTCTCCAAACAATCTTTTGTCTGTCCATTCAAGAACTTTTCTTTGATATTAAGACTGGTGACATTTACAATCAGGTTTATTGATTATACCAAAGGCCTTTAAAATCTCAGCTGGTAGGCAGATGACCACCGCAGCAAAATAACCAAGCCTAGGTTGAGGATTTGATATAGCTTTGAACATATCATTTATTTACTTTGA
This sequence comes from Mixophyes fleayi, assembly GCF_038048845.1. Lineage (NCBI taxonomy): Eukaryota > Metazoa > Chordata > Amphibia > Anura > Limnodynastidae > Mixophyes > Mixophyes fleayi. The sequence continues at coordinate 1,069,400 of NW_027446953.1, read as the reverse complement.
AAGTAAGGGAGAAAATCTCGATTAACATTGAACACTTTTCAGAGGTTTGATTTGTATGATATAATAGTGGTTTTACTGCATCCTTCAATTCAACACTTTTCCCATTTATAAGTCAATTATGTCACTCTTTATTTGAAGTTCTACCTGGAAAAATACATTCGAAAAGAAATTTGGAAGAATTAGCTATACTGTCAAACTTCATTTTTACACCAGAAATTGAAACATTTGTTATGGAAAGAGAATGTATGATTATTACAGACATTTACCCTTGATAAGTAGGCTTATTTTTTCAATATTATAGGAAATCTTTAAAAACCCGGTAAAAAAGATTAGAAATGACAGAGAAATCGAAACAATCAAATATGTTGAGACATTGTACTCCAGAGATCATTTCAATTCTATTAGTGAGAAGGCATGGGGAATTAGCTCAAATGGTAGAGCGCTCGCTTTGCATGTAAGAAGTAGCGAGATCGATACTCACATTTTCCAAACAATCTTTTGTCTGTCCATTCAAGAACTTTTCTTTGATATTAAGACTGGTGACATTTACAATCAGGTTTATTGATTATACCAAAGGCCTTTAAAATCTCAGCTGGTAGGCAGATGACCACCGCAGCAAAATAACCAAGCCTAGGTTGAGGATTTGATATAGCTTTGAACATATCATTTATTTACTTTGAAAGTAGGGGAGAAAATCTCGATTAACATTGAACACTTTTCAGAGGTTTGATTTGTATGATATAATAGTGGTTTTACTGCATCCTTCAATTCAACACTTTTCCCATTTATAAGTCAATTATGTCACTCTTTATTTGAAGTTCTACCTGGAAAAATACATTCGAAAAGAAATTTGGAAGAATCAGCTATACTGTCAAACTTCATTTTTTCACCAGAAATTTAAACATTTGTTATGGAAAGAGAATGTATGATTATTACAGACATTTACCCTTGATAAGTAGGCTTATTTTTTCAATATTATAGAAAATCTTTAAAAACCCGGGAAAAAAGATTAGAAATGACAGAGAAATCGAAACAATCAAATATGTTGAGATATTGTACTCCAGAGATCATTTCAATTCTATCAGTGAGAAGGCATGGGGAATTAGCTCAAATGGTAGAGCGCTCGCTTTGCATGTGAGAGGTAGCGAGATCGATGCTTGCATTCTCCAAACAATCTTTTGTCTGTCCATTCAAGAACTTTTCTTTGATATTAAGACTGGTGACATTTACAATCAGGTTTATTGATTATACCAAAGGCCTTTAAAATCTCAGCTGGTAGGCAGATGACCAATGCAGCAAAATAACCAAGCCTAGGTTGAGGATTTGATATAGCTTTGAACATATCATTTATTTACTTTGAAAGTAAGGGAGAAAATCTCGATTAACATTGAACACTTTTCAGAGGTTTGATTTGTATGAAATAATAGTGGTTTTACTGCATCCTTCAATTCAACACTTTTCCCATTTATAAGTCAATTATGTCACTCTTTATTTGAAGTTCTACCTGGAAAAATACATTCGAAAAGAAATTTGGAAGAATCAGCTATACTGTCAAACTTCATTTTTTCACCAGAAATTTAAACATTTGTTATGGAAAGAGAATGTATGATTATTACAGACATTTACCCTTGATAAGTAGGCTTATTTTTTCAATATTATAGAAAATCTTTAAAAACCCGGGAAAAAAGATTAGAAATGACAGAGAAATCGAAACAATCAAATATGTTGAGATATTGTACTCCAGAGATCATTTCAATTCTATCAGTGAGAAGGCATGGGGAATTAGCTCAAATGGTAGAGCGCTCGCTTTGCATGTGAGAGGTAGCGAGATCGATGCTTGCATTCTCCAAACAATCTTTTGTCTGTCCATTCAAGAACTTTTCTTTGATATTAAGACTGGTGACATTTACAATCAGGTTTATTGATTATACCAAAGGCCTTTAAAATCTCAGCTGGTAGGCAGATGACCACCGCAGCAAAATAACCAAGCCTAGGTTGAGGATTTGATATAGCTTTGAACATATCATTTATTTACTTTGAAAGTAAGGGAGAAAATCTCGATTAACATTGAACACTTTTCAGAGGTTTGATTTGTATGATATAATAGTGGTTTTACTGCATCCTTCAATTCAACACTTTTCCCATTTATAAGTCAATTATGTCACTCTTTATTTGAAGTTCTACCTGGAAAAATACATTCGAAAAGAAATTTGGAAGAATCAGCTATACTGTCAAACTTCATTTTTTCACCAGAAATTTAAACATTTGTTATGGAAAGAGAATGTATGATTATTACAGACATTTACCCTTGATAAGTAGGCTTATTTTTTCAATATTATAGAAAATCTTTAAAAACCCGGGAAAAAAGATTAGAAATGACAGAGAAATCGAAACAATCAAATATGTTGAGATATTGTACTCCAGAGATCATTTCAATTCTATCAGTGAGAAGGCATGGGGAATTAGCTCAAATGGTAGAGCGCTCGCTTTGCATGTGAGAGGTAGCGAGATCGATGCTTGTATTCTCCAAACAATCTTTTGTCTGTCCATTCAAGAACTTTTCTTTGATATTAAGACTGGTGACATTTACAATCAGGTTTATTGATTATACCAAAGGCCTTTAAAATCTCAGCTGGTAGGCAGATGACCACCGCAGCAAAATAACCAAGCCTAGGTTGAGGATTTGATATAGCTTTGAACATACCATTTATTTACTTTGAAAGTAAGGGAGAAAATCTCGATTAACATTGAACACTTTTCAGAGGTTTGATTTGTATGATATAATAGTGGTTTTACTGCATCCTTCAATTCAACACTTTTCCCATTTATAAGTCAATTATGTCACTCTTTATTTGAAGTTCTACCTGGAAAAATACATTCGAAAAGAAATTTGGAAGAATTAGCTATACTGTCAAACTTCATTTTTACACCAGAAATTGAAACATTTGTTATGGAAAGAGAATGTATGATTATTACAGACATTTACCCTTGATAAGTAGGCTTATTTTTTCAATATTATAGGAAATCTTTAAAAACCCGGTAAAAAAGATTAGAAATGACAGAGAAATCGAAACAATCAAATATGTTGAGATATTGTACTCCAGAGATCATTTCAATTCTATCAGTGAGAAGGCATGGGGAATTAGCTCAAATGGTAGAGCGCTCGCTTTGCATGTGAGAGGTAGCGAGATCGATGCTTGCATTCTCCAAACAATCTTTTGTCTGTCCATTCAAGAACTTTTCTTTGATATTAAGACTGGTGACATTTACAATCAGGTTTATTGATTATACCAAAGGCCTTTAAAATCTCAGCTGGTAGGCAGATGACCACCGCAGCAAAATAACCAAGCCTAGGTTGAGGATTTGATATAGCTTTGAACATATCATTTATTTACTTTGAAAGTAAGGGAGAAAATCTCGATTAACATTGAACACTTTTCAGAGGTTTGATTTGTATGAAATAATAGTGGTTTTACTGCATCCTTCAATTCAACACTTTTCCCATTTATAAGTCAATTATGTCACTCTTTATTTGAAGTTCTACCTGGAAAAATACATTCGAAAAGAAATTTGGAAGAATCAGCTATACTGTCAAACTTCATTTTTTCACCAGAAATTTAAACATTTGTTATGGAAAGAGAATGTATGATTATTACAGACATTTACCCTTGATAAGTAGGCTTATTTTTTCAATATTATAGAAAATCTTTAAAAACCCGGGAAAAAAGATTAGAAATGACAGAGAAATCGAAACAATCAAATATGTTGAGATATTGTACTCCAGAGATCATTTCAATTCTATCAGTGAGAAGGCATGGGGAATTAGCTCAAATGGTAGAGCGCTCGCTTTGCATGTGAGAGGTAGCGAGATCGATGCTTGCATTCTCCAAACAATCTTTTGTCTGTCCATTCAAGAACTTTTCTTTGATATTAAGACTGGTGACATTTACAATCAGGTTTATTGATTATACCAAAGGCCTTTAAAATCTCAGCTGGTAGGCAGATGACCACCGCAGCAAAATAACCAAGCCTAGGTTGAGGATTTGATATAGCTTTGAACATATCATTTATTTACTTTGAAAGTAAGGGAGAAAATCTCGATTAACATTGAACACTTTTCAGAGGTTTGATTTGTATGATATAATAGTGGTTTTACTGCATCCTTCAATTCAACACTTTTCCCATTTATAAGTCAATTATGTCACTCTTTATTTGAAGTTCTACCTGGAAAAATACATTCGAAAAGAAATTTGGAAGAATCAGCTATACTGTCAAACTTCATTTTTTCACCAGAAATTTAAACATTTGTTATGGAAAGAGAATGTATGATTATTACAGACATTTACCCTTGATAAGTAGGCTTATTTTTTCAATATTATAGAAAATCTTTAAAAACCCGGGAAAAAAGATTAGAAATGACAGAGAAATCGAAACAATCAAATATGTTGAGATATTGTACTCCAGAGATCATTTCAATTCTATCAGTGAGAAGGCATGGGGAATTAGCTCAAATGGTAGAGCGCTCGCTTTGCATGTGAGAGGTAGCGAGATCGATGCTTGTATTCTCCAAACAATCTTTTGTCTGTCCATTCAAGAACTTTTCTTTGATATTAAGACTGGTGACATTTACAATCAGGTTTATTGATTATACCAAAGGCCTTTAAAATCTCAGCTGGTAGGCAGATGACCACCGCAGCAAAATAACCAAGCCTAGGTTGAGGATTTGATATAGCTTTGAACATACCATTTATTTACTTTGAAAGTAAGGGAGAAAATCTCGATTAACATTGAACACTTTTCAGAGGTTTGATTTGTATGATATAATAGTGGTTTTACTGCATCCTTCAATTCAACACTTTTCCCATTTATAAGTCAATTATGTCACTCTTTATTTGAAGTTCTACCTGGAAAAATACATTCGAAAAGAAATTTGGAAGAATTAGCTATACTGTCAAACTTCATTTTTACACCAGAAATTGAAACATTTGTTATGGAAAGAGAATGTATGATTATTACAGACATTTACCCTTGATAAGTAGGCTTATTTTTTCAATATTATAGGAAATCTTTAAAAACCCGGTAAAAAAGATTAGAAATGACAGAGAAATCGAAACAATCAAATATGTTGAGATATTGTACTCCAGAGATCATTTCAATTCTATCAGTGAGAAGGCATGGGGAATTAGCTCAAATGGTAGAGCGCTCGCTTTGCATGTGAGAGGTAGCGAGATCGATGCTTGCATTCTCCAAACAATCTTTTGTCTGTCCATTCAAGAACTTTTCTTTGATATTAAGACTGGTGACATTTACAATCAGGTTTATTGATTATACCAAAGGCCTTTAAAATCTCAGCTGGTAGGCAGATGACCACCGCAGCAAAATAACCAAGCCTAGGTTGAGGATTTGATATAGCTTTGAACATATCATTTATTTACTTTGAAAGTAAGGGAGAAAATCTCGATTAACATTGAACACTTTTCAGAGGTTTGATTTGTATGATATAATAGTGGTTTTACTGCATCCTTCAATTCAACACTTTTCCCATTTATAAGTCAATTATGTCACTCTTTATTTGAAGTTCTACCTGGAAAAATACATTCGAAAAGAAATTTGGAAGAATCAGCTATACTGTCAAACTTCATTTTTTCACCAGAAATTTAAACATTTGTTATGGAAAGAGAATGTATGATTATTACAGACATTTACCCTTGATAAGTAGGCTTATTTTTTCAATATTATAGAAAATCTTTAAAAACCCGGGAAAAAAGATTAGAAATGACAGAGAAATCGAAACAATCAAATATGTTGAGATATTGTACTCCAGAGATCATTTCAATTCTATCAGTGAAAAGGCATGGGGAATTAGCTCAAATGGTAGAGCGCTCGCTTTGCATGTGAGAGGTAGCGAGATCGATGCTTGCATTCTCCAAACAATCTTTTGTCTGTCCATTCAAGAACTTTTCTTTGATATTAAGACTGGTGACATTTACAATCAGGTTTATTGATTATACCAAAGGCCTTTAAAATCTCAGCTGGTAGGCAGATGACCACCGCAGCAAAATAACCAAGCCTAGGTTGAGGATTTGATATAGCTTTGAACATATCATTTATTTACTTTGAAAGTAAGGGAGAAAATCTCGATTAACATTGAACACTTTTCAGAGGTTTGATTTGTATGAAATAATAGTGGTTTTACTGCATCCTTCAATTCAACACTTTTCCCATTTATAAGTCAATTATGTCACTCTTTATTTGAAGTTCTACCTGGAAAAATACATTCGAAAAGAAATTTGGAAGAATCAGCTATACTGTCAAACTTCATTTTTTCACCAGAAATTTAAACATTTGTTATGGAAAGAGAATGTATGATTATTACAGACATTTACCCTTGATAAGTAGGCTTATTTTTTCAATATTATAGAAAATCTTTAAAAACCCGGGAAAAAAGATTAGAAATGACAGAGAAATCGAAACAATCAAATATGTTGAGATATTGTACTCCAGAGATCATTTCAATTCTATCAGTGAGAAGGCATGGGGAATTAGCTCAAATGGTAGAGCGCTCGCTTTGCATGTGAGAGGTAGCGAGATCGATGCTTGTATTCTCCAAACAATCTTTTGTCTGTCCATTCAAGAACTTTTCTTTGATATTAAGACTGGTGACATTTACAATCAGGTTTATTGATTATACCAAAGGCCTTTAAAATCTCAGCTGGTAGGCAGATGACCACCGCAGCAAAATAACCAAGCCTAGGTTGAGGATTTGATATAGCTTTGAACATATCATTTATTTACTTTGAAAGTAAGGGAGAAAATCTCGATTAACATTGAACACTTTTCAGAGGTTTGATTTGTATGATATAATAGTGGTTTTACTGCATCCTTCAATTCAACACTTTTCCCATTTATAAGTCAATTATGTCACTCTTTATTTGAAGTTCTACCTGGAAAAATACATTCGAAAAGAAATTTGGAAGAATTAGCTATACTGTCAAACTTCATTTTTACACCAGAAATTGAAACATTTGTTATGGAAAGAGAATGTATGATTATTACAGACATTTACCCTTGATAAGTAGGGTTATTTTTTCAATATTATAGGAAATCTTTAAAAACCCGGTAAAAAAGATTAGAAATGACAGAGAAATCGAAACAATCAAATATGTTGAGATATTGTACTCCAGAGATCATTTCAATTCTATCAGTGAGAAGGCATGGGGAATTAGCTCAAATGGTAGAGCGCTCGCTTTGCATGTGAGAGGTAGCGAGATCGATGCTTGCATTCTCCAAACAATCTTTTGTCTGTCCATTCAAGAACTTTTCTTTGATATTAAGACTGGTGACATTTACAATCAGGTTTATTGATTATACCAAAGGCCTTTAAAATCTCAGCTGGTAGGCAGATGACCACCGCAGCAAAATAACCAAGCCTAGGTTGAGGATTTGATATAGCTTTGAACATATCATTTATTTACTTTGAAAGTAAGGGAGAAAATCTCGATTAACATTGAACACTTTTCAGAGGTTTGATTTGTATGATATAATAATGGTTTTACTGCATCCTTCAATTCAACACTTTTCCCATTTATAAGTCAATTATGGCACTCTTTATTTGAAGTTCTACCTGGAAAAATACATTCGAAAAGAAATTTGGAAGAATCAGCTATACTGTCAAACTTCATTTTTTCACCAGAAATTGAAACTTTTGTTATGGAAAGAGAATGTATGATTATTACAGACATTTACCCTTGATAAGTAGGCTTATTTTTTCAATATTATAGAAAATCTTTCAAAACCCGGGAAAAAAGATTAGAAATGACAGAGAAATCGAAACAATCAAATATGTTGAGATATTGTACTCCAGAGATCATTTCAATTCTATCAGTGAGAAGGCATGGGGAATTAGCTCAAATGGTAGAGCGCTCGCTTTGCATGTGAGAGGTAGCGAGATCGATGCTTGCATTCTCCAAACAATCTTTTGTCTGTCCATTCAAGAACTTTTCTTTGATATTAAGACTGGTGACATTTACAATCAGGTTTATTGATTATACCAAAGGCCTTTAAAATCTCAGCTGGTAGGCAGATGACCACCGCAGCAAAATAACCAAGCCTAGGTTGAGGATTTGATATAGCTTTGAACATATCATTTATTTACTTTGAAAGTAAGGGAGAAAATCTCGATTAACATTGAACACTTTTCAGAGGTTTGATTTGTATGATATAATAGTGGTTTTACTGCATCCTTCAATTCAACACTTTTCCCATTTATAAGTCAATTATGTCACTCTTTATTTGAAGTTCTACCTGGAAAAATACATTCGAAAAGAAATTTGGAAGAATCAGCTATACTGTCAAACTTCATTTTTTCACCAGAAATTTAAACATTTGTTATGGAAAGAGAATGTATGATTATTACAGACATTTACCCTTGATAAGTAGGCTTATTTTTTCAATATTATAGAAAATCTTTAAAAACCCGGGAAAAAAGATTAGAAATGACAGAGAAATCGAAACAATCAAATATGTTGAGATATTGTACTCCAGAGATCATTTCAATTCTATCAGTGAGAAGGCATGGGGAATTAGCTCAAATGGTAGAGCACTCGCTTTGCATGTGAGAGGTAGCGAGATCGATGCTTGCATTCTCCAAACAATCTTTTGTCTGTCCATTCAAGAACTTTTCTTTGATATTAAGACTGGTGACATTTACAATCAGGTTTATTGATTATACCAAAGGCCTTTAAAATCTCAGCTGGTAGGCAGATGACCACCGCAGCAAAATAACCAAGCCTAGGTTGAGGATTTGATATAGCTTTGAACATATCATTTATTTACTTTGAAAGTAAGGGAGAAAATCTCGATTAACATTGAACACTTTTCAGAGGTTTGATTTGTATGATATAATAGTGGTTTTACTGCATCCTTCAATTCAACACTTTTCCCATTTATAAGTCAATTATGTCACTCTTTATTTGAAGTTCTACCTGGAAAAATACATTCGAAAAGAAATTTGGAAGAATCAGCTATACTGTCAAACTTCATTTTTTCACCAGAAATTTAAACATTTGTTATGGAAAGAGAATGTATGATTATTACAGACATTTACCCTTGATAAGTAGGCTTATTTTTTCAATATTATAGAAAATCTTTAAAAACCCGGGAAAAAAGATTAGAAATGACAGAGAAATCGAAACAATCAAATATGTTGAGATATTTTACTCCAGAGATCATTTCAATTCTATCAGTGAGAAGGCATGGGGAATTAGCTCAAATGGTAGAGCGCTCGCTTTGCATGTGAGAGGTAGCGAGATCGATGCTTGCATTCTCCAAACAATCTTTTGTCTGTCCATTCAAGAACTTTTCTTTGATATTAAGACTGGTGACATTTACAATCAGGTTTATTGATTATACCAAAGGCCTTTAAAATCTCAGCTGGTAGGCAGATGACCACCGCAGCAAAATAACCAAGCCTAGGTTGAGGATTTGATATAGCTTTGAACATATCATTTATTTACTTTGAAAGTAAGGGAGAAAATCTCGATTAACATTGAACACTTTTCAGAGGTTTGATTTGTATGATATAATAGTGGTTTTACTGCATCCTTCAATTCAACACTTTTCCCATTTATAAGTCAATTATGTCACTCTTTATTTGAAGTTCTACCTGGAAAAATACATTCGAAAAGAAATTTGGAAGAATCAGCTATACTGTCAAACTTCATTTTTTCACCAGAAATTTAAACATTTGTTATGGAAAGAGAATGTATGATTATTACAGACATTTACCCTTGATAAGTAGGCTTATTTTTTCAATATTATAGAAAATCTTTAAAAACCCGGGAAAAAAGATTAGAAATGACAGAGAAATCGAAACAATCAAATATGTTGAGATATTGTACTCCAGAGATCATTTCAATTCTATCAGTGAGAAGGCATGGGGAATTAGCTCAAATGGTAGAGCGCTCGCTTTGCATGTGAGAGGTAGCGAGATCGATGCTTGCATTCTCCAAACAATCTTTTGTCTGTCCATTCAAGAACTTTTCTTTGATATTAAGACTGGTGACATTTACAATCAGGTTTATTGATTATACCAAAGGCCTTTAAAATCTCAGCTGGTAGGCAGATGACCACCGCAGCAAAATAACCAAGCCTAGGTTGAGGATTTGATATAGCTTTGAACATATCATTTATTTACTTTGAAAGTAAGGGAGAAAATCTCGATTAACATTGAACACTTTTCAGAGGTTTGATTTGTATGATATAATAGTGGTTTTACTGCATCCTTCAATTCAACACTTTTCCCATTTATAAGTCAATTATGTCACTCTTTATTTGAAGTTCTACCTGGAAAAATACATTCGAAAAGAAATTTGGAAGAATCAGCTATACTGTCAAACTTCATTTTTTCACCAGAAATTTAAACATTTGTTATGGAAAGAGAATGTATGATTATTACAGACATTTACCCTTGATAAGTAGGCTTATTTTTTCAATATTATAGAAAATCTTTAAAAACCCGGGAAAAAAGATTAGAAATGACAGAGAAATCGAAACAATCAAATATGTTGAGATATTGTACTCCAGAGATCATTTCAATTCTATCAGTGAGAAGGCATGGGGAATTAGCTCAAATGGTAGAGCACTCGCTTTGCATGTGAGAGGTAGCGAGATCGATGCTTGCATTCTCCAAACAATCTTTTGTCTGTCCATTCAAGAACTTTTCTTTGATATTAAGACTGGTGACATTTACAATCAGGTTTATTGATTATACCAAAGGCCTTTAAAATCTCAGCTGGTAGGCAGATGACCACCGCAGCAAAATAACCAAGCCTAGGTTGAGGATTTGATATAGCTTTGAACATATCATTTATTTACTTTGAAAGTAAGGGAGAAAATCTCGATTAACATTGAACACTTTTCAGAGGTTTGATTTGTATGATATAATAGTGGCTTTACTGCATCCTTCAATTCAACACTTTTCCCATTTATAAGTCAATTATGTCACTCTTTATTTGAAGTTCTACCTGGAAAAATACATTCGAAAAGAAATTTGGAAGAATCAGCTATACTGTCAAACTTCATTTTTTCACCAGAAATTTAAACATTTGTTATGGAAAGAGAATGTATGATTATTACAGACATTTACCCTTGATAAGTAGGCTTATTTTTTCAATATTATAGAAAATCTTTAAAAACCCGGGAAAAAAGATTAGAAATGACAGAGAAATCGAAACAATCAAATATGTTGAGATATTTTACTCCAGAGATCATTTCAATTCTATCAGTGAGAAGGCATGGGGAATTAGCTCAAATGGTAGAGCGCTCGCTTTGCATGTGAGAGGTAGCGAGATCGATGCTTGCATTCTCCAAACAATCTTTTGTCTGTCCATTCAAGAACTTTTCTTTGATATTAAGACTGGTGACATTTACAATCAGGTTTATTGATTATACCAAAGGCCTTTAAAATCTCAGCTGGTAGGCAGATGACCACCGCAGCAAAATAACCAAGCCTAGGTTGAGGATTTGATATAGCTTTGAACATATCATTTATTTACTTTGAAAGTAAGGGAGAAAATCTCGATTAACATTGAACACTTTTCAGAGGTTTGATTTGTATGATATAATAGTGGTTTTACTGCATCCTTCAATTCAACACTTTTCCCATTTATAAGTCAATTATGTCACTCTTTATTTGAAGTTCTACCTGGAAAAATACATTCGAAAAGAAATTTGGAAGAATCAGCTATACTGTCAAACTTCATTTTTTCACCAGAAATTGAAACTTTTGTTATGGAAAGAGAATGTATGATTATTACAGACATTTACCCTTGATAAGTAGGCTTATTTTTTCAATATTATAGAAAATCTTTAAAAACCCGGGAAAAAAGATTAGAAATGACAGAGAAATCGAAACAATCAAATATGTTGAGATATTGTACTCCAGAGATCATTTCAATTCTATCAGTGAGAAGGCATGGGGAATTAGCTCAAATGGTAGAGCGCTCGCTTTGCATGTGAGAGGTAGCGAGATCGATGCTTGCATTCTCCAAACAATCTTTTGTCTGTCCATTCAAGAACTTTTCTTTGATATTAAGACTGGTGACATTTACAATCAGGTTTATTGATTATACCAAAGGCCTTTAAAATCTCAGCTGGTAGGCAGATGACCACCGCAGCAAAATAACCAAGCCTAGGTTGAGGATTTGATATAGCTTTGAACATATCATTTATTTACTTTGAAAGTAAGGGAGAAAATCTCGATTAACATTGAACACTTTTCAGAGGTTTGAGTTGTATGATATAATAGTGGTTTTACTGCATCCTTCAATTCAACACTTTTCCCATTTATAAGTCAATTATGTCACTCTTTATTTGAAGTTCTACCTGGAAAAATACATTCGAAAAGAAATTTGGAAGAATCAGCTATACTGTCAAACTTCATTTTTTCACCAGAAATTTAAACATTTGTTATGGAAAGAGAATGTATGATTATTACAGACATTTACCCTTGATAAGTAGGCTTATTTTTTCAATATTATAGAAAATCTTTAAAAACCCGGGAAAAAAGATTAGAAATGACAGAGAAATCGAAACAATCAAATATGTTGAGATATTGTACTCCAGAGATCATTTCAATTCTATCAGTGAGAAGGCATGGGGAATTAGCTCAAATGGTAGAGCGCTCGCTTTGCATGTGAGAGGTAGCGAGATCGATGCTTGCATTCTCCAAACAATCTTTTGTCTGTCCATTCAAGAACTTTTCTTTGATATTAAGACTGGTGACATTTACAATCAGGTTTATTGATTATACCAAAGGCCTTTAAAATCTCAGCTGGTAGGCAGATGACCACCGCAGCAAAATAACCAAGCCTAGGTTGAGGATTTGATATAGCTTTGAACATATCATTTATTTACTTTGAAAGTAAGGGAGAAAATCTCGATTAACATTGAACACTTTTCAGAGGTTTGATTTGTATGATATAATAGTGGTTTTACTGCATCCTTCAATTCAACACTTTTCCCATTTATAAGTCAATTATGTCACTCTTTATTTGAAGTTCTACCTGGAAAAATACATTCGAAAAGAAATTTGGAAGAATCAGCTATACTGTCAAACTTCATTTTTTCACCAGAAATTTAAACATTTGTTATGGAAAGAGAATGTATGATTATTACAGACATTTACCCTTGATAAGTAGGCTTATTTTTTCAATATTATAGAAAATCTTTAAAAACCCGGGAAAAAAGATTAGAAATGACAGAGAAATCGAAACAATCAAATATGTTGAGATATTGTACTCCAGAGATCATTTCAATTCTATCAGTGAGAAGGCATGGGGAATTAGCTCAAATGGTAGAGCGCTCGCTTTGCATGTGAGAGGTAGCGAGATCGATGCTTGCATTCTCCAAACAATCTTTTGTCTGTCCATTCAAGAACTTTTCTTTGATATTAAGACTGGTGACATTTACAATCAGGTTTATTGATTATACCAAAGGCCTTTAAAATCTCAGCTGGTAGGCAGATGACCACCGCAGCAAAATAACCAAGCCTAGGTTGAGGATTTGATATAGCTTTGAACATATCATTTATTTACTTTGAAAGTAAGGGAGAAAATCTCGATTAACATTGAACACTTTTCAGAGGTTTGATTTGTATGATATAATAGTGGTTTTACTGCATCCTTCAATTCAACACTTTTCCCATTTATAAGTCAATTATGTCACTCTTTATTTGAAGTTCTACCTGGCAAAATACATTCGAAAAGAAATTTGGAAGAATCAGCTATACTGTCAAACTTCATTTTTTCACCAGAAATTTAAACATTTGTTATGGAAAGAGAATGTATGATTATTACAGACATTTACCCTTGATAAGTAGGCTTATTTTTTCAATATTATAGAAAATCTTTAAAAACCCGGGAAAAAAGATTAGAAATGACAGAGAAATCGAAACAATCAAATATGTTGAGATATTGTACTCCAGAGATCATTTCAATTCTATCAGTGAGAAGGCATGGGGAATTAGCTCAAATGGTAGAGCGCTCGCTTTGCATGTGAGAGGTAGCGAGATCGATGCTTGCATTCTCCAAACAATCTTTTGTCTGTCCATTCAAGAACTTTTCTTTGATATTAAGACTGGTGACATTTACAATCAGGTTTATTGATTATACCAAAGGCCTTTAAAATCTCAGCTGGTAGGCAGATGACCACCGCAGCAAAATAACCAAGCCTAGGTTGAGGATTTGATATAGCTTTGAACATATCATTTATTTACTTTGAAAGTAAGGGAGAAAATCTCGATTAACATTGAACACTTTTCAGAGGTTTGATTTGTATGATATAATAGTGGTTTTACTGCATCCTTCAATTCAACACTTTTCCCATTTATAAGTCAATTATGTCACTCTTTATTTGAAGTTCTACCTGGAAAAATACATTCGAAAAGAAATTTGGAAGAATCAGCTATACTGTCAAACTTCATTTTTTCACCAGAAATTTAAACATTTGTTATGGAAAGAGAATGTATGATTATTACAGACATTTACCCTTGATAAGTAGGCTTATTTTTTCAATATTATAGAAAATCTTTAAAAACCCGGGAAAAAAGATTAGAAATGACAGAGAAATCGAAACAATCAAATATGTTGAGATATTGTACTCCAGAGATCATTTCAATTCTATCAGTGAGAAGGCATGGGGAATTAGCTCAAATGGTAGAGCGCTCGCTTTGCATGTGAGAGGTAGCGAGATCGATGCTTGCATTCTCCAAACAATCTTTTGTCTGTCCATTCAAGAACTTTTCTTTGATATTAAGACTGGTGACATTTACAATCAGGTTTATTGATTATACCAAAGGCCTTTAAAATCTCAGCTGGTAGGCAGATGACCACCGCAGCAAAATAACCAAGCCTAGGTTGAGGATTTGATATAGCTTTGAACATATCATTTATTTACTTTGAAAGTAAGGGAGAAAATCTCGATTAACATTGAACACTTTTCAGAGGTTTGATTTGTATGATATAATAGTGGTTTTACTGCATCCTTCAATTCAACACTTTTCCCATTTATAAGTCAATTATGTCACTCTTTATTTGAAGTTCTACCTGGAAAAATACATTCGAAAAGAAATTTGGAAGAATCAGCTATACTGTCAAACTTCATTTTTTCACCAGAAATTTAAACATTTGTTATGGAAAGAGAATGTATGATTATTACAGACATTTACCCTTGATAAGTAGGCTTATTTTTTCAATATTATAGAAAATCTTTAAAAACCCGGGAAAAAAGATTAGAAATGACAGAGAAATCGAAACAATCAAATATGTTGAGATATTGTACTCCAGAGATCATTTCAATTCTATCAGTGAGAAGGCATGGGGAATTAGCTCAAATGGTAGAGCGCTCGCTTAGCATGTGAGAGGTAGTGAGATCGATGCTCGCATTCTCCAAACATTTTTGTCTTTCCATTCAAGAACTTTTCTTTGATATTAAGACTGGTGACATTTACAATCAGGTTTATTGATTATACCAAAGGCCTTTAAAATCTCAGCTGGTAGGCAGATGACCACCGCAGCAAAATAACCAAGCCTAGGTTGAGGATTTGATATAGCTTTGAACATATCATTTATTTACTTTGAAAGTAAGGGAGAAAATCTCGATTAACATTGAACACTTTTCAGAGGTTTGATTTGTATGATATAATAGTGGTTTTACTGCATCCTTCAATTTAACACTTTTCCCATTTATAAGTCAATTATGTCACTCTTTATTTGAAGTTCTACCTGGAAAAATACATTCGAAAAGAAATTTGGAAGAATTAGCTATACTGTCAAACTTCATTTTTACACCAGAAATTTAAACATTTGTTATGGAAAGAGAATGTATGATTATTACAGACATTTACCCTTGATAAGTAGGCTTATTTTTTCAATATTATAGGAAATCTTTAAAAACCCGGTAAAAAAGATAAGAAATGACAGAGAAATCGAAACACTCAAATATGTTGAGACATTGTACTCCAGAGATCATTTCAATTCTATTAGTGAGAAGGCATGGGGAATTAGCTCAAATGGTAGAGCGCTCGCTTTGCATGTAAGAAGTAGCGAGATCGATACTCACATTTTCCAAACAATCTTTTGTCTGTCCATTCAAGAACTTTTCTTTGATATTAAGACTGGTGACATTTACAATCAGGTTTATTGATTATACCAAAGGCCTTTAAAATCTCAGCTGGTAGGCAGATGACCACCGCAGCAAAATAACCAAGCCTAGGTTGAGGATTTGATATAGCTTTGAACATATCATTTATTTACTTTGAAAGTAAGGGAGAAAATCTCGATTAACATTGAACACTTTTCAGAGGTTTGATTTGTATGATATAATAGTGGTTTTACTGCATCCTTCAATTCAACACTTTTCCCATTTATAAGTCAATTATGTCACTCTTTATTTGAAGTTCTACCTGGAAAAATACATTCGAAAAGAAATTTGGAAGAATCAGCTATACTGTCAAACTTCATTTTTTCACCAGAAATTTAAACATTTGTTATGGAAAGAGAATGTATGATTATTACAGACATTTACCCTTGATAAGTAGGCTTATTTTTTCAATATTATAGAAAATCTTTAAAAACCCGGGAAAAAAGATTAGAAATGACAGAGAAATCGAAACAATCAAATATGTTGAGATATTGTACTCCAGAGATCATTTCAATTCTATCAGTGAGAAGGCATGGGGAATTAGCTCAAATGGTAGAGCGCTCGCTTTGCATGTGAGAGGTAGCGAGATCGATGCTTGCATTCTCCAAAACAATCTTTTGTCTGTCCATTCAAGAACTTTTCTTTGATATTAAGACTGGTGACATTTACAATCAGGTTTATTGATTATACCAAAGGCCTTTAAAATCTCAGCTGGTAGGCAGATGACCACCGCAGCAAAATAACCAAGCCTAGGTTGAGGATTTGATATAGCTTTGAACATATCATTTATTTACTTTGAAAGTAAGGGAGAAAATCTCGATTAACATTGAACACTTTTCAGAGGTTTGATTTGTATGATATAATAGTGGTTTTACTGCATCCTTCAATTCAACACTTTTCCCATTTATAAGTCAATTATGTCACTCTTTATTTGAAGTTCTACCTGGAAAAATACATTCGAAAAGAAATTTGGAAGAATCAGCTATACTGTCAAACTTCATTTTTTCACCAGAAATTTAAACATTTGTTATGGAAAGAGAATGTATGATTATTACAGACATTTACCCTTGATAAGTAGGCTTATTTTTTCAATATTATAGAAAATCTTTAAAAACCCGGGAAAAAAGATTAGAAATGACAGAGAAATCGAAACAATCAAATATGTTGAGATATTGTACTCCAGAGATCATTTCAATTCTATCAGTGAGAAGGCATGGGGAATTAGCTCAAATGGTAGAGCGCTCGCTTTGCATGTGAGAGGTAGCGAGATCGATGCTTGCATTCTCCAAACAATCTTTTGTCTGTCCATTCAAGAACTTTTCTTTGATATTAAGACTGGTGACATTTACAATCAGGTTTATTGATTATACCAAAGGCCTTTAAAATCTCAGCTGGTAGGCAGATGACCACCGCAGCAAAATAACCAAGCCTAGGTTGAGGATTTGATATAGCTTTGAACATATCATTTATTTACTTTGAAAGTAAGGGAGAAAATCTCGATTAACATTGAACACTTTTCAGAGGTTTGATTTGTATGATATAATAGTGGTTTTACTGCATCCTTCAATTCAACAC
The DNA here is from genome assembly GCF_038048845.1 of Mixophyes fleayi. Lineage (NCBI taxonomy): Eukaryota > Metazoa > Chordata > Amphibia > Anura > Limnodynastidae > Mixophyes > Mixophyes fleayi. Next base: position 1,051,625 of record NW_027446953.1, on the reverse strand, counting down.
TTTTCCCATTTATAAGTCAATTATGTCACTCTTTATTTGAAGTTCTACCTGGAAAAATACATTCGAAAAGAAATTTGGAAGAATCAGCTATACTGTCAAACTTCATTTTTTCACCAGAAATTTAAACATTTGTTATGGAAAGAGAATGTATGATTATTACAGACATTTACCCTTGATAAGTAGGCTTATTTTTTCAATATTATAGAAAATCTTTAAAAACCCGGGAAAAAAGATTAGAAATGACAGAGAAATCGAAACAATCAAATATGTTGAGATATTGTACTCCAGAGATCATTTCAATTCTATCAGTGAGAAGGCATGGGGAATTAGCTCAAATGGTAGAGCGCTCGCTTTGCATGTGAGAGGTAGCGAGATCGATGCTTGCATTCTCCAAACAATCTTTTGTCTGTCCATTCAAGAACTTTTCTTTGATATTAAGACTGGTGACATTTACAATCAGGTTTATTGATTATACCAAAGGCCTTTAAAATCTCAGCTGGTAGGCAGATGACCACCGCAGCAAAATAACCAAGCCTAGGTTGAGGATTTGATATAGCTTTGAACATATCATTTATTTACTTTGAAAGTAAGGGAGAAAATCTCGATTAACATTGAACACTTTTCAGAGGTTTGATTTGTATGATATAATAGTGGTTTTACTGCATCCTTCAATTCAACACTTTTCCCATTTATAAGTCAATTATGTCACTCTTTATTTGAAGTTCTACCTGGAAAAATACATTCGAAAAGAAATTTGGAAGAATCAGCTATACTGTCAAACTTCATTTTTTCACCAGAAATTGAAACATTTGTTATGGAAAGAGAATGTATGATTATTACAGACATTTACCCTTGATAAGTAGGCTTATTTTTTCAATATTATAGAAAATCTTTCAAAACCCGGGAAAAAAGATTAGAAATGACAGAGAAATCGAAACAATCAAATATGTTGAGATATTGTACTCCAGAGATCATTTCAATTCTATCAGTGAGAAGGCATGGGGAATTAGCTCAAATGGTAGAGCGCTCGCTTTGCATGTGAGAGGTAGCGAGATCGATGCTTGCATTCTCCAAACAATCTTTTGTCTGTCCATTCAAGAACTTTTCTTTGATATTAAGACTGGTGACATTTACAATCAGGTTTATTGATTATACCAAAGGCCTTTAAAATCTCAGCTGGTAGGCAGATGACCACCGCAGCAAAATAACCAAGCCTAGGTTGAGGATTTGATATAGCTTTGAACATATCATTTATTTACTTTGAAAGTAAGGGAGAAAATCTCGATTAACATTGAACACTTTTCAGAGGTTTGATTTGTATGATATAATAGTGGTTTTACTGCATCCTTCAATTCAACACTTTTCCCATTTATAAGTCAATTATGTCACTCTTTATTTGAAGTTCTACCTGGAAAAATACATTCGAAAAGAAATTTGGAAGAATCAGCTATACTGTCAAACTTCATTTTTTCACCAGAAATTTAAACATTTGTTATGGAAAGAGAATGTATGATTATTACAGACATTTACCCTTGATAAGTAGGCTTATTTTTTCAATATTATAGAAAATCTTTAAAAACCCGGGAAAAAAGATTAGAAATGACAGAGAAATCGAAACAATCAAATATGTTGAGATATTGTACTCCAGAGATCATTTCAATTCTATCAGTGAGAAGGCATGGGGAATTAGCTCAAATGGTAGAGCGCTCGCTTTGCATGTGAGAGGTAGCGAGATCGATGCTTGCATTCTCCAAACAATCTTTTGTCTGTCCATTCAAGAACTTTTCTTTGATATTAAGACTGGTGACATTTACAATCAGGTTTATTGATTATACCAAAGGCCTTTAAAATCTCAGCTGGTAGGCAGATGACCAATGCAGCAAAATAACCAAGCCTAGGTTGAGGATTTGATATAGCTTTGAACATATCATTTATTTACTTTGAAAGTAAGGGAGAAAATCTCGATTAACATTGAACACTTTTCAGAGGTTTGATTTGTATGAAATAATAGTGGTTTTACTGCATCCTTCAATTCAACACTTTTCCCATTTATAAGTCAATTATGTCACTCTTTATTTGAAGTTCTACCTGGAAAAATACATTCGAAAAGAAATTTGGAAGAATCAGCTATACTGTCAAACTTCATTTTTTCACCAGAAATTTAAACATTTGTTATGGAAAGAGAATGTATGATTATTACAGACATTTACCCTTGATAAGTAGGCTTATTTTTTCAATATTATAGAAAATCTTTAAAAACCCGGGAAAAAAGATTAGAAATGACAGAGAAATCGAAACAATCAAATATGTTGAGATATTGTACTCCAGAGATCATTTCAATTCTATCAGTGAGAAGGCATGGGGAATTAGCTCAAATGGTAGAGCGCTCGCTTTGCATGTGAGAGGTAGCGAGATCGATGCTTGCATTCTCCAAACAATCTTTTGTCTGTCCATTCAAGAACTTTTCTTTGATATTAAGACTGGTGACATTTACAATCAGGTTTATTGATTATACCAAAGGCCTTTAAAATCTCAGCTGGTAGGCAGATGACCACCGCAGCAAAATAACCAAGCCTAGGTTGAGGATTTGATATAGCTTTGAACATATCATTTATTTACTTTGAAAGTAAGGGAGAAAATCTCGATTAACATTGAACACTTTTCAGAGGTTTGATTTGTATGATATAATAGTGGTTTTACTGCATCCTTCAATTCAACACTTTTCCCATTTATAAGTCAATTATGTCACTCTTTATTTGAAGTTCTACCTGGAAAAATACATTCGAAAAGAAATTTGGAAGAATCAGCTATACTGTCAAACTTCATTTTTTCACCAGAAATTTAAACATTTGTTATGGAAAGAGAATGTATGATTATTACAGACATTTACCCTTGATAAGTAGGCTTATTTTTTCAATATTATAGAAAATCTTTAAAAACCCGGGAAAAAAGATTAGAAATGACAGAGAAATCGAAACAATCAAATATGTTGAGATATTGTACTCCAGAGATCATTTCAATTCTATCAGTGAGAAGGCATGGGGAATTAGCTCAAATGGTAGAGCGCTCGCTTTGCATGTGAGAGGTAGCGAGATCGATGCTTGCATTCTCCAAACAATCTTTTGTCTGTCCATTCAAGAACTTTTCTTTGATATTAAGACTGGTGACATTTACAATCAGGTTTATTGATTATACCAAAGGCCTTTAAAATCTCAGCTGGTAGGCAGATGACCACCGCAGCAAAATAACCAAGCCTAGGTTGAGGATTTGATATAGCTTTGAACATATCATTTATTTACTTTGAAAGTAAGGGAGAAAATCTCGATTAACATTGAACACTTTTCAGAGGTTTGATTTGTATGATATAATAGTGGTTTTACTGCATCCTTCAATTCAACACTTTTCCCATTTATAAGTCAATTATGTCACTCTTTATTTGAAGTTCTACCTGGAAAAATACATTCGAAAAGAAATTTGGAAGAATCAGCTATACTGTCAAACTTCATTTTTTCACCAGAAATTTAAACATTTGTTATGGAAAGAGAATGTATGATTATTACAGACATTTACCCTTGATAAGTAGGCTTATTTTTTCAATATTATAGAAAATCTTTAAAAACCCGGGAAAAAAGATTAGAAATGACAGAGAAATCGAAACAATCAAATATGTTGAGATATTGTACTCCAGAGATCATTTCAATTCTATCAGTGAGAAGGCATGGGGAATTAGCTCAAATGGTAGAGCGCTCGCTTTGCATGTGAGAGGTAGCGAGATCGATGCTTGCATTCTCCAAACAATCTTTTGTCTGTCCATTCAAGAACTTTTCTTTGATATTAAGACTGGTGACATTTACAATCAGGTTTATTGATTATACCAAAGGCCTTTAAAATCTCAGCTGGTAGGCAGATGACCACCGCAGCAAAATAACCAAGCCTAGGTTGAGGATTTGATATAGCTTTGAACATATCATTTATTTACTTTGAAAGTAAGGGAGAAAATCTCGATTAACATTGAACACTTTTCAGAGGTTTGATTTGTATGATATAATAGTGGTTTTACTGCATCCTTCAATTCAACACTTTTCCCATTTATAAGTCAATTATGTCACTCTTTATTTGAAGTTCTACCTGGAAAAATACATTCGAAAAGAAATTTGGAAGAATCAGCTATACTGTCAAACTTCATTTTTTCACCAGAAATTTAAACATTTGTTATGGAAAGAGAATGTATGATTATTACAGACATTTACCCTTGATAAGTAGGCTTATTTTTTCAATATTATAGAAAATCTTTAAAAACCCGGGAAAAAAGATTAGAAATGACAGAGAAATCGAAACAATCAAATATGTTGAGATATTGTACTCCAGAGATCATTTCAATTCTATCAGTGAGAAGGCATGGGGAATTAGCTCAAATGGTAGAGCGCTCGCTTTGCATGTGAGAGGTAGCGAGATCGATGCTTGCATTCTCCAAACAATCTTTTGTCTGTCCATTCAAGAACTTTTCTTTGATATTAAGACTGGTGACATTTACAATCAGGTTTATTGATTATACCAAAGGCCTTTAAAATCTCAGCTGGTAGGCAGATGACCACCGCAGCAAAATAACCAAGCCTAGGTTGAGGATTTGATATAGCTTTGAACATATCATTTATTTACTTTGAAAGTAAGGGAGAAAATCTCGATTAACATTGAACACTTTTCAGAGGTTTGATTTGTATGATATAATAGTGGTTTTACTGCATCCTTCAATTCAACACTTTTCCCATTTATAAGTCAATTATGTCACTCTTTATTTGAAGTTCTACCTGGAAAAATACATTCGAAAAGAAATTTGGAAGAATCAGCTATACTGTCAAACTTCATTTTTTCACCAGAAATTTAAACATTTGTTATGGAAAGAGAATGTATGATTATTACAGACATTTACCCTTGATAAGTAGGCTTATTTTTTCAATATTATAGAAAATCTTTAAAAACCCGGGAAAAAAGATTAGAAATGACAGAGAAATCGAAACAATCAAATATGTTGAGATATTGTACTCCAGAGATCATTTCAATTCTATCAGTGAGAAGGCATGGGGAATTAGCTCAAATGGTAGAGCGCTCGCTTTGCATGTGAGAGGTAGCGAGATCGATGCTTGCATTCTCCAAACAATCTTTTGTCTGTCCATTCAAGAACTTTTCTTTGATATTAAGACTGGTGACATTTACAATCAGGTTTATTGATTATACCAAAGGCCTTTAAAATCTCAGCTGGTAGGCAGATGACCACCGCAGCAAAATAACCAAGCCTAGGTTGAGGATTTGATATAGCTTTGAACATATCATTTATTTACTTTGAAAGTAAGGGAGAAAATCTCGATTAACATTGAACACTTTTCAGAGGTTTGATTTGTATGATATAATAGTGGTTTTACTGCATCCTTCAATTCAACACTTTTCCCATTTATAAGTCAATTATGTCACTCTTTATTTGAAGTTCTACCTGGAAAAATACATTCGAAAAGAAATTTGGAAGAATCAGCTATACTGTCAAACTTCATTTTTTCACCAGAAATTTAAACATTTGTTATGGAAAGAGAATGTATGATTATTACAGACATTTACCCTTGATAAGTAGGCTTATTTTTTCAATATTATAGAAAATCTTTAAAAACCCGGGAAAAAAGATTAGAAATGACAGAGAAATCGAAACAATCAAATATGTTGAGATATTGTACTCCAGAGATCATTTCAATTCTATCAGTGAGAAGGCATGGGGAATTAGCTCAAATGGTAGAGCGCTCGCTTTGCATGTGAGAGGTAGCGAGATCGATGCTTGCATTCTCCAAACAATCTTTTGTCTGTCCATTCAAGAACTTTTCTTTGATATTAAGACTGGTGACATTTACAATCAGGTTTATTGATTATACCAAAGGCCTTTAAAATCTCAGCTGGTAGGCAGATGACCACCGCAGCAAAATAACCAAGCCTAGGTTGAGGATTTGATATAGCTTTGAACATATCATTTATTTACTTTGAAAGTAAGGGAGAAAATCTCGATTAACATTGAACACTTTTCAGAGGTTTGATTTGTATGATATAATAGTGGTTTTACTGCATCCTTCAATTCAACACTTTTCCCATTTATAAGTCAATTATGTCACTCTTTATTTGAAGTTCTACCTGGAAAAATACATTCGAAAAGAAATTTGGAAGAATCAGCTATACTGTCAAACTTCATTTTTTCACCAGAAATTTAAACATTTGTTATGGAAAGAGAATGTATGATTATTACAGACATTTACCCTTGATAAGTAGGCTTATTTTTTCAATATTATAGAAAATCTTTAAAAACCCGGGAAAAAAGATTAGAAATGACAGAGAAATCGAAACAATCAAATATGTTGAGATATTGTACTCCAGAGATCATTTCAATTCTATCAGTGAGAAGGCATGGAGAATTAGCTCAAATGGTAGAGCGCTCGCTTTGCATGTGAGAGGTAGCGAGATCGATGCTTGCATTCTCCAAACAATCTTTTGTCTGTCCATTCAAGAACTTTTCTTTGATATTAAGACTGGTGACATTTACAATCAGGTTTATTGATTATACCAAAGGCCTTTAAAATCTCAGCTGGTAGGCAGATGACCACCGCAGCAAAATAACCAAGCCTAGGTTGAGGATTTGATATAGCTTTGAACATATCATTTATTTACTTTGAAAGTAAGGGAGAAAATCTCGATTAACATTGAACACTTTTCAGAGGTTTGATTTGTATGATATAATAGTGGTTTTACTGCATCCTTCAATTCAACACTTTTCCCATTTATAAGTCAATTATGTCACTCTTTATTTGAAGTTCTACCTGGAAAAATACATTCGAAAAGAAATTTGGAAGAATCAGCTATACTGTCAAACTTCATTTTTTCACCAGAAATTTAAACATTTGTTATGGAAAGAGAATGTATGATTATTACAGACATTTACCCTTGATAAGTAGGCTTATTTTTTCAATATTATAGAAAATCTTTAAAAACCCGGGAAAAAAGATTAGAAATGACAGAGAAATCGAAACAATCAAATATGTTGAGATATTGTACTCCAGAGATCATTTCAATTCTATCAGTGAGAAGGCATGGGGAATTAGCTCAAATGGTAGAGCGCTCGCTTTGCATGTGAGAGGTAGCGAGATCGATGCTTGCATTCTCCAAACAATCTTTTGTCTGTCCATTCAAGAACTTTTCTTTGATATTAAGACTGGTGACATTTACAATCAGGTTTATTGATTATACCAAAGGCCTTTAAAATCTCAGCTGGTAGGCAGATGACCACCGCAGCAAAATAACCAAGCCTAGGTTGAGGATTTGATATAGCTTTGAACATATCATTTATTTACTTTGAAAGTAAGGGAGAAAATCTCGATTAACATTGAACACTTTTCAGAGGTTTGATTTGTATGATATAATAGTGGTTTTACTGCATCCTTCAATTCAACACTTTTCCCATTTATAAGTCAATTATGTCACTCTTTATTTGAAGTTCTACCTGGAAAAATACATTCGAAAAGAAATTTGGAAGAATCAGCTATACTGTCAAACTTCATTTTTTCACCAGAAATTTAAACATTTGTTATGGAAAGAGAATGTATGATTATTACAGACATTTACCCTTGATAAGTAGGCTTATTTTTTCAATATTATAGAAAATCTTTAAAAACCCGGGAAAAAAGATTAGAAATGACAGAGAAATCGAAACAATCAAATATGTTGAGATATTGTACTCCAGAGATCATTTCAATTCTATCAGTGAGAAGGCATGGGGAATTAGCTCAAATGGTAGAGCGCTCGCTTTGCATGTGAGAGGTAGCGAGATCGATGCTTGCATTCTCCAAACAATCTTTTGTCTGTCCATTCAAGAACTTTTCTTTGATATTAAGACTGGTGACATTTACAATCAGGTTTATTGATTATACCAAAGGCCTTTAAAATCTCAGCTGGTAGGCAGATGACCACCGCAGCAAAATAACCAAGCCTAGGTTGAGGATTTGATATAGCTTTGAACATATCATTTATTTACTTTGAAAGTAAGGGAGAAAATCTCGATTAACATTGAACACTTTTCAGAGGTTTGATTTGTATGATATAATAGTGGTTTTACTGCATCCTTCAATTCAACACTTTTCCCATTTATAAGTCAATTATGTCACTCTTTATTTGAAGTTCTACCTGGAAAAATACATTCGAAAAGAAATTTGGAAGAATCAGCTATACTGTCAAACTTCATTTTTTCACCAGAAATTTAAACATTTGTTATGGAAAGAGAATGTATGATTATTACAGACATTTACCCTTGATAAGTAGGCTTATTTTTTCAATATTATAGAAAATCTTTAAAAACCCGGGAAAAAAGATTAGAAATGACAGAGAAATCGAAACAATCAAATATGTTGAGATATTGTACTCCAGAGATCATTTCAATTCTATCAGTGAGAAGGCATGGGGAATTAGCTCAAATGGTAGAGCGCTCGCTTAGCATGTGAGAGGTAGTGAGATCGATGCTCGCATTCTCCAATCATTTTTGTCTTTCCATTCAAGAACTTTTCTTTGATATTAAGACTGGTGACATTTACAATCAGGTTTATTGATTATACCAAAGGCCTTTAAAATCTCAGCTGGTAGGCAGATGACCACCGCAGCAAAATAACCAAGCCTAGGTTGAGGATTTGATATAGCTTTGAACATATCATTTATTTACTTTGAAAGTAAGGGAGAAAATCTCGATTAACATTGAACACTTTTCAGAGGTTTGATTTGTATGATATAATAGTGGTTTTACTGCATCCTTCAATTCAACACTTTTCCCATTTATAAGTCAATTATGTCACTCTTTATTTGAAGTTCTACCTGGAAAAATACATTCGAAAAGAAATTTGGAAGAATCAGCTATACTGTCAAACTTCATTTTTTCACCAGAAATTGAAACATTTGTTATGGAAAGAGAATGTATGATTATTACAGACATTTACCCTTGATAAGTAGGCTTATTTTTTCAATATTATAGAAAATCTTTAAAAACCCGGGAAAAAAGATTAGAAATGACAGAGAAATCGAAACAATCAAATATGTTGAGATATTGTACTCCAGAGATCATTTCAATTCTATCAGTGAGAAGGCATGGGGAATTAGCTCAGATGGTAGAGCGCTCGCTTTGCATGTGAGAGGTAGCGAGATCGATGCTTGCATTCTCCAAACAATCTTTTGTCTGTCCATTCAAGAACTTTTCTTTGATATTAAGACTGGTGACATTTACAATCAGGTTTATTGATTATACCAAAGGCCTTTAAAATCTCAGCTGGTAGGCAGATGACCACCGCAGCAAAATAACCAAGCCTAGGTTGAGGATTTGATATAGCTTTGAACATATCATTTATTTACTTTGAAAGTAAGGGAGAAAATCTCGATTAACATTGAACACTTTTCAGAGGTTTGATTTGTATGATATAATAGTGGTTTTACTGCATCCTTCAATTCAACACTTTTCCCATTTATAAGTCAATTATGTCACTCTTTATTTGAAGTTCTACCTGGAAAAATACATTCGAAAAGAAATTTGGAAGAATCAGCTATACTGTCAAACTTCATTTTTTCACCAGAAATTTAAACATTTGTTATGGAAAGAGAATGTATGATTATTACAGACATTTACCCTTGATAAGTAGGCTTATTTTTTCAATATTATAGAAAATCTTTAAAAACCCGGGAAAAAAGATTAGAAATGACAGAGAAATCGAAACAATCAAATATGTTGAGATATTGTACTCCAGAGATCATTTCAATTCTATCAGTGAGAAGGCATGGGGAATTAGCTCAAATGGTAGAGCACTCGCTTTGCATGTGAGAGGTAGCGAGATCGATGCTTGCATTCTCCAAACAATCTTTTGTCTGTCCATTCAAGAACTTTTCTTTGATATTAAGACTGGTGACATTTACAATCAGGTTTATTGATTATACCAAAGGCCTTTAAAATCTCAGCTGGTAGGCAGATGACCACCGCAGCAAAATAACCAAGCCTAGGTTGAGGATTTGATATAGCTTTGAACATATCATTTATTTACTTTGAAAGTAAGGGAGAAAATCTCGATTAACATTGAACACTTTTCAGAGGTTTGATTTGTATGATATAATAGTGGTTTTACTGCATCCTTCAATTCAACACTTTTCCCATTTATAAGTCAATTATGTCACTCTTTATTTGAAGTTCTACCTGGAAAAATACATTCGAAAAGAAATTTGGAAGAATCAGCTATACTGTCAAACTTCATTTTTTCACCAGAAATTTAAACATTTGTTATGGAAAGAGAATGTATGATTATTACAGACATTTACCCTTGATAAGTAGGCTTATTTTTTCAATATTATAGAAAATCTTTAAAAACCCGGGAAAAAAGATTAGAAATGACAGAGAAATCGAAACAATCAAATATGTTGAGATATTGTACTCCAGAGATCATTTCAATTCTATCAGTGAGAAGGCATGGGGAATTAGCTCAAATGGTAGAGCGCTCGCTTTGCATGTGAGAGGTAGCGAGATCGATGCTTGCATTCTCCAAACAATCTTTTGTCTGTCCATTCAAGAACTTTTCTTTGATATTAAGACTGGTGACATTTACAATCAGGTTTATTGATTATACCAAAGGCCTTTAAAATCTCAGCTGGTAGGCAGATGACCACCGCAGCAAAATAACCAAGCCTAGGTTGAGGATTTGATATAGCTTTGAACATATAATTTATTTACTTTGAAAGTAGGGGAGAAAATCTCGATTAACATTGAACACTTTTCAGAGGTTTGATTTGTATGATATAATAGTGGTTTTACTGCATCCTTCAATTCAACACTTTTCCCATTTATAAGTCAATTATGTCACTCTTTATTTGAAGTTCTACCTGGAAAAATACATTCGAAAAGAAATTTGGAAGAATTAGCTATACTGTCAAACTTCATTTTTACACCAGAAATTGAAACATTTGTTATGGAAAGAGAATGTATGATTATTACAGACATTTACCCTTGATAAGTAGGCTTATTTTTTCAATATTATAGGAAATCTTTAAAAACCCGGTAAAAAAGATTAGAAATGACAGAGAAATCGAAACAATCAAATATGTTGAGATATTGTACTCCAGAGATCATTTCAATTCTATCAGTGAGAAGGCATGGGGAATTAGCTCAAATGGTAGAGCGCTCGCTTTGCATGTGAGAGGTAGCGAGATCGATGCTTGCATTCTCCAAACAATCTTTTGTCTGTCCATTCAAGAACTTTTCTTTGATATTAAGACTGGTGACATTTACAATCAGGTTTATTGATTATACCAAAGGCCTTTAAAATCTCAGCTGGTAGGCAGATGACCACCGCAGCAAAATAACCAAGCCTAGGTTGAGGATTTGATATAGCTTTGAACATATCATTTATTTACTTTGAAAGTAAGGGAGAAAATCTCGATTAACATTGAACACTTTTCAGAGGTTTGATTTGTATGATATAATAGTGGTTTTACTGCATCCTTCAATTCAACACTTTTCCCATTTATAAGTCAATTATGTCACTCTTTATTTGAAGTTCTACCTGGAAAAATACATTCGAAAAGAAATTTGGAAGAATTAGCTATACTGTCAAACTTCATTTTTACACCAGAAATTGAAACATTTGTTATGGAAAGAGAATGTATGATTATTACAGACATTTACCCTTGATAAGTAGGCTTATTTTTTCAATATTATAGGAAATCTTTAAAAACCCGGTAAAAAAGATTAGAAATGACAGAGAAATCGAAACAATCAAATATGTTGAGACATTGTACTCCAGAGATCATTTCAATTCTATTAGTGAGAAGGCATGGGGAATTAGCTCAAATGGTAGAGCGCTCGCTTTGCATGTAAGAAGTAGCGAGATCGATACTCACATTTTCCAAACAATCTTTTGTCTGTCCATTCAAGAACTTTTCTTTGATATTAAGACTGGTGACATTTACAATCAGGTTTATTGATTATACCAAAGGCCTTTAAAATCTCAGCTGGTAGGCAGATGACCACCGCAGCAAAATAACCAAGCCTAGGTTGAGGATTTGATATAGCTTTGAACATATCATTTATTTACTTTGAAAGTAGGGGAGAAAATCTCGATTAACATTGAACACTTTTCAGAGGTTTGATTTGTATGATATAATAGTGGTTTTACTGCATCCTTCAATTCAACACTTTTCCCATTTATAAGTCAATTATGTCACTCTTTATTTGAAGTTCTACCTGGAAAAATACATTCGAAAAGAAATTTGGAAGAATCAGCTATACTGTCAAACTTCATTTTTTCACCAGAAATTTAAACATTTGTTATGGAAAGAGAATGTATGATTATTACAGACATTTACCCTTGATAAGTAGGCTTATTTTTTCAATATTATAGAAAATCTTTAAAAACCCGGGAAAAAAGATTAGAAATGACAGAGAAATCGAAATAATCAAATATGTTGAGATATTGTACTCCAGAGATCATTTCAATTCTATCAGTGAGAAGGCATGGGGAATTAGCTCAAATGGTAGAGCGCTCGCTTTGCATGTGAGAGGTAGCGAGATCGATGCTTGCATTCTCCAAACAATCTTTTGTCTGTCCATTCAAGAACTTTTCTTTGATATTAAGACTGGTGACATTTACAATCAGGTTTATTGATTATACCAAAGGCCTTTAAAATCTCAGCTGGTAGGCAGATGACCACCGCAGCAAAATAACCAAGCATAGGTTGAGGATTTGATATAGCTTTGAACATATCATTTATTTACTTTGAAAGTAAGGGAGAAAATCTCGATTAACATTGAACACTTTTCAGAGGTTTGATTTGTATGATATAATAGTGGTTTTACTGCATCCTTCAATTCAACACTTTTCCCATTTATAAGTCAATTATGTCACTCTTTATTTGAAGTTCTACCTGGAAAAATACATTCGAAAAGAAATTTGGAAGAATTAGCTATACTGTCAAACTTCATTTTTACACCAGAAATTGAAACATTTGTTATGGAAAGAGAATGTATGATTATTACAGACATTTACCCTTGATAAGTAGGCTTATTTTTTCAATATTATAGGAAATCTTTAAAAACCCGGTAAAAAAGATTAGAAATGACAGAGAAATCGAAACAATCAAATATGTTGAGATATTGTACTCCAGAGATCATTTCAATTCTATCAGTGAGAAGGCATGGGGAATTAGCTCAAATGGTAGAGCGCTCGCTTTGCATGTGAGAGGTAGCGAGATCGATGCTTGCATTCTCCAAACAATCTTTTGTCTGTCCATTCAAGAACTTTTCTTTGATATTAAGACTGGTGACATTTACAATCAGGTTTATTGATTATACCAAAGGCCTTTAAAATCTCAGCTGGTAGGCAGATGACCACCGCAGCAAAATAACCAAGCCTAGGTTGAGGATTTGATATAGCTTTGAACATATCATTTATTTACTTTGAAAGTAAGGGAGAAAATCTCGATTAACATTGAACACTTTTCAGAGGTTTGATTTGTATGATATAATAGTGGTTTTACTGCATCCTTCAATTCAACACTTTTCCCATTTATAAGTCAATTATGTCACTCTTTATTTGAAGTTCTACCTGGAAAAATACATTCGAAAAGAAATTTGGAAGAATTAGCTATACTGTCAAACTTCATTTTTACACCAGAAATTGAAACATTTGTTATGGAAAGAGAATGTATGATTATTACAGACATTTACCCTTGATAAGTAGGCTTATTTTTTCAATATTATAGGAAATCTTTAAAAACCCGGTAAAAAAGATTAGAAATGACAGAGAAATCGAAACAATCAAATATGTTGAGACATTGTACTCCAGAGATCATTTCAATTCTATTAGTGAGAAGGCATGGGGAATTAGCTCAAATGGTAGAGCGCTCGCTTTGCATGTAAGAAGTAGCGAGATCGATACTCACATTTTCCAAACAATCTTTTGTCTGTCCATTCAAGAACTTTTCTTTGATATTAAGACTGGTGACATTTACAATCAGGTTTATTGATTATACCAAAGGCCTTTAAAATCTCAGCTGGTAGGCAGATGACCACCGCAGCAAAATAACCAAGCCTAGGTTGAGGATTTGATATAGCTTTGAACATATCATTTATTTACTTTGAAAGTAGGGGAGAAAATCTCGATTAACATTGAACACTTTTCAGAGGTTTGATTTGTATGATATAATAGTGGTTTTACTGCATCCTTCAATTCAACACTTTTCCCATTTATAAGTCAATTATGTCACTCTTTATTTGAAGTTCTACCTGGAAAAATACATTCGAAAAGAAATTTGGAAGAATCAGCTATACTGTCAAACTTCATTTTTTCACCAGAAATTTAAACATTTGTTATGGAAAGAGAATGTATGATTATTACAGACATTTACCCTTGATAAGTAGGCTTATTTTTTCAATATTATAGAAAATCTTTAAAAACCCGGGAAAAAAGATTAGAAATGACAGAGAAATCGAAACAATCAAATATGTTGAGATATTGTACTCCAGAGATCATTTCAATTCTATCAGTGAGAAGGCATGGGGAATTAGCTCAAATGGTAGAGCGCTCGCTTTGCATGTGAGAGGTAGCGAGATCGATGCTTGCATTCTCCAAACAATCTTTTGTCTGTCCATTCAAGAACTTTTCTTTGATATTAAGACTGGTGACATTTACAATCAGGTTTATTGATTATACCAAAGGCCTTTAAAATCTCAGCTGGTAGGCAGATGACCACCGCAGCAAAATAACCAAGCCTAGGTTGAGGATTTGATATAGCTTTGAACATATCATTTATTTACTTTGAAAGTAAGGGAGAAAATCTCGATTAACATTGAACACTTTTCAGAGGTTTGATTTGTATGATATAATAGTGGTTTTACTGCATCCTTCAATTCAACACTTTTCCCATTTATAAGTCAATTATGTCACTCTTTATTTGAAGTTCTACCTGGAAAAATACATTCGAAAAGAAATTTGGAAGAATCAGCTATACTGTCAAACTTCATTTTTTCACCAGAAATTGAAACATTTGTTATGGAAAGAGAATGTATGATTATTACAGACATTTACCCTTGATAAGTAGGCTTATTTTTTCAATATTATAGAAAATCTTTCAAAACCCGGGAAAAAAGATTAGAAATGACAGAGAAATCGAAACAATCAAATATGTTGAGATATTGTACTCCAGAGATCATTTCAATTCTATCAGTGAGAAGGCATGGGGAATTAGCTCAAATGGTAGAGCGCTCGCTTTGCATGTGAGAGGTAGCGAGATCGATGCTTGCATTCTCCAAACAATCTTTTGTCTGTCCATTCAAGAACTTTTCTTTGATATTAAGACTGGTGACATTTACAATCAGGTTTATTGATTATACCAAAGGCCTTTAAAATCTCAGCTGGTAGGCAGATGACCACCGCAGCAAAATAACCAAGCCTAGGTTGAGGATTTGATATAGCTTTGAACATATCATTTATTTACTTTGAAAGTAAGGGAGAAAATCTCGATTAACATTGAACACTTTTCAGAGGTTTGATTTGTATGATATAATAGTGGTTTTACTGCATCCTTCAATTCAACACTTTTCCCATTTATAAGTCAATTATGTCACTCTTTATTTGAAGTTCTACCTGGAAAAATACATTCGAAAAGAAATTTGGAAGAATCAGCTATACTGTCAAACTTCATTTTTTCACCAGAAATTTAAACATTTGTTATGGAAAGAGAATGTATGATTATTACAGACATTTACCCTTGATAAGTAGGCTTATTTTTTCAATATTATAGAAAATCTTTAAAAACCCGGGAAAAAAGATTAGAAATGACAGAGAAATCGAAACAATCAAATATGTTGAGATATTGTACTCCAGAGATCATTTCAATTCTATCAGTGAGAAGGCATGGGGAATTAGCTCAAATGGTAGAGCGCTCGCTTTGCATGTGAGAGGTAGCGAGATCGATGCTTGCATTCTCCAAACAATCTTTTGTCTGTCCATTCAAGAACTTTTCTTTGATATTAAGACTGGTGACATTTACAATCAGGTTTATTGATTATACCAAAGGCCTTTAAAATCTCAGCTGGTAGGCAGATGACCACCGCAGCAAAATAACCAAGCCTAGGTTGAGGATTTGATATAGCTTTGAACATATCATTTATTTACTTTGAAAGTAAGGGAGAAAATCTCGATTAACATTGAACACTTTTCAGAGGTTTGATTTGTATGATATAATAGTGGTTTTACTGCATCCTTCAATTCAACACTTTTCCCATTTATAAGTCAATTATGTCACTCTTTATTTGAAGTTCTACCTGGAAAAATACATTCGAAAAGAAATTTGGAAGAATCAGCTATACTGTCAAACTTCATTTTTTCACCAGAAATTTAAACATTTGTTATGGAAAGAGAATGTATGATTATTACAGACATTTACCCTTGATAAGTAGGCTTATTTTTTCAATATTATAGAAAATCTTTAAAAACCCGGGAAAAAAGATTAGAAATGACAGAGAAATCGAAACAATCAAATATGTTGAGATATTGTACTCCAGAGATCATTTCAATTCTATCAGTGAGAAGGCATGGGGAATTAGCTCAAATGGTAGAGCGCTCGCTTTGCATGTGAGAGGTAGCGAGATCGATGCTTGCATTCTCCAAACAATCTTTTGTCTGTCCATTCAAGAACTTTTCTTTGATATTAAGACTGGTGACATTTACAATCAGGTTTATTGATTATACCAAAGGCCTTTAAAATCTCAGCTGGTAGGCAGATGACCACCGCAGCAAAATAACCAAGCCTAGGTTGAGGATTTGATATAGCTTTGAACATATCATTTATTTACTTTGAAAGTAAGGGAGAAAATCTCGATTAACATTGAACACTTTTCAGAGGTTTGATTTGTATGATATAATAGTGGTTTTACTGCATCCTTCAATTCAACACTTTTCCCATTTATAAGTCAATTATGTCACTCTTTATTTGAAGTTCTACCTGGAAAAATACATTCGAAAAGAAATTTGGAAGAATCAGCTATACTGTCAAACTTCATTTTTTCACCAGAAATTTAAACATTTGTTATGGAAAGAGAATGTATGATTATTACAGACATTTACCCTTGATAAGTAGGCTTATTTTTTCAATATTATAGAAAATCTTTAAAAACCCGGGAAAAAAGATTAGAAATGACAGAGAAATCGAAACAATCAAATATGTTGAGATATTGTACTCCAGAGATCATTGCAATTCTATCAGTGAGAAGGCGTAGGGAATTAGCTCAAATGGTAGAGCGCTCGCTTAGCATGTGAGAGGTAGTGAGATCGATGCTTGCATTCTCCAATCATTTTTGTCTTTCCATTCAAGAACTTTTCTTTGATATTAAGACTGGTGACATTTACAATCAGGTTTATTGATTATACCAAAGGCCTTTAAAATCTCAGCTGGTAGGCAGATGACCACCGCAGCAAAATAACCAAGCCTAGGTTGAGGATTTGATATAGCTTTGAACATATCATTTATTTACTTTGAAAGTAAGGGAGAAAATCTCGATTAACATTGAACACTTTTCAGAGGTTTGATTTGTATGATATAATAGTGGTTTTACTGCATCCTTCAATTTAACACTTTTCCCATTTATAAGTCAATTATGTCACTCTTTATTTGAAGTTCTACCTGGAAAAATACATTCGAAAAGAAATTTGGAAGAATTAGCTATACTGTCAAACTTCATTTTTACACCAGAAATTGAAACATTTGTTATGGAAAGAGAATGTATGATTATTACAGACATTTACCCTTGATAAGTAGGCTTATTTTTTCAATATTATAGGAAATCTTTAAAAAACCCGGTAAAAAAGATTAGAAATGACAGAGAAATCGAAACAATCAAATATGTTGAGACATTGTACTCCAGAGATCATTTCAATTCTATTAGTGAGAAGGCATGGGGAATTAGCTCAAATGGTAGAGCGCTCGCTTTGCATGTAAGAAGTAGCGAGATCGATACTCACATTTTCCAAACAATCTTTTGTCTGTCCATTCAAGAACTTTTCTTTGATATTAAGACTGGTGACATTTACAATCAGGTTTATTGATTATACCAAAGGCCTTTAAAATCTCAGCTGGTAGGCAGATGACCACCGCAGCAAAATAACCAAGCCTAGGTTGAGGATTTGATATAGCTTTGAACATATCATTTATTTACTTTGAAAGTAGGGGAGAAAATCTCGATTAACATTGAACACTTTTCAGAGGTTTGATTTGTATGATATAATAGTGGTTTTACTGCATCCTTCAATTCAACACTTTTCCCATTTATAAGTCAATTATGTCACTCTTTATTTGAAGTTCTACCTGGAAAAATACATTCGAAAAGAAATTTGGAAGAATCAGCTATACTGTCAAACTTCATTTTTTCACCAGAAATTGAAACATTTGTTATGGAAAGAGAATGTATGATTATTACAGACATTTACCCTTGATAAGTAGGCTTATTTTTTCAATATTATAGAAAATCTTTCAAAACCCGGGAAAAAAGATTAGAAATGACAGAGAAATCGAAACAATCAAATATGTTGAGATATTGTACTCCAGAGATCATTTCAATTCTATCAGTGAGAAGGCATGGGGAATTAGCTCAAATGGTAGAGCGCTCGCTTTGCATGTGAGAGGTAGCGAGATCGATGCTTGCATTCTCCAAACAATCTTTTGTCTGTCCATTCAAGAACTTTTCTTTGATATTAAGACTGGTGACATTTACAATCAGGTTTATTGATTATACCAAAGGCCTTTAAAATCTCAGCTGGTAGGCAGATGACCACCGCAGCAAAATAACCAAGCCTAGGTTGAGGATTTGATATAGCTTTGAACATATCATTTATTTACTTTGAAAGTAAGGGAGAAAATCTCGATTAACATTGAACACTTTTCAGAGGTTTGATTTGTATGATATAATAGTGGTTTTACTGCATCCTTCAATTCAACACTTTTCCCATTTATAAGTCAATTATGTCACTCTTTATTTGAAGTTCTACCTGGAAAAATACATTCGAAAAGAAATTTGGAAGAATCAGCTATACTGTCAAACTTCATTTTTTCACCAGAAATTTAAACATTTGTTATGGAAAGAGAATGTATGATTATTACAGACATTTACCCTTGATAAGTAGGCTTATTTTTTCAATATTATAGAAAATCTTTAAAAACCCGGGAAAAAAGATTAGAAATGACAGAGAAATCGAAACAATCAAATATGTTGAGATATTGTACTCCAGAGATCATTTCAATTCTATCAGTGAGAAGGCATGGGGAATTAGCTCAAATGGTAGAGCGCTCGCTTTGCATGTGAGAGGTAGCGAGATCGATGCTTGCATTCTCCAAACAATCTTTTGTCTGTCCATTCAAGAACTTTTCTTTGATATTAAGACTGGTGACATTTACAATCAGGTTTATTGATTATACCAAAGGCCTTTAAAATCTCAGCTGGTAGGCAGATGACCACCGCAGCAAAATAACCAAGCCTAGGTTGAGGATTTGATATAGCTTTGAACATATCATTTATTTACTTTGAAAGTAAGGGAGAAAATCTCGATTAACATTGAACACTTTTCAGAGGTTTGATTTGTATGATATAATAGTGGTTTTACTGCATCCTTCAATTCAACACTTTTCCCATTTATAAGTCAATTATGTCACTCTTTATTTGAAGTTCTACCTGGAAAAATACATTCGAAAAGAAATTTGGAAGAATCAGCTATACTGTCAAACTTCATTTTTTCACCAGAAATTTAAACATTTGTTATGGAAAGAGAATGTATGATTATTACAGACATTTACCCTTGATAAGTAGGCTTATTTTTTCAATATTATAGAAAATCTTTAAAAACCCGGGAAAAAAGATTAGAAATGACAGAGAAATCGAAACAATCAAATATGTTGAGATATTGTACTCCAGAGATCATTTCAATTCTATCAGTGAGAAGGCATGGGGAATTAGCTCAAATGGTAGAGCGCTCGCTTTGCATGTGAGAGGTAGCGAGATCGATGCTTGCATTCTCCAAACAATCTTTTGTCTGTCCATTCAAGAACTTTTCTTTGATATTAAGACTGGTGACATTTACAATCAGGTTTATTGATTATACCAAAGGCCTTTAAAATCTCAGCTGGTAGGCAGATGACCACCGCAGCAAAATAACCAAGCCTAGGTTGAGGATTTGATATAGCTTTGAACATATCATTTATTTACTTTGAAAGTAAGGGAGAAAATCTCGATTAACATTGAACACTTTTCAGAGGTTTGATTTGTATGATATAATAGTGGTTTTACTGCATCCTTCAATTCAACACTTTTCCCATTTATAAGTCAATTATGTCACTCTTTATTTGAAGTTCTACCTGGAAAAATACATTCGAAAAGAAATTTGGAAGAATCAGCTATACTGTCAAACTTCATTTTTTCACCAGAAATTTAAACATTTGTTATGGAAAGAGAATGTATGATTATTACAGACATTTACCCTTGATAAGTAGGCTTATTTTTTCAATATTATAGAAAATCTTTAAAAACCCGGGAAAAAAGATTAGAAATGACAGAGAAATCGAAACAATCAAATATGTTGAGATATTGTACTCCAGAGATCATTTCAATTCTATCAGTGAGAAGGCATGGGGAATTAGCTCAAATGGTAGAGCGCTCGCTTTGCATGTGAGAGGTAGCGAGATCGATGCTTGCATTCTCCAAACAATCTTTTGTCTGTCCATTCAAGAACTTTTCTTTGATATTAAGACTGGTGACATTTACAATCAGGTTTATTGATTATACCAAAGGCCTTTAAAATCTCAGCTGGTAGGCAGATGACCACCGCAGCAAAATAACCAAGCCTAGGTTGAGGATTTGATATAGCTTTGAACATATCATTTATTTACTTTGAAAGTAAGGGAGAAAATCTCGATTAACATTGAACACTTTTCAGAGGTTTGATTTGTATGATATAATAGTGGTTTTACTGCATCCTTCAATTCAACACTTTTCCCATTTATAAGTCAATTATGTCACTCTTTATTTGAAGTTCTACCTGGAAAAATACATTCGAAAAGAAATTTGGAAGAATCAGCTATACTGTCAAACTTCATTTTTTCACCAGAAATTTAAACATTTGTTATGGAAAGAGAATGTATGATTATTACAGACATTTACCCTTGATAAGTAGGCTTATTTTTTCAATATTATAGAAAATCTTTAAAAACCCGGGAAAAAAGATTAGAAATGACAGAGAAATCGAAACAATCAAATATGTTGAGATATTGTACTCCAGAGATCATTTCAATTCTATCAGTGAGAAGGCATGGGGAATTAGCTCAAATGGTAGAGCGCTCGCTTTGCATGTGAGAGGTAGCGAGATCGATGCTTGCATTCTCCAAACAATCTTTTGTCTGTCCATTCAAGAACTTTTCTTTGATATTAAGACTGGTGACATTTACAATCAGGTTTATTGATTATACCAAAGGCCTTTAAAATCTCAGCTGGTAGGCAGATGACCACCGCAGCAAAATAACCAAGCCTAGGTTGAGGATTTGATATAGCTTTGAACATATCATTTATTTACTTTGAAAGTAAGGGAGAAAATCTCGATTAACATTGAACACTTTTCAGAGGTTTGATTTGTATGATATAATAGTGGTTTTACTGCATCCTTCAATTCAACACTTTTCCCATTTATAAGTCAATTATGTCACTCTTTATTTGAAGTTCTACCTGGAAAAATACATTCGAAAAGAAATTTGGAAGAATCAGCTATACTGTCAAACTTCATTTTTTCACCAGAAATTTAAACATTTGTTATGGAAAGAGAATGTATGATTATTACAGACATTTACCCTTGATAAGTAGGCTTATTTTTTCAATATTATAGAAAATCTTTAAAAACCCGGGAAAAAAGATTAGAAATGACAGAGAAATCGAAACAATCAAATATGTTGAGATATTGTACTCCAGAGATCATTTCAATTCTATCAGTGAGAAGGCATGGGGAATTAGCTCAAATGGTAGAGCGCTAGCTTTGCATGTGAGAGGTAGCGAAATCGATGCTTGCCTTCTCCAAACAATCTTTTGTCTGTCCATTCAAGAACTTTTCTTTGATATTAAGACTGGTGACATTTACAATCAGGTTTATTGATTATACCAAAGGCCTTTAAAATCTCAGCTGGTAGGCAGATGACCACCGCAGCAAAATAACCAAGCCTAGGTTGAGGATTTGATATAGCTTTGAACATATCATTTATTTACTTTGAAAGTAAGGGAGAAAATCTCGATTAACATTGAACACTTTTCAGAGGTTTGATTTGTATGATATAATAGTGGTTTTACTGCATCCTTCAATTCAACACTTTTCCCATTTATAAGTCAATTATGTCACTCTTTATTTGAAGTTCTACCTGGAAAAATACATTCGAATAGAAATTTGGAAGAATCAGCTATACTGTCAAACTTCATTTTTTCACCAGAAATTTAAACATTTGTTATGGAAAGAGAATGTATGATTATTACAGACATTTACCCTTGATAAGTAGGCTTATTTTTTCAATATTATAGAAAATCTTTAAAAACCCGAGAAAAAAGATTAGAAATGACAGAGAAATCGAAACAATCAAATATGTTGAGATATTGTACTCCAGAGATCATTTCAATTCTATCAGTGAGAAGGCATGGGGAATTAGCTCAAATGGTAGAGCGCTCGCTTTGCATGTGAGAGGTAGCGAGATCGATGCTTGCATTCTCCAAACAATCTTTTGTCTGTCCATTCAAGAACTTTTCTTTGATATTAAGACTGGTGACATTTACAATCAGGTTTATTGATTATACCAAAGGCCTTTAAAATCTCAGCTG
Source organism: Mixophyes fleayi (assembly GCF_038048845.1). Taxonomy (NCBI): domain Eukaryota; kingdom Metazoa; phylum Chordata; class Amphibia; order Anura; family Limnodynastidae; genus Mixophyes; species Mixophyes fleayi. Next base: position 1,028,689 of record NW_027446953.1, on the reverse strand, counting down.
GTAGGCAGATGACCACCGCAGCAAAATAACCAAGCCTAGGTTGAGGATTTGATATAGCTTTGAACATATCATTTATTTACTTTGAAAGTAAGGGAGAAAATCTCGATTAACATTGAACACTTTTCAGAGGTTTGATTTGTATGATATAATAGTGGTTTTACTGCATCCTTCAATTCAACACTTTTCCCATTTATAAGTCAATTATGTCACTCTTTATTTGAAGTTCTACCTGGAAAAATACATTCGAAAAGAAATTTGGAAGAATCAGCTATACTGTCAAACTTCATTTTTTCACCAGAAATTTAAACATTTGTTATGGAAAGAGAATGTATGATTATTACAGACATTTACCCTTGATAAGTAGGCTTATTTTTTCAATATTATAGAAAATCTTTAAAAACCCGGGAAAAAAGATTAGAAATGACAGAGAAATCGAAACAATCAAATATGTTGAGATATTGTACTCCAGAGATCATTTCAATTCTATCAGTGAGAAGGCATGGGGAATTAGCTCAAATGGTAGAGCGCTCGCTTTGCATGTGAGAGGTAGCGAGATCGATGCTTGCATTCTCCAAACAATCTTTTGTCTGTCCATTCAAGAACTTTTCTTTGATATTAAGACTGGTGACATTTACAATCAGGTTTATTGATTATACCAAAGGCCTTTAAAATCTCAGCTGGTAGGCAGATGACCACCGCAGCAAAATAACCAAGCCTAGGTTGAGGATTTGATATAGCTTTGAACATATCATTTATTTACTTTGAAAGTAAGGGAGAAAATCTCGATTAACATTGAACAGTTTTCAGAGGTTTGATTTGTATGATATAATAGTGGTTTTACTGCATCCTTCAATTCAACACTTTTCCCATTTATAAGTCAATTATGTCACTCTTTATTTGAAGTTCTACCTGGAAAAATACATTCGAAAAGAAATTTGGAAGAATCAGCTATACTGTCAAACTTCATTTTTTCACCAGAAATTTAAACATTTGTTATGGAAAGAGAATGTATGATTATTACAGACATTTACCCTTGATAAGTAGGCTTATTTTTTCAATATTATAGAAAATCTTTAAAAACCCGGGAAAAAAGATTAGAAATGACAGAGAAATCGAAACAATCAAATATGTTGAGATATTGTACTCCAGAGATCATTTCAATTCTATCAGTGAGAAGGCATGGGGAATTAGCTCAAATGGTAGAGCGCTCGCTTTGCATGTGAGAGGTAGCGAGATCGATGCTTGCATTCTCCAAACAATCTTTTGTCTGTCCATTCAAGAACTTTTCTTTGATATTAAGACTGGTGACATTTACAATCAGGTTTATTGATTATACCAAAGGCCTTTAAAATCTCAGCTGGTAGGCAGATGACCACCGCAGCAAAATAACCAAGCCTAGGTTGAGGATTTGATATAGCTTTGAACATATCATTTATTTACTTTGAAAGTAAGGGAGAAAATCTCGATTAACATTGAACACTTTTCAGAGGTTTGATTTGTATGATATAATAGTGGTTTTACTGCATCCTTCAATTCAACACTTTTCCCATTTATAAGTCAATTATGTCACTCTTTATTTGAAGTTCTACCTGGAAAAATACATTCGAAAAGAAATTTGGAAGAATCAGCTATACTGTCAAACTTCATTTTTTCACCAGAAATTGAAACATTTGTTATGGAAAGAGAATGTATGATTATTACAGACATTTACCCTTGATAAGTAGGCTTATTTTTTCAATATTATAGAAAATCTTTCAAAACCCGGGAAAAAAGATTAGAAATGACAGAGAAATCGAAACAATCAAATATGTTGAGATATTGTACTCCAGAGATCATTTCAATTCTATCAGTGAGAAGGCATGGGGAATTAGCTCAAATGGTAGAGCGCTCGCTTTGCATGTGAGAGGTAGCGAGATCGATGCTTGCATTCTCCAAACAATCTTTTGTCTGTCCATTCAAGAACTTTTCTTTGATATTAAGACTGGTGACATTTACAATCAGGTTTATTGATTATACCAAAGGCCTTTAAAATCTCAGCTGGTAGGCAGATGACCACCGCAGCAAAATAACCAAGCCTAGGTTGAGGATTTGATATAGCTTTGAACATATCATTTATTTACTTTGAAAGTAAGGGAGAAAATCTCGATTAACATTGAACACTTTTCAGAGGTTTGATTTGTATGATATAATAGTGGTTTTACTGCATCCTTCAATTCAACACTTTTCCCATTTATAAGTCAATTATGTCACTCTTTATTTGAAGTTCTACCTGGAAAAATACATTCGAAAAGAAATTTGGAAGAATCAGCTATACTGTCAAACTTCATTTTTTCACCAGAAATTTAAACATTTGTTATGGAAAGAGAATGTATGATTATTACAGACATTTACCCTTGATAAGTAGGCTTATTTTTTCAATATTATAGAAAATCTTTAAAAACCCGGGAAAAAAGATTAGAAATGACAGAGAAATCGAAACAATCAAATATGTTGAGATATTGTACTCCAGAGATCATTTCAATTCTATCAGTGAGAAGGCATGGGGAATTAGCTCAAATGGTAGAGCGCTTGCTTTGCATGTGAGAGGTAGCAAGATCGATGCTTGCATTCTCCAAACAATCTTTTGTCTGTCCATTCAAGAACTTTTCTTTGATATTAAGACTGGTGACATTTACAATCAGGTTTATTGATTATACCAAAGGCCTTTAAAATCTCAGCTGGTAGGCAGATGACCACCGCAGCAAAATAACCAAGCCTAGGTTGAGGATTTGATATAGCTTTGAACATATCATTTATTTACTTTGAAAGTAAGGGAGAAAATCTCGATTAACATTGAACACTTTTCAGAGGTTTGATTTGTATAATATAATAGTGGTTTTACTGCATCCTTCAATTCAACACTTTTCCCATTTATAAGTCAATTATGTCACTCTTTATTTGAAGTTCTACCTGGAAAAATACATTCGAAAAGAAATTTGGAAGAATCAGCTATACTGTCAAACTTCATTTTTTCACCAGAAATTTAAACATTTGTTATGGAAAGAGAATGTATGATTATTACAGACATTTACCCTTGATAAGTAGGCTTATTTTTTCAATATTATAGAAAATCTTTAAAAACCCGGGAAAAAAGATTAGAAATGACAGAGAAATCGAAACAATCAAATATGTTGAGATATTGTACTCCAGAGATCATTTCAATTCTAGCAGTGAGAAGGCATGGGGAATTAGCTCAAATGGTAGAGCGCTCGCTTTGCATGTGAGAGGTAGCGAGATCGATGCTTGCATTCTCCAAACAATCTTTTGTCTGTCCATTCAAGAACTTTTCTTTGATATTAAGACTGGTGACATTTACAATCAGGTTTATTGATTATACCAAAGGTCTTTAAAATCTCAGCTGGTAGGCAGATGACCACCGCAGCAAAATAACCAAGCCTAGGTTGAGGATTTGATATAGCTTTGAACATATCATTTATTTACTTTGAAAGTAAGGGAGAAAATCTCGATTAACATTGAACACTTTTCAGAGGTTTGATTTGTATGATATAATAGTGGTTTTACTGCATCCTTCAATTCAACACTTTTCCCATTTATAAGTCAATTATGTCACTCTTTATTTGAAGTTCTACCTGGAAAAATACATTCGAAAAGAAATTTGGAAGAATCAGCTATACTGTCAAACTTCATTTTTTCACCAGAAATTTAAACATTTGTTATGGAAAGAGAATGTATGATTATTACAGACATTTACCCTTGATAAGTAGGCTTATTTTTTCAATATTATAGAAAATCTTTAAAAACCCGGGAAAAAAGATTAGAAATGACAGAGAAATCGAAACAATCAAATATGTTGAGATATTGTACTCCAGAGATCATTGCAATTCTATCAGTGAGAAGGCATGGGGAATTAGCTCAAATGGTAGAGCGCTCGCTTAGCATGTGAGAGGTAGTGAGATCGATGCTTGCATTCTCCAAACAATCTTTTGTCTGTCCATTCAAGAACTTTTCTTTGATATTAAGACTGGTGACATTTACAATCAGGTTTATTGATTATACCAAAGGCCTTTAAAATCTCAGCTGGTAGGCAGATGACCACCGCAGCAAAATAACCAAGCCTAGGTTGAGGATTTGATATAGCTTTGAACATATCATTTATTTACTTTGAAAGTAAGGGAGAAAATCTCGATTAACATTGAACACTTTTCAGAGGTTTGATTTGTATGATATAATAGTGGTTTTACTGCATCCTTCAATTCAACACTTTTCCCATTTATAAGTCAATTATGTCACTCTTTATTTGAAGTTCTACCTGGAAAAATACATTCGAAAAGAAATTTGGAAGAATCAGCTATACTGTCAAACTTCATTTTTTCACCAGAAATTGAAACATTTGTTATGGAAAGAGAATGTATGATTATTACAGACATTTACCCTTGATAAGTAGGCTTATTTTTTCAATATTATAGAAAATCTTTCAAAACCCGGGAAAAAAGATTAGAAATGACAGAGAAATCGAAACAATCAAATATGTTGAGATATTGTACTACAGAGATCATTTCAATTCTATCAGTGAGAAGGCATGGGGAATTAGCTCAAATGGTAGAGCGCTCGCTTTGCATGTGAGAGGTAGCGAGATCGATGCTTGCATTCTCCAAACAATCTTTTGTCTGTCCATTCAAGAACTTTTCTTTGATATTAAGACTGGTGACATTTACAATCAGGTTTATTGATTATACCAAAGGCCTTTAAAATCTCAGCTGGTAGGCAGATGACCACCGCAGCAAAATAACCAAGCCTAGGTTGAGGATTTGATATAGCTTTGAACATATCATTTATTTACTTTGAAAGTAAGGGAGAAAATCTCGATTAACATTGAACACTTTTCAGAGGTTTGATTTGTATGATATAATAGTGGTTTTACTGCATCCTTCAATTCAACACTTTTCCCATTTATAAGTCAATTATGTCACTCTTTATTTAAAGTTCTACCGGGAAAAATACATTCGAAAAGAAATTTGGAAGAATCAGCTATACTGTCAAACTTCATTTTTTCACCAGAAATTTAAACATTTGTTATGGAAAGAGAATGTATGATTATTACAGACATTTACCCTTGATAAGTAGGCTTATTTTTTCAATATTATAGAAAATCTTTAAAAACCCGGGAAAAAAGATTAGAAATGACAGAGAAATCGAAACAATCAAATATGTTGAGATATTGTACTCCAGAGATCATTTCAATTCTATCAGTGAGAAGGCATGGGGAATTAGCTCAAATGGTAGAGCGCTCGCTTTGCATGTGAGAGGTAGCGAGATCGATGCTTGCATTCTCCAAACAATCTTTTGTCTGTCCATTCAAGAACTTTTCTTTGATATTAAGACTGGTGACATTTACAATCAGGTTTATTGATTATACCAAAGGCCTTTAAAATCTCAGCTGGTAGGCAGATGACCACCGCAGCAAAATAACCAAGCCTAGGTTGAGGATTTGATATAGCTTTGAACATATCATTTATTTACTTTGAAAGTAAGGGAGAAAATCTCGATTAACATTGAACACTTTTCAGAGGTTTGATTTGTATGATATAATAGTGGTTTTACTGCATCCTTCAATTCAACACTTTTCCCATTTATAAGTCAATTATGTCACTCTTTATTTGAAGTTCTACCTGGAAAAATACATTCGAAAAGAAATTTGGAAGAATCAGCTATACTGTCAAACTTCATTTTTTCACCAGAAATTTAAACATTTGTTATGGAAAGAGAATGTATGATTATTACAGACATTTACCCTTGATAAGTAGGCTTATTTTTTCAATATTATAGAAAATCTTTAAAAACCCGGGAAAAAAGATTAGAAATGACAGAGAAATCGAAACAATCAAATATGTTGAGATATTGTACTCCAGAGATCATTTCAATTCTATCAGTGAGAAGGCATGGGGAATTAGCTCAAATGGTAGAGCGCTCGCTTTGCATGTGAGAGGTAGCGAGATCGATGCTTGCATTCTCCAAACAATCTTTTGTCTGTCCATTCAAGAACTTTTCTTTGATATTAAGACTGGTGACATTTACAATCAGGTTTATTGATTATACCAAAGGCCTTTAAAATCTCAGCTGGTAGGCAGATGACCACCGCAGCAAAATAACCAAGCCTAGGTTGAGGATTTGATATAGCTTTGAACATATCATTTATTTACTTTGAAAGTAAGGGAGAAAATCTCGATTAACATTGAACACTTTTCAGAGGTTTGATTTGTATGATATAATAGTGGTTTTACTGCATCCTTCAATTCAACACTTTTCCCATTTATAAGTCAATTATGTCACTCTTTATTTGAAGTTCTACCTGGAAAAATACATTCGAAAAGAAATTTGGAAGAATCAGCTATACTGTCAAACTTCATTTTTTCACCAGAAATTGAAACATTTGTTATGGAAAGAGAATGTATGATTATTACAGACATTTACCCTTGATAAGTAGGCTTATTTTTTCAATATTATAGAAAATCTTTCAAAACCCGGGAAAAAAGATTAGAAATGACAGAGAAATCGAAACAATCAAATATGTTGAGATATTGTACTCCAGAGATCATTTCAATTCTATCAGTGAGAAGGCATGGGGAATTAGCTCAAATGGTAGAGCGCTCGCTTTGCATGTGAGAGGTAGCGAGATCGATGCTTGCATTCTCCAAACAATCTTTTGTCTGTCCATTCAAGAACTTTTCTTTGATATTAAGACTGGTGACATTTACAATCAGGTTTATTGATTATACCAAAGGCCTTTAAAATCTCAGCTGGTAGGCAGATGACCACCGCAGCAAAATAACCAAGCCTAGGTTGAGGATTTGATATAGCTTTGAACATATCATTTATTTACTTTGAAAGTAAGGGAGAAAATCTCGATTAACATTGAACACTTTTCAGAGGTTTGATTTGTATGATATAATAGTGGTTTTACTGCATCCTTCAATTCAACACTTTTCCCATTTATAAGTCAATTATGTCACTCTTTATTTGAAGTTCTACCTGGAAAAATACATTCGAAAAGAAATTTGGAAGAATCAGCTATACTGTCAAACTTCATTTTTTCACCAGAAATTGAAACATTTGTTATGGAAAGAGAATGTATGATTATTACAGACATTTACCCTTGATAAGTAGGCTTATTTTTTCAATATTATAGAAAATCTTTCAAAACCCGGGAAAAAAGATTAGAAATGACAGAGAAATCGAAACAATCAAATATGTTGAGATATTGTACTCCAGAGATCATTTCAATTCTATCAGTGAGAAGGCATGGGGAATTAGCTCAAATGGTAGAGCGCTCGCTTTGCATGTGAGAGGTAGCGAGATCGATGCTTGCATTCTCCAAACAATCTTTTGTCTGTCCATTCAAGAACTTTTCTTTGATATTAAGACTGGTGACATTTACAATCAGGTTTATTGATTATACCAAAGGCCTTTAAAATCTCAGCTGGTAGGCAGATGACCACCGCAGCAAAATAACCAAGCCTAGGTTGAGGATTTGATATAGCTTTGAACATATCATTTATTTACTTTGAAAGTAAGGGAGAAAATCTCGATTAACATTGAACACTTTTCAGAGGTTTGATTTGTATGATATAATAGTGGTTTTACTGCATCCTTCAATTCAACACTTTTCCCATTTATAAGTCAATTATGTCACTCTTTATTTGAAGTTCTACCTGGAAAAATACATTCGAAAAGAAATTTGGAAGAATCAGCTATACTGTCAAACTTCATTTTTTCACCAGAAATTTAAACATTTGTTATGGAAAGAGAATGTATGATTATTACAGACATTTACCCTTGATAAGTAGGCTTATTTTTTCAATATTATAGAAAATCTTTCAAAACCCGGGAAAAAAGATTAGAAATGACAGAGAAATCGAAACAATCAAATATGTTGAGATATTGTACTCCAGAGATCATTTCAATTCTATCAGTGAGAAGGCATGGGGAATTAGCTCAAATGGTAGAGCGCTCGCTTTGCATGTGAGAGGTAGCGAGATCGATGCTTGCATTCTCCAAACAATCTTTTGTCTGTCCATTCAAGAACTTTTCTTTGATATTAAGACTGGTGACATTTACAATCAGGTTTATTAATTATACCAAAGGCCTTTAAAATCTCAGCTGGTAGGCAGATGACCACCGCAGCAAAATAACCAAGCCTAGGTTGAGGATTTGATATAGCTTTGAACATATCATTTATTTACTTTGAAAGTAAGGGAGAAAATCTCGATTAACATTGAACACTTTTCAGAGGTTTGATTTGTATGATATAATAGTGGTTTTACTGCATCCTTCAATTCAACACTTTTCCCATTTATAAGTCAATTATGTCACTCTTTATTTGAAGTTCTACCTGGAAAAATACATTCGAAAAGAAATTTGGAAGAATCAGCTATACTGTCAAACTTCATTTTTTCACCAGAAATTGAAACATTTGTTATGGAAAGAGAATGTATGATTATTACAGACATTTACCCTTGATAAGTAGGCTTATTTTTTCAATATTATAGAAAATCTTTAAAAACCCGGGAAAAAAGATTAGAAATGACAGAGAAATCGAAACAATCAAATATGTTGAGATATTGTACTCCAGAGATCATTTCAATTCTATCAGTGAGAAGGCATGGGGAATTAGCTCAAATGGTAGAGCGCTCGCTTTGCATGTGAGAGGTAGCGAGATCGATGCTTGCATTCTCCAAACAATCTTTTGTCTGTCCATTCAAGAACTTTTCTTTGATATTAAGACTGGTGACATTTACAATCAGGTTTATTGATTATACCAAAGGCCTTTAAAATCTCAGCTGGTAGGCAGATGACCACCGCAGCAAAATAACCAAGCCTAGGTTGAGGATTTGATATAGCTTTGAACATATCATTTATTTACTTTGAAAGTAAGGGAGAAAATCTCGATTAACATTGAACACTTTTCAGAGGTTTGATTTGTATGATATAATAGTGGTTTTACTGCATCCTTCAATTCAACACTTTTCCCATTTATAAGTCAATTATGTCACTCTTTATTTGAAGTTCTACCTGGAAAAATACATTCGAAAAGAAATTTGGAAGAATCAGCTATACTGTCAAACTTCATTTTTTCACCAGAAATTGAAACATTTGTTATGGAAAGAGAATGTATGATTATTACAGACATTTACCCTTGATAAGTAGGCTTATTTTTTCAATATTATAGAAAATCTTTCAAAACCCGGGAAAAAAGATTAGAAATGACAGAGAAATCGAAACAATCAAATATGTTGAGATATTGTACTCCAGAGATCATTTCAATTCTATCAGTGAGAAGGCATGGGGAATTAGCTCAAATGCTAGAGCGCTCGCTTTGCATGTGAGAGGTAGCGAGATCGATGCTTGCATTCTCCAAACAATCTTTTGTCTGTCCATTCAAGAACTTTTCTTTGATATTAAGACTGGTGACATTTACAATCAGGTTTATTGATTATACCAAAGGCCTTTAAAATCTCAGCTGGTAGGCAGATGACCACCGCAGCAAAATAACCAAGCCTAGGTTGAGGATTTGATATAGCTTTGAACATATCATTTATTTACTTTGAAAGTAAGGGAGAAAATCTCGATTAACATTGAACACTTTTCAGAGGTTTGATTTGTATGATATAATAGTGGTTTTACTGCATCCTTCAATTCAACACTTTTCCCATTTATAAGTCAATTATGTCACTCTTTATTTGAAGTTCTACCTGGAAAAATACATTCGAAAAGAAATTTGGAAGAATCAGCTATACTGTCAAACTTCATTTTTTCACCAGAAATTGAAACATTTGTTATGGAAAGAGAATGTATGATTATTACAGACATTTACCCTTGATAAGTAGGCTTATTTTTTCAATATTATAGAAAATCTTTAAAAACCCGGGAAAAAAGATTAGAAATGACAGAGAAATCGAAACAATCAAATATGTTGAGATATTGTACTCCAGAGATCATTTCAATTCTATCAGTGAGAAGGCATGGGGAATTAGCTCAAATGGTAGAGCGCTCGCTTTGCATGTGAGAGGTAGCGAGATCGATGCTTGCATTCTCCAAACAATCTTTTGTCTGTCCATTCAAGAACTTTTCTTTGATATTAAGACTGGTGACATTTACAATCAGGTTTATTGATTATACCAAAGGCCTTTAAAATCTCAGCTGGTAGGCAGATGACCACCGCAGCAAAATAACCAAGCCTAGGTTGAGGATTTGATATAGCTTTGAACATATCATTTATTTACTTTGAAAGTAAGGGAGAAAATCTCGATTAACATTGAACACTTTTCAGAGGTTTGATTTGTATGATATAATAGTGGTTTTACTGCATCCTTCAATTCAACACTTTTCCCATTTATAAGTCAATTATGTCACTCTTTATTTGAAGTTCTACCTGGAAAAATACATTCGAAAAGAAATTTGGAAGAATCAGCTATACTGTCAAACTTCATTTTTTCACCAGAAATTTAAACATTTGTTATGGAAAGAGAATGTATGATTATTACAGACATTTACCCTTGATAAGTAGGCTTATTTTTTCAATATTATAGAAAATCTTTAAAAACCCGGGAAAAAAGATTAGAAATGACAGAGAAATCGAAACAATCAAATATGTTGAGATATTGTACTCCAGAGATCATTTCAATTCTATCAGTGAGAAGGCATGGGGAATTAGCTCAAATGGTAGAGCGCTCGCTTTGCATGTGAGAGGTAGCAAGATCGATGCTTGCATTCTCCAAACAATCTTTTGTCTGTCCATTCAAGAACTTTTCTTTGATATTAAGACTGGTGACATTTACAATCAGGTTTATTGATTATACCAAAGGCCTTTAAAATCTCAGCTGGTAGGCAGATGACCACCGCAGCAAAATAACCAAGCATAGGTTGAGGATTTGATATAGCTTTGAACATATCATTTATTTACTTTGAAAGTAAGGGAGAAAATCTCGATTAACATTGAACACTTTTCAGAGGTTTGATTTGTATGATATAATAGTGGTTTTACTGCATCCTTCAATTCAACACTTTTCCCATTTATAAGTCAATTATGTCACTCTTTATTTGAAGTTCTACCTGGAAAAATACATTCGAAAAGAAATTTGGAAGAATCAGCTATACTGTCAAACTTCATTTTTTCACCAGAAATTGAAACATTTGTTATGGAAAGAGAATGTATGATTATTACAGACATTTACCCTTGATAAGTAGGCTTATTTTTTCAATATTATAGAAAATCTTTCAAAACCCGGGAAAAAAGATTAGAAATGACAGAGAAATCGAAACAATCAAATATGTTGAGATATTGTACTCCAGAGATCATTTCAATTCTATCAGTGAGAAGGCATGGGGAATTAGCTCAAATGGTAGAGCGCTCGCTTTGCATGTGAGAGGTAGCGAGATCGATGCTTGCATTCTCCAAACAATCTTTTGTCTGTCCATTCAAGAACTTTTCTTTGATATTAAGACTGGTGACATTTACAATCAGGTTTATTGATTATACCAAAGGCCTTTAAAATCTCAGCTGGTAGGCAGATGACCACCGCAGCAAAATAACCAAGCCTAGGTTGAGGATTTGATATAGCTTTGAACATATCATTTATTTACTTTGAAAGTAAGGGAGAAAATCTCGATTAACATTGAACACTTTTCAGAGGTTTGATTTGTATGATATAATAGTGGTTTTACTGCATCCTTCAATTCAACACTTTTCCCATTTATAAGTCAATTATGTCACTCTTTATTTGAAGTTCTACCTGGAAAAATACATTCGAAAAGAAATTTGGAAGAATCAGCTATACTGTCAAACTTCATTTTTTCACCAGAAATTTAAACATTTGTTATGGAAAGAGAATGTATGATTATTACAGACATTTACCCTTGATAAGTAGGCTTATTTTTTCAATATTATAGAAAATCTTTAAAAACCCGGGAAAAAAGATTAGAAATGACAGAGAAATCGAAACAATCAAATATGTTGAGATATTGTACTCCAGAGATCATTTCAATTCTATCAGTGAGAAGGCATGGGGAATTAGCTCAAATGGTAGAGCGCTCGCTTTGCATGTGAGAGGTAGCGAGATCGATGCTTGCATTCTCCAAACAATCTTTTGTCTGTCCATTCAAGAACTTTTCTTTGATATTAAGACTGGTGACATTTACAATCAGGTTTATTGATTATACCAAAGGTCTTTAAAATCTCAGCTGGTAGGCAGATGACCACCGCAGCAAAATAACCAAGCCTAGGTTGAGGATTTGATATAGCTTCGAACATATCATTTATTTACTTTGAAAGTAAGGGAGAAAATCTCGATTAACATTGAACACTTTTCAGAGGTTTGATTTGTATGATATAATAGTGGTTTTACTGCATCCTTCAATTCAACACTTTTCCCATTTATAAGTCAATTATGTCACTCTTTATTTGAAGTTCTACCTGGAAAAATACATTCGAAAAGAAATTTGGAAGAATCAGCTATACTGTCAAACTTCATTTTTTCACCAGAAATTTAAACATTTGTTATGGAAAGAGAATGTATGATTATTACAGACATTTACCCTTGATAAGTAGGCTTATTTTTTCAATATTATAGAAAATCTTTAAAAACCCGGGAAAAAAGATTAGAAATGACAGAGAAATCGAAACAATCAAATATGTTGAGATATTGTACTCCAGAGATCATTTCAATTCTATCAGTGAGAAGGCATGGGGAATTAGCTCAAATGGTAGAGCGCTCGCTTTGCATGTGAGAGGTAGCGAGATCGATGCTTGCATTCTCCAAACAATCTTTTGTCTGTCCATTCAAGAACTTTTCTTTGATATTAAGACTGGTGACATTTACAATCAGGTTTATTGATTATACCAAAGGCCTTTAAAATCTCAGCTGGTAGGCAGATGACCACCGCAGCAAAATAACCAAGCCTAGGTTGAGGATTTGATATAGCTTTGAACATATCATTTATTTACTTTGAAAGTAAGGGAGAAAATCTCGATTAACATTGAACACTTTTCAGAGGTTTGATTTGTATGATATAATAGTGGTTTTACTGCATCCTTCAATTCAACACTTTTCCCATTTATAAGTCAATTATGTCACTCTTTATTTGAAGTTCTACCTGGAAAAATACATTCGAAAAGAAATTTGGAAGAATCAGCTATACTGTCAAACTTCATTTTTTCACCAGAAATTGAAACATTTGTTATGGAAAGAGAATGTATGATTATTACAGACATTTACCCTTGATAAGTAGGCTTATTTTTTCAATATTATAGAAAATCTTTAAAAACCCGGGAAAAAAGATTAGAAATGACAGAGAAATCGAAACAATCAAATATGTTGAGATATTGTACTCCAGAGATCATTTCAATTCTATCAGTGAGAAGGCATGGGGAATTAGCTCAAATGGTAGAGCGCTCGCTTTGCATGTGAGAGGTAGCGAGATCGATGCTTGCATTCTCCAAACAATCTTTTGTCTGTCCATTCAAGAACTTTTCTTTGATATTAAGACTGGTGACATTTACAATCAGGTTTATTGATTATACCAAAGGCCTTTAAAATCTCAGCTGGTAGGCAGATGACCACCGCAGCAAAATAACCAAGCCTAGGTTGAGGATTTGATATAGCTTTGAACATATCATTTATTTACTTTGAAAGTAAGGGAGAAAATCTCGATTAACATTGAACACTTTTCAGAGGTTTGATTTGTATGATATAATAGTGGTTTTACTGCATCCTTCAATTCAACACTTTTCCCATTTATAAGTCAATTATGTCACTCTTTATTTGAAGTTCTACCTGGAAAAATACATTCGAAAAGAAATTTGGAAGAATCAGCTATACTGTCAAACTTCATTTTTTCACCAGAAATTTAAACATTTGTTATGGAAAGAGAATGTATGATTATTACAGACATTTACCCTTGATAAGTAGGCTTATTTTTTCAATATTATAGAAAATCTTTCAAAACCCGGGAAAAAAGATTAGAAATGACAGAGAAATCGAAACAATCAAATATGTTGAGATATTGTACTCCAGAGATCATTTCAATTCTATCAGTGAGAAGGCATGGGGAATTAGCTCAAATGGTAGAGCGCTCGCTTTGCATGTGAGAGGTAGCGAGATCGATGCTTGCATACTCCAAACAATCTTTTGTCTGTCCATTCAAGAACTTTTCTTTGATATTAAGACTGGTGACATTTACAATCAGGTTTATTGATTATACCAAAGGCCTTTAAAATCTCAGCTGGTAGGCAGATGACCACCGCAGCAAAATAACCAAGCCTAGGTTGAGGATTTGATATAGCTTTGAACATATCATTTATTTACTTTGAAAGTAAGGGAGAAAATCTCGATTAACATTGAACACTTTTCAGAGGTTTGATTTGTATGATATAATAGTGGTTTTACTGCATCCTTCAATTCAACACTTTTCCCATTTATAAGTCAATTATGTCACTCTTTATTTGAAGTTCTACCTGGAAAAATACATTCGAAAAGAAATTTGGAAGAATCAGCTATACTGTCAAACTTCATTTTTTCACCAGAAATTTAAACATTTGTTATGGAAAGAGAATGTATGATTATTACAGACATTTACCCTTGATAAGTAGGCTTATTTTTTCAATATTATAGAAAATCTTTAAAAACCCGGGAAAAAAGATTAGAAATGACAGAGAAATCGAAACAATCAAATATGTTGAGATATTGTACTCCAGAGATCATTTCAATTCTATCAGTGAGAAGGCATGGGGAATTAGCTCAAATGGTAGAGCGCTCGCTTTGCATGTGAGAGGTAGCGAGATCGATGCTTGCATTCTCCAAACAATCTTTTGTCTGTCCATTCAAGAACTTTTCTTTGATATTAAGACTGGTGACATTTACAATCAGGTTTATTGATTATACCAAAGGCCTTTAAAATCTCAGCTGGTAGGCAGATGACCACCGCAGCAAAATAACCAAGCCTAGGTTGAGGATTTGATATAGCTTTGAACATATCATTTATTTACTTTGAAAGTAAGGGAGAAAATCTCGATTAACATTGAACACTTTTCAGAGGTTTGATTTGTATGATATAATAGTGGTTTTACTGCATCCTTCAATTCAACACTTTTCCCATTTATAAGTCAATTATGTCACTCTTTATTTGAAGTTCTACCTGGAAAAATACATTCGAAAAGAAATTTGGAAGAATCAGCTATACTGTCAAACTTCATTTTTTCACCAGAAATTTAAACATTTGTTATGGAAAGAGAATGTATGATTATTACAGACATTTACCCTTGATAAGTAGGCTTATTTTTTCAATATTATAGAAAATCTTTCAAAACCCGGGAAAAAAGATTAGAAATGACAGAGAAATCGAAACAATCAAATATGTTGAGATATTGTACTCCAGAGATCATTTCAATTCTATCAGTGAGAAGGCATGGGGAATTAGCTCAAATGGTAGAGCGCTCGCTTTGCATGTGAGAGGTAGCGAGATCGATGCTTGCATTCTCCAAACAATCTTTTGTCTGTCCATTCAAGAACTTTTCTTTGATATTAAGACTGGTGACATTTACAATCAGGTTTATTGATTATACCAAAGGCCTTTAAAATCTCAGCTGGTAGGCAGATGACCACCGCAGCAAAATAACCAAGCCTAGGTTGAGGATTTGATATAGCTTTGAACATATCATTTATTTACTTTGAAAGTAAGGGAGAAAATCTCGATTAACATTGAACACTTTTCAGAGGTTTGATTTGTATGATATAATAGTGGTTTTACTGCATCCTTCAATTCAACACTTTTCCCATTTATAAGTCAATTATGTCACTCTTTATTTGAAGTTCTACCTGGAAAAATACATTCGAAAAGAAATTTGGAAGAATCAGCTATACTGTCAAACTTCATTTTTTCACCAGAAATTTAAACATTTGTTATGGAAAGAGAATGTATGATTATTACAGACATTTACCCTTGATAAGTAGGCTTATTTTTTCAATATTATAGAAAATCTTTAAAAACCCGGGAAAAAAGATTAGAAATGACAGAGAAATCGAAACAATCAAATATGTTGAGATATTGTACTCCAGAGATCATTTCAATTCTATCAGTGAGAAGGCATGGGGAATTAGCTCAAATGGTAGAGCGCTCGCTTTGCATGTGAGAGGTAGCGAGATCGATGCTTGCATTCTCCAAACAATCTTTTGTCTGTCCATTCAAGAACTTTTCTTTGATATTAAGACTGGGGACATTTACAATCAGGTTTATTGATTATACCAAAGGCCTTTAAAATCTCAGCTGGTAGGCAGATGACCACCGCAGCAAAATAACCAAGCCTAGGTTGAGGATTTGATATAGCTTTGAACATATCATTTATTTACTTTGAAAGTAAGGGAGAAAATCTCGATTAACATTGAACACTTTTCAGAGGTTTGATTTGTATGATATAATAGTGGTTTTACTGCATCCTTCAATTCAACACTTTTCCCATTTATAAGTCAATTATGTCACTCTTTATTTGAAGTTCTACCTGGAAAAATACATTCGAAAAGAAATTTGGAAGAATCAGCTATACTGTCAAACTTCATTTTTTCACCAGAAATTTAAACATTTGTTATGGAAAGAGAATGTATGATTATTACAGACATTTACCCTTGATAAGTAGGCTTATTTTTTCAATATTATAGAAAATCTTTAAAAACCCGGGAAAAAAGATTAGAAATGACAGAGAAATCGAAACAATCAAATATGTTGAGATATTGTACTCCAGAGATCATTTCAATTCTATCAGTGAGAAGGCATGGGGAATTAGCTCAAATGGTAGAGCGCTCGCTTTGCATGTGAGAGGTAGCGAGATCGATGCTTGCATTCTCCAAACAATCTTTTGTCTGTCCATTCAAGAACTTTTCTTTGATATTAAGACTGGTGACATTTACAATCAGGTTTATTGATTATACCAAAGGCCTTTAAAATCTCAGCTGGTAGGCAGATGACCACCGCAGCAAAATAACCAAGCCTAGGTTGAGGATTTGATATAGCTTTGAACATATCATTTATTTACTTTGAAAGTAAGGGAGAAAATCTCGATTAACATTGAACACTTTTCAGAGGTTTGATTTGTATGATATAATAGTGGTTTTACTGCATCCTTCAATTCAACACTTTTCCCATTTATAAGTCAATTATGTCACTCTTTATTTGAAGTTCTACCTGGAAAAATACATTCGAAAAGAAATTTGGAAGAATCAGCTATACTGTCAAACTTCATTTTTTCACCAGAAATTTAAACATTTGTTATGGAAAGAGAATGTATGATTATTACAGACATTTACCCTTGATAAGTAGGCTTATTTTTTCAATATTATAGAAAATCTTTCAAAACCCGGGAAAAAAGATTAGAAATGACAGAGAAATCGAAACAATCAAATATGTTGAGATATTGTACTCCAGAGATCATTTCAATTCTATCAGTGAGAAGGCATGGGGAATTAGCTCAAATGGTAGAGCGCTCGCTTTGCATGTGAGAGGTAGCGAGATCGATGCTTGCATTCTCCAAACAATCTTTTGTCTGTCCATTCAAGAACTTTTCTTTGATATTAAGACTGGTGACATTTACAATCAGGTTTATTGATTATACCAAAGGCCTTTAAAATCTCAGCTGGTAGGCAGATGACCACCGCAGCAAAATAACCAAGCCTAGGTTGAGGATTTGATATAGCTTTGAACATATCATTTATTTACTTTGAAAGTAAGGGAGAAAATCTCGATTAACATTGAACACTTTTCAGAGGTTTGATTTGTATGATATAATAGTGGTTTTACTGCATCCTTCAATTCAACACTTTTCCCATTTATAAGTCAATTATGTCACTCTTTATTTGAAGTTCTACCTGGAAAAATACATTCGAAAAGAAATTTGGAAGAATCAGCTATACTGTCAAACTTCATTTTTTCACCAGAAATTGAAACATTTGTTATGGAAAGAGAATGTATGATTATTACAGACATTTACCCTTGATAAGTAGGCTTATTTTTTCAATATTATAGAAAATCTTTAAAAACCCGGGAAAAAAGATTAGAAATGACAGAGAAATCGAAACAATCAAATATGTTGAGATATTGTACTCCAGAGATCATTTCAATTCTATCAGTGAGAAGGCATGGGGAATTAGCTCAAATGGTAGAGCGCTCGCTTTGCATGTGAGAGGTAGCGAGATCGATGCTTGCATTCTCCAAACAATCTTTTGTCTGTCCATTCAAGAACTTTTCTTTGATATTAAGACTGGTGACATTTACAATCAGGTTTATTGATTATACCAAAGGCCTTTAAAATCTCAGCTGGTAGGCAGATGACCACCGCAGCAAAATAACCAAGCCTAGGTTGAGGATTTGATATAGCTTTGAACATATCATTTATTTACTTTGAAAGTAAGGGAGAAAATCTCGATTAACATTGAACACTTTTCAGAGGTTTGATTTGTATGATATAATAGTGGTTTTACTGCATCCTTCAATTCAACACTTTTCCCATTTATAAGTCAATTATGTCACTCTTTATTTGAAGTTCTACCTGGAAAAATACATTCGAAAAGAAATTTGGAAGAATCAGCTATACTGTCAAACTTCATTTTTACACCAGAAATTGAAACATTTGTTATGGAAAGAGAATGTATGATTATTACAGACATTTACCCTTGATAAGTAGGCTTATTTTTTCAATATTATAGGAAATCTTTAAAAACCCGGTAAAAAAGATTAGAAATGACAGAGAAATCGAAACAATCAAATATGTTGAGACATTGTACTCCAGAGATCATTTCAATTCTATTAGTGAGAAGGCATGGGGAATTAGCTCAAATGGTAGAGCGCTCGCTTTGCATGTAAGAAGTAGCGAGATCGATACTCACATTTTCCAAACAATCTTTTGTCTGTCCATTCAAGAACTTTTCTTTGATATTAAGACTGGTGACATTTACAATCAGGTTTATTGATTATACCAAAGGCCTTTAAAATCTCAGCTGGTAGGCAGATGACCACCGCAGCAAAATAACCAAGCCTAGGTTGAGGATTTGATATAGCTTTGAACATATCATTTATTTACTTTGAAAGTAGGGGAGAAAATCTCGATTAACATTGAACACTTTTCAGAGGTTTGATTTGTATGATATAATAGTGGTTTTACTGCATCCTTCAATTCAACACTTTTCCCATTTATAAGTCAATTATGTCACTCTTTATTTGAAGTTCTACCTGGAAAAATACATTCGAAAAGAAATTTGGAAGAATCAGCTATACTGTCAAACTTCATTTTTTCACCAGAAATTGAAACATTTGTTATGGAAAGAGAATGTATGATTATTACAGACATTTACCCTTGATAAGTAGGCTTATTTTTTCAATATTATAGAAAATCTTTCAAAACCCGGGAAAAAAGATTAGAAATGACAGAGAAATCGAAACAATCAAATATGTTGAGATATTGTACTCCAGAGATCATTTCAATTCTATCAGTGAGAAGGCATGGGGAATTAGCTCAAATGGTAGAGCGCTCGCTTTGCATGTGAGAGGTAGCGAGATCGATGCTTGCATTCTCCAAACAATCTTTTGTCTGTCCATTCAAGAACTTTTCTTTGATATTAAGACTGGTGACATTTACAATCAGGTTTATTGATTATACCAAAGGCCTTTAAAATCTCAGCTGGTAGGCAGATGACCACCGCAGCAAAATAACCAAGCCTAGGTTGAGGATTTGATATAGCTTTGAACATATCATTTATTTACTTTGAAAGTAAGGGAGAAAATCTCGATTAACATTGAACACTTTTCAGAGGTTTGATTTGTATGATATAATAGTGGTTTTACTGCATCCTTCAATTCAACACTTTTCCCATTTATAAGTCAATTATGTCACTCTTTATTTGAAGTTCTACCTGGAAAAATACATTCGAAAAGAAATTTGGAAGAATCAGCTATACTGTCAAACTTCATTTTTTCACCAGAAATTTAAACATTTGTTATGGAAAGAGAATGTATGATTATTACAGACATTTACCCTTGATAAGTAGGCTTATTTTTTCAATATTATAGAAAATCTTTAAAAACCCGGGAAAAAAGATTAGAAATGACAGAGAAATTGAAACAATCAAATATGTTGAGATATTGTACTCCAGAGATCATTTCAATTCTATCAGTGAGAAGGCATGGGGAATTAGCTCAAATGGTAGAGCGCTCGCTTTGCATGTGAGAGGTAGCGAGATCGATGCTTGCATTCTCCAAACAATCTTTTGTCTGTCCATTCAAGAACTTTTCTTTGATATTAAGACTGGTGACATTTACAATCAGGTTTATTGATTATACCAAAGGCCTTTAAAATCTCAGCTGGTAGGCAGATGACCACCGCAGCAAAATAACCAAGCCTAGGTTGAGGATTTGATATAGCTTTGAACATATCATTTATTTACTTTGAAAGTAAGGGAGAAAATCTCGATTAACATTGAACACTTTTCAGAGGTTTGATTTGTATGATATAATAGTGGTTTTACTGCATCCTTCAATTCAACACTTTTCCCATTTATAAGTCAATTATGTCACTCTTTATTTGAAGTTCTACCTGGAAAAATACATTCGAAAAGAAATTTGGAAGAATCAGCTATACTGTCAAACTTCATTTTTACACCAGAAATTGAAACATTTGTTATGGAAAGAGAATGTATGATTATTACAGACATTTACCCTTGATAAGTAGGCTTATTTTTTCAATATTATAGGAAATCTTTAAAAACCCGGTAAAAAAGATTAGAAATGACAGAGAAATCGAAACAATCAAATATGTTGAGACATTGTACTCCAGAGATCATTTCAATTCTATTAGTGAGAAGGCATGGGGAATTAGCTCAAATGGTAGAGCGCTCGCTTTGCATGTAAGAAGTAGCGAGATCGATACTCACATTTTCCAAACAATCTTTTGTCTGTCCATTCAAGAACTTTTCTTTGATATTAAGACTGGTGACATTTACAATCAGGTTTATTGATTATACCAAAGGCCTTTAAAATCTCAGCTGGTAGGCAGATGACCACCGCAGCAAAATAACCAAGCCTAGGTTGAGGATTTGATATAGCTTTGAACATATCATTTATTTACTTTGAAAGTAGGGGAGAAAATCTCGATTAACATTGAACACTTTTCAGAGGTTTGATTTGTATGATATAATAGTGGTTTTACTGCATCCTTCAATTCAACACTTTTCCCATTTATAAGTCAATTATGTCACTCTTTATTTGAAGTTCTACCTGGAAAAATACATTCGAAAAGAAATTTGGAAGAATCAGCTATACTGTCAAACTTCATTTTTTCACCAGAAATTGAAACATTTGTTATGGAAAGAGAATGTATGATTATTACAGACATTTACCCTTGATAAGTAGGCTTATTTTTTCAATATTATAGAAAATCTTTCAAAACCCGGGAAAAAAGATTAGAAATGACAGAGAAATCGAAACAATCAAATATGTTGAGATATTGTACTCCAGAGATCATTTCAATTCTATCAGTGAGAAGGCATGGGGAATTAGCTCAAATGGTAGAGCGCTCGCTTTGCATGTGAGAGGTAGCGAGATCGATGCTTGCATTCTCCAAACAATCTTTTGTCTGTCCATTCAAGAACTTTTCTTTGATATTAAGACTGGTGACATTTACAATCAGGTTTATTGATTATACCAAAGGCCTTTAAAATCTCAGCTGGTAGGCAGATGACCACCGCAGCAAAATAACCAAGCCTAGGTTGAGGATTTGATATAGCTTTGAACATATCATTTATTTACTTTGAAAGTAAGGGAGAAAATCTCGATTAACATTGAACACTTTTCAGAGGTTTGATTTGTATGATATAATAGTGGTTTTACTGCATCCTTCAATTCAACACTTTTCCCATTTATAAGTCAATTATGTCACTCTTTATTTGAAGTTCTACCTGGAAAAATACATTCGAAAAGAAATTTGGAAGAATCAGCTATACTGTCAAACTTCATTTTTACACCAGAAATTGAAACATTTGTTATGGAAAGAGAATGTATGATTATTACAGACATTTACCCTTGATAAGTAGGCTTATTTTTTCAATATTATAGGAAATCTTTAAAAACCCGGTAAAAAAGATTAGAAATGACAGAGAAATCGAAACAATCAAATATGTTGAGACATTGTACTCCAGAGATCATTTCAATTCTATTAGTGAGAAGGCATGGGGAATTAGCTCAAATGGTAGAGCGCTCACTTTGCATGTAAGAAGTAGCGAGATCGATACTCACATTTTCCAAACAATCTTTTGTCTGTCCATTCAAGAACTTTTCTTTGATATTAAGACTGGTGACATTTACAATCAGGTTTATTGATTATACCAAAGGCCTTTAAAATCTCAGCTGGTAGGCAGATGACCACCGCAGCAAAATAACCAAGCCTAGGTTGAGGATTTGATATAGCTTTGAACATATCATTTATTTATTTGAAAGTAGGGGAGAAAATCTCGATTAACATTGAACACTTTTCAGAGGTTTGATTTGTATGATATAATAGTGGTTTTACTGCATCCTTCAATTCAACACTTTTCCCATTTATAAGTCAATTATGTCACTCTTTATTTGAAGTTCTACCTGGAAAAATACATTCGAAAAGAAATTTGGAAGAATCAGCTATACTGTCAAACTTCATTTTTTCACCAGAAATTGAAACATTTGTTATGGAAAGAGAATGTATGATTATTACAGACATTTACCCTTGATAAGTAGGCTTATTTTTTCAATATTATAGAAAATCTTTAAAAACCCGGGAAAAAAGATTAGAAATGACAGAGAAATCGAAACAATCAAATATGTTGAGATATTGTACTCCAGAGATCATTTCAATTCTATCAGTGAGAAGGCATGGGGAATTAGCTCAAATGGTAGAGCGCTCGCTTTGCATGTGAGAGGTAGCGAGATCGATGCTTGCATTCTCCAAACAATCTTTTGTCTGTCCATTCAAGAACTTTTCTTTGATATTAAGACTGGTGACATTTACAATCAGGTTTATTGATTATACCAAAGGCCTTTAAAATCTCAGCTGGTAGGCAGATGACCACCGCAGCAAAATAACCAAGCCTAGGTTGAGGATTTGATATAGCTTTGAACATATCATTTATTTACTTTGAAAGTAAGGGAGAAAATCTCGATTAACATTGAACACTTTTCAGAGGTTTGATTTGTATGATATAATAGTGGTTTTACTGCATCCTTCAATTCAACACTTTTCCCATTTATAAGTCAATTATGTCACTCTTTATTTGAAGTTCTACCTGGAAAAATACATTCGAAAAGAAATTTGGAAGAATCAGCTATACTGTCAAACTTCATTTTTTCACCAGAAATTGAAACATTTGTTATGGAAAGAGAATGTATGATTATTACAGACATTTACCCTTGATAAGTAGGCTTATTTTTTCAATATTATAGAAAATCTTTAAAAACCCGGGAAAAAAGATTAGAAATGACAGAGAAATCGAAACAATCAAATATGTTGAGATATTGTACTCCAGAGATCATTTCAATTCTATCAGTGTGAAGGCATGGGGAATTAGCTCAAATGGTAGAGCGCTCGCTTTGCATGTGAGAGGTAGCGAGATCGATGCTTGCATTCTCCAAACAATCTTTTGTCTGTCCATTCAAGAACTTTTCTTTGATATTAAGACTGGTGACATTTACAATCAGGTTTATTGATTATACCAAAGGCCTTTAAAATCTCAGCTGGTAGGCAGATGACCACCGCAGCAAAATAACCAAGCCTAGGTTGAGGATTTGATATAGCTTTGAACATATCATTTATTTACTTTGAAAGTAAGGGAGAAAATCTCGATTAACATTGAACACTTTTCAGAGGTTTGATTTGTATGATATAATAGTGGTTTTACTGCATCCTTCAATTCAACACTTTTCCCATTTATAAGTCAATTATGTCACTCTTTATTTGAAGTTCTACCTGGAAAAATACATTCGAAAAGAAATTTGGAAGAATCAGCTATACTGTCAAACTTCATTTTTACACCAGAAATTGAAACATTTGTTATGGAAAGAGAATGTATGATTATTACAGACATTTACCCTTGATAAGTAGGCTTATTTTTTCAATATTATAGGAAATCTTTAAAAATCCGGTAAAAAAGATTAGAAATGACAGAGAAATCGAAACAATCAAATATGTTGAGACATTGTACTCCAGAGATCATTTCAATTCTATTAGTGAGAAGGCATGGGGAATTAGCTCAAATGGTAGAGCGCTCGCTTTGCATGTAAGAAGTAGCGAGATCGATACTCACATTTTCCAAACAATCTTTTGTCTGTCCATTCAAGAACTTTTCTTTGATATTAAGACTGGTGACATTTACAATCAGGTTTATTGATTATACCAAAGGCCTTTAAAATCTCAGCTGGTAGGCAGATGACCACCGCAGCAAAATAACCAAGCCTAGGTTGAGGATTTGATATAGCTTTGAACATATCATTTATTTACTTTGAAAGTAGGGGAGAAAATCTCGATTAACATTGAACACTTTTCAGAGGTTTGATTTGTATGATATAATAGTGGTTTTACTGCATCCTTCAATTCAACACTTTTCCCATTTATAAGTCAATTATGTCACTCTTTATTTGAAGTTCTACCTGGAAAAATACATTCGAAAAGAAATTTGGAAGAATCAGCTATACTGTCAAACTTCATTTTTTCACCAGAAATTGAAACATTTGTTATGGAAAGAGAATGTATGATTATTACAGACATTTACCCTTGATAAGTAGGCTTATTTTTTCAATATTATAGAAAATCTTTCAAAACCCGGGAAAAAAGATTAGAAATGACAGAGAAATCGAAACAATCAAATATGTTGAGATATTGTACTCCAGAGATCATTTCAATTCTATCAGTGAGAAGGCATGGGGAATTAGCTCAAATGGTAGAGCGCTCGCTTTGCATGTGAGAGGTAGCGAGATCGATGCTTGCATTCTCCAAACAATCTTTTGTCTGTCCATTCAAGAACTTTTCTTTGATATTAAGACTGGTGACATTTACAATCAGGTTTATTGATTATACCAAAGGCCTTTAAAATCTCAGCTGGTAGGCAGATGACCACCGCAGCAAAATAACCAAGCCTAGGTTGAGGATTTGATATAGCTTTGAACATATCATTTATTTACTTTGAAAGTAAGGGAGAAAATCTCGATTAACATTGAACACTTTTCAGAGGTTTGATTTGTATGATATAATAGTGGTTTTACTGCATCCTTCAATTCAACACTTTTCCCATTTATAAGTCAATTATGTCACTCTTTATTTGAAGTTCTACCTGGAAAAATACATTCGAAAAGAAATTTGGAAGAATCAGCTATACTGTCAAACTTCATTTTTACACCAGAAATTTAAACATTTCTTATGGAAAGAGAATGTATGATTATTACAGACATTTACCCTTGATAAGTAGGCTTATTTTTTCAATATTATAGGAAATCTTTAAAAACCCGGTAAAAAAGATTAGAAATGACAGAGAAATCGAAACAATCAAATATGTTGAGACATTGTACTCCAGAGATCATTTCAATTCTATTAGTGAGAAGGCATGGGGAATTAGCTCAAATGGTAGAGCGCTCGCTTTGCATGTAAGAAGTAGCGAGATCGATACTCACATTTTCCAAACAATCTTTTGTCTGTCCATTCAAGAACTTTTCTTTGATATTAAGACTGGTGACATTTACAATCAGGTTTATTGATTATACCAAAGGCCTTTAAAATCTCAGCTGGTAGGCAGATGACCACCGCAGCAAAATAACCAAGCCTAGGTTGAGGATTTGATATAGCTTTGAACATATCATTTATTTACTTTGAAAGTAGGGGAGAAAATCTCGATTAACATTGAACACTTTTCAGAGGTTTGATTTGTATGATATAATAGTGGTTTTACTGCATCCTTCAATTCAACACTTTTCCCATTTATAAGTCAATTATGTCACTCTTTATTTGAAGTTCTACCTGGAAAAATACATTCGAAAAGAAATTTGGAAGAATCAGCTATACTGTCAAACTTCATTTTTTCACCAGAAATTGAAACATTTGTTATGGAAAGAGAATGTATGATTATTACAGACATTTACCCTTGATAAGTAGGCTTATTTTTTCAATATTATAGAAAATCTTTCAAAACCCGGGAAAAAAGATTAGAAATGACAGAGAAATCGAAACAATCAAATATGTTGAGATATTGTACTCCAGAGATCATTTCAATTCTATCAGTGAGAAGGCATGGGGAATTAGCTCAAATGGTAGAGCGCTCGCTTCGCATGTGAGAGGTAGTGAGATCGATGCTCGCATTCTCCAATCATTTTTGTCTTTCCATTCAAGAACTTTTCTTTGATATTAAGACTGGTGACATTTACAATCAGGTTTATTGATTATACCAAAGGCCTTTAAAATCTCAGCTGGTAGGCAGATGACCACCGCAGCAAAATAACCAAGCCTAGGTTGAGGATTTGATATAGCTTTGAACATATCATTTATTTACTTTGAAAGTAAGGGAGAAAATCTCGATTAACATTGAACACTTTTCAGAGGTTTGATTTGTATGATATAATAGTGGTTTTACTGCATCCTTCAATTCAACACTTTTCCCATTTATAAGTCAATTATGTCACTCTTTATTTGAAGTTCTACCTGGAAAAATACATTCGAAAAGAAATTTGGAAGAATCAGCTATACTGTCAAACTTCATTTTTTCACCAGAAATTTAAACATTTGTTATGGAAAGAGAATGTATGATTATTACAGACATTTACCCTTGATAAGTAGGCTTATTTTTTCAATATTATAGAAAATCTTTAAAAACCCGGGAAAAAAGATTAGAAATGACAGAGAAATCGAAACAATCAAATATGTTGAGATATTGTACTCCAGAGATCATTTCAATTCTATCAGTGAGAAGGCATGGGGAATTAGCTCAAATGGTAGAGCGCTCGCTTCGCATGTGAGAGGTAGTGAGATCGATGCTCGCATTCTCCAATCATTTTTGTCTTTCCATTCAAGAACTTTTCTTTGATATTAAGACTGGTGACATTTACAATCAGGTTTATTGATTATACCAAAGGCCTTTAAAATCTCAGCTGGTAGGCAGATGACCACCGCAGCAAAATAACCAAGCCTAGGTTGAGGATTTGATATAGCTTTGAACATATCATTTATTTACTTTGAAAGTAAGGGAGAAAATCTCGATTAACATTGAACACTTTTCAGAGGTTTGATTTGTATGATATAATAGTGGTTTTACTGCATCCTTCAATTCAACACTTTTCCCATTTATAAGTCAATTATGTCACTCTTTATTTGAAGTTCTACCTGGAAAAATACATTCGAAAAGAAATTTGGAAGAATCAGCTATACTGTCAAACTTCATTTTTTCACCAGAAATTTAAACATTTGTTATGGAAAGAGAATGTATGATTATTACAGACATTTACCCTTGATAAGTAGGCTTATTTTTTCAATATTATAGAAAATCTTTAAAAACCCGGGAAAAAAGATTAGAAATGACAGAGAAATCGAAACAATCAAATATGTTGAGATATTGTACTCCAGAGATCATTTCAATTCTATCAGTGAGAAGGCATGGGGAATTAGCTCAAATGGTAGAGCGCTCGCTTCGCATGTGAGAGGTAGTGAGATCGATGCTCGCATTCTCCAATCATTTTTGTCTTTCCATTCAAGAACTTTTCTTTGATATTAAGACTGGTGACATTTACAATCAGGTTTATTGATTATACCAAAGGCCTTTAAAATCTCAGCTGGTAGGCAGATGACCACCGCAGCAAAATAACCAAGCCTAGGTTGAGGATTTGATATAGCTTTGAACATATCATTTATTTACTTTGAAAGTAAGGGAGAAAATCTCGATTAACATTGAACACTTTTCAGAGGTTTGATTTGTATGATATAATAGTGGTTTTACTGCATCCTTCAATTCAACACTTTTCCCATTTATAAGTCAATTATGTCACTCTTTATTTGAAGTTCTACCTGGAAAAATACATTCGAAAAGAAATTTGGAAGAATCAGCTATACTGTCAAACTTCATTTTTTCACCAGAAATTTAAACATTTGTTATGGAAAGAGAATGTATGATTATTACAGACATTTACCCTTGATAAGTAGGCTTATTTTTTCAATATTATAGAAAATCTTTAAAAACCCGGGAAAAAAGATTAGAAATGACAGAGAAATCGAAACAATCAAATATGTTGAGATATTGTACTCCAGAGATCATTTCAATTCTATCAGTGAGAAGGCATGGGGAATTAGCTCAAATGGTAGAGCGCTCGCTTCGCATGTGAGAGGTAGTGAGATCGATGCTCGCATTCTCCAATCATTTTTGTCTTTCCATTCAAGAACTTTTCTTTGATATTAAGACTGGTGACATTTACAATCAGGTTTATTGATTATACCAAAGGCCTTTAAAATCTCAGCTGGTAGGCAGATGACCACCGCAGCAAAATAACCAAGCCTAGGTTGAGGATTTGATATAGCTTTGAACATATCATTTATTTACTTTGAAAGTAAGGGAGAAAATCTCGATTAACATTGAACACTTTTCAGAGGTTTGATTTGTATGATATAATAGTGGTTTTACTGCATCCTTCAATTCAACACTTTTCCCATTTATAAGTCAATTATGTCACTCTTTATTTGAAGTTCTACCTGGAAAAATACATTCGAAAAGAAATTTGGAAGAATCAGCTATACTGTCAAACTTCATTTTTTCACCAGAAATTTAAACATTTGTTATGGAAAGAGAATGTATGATTATTACAGACATTTACCCTTGATAAGTAGGCTTATTTTTTCAATATTATAGAAAATCTTTAAAAACCCGGGAAAAAAGATTAGAAATGACAGAGAAATCGAAACAATCAAATATGTTGAGATATTGTACTCCAGAGATCATTTCAATTCTATCAGTGAGAAGGCATGGGGAATTAGCTCAAATGGTAGAGCGCTCGCTTTGCATGTGAGAGGTAGCGAGATCGATGCTTGCATTCTCCAAACAATCTTTTGTCTGTCCATTCAAGAACTTTTCTTTGATATTAAGACTGGTGACATTTACAATCAGGTTTATTGATTATACCAAAGGCCTTTAAAATCTCAGCTGGTAGGCAGATGACCACCGCAGCAAAATAACCAAGCCTAGGTTGAGGATTTGATATAGCTTTGAACATATCATTTATTTACTTTGAAAGTAAGGGAGAAAATCTCGATTAACATTGAACACTTTTCAGAGGTTTGATTTGTATGATATAATAGTGGTTTTACTGCATCCTTCAATTCAACACTTTTCCCATTTATAAGTCAATTATGTCACTCTTTATTTGAAGTTCTACCTGGAAAAATACATTCGAAAAGAAATTTGGAAGAATCAGCTATACTGTCAAACTTCATTTTTACACCAGAAATTGAAACATTTGTTATGGAAAGAGAATGTATGATTATTACAGACATTTACCCTTGATAAGTAGGCTTATTTTTTCAATATTATAGGAAATCTTTAAAAACCCGGTAAAAAAGATTAGAAATGACAGAGAAATCGAAACAATCAAATATGTTGAGACATTGTACTCCAGAGATCATTTCAATTCTATTAGTGAGAAGGCATGGGGAATTAGCTCAAATGGTAGAGCGCTCGCTTTGCATGTAAGAAGTAGCGAGATCGATACTCACATTTTCCAAACAATCTTTTGTCTGTCCATTCAAGAACTTTTCTTTGATATTAAGACTGGTGACATTTACAATCAGGTTTATTGATTATACCAAAGGCCTTTAAAATCTCAGCTGGTAGGCAGATGACCACCGCAGCAAAATAACCAAGCCTAGGTTGAGGATTTGATATAGCTTTGAACATATCATTTATTTACTTTGAAAGTAGGGGAGAAAATCTCGATTAACATTGAACACTTTTCAGAGGTTTGATTTGTATGATATAATAGTGGTTTTACTGCATCCTTCAATTCAACACTTTTCCCATTTATAAGTCAATTATGTCACTCTTTATTTGAAGTTCTACCTGGAAAAATACATTCGAAAAGAAATTTGGAAGAATCAGCTATACTGTCAAACTTCATTTTTTCACCAGAAATTGAAACATTTGTTATGGAAAGAGAATGTATGATTATTACAGACATTTACCCTTGATAAGTAGGCTTATTTTTTCAATATTATAGAAAATCTTTCAAAACCCGGGAAAAAAGATTAGAAATGACAGAGAAATCGAAACAATCAAATATGTTGAGATATTGTACTCCAGAGATCATTTCAATTCTATCAGTGAGAAGGCATGGGGAATTAGCTCAAATGGTAGAGCGCTCGCTTTGCATGTGAGAGGTAGCGAGATCGATGCTTGCATTCTCCAAACAATCTTTTGTCTGTCCATTCAAGAACTTTTCTTTGATATTAAGACTGGTGACATTTACAATCAGGTTTATTGATTATACCAAAGGCCTTTAAAATCTCAGCTGGTAGGCAGATGACCACCGCAGCAAAATAACCAAGCCTAGGTTGAGGATTTGATATAGCTTTGAACATATCATTTATTTACTTTGAAAGTAAGGGAGAAAATCTCGATTAACATTGAACACTTTTCAGAGGTTTGATTTGTATGATATAATAGTGGTTTTACTGCATCCTTCAATTCAACACTTTTCCCATTTATAAGTCAATTATGTCACTCTTTATTTGAAGTTCTACCTGGAAAAATACATTCGAAAAGAAATTTGGAAGAATCAGCTATACTGTCAAACTTCATTTTTTCACCAGAAATTTAAACATTTGTTATGGAAAGAGAATGTATGATTATTACAGACATTTACCCTTGATAAGTAGGCTTATTTTTTCAATATTATAGAAAATCTTTAAAAACCCGGGAAAAAAGATTAGAAATGACAGAGAAATCGAAACAATCAAATATGTTGAGATATTGTACTCCAGAGATCATTTCAATTCTATCAGTGAGAAGGCATGGGGAATTAGCTCAAATGGTAGAGCGCTCACTTTGCATGTGAGAGGTAGCGAGATCGATGCTTGCATTCTCCAAACAATCTTTTGTCTGTCCATTCAAGAACTTTTCTTTGATATTAAGACTGGTGACATTTACAATCAGGTTTATTGATTATACCAAAGGCCTTTAAAATCTCAGCTGGTAGGCAGATGACCACCGCAGCAAAATAACCAAGCCTAGGTTGAGGATTTGATATAGCTTTGAACATATCATTTATTTACTTTGAAAGTAAGGGAGAAAATCTCGATTAACATTGAACACTTTTCAGAGGTTTGATTTGTATGATATAATAGTGGTTTTACTGCATCCTTCAATTCAACACTTTTCCTATTTATAAGTCAATTATGTCACTCTTTATTTGAAGTTCTACCTGGAAAAATACATTCGAAAAGAAATTTGGAAGAATCAGCTATACTGTCAAACTTCATTTTTTCACCAGAAATTTAAACATTTGTTATGGAAAGAGAATGTATGATTATTACAGACATTTACCCTTGATAAGTAGGCTTATTTTTTCAATATTATAGAAAATCTTTAAAAACCCGGGAAAAAAGATTAGAAATGACAGAGAAATCGAAACAATCAAATATGTTGAGATATTGTACTCCAGAGATCATTTCAATTCTATCAGTGAGAAGGCATGGGGAATTAGCTCAAATGGTAGAGCGCTCGCTTTGCATGTGAGAGGTAGCGAGATCGATGCTTGCATTCTCCAAACAATCTTTTGTCTGTCCATTCAAGAACTTTTCTTTGATATTAAGACTGGTGACATTTACAATCAGGTTTATTGATTATACCAAAGGCCTTTAAAATCTCAGCTGGTAGGCAGATGACCACCGCAGCAAAATAACCAAGCCTAGGTTGAGGATTTGATATAGCTTTGAACATATCATTTATTTACTTTGAAAGTAAGGGAGAAAATCTCGATTAACATTGAACACTTTTCAGAGGTTTGATTTGTATGATATAATAGTGGTTTTACTGCATCCTTCAATTCAACACTTTTCCCATTTATAAGTCAATTATGTCACTCTTTATTTGAAGTTCTACCTGGAAAAATACATTCGAAAAGAAATTTGGAAGAATCAGCTATACTGTCAAACTTCATTTTTTCACCAGAAATTTAAACATTTGTTATGGAAAGAGAATGTATGATTATTACAGACATTTACCCTTGATAAGTAGGCTTATTTTTTCAATATTATAGAAAATCTTTAAAAACCCGGGAAAAAAGATTAGAAATGACAGAGAAATCGAAACAATCAAATATGTTGAGATATTGTACTCCAGAGATCATTTCAATTCTATCAGTGAGAAGGCATGGGGAATTAGCTCAAATGGTAGAGCGCTCGCTTTGCATGTGAGAGGTAGCGAGATCGATGCTTGCATTCTCCAAACAATCTTTTGTCTGTCCATTCAAGAACTTTTCTTTGATATTAAGACTGGTGACATTTACAATCAGGTTTATTGATTATACCAAAGGCCTTTAAAATCTCAGCTGGTAGGCAGATGACCACCGCAGCAAAATAACCAAGCCTAGGTTGAGGATTTGATATAGCTTTGAACATATCATTTATTTACTTTGAAAGTAAGGGAGAAAATCTCGATTAACATTGAACACTTTTCAGAGGTTTGATTTGTATGATATAATAGTGGTTTTACTGCATCCTTCAATTCAACACTTTTCCCATTTATAAGTCAATTATGTCACTCTTTATTTGAAGTTCTACCTGGAAAAATACATTCGAAAAGAAATTTGGAAGAATCAGCTATACTGTCAAACTTCATTTTTTCACCAGAAATTTAAACATTTGTTATGGAAAGAGAATGTATGATTATTACAGACATTTACCCTTGATAAGTAGGCTTATTTTTTCAATATTATAGAAAATCTTTAAAAACCCGGGAAAAAAGATTAGAAATGACAGAGAAATCGAAACAATCAAATATGTTGAGATATTGTACTCCAGAGATCATTTCAATTCTATCAGTGAGAAGGCATGGGGAATTAGCTCAAATGGTAGAGCGCTCGCTTTGCATGTGAGAGGTAGCGAGATCGATGCTTGCATTCTCCAAACAATCTTTTGTCTGTCCATTCAAGAACTTTTCTTTGATATTAAGACTGGTGACATTTACAATCAGGTTTATTGATTATACCAAAGGCCTTTAAAATCTCAGCTGGTAGGCAGATGACCACCGCAGCAAAATAACCAAGCTTAGGTTGAGGATTTGATATAGCTTTGAACATATCATTTATTTACTTTGAAAGTAAGGGAGAAAATCTCGATTAACATTGAACACTTTTCAGAGGTTTGATTTGTATGATATAATAGTGGTTTTACTGCATCCTTCAATTCAACACTATTCCCATTTATAAGTCAATTATGTCACTCTTTATTTGAAGTTCTACCTGGAAAAATACATTCGAAAAGAAATTTGGAAGAATCAGCTATACTGTCAAACTTCATTTTTTCACCAGAAATTTAAACATTTGTTATGGAAAGAGAATGTATGATTATTACAGACATTTACCCTTGATAAGTAGGCTTATTTTTTCAATATTATAGAAAATCTTTAAAAACCCGGGAAAAAAGATTAGAAATGACAGAGAAATCGAAACAATCAAATATGTTGAGATATTGTACTCCAGAGATCATTTCAATTCTATCAGTGAGAAGGCATGGGGAATTAGCTCAAATGGTAGAGCGCTTGCTTTGCATGTGAGAGGTAGCGAGATCGATGCTTGCATTCTCCAAACAATCTTTTGTCTGTCCATTCAAGAACTTTTCTTTGATATTAAGACTGGTGACATTTACAATCAGGTTTATTGATTATACCAAAGGCCTTTAAAATCTCAGCTGGTAGGCAGATGACCACCGCAGCAAAATAACCAAGCCTAGGTTGAGGATTTGATATAGCTTTGAACATATCATTTATTTACTTTGAAAGTAAGGGAGAAAATCTCGATTAACATTGAACACTTTTCAGAGGTTTGATTTGTATGATATAATAGTGGTTTTACTGCATCCTTCAATTCAACACTTTTCCCATTTATAAGTCAATTATGTCACTCTTTATTTGAAGTTCTACCTGGAAAAATACATTCGAAAAGAAATTTGGAAGAATCAGCTATACTGTCAAACTTCATTTTTTCACCAGAAATTGAAACATTTGTTATGGAAAGAGAATGTATGATTATTACAGACATTTACCCTTGATAAGTAGGCTTATTTTTTCAATATTATAGAAAATCTTTAAAAACCCGGGAAAAAAGATTAGAAATGACAGAGAAATCGAAACAATCAAATATGTTGAGATATTGTACTCCAGAGATCATTTCAATTCTATCAGTGAGAAGGCATGGGGAATTAGCTCAAATGGTAGAGCGCTCGCTTTGCATGTGAGAGGTAGCGAGATCGATGCTTGCATTCTCCAAACAATCTTTTGTCTGTCCATTCAAGAACTTTTCTTTGATATTAAGACTGGTGACATTTACAATCAGGTTTATTGATTATACCAAAGGCCTTTAAAATCTCAGCTGGTAGGCAGATGACCACCGCAGCAAAATAACCAAGCCTAGGTTGAGGATTTGATATAGCTTTGAACATATCATTTATTTACTTTGAAAGTAAGGGAGAAAATCTCGATTAACATTGAACACTTTTCAGAGGTTTGATTTGTATGATATAATAGTGGTTTTACTGCATCCTTCAATTCAACACTTTTCCCATTTATAAGTCAATTATGTCACTCTTTATTTGAAGTTCTACCTGGAAAAATACATTCGAAAAGAAATTTGGAAGAATCAGCTATACTGTCAAACTTCATTTTTTCACCAGAAATTTAAACATTTGTTATGGAAAGAGAATGTATGATTATTACAGACATTTACCCTTGATAAGTAGGCTTATTTTTTCAATATTATAGAAAATCTTTAAAAACCCGGGAAAAAAGATTAGAAATGACAGAGAAATCGAAACAATCAAATATGTTGAGATATTGTACTCCAGAGATCATTTCAATTCTATCAGTGAGAAGGCATGGGGAATTAGCTCAAATGGTAGAGCGCTCGCTTTGCATGTGAGAGGTAGCGAGATCGATGCTTGCATTCTCCAAACAATCTTTTGTCTGTCCATTCAAGAACTTTTCTTTGATATTAAGACTGGTGACATTTACAATCAGGTTTATTGATTATACCAAAGGCCTTTAAAATCTCAGCTGGTAGGCAGATGACCACCGCAGCAAAATAACCAAGCCTAGGTTGAGGATTTGATATAGCTTTGAACATATCATTTATTTACTTTGAAAGTAAGGGAGAAAATCTCGATTAACATTGAACACTTTTCAGAGGTTTGATTTGTATGATATAATAGTGGTTTTACTGCATCCTTCAATTCAACACTTTTCCCATTTATAAGTCAATTATGTCACTCTTTATTTGAAGTTCTACCTGGAAAAATACATTCGAAAAGAAATTTGGAAGAATCAGCTATACTGTCAAACTTCATTTTTTCACCAGAAATTTAAACATTTGTTATGGAAAGAGAATGTATGATTATTACAGACATTTACCCTTGATAAGAAGGCTTATTTTTTCAATATTATAGAAAATCTTTAAAAACCCGGGAAAAAAGATTAGAAATGACAGAGAAATCGAAACAATCAAATATGTTGAGATATTGTACTCCAGAGATCATTTCAATTCTATCAGTGAGAAGGCATGGGGAATTAGCTCAAATGGTAGAGCGCTCGCTTTGCATGTGAGAGGTAGCGAGATCGATGCTTGCATTCTCCAAACAATCTTTTGTCTGTCCATTCAAGAACTTTTCTTTGATATTAAGACTGGTGACATTTACAATCAGGTTTATTGATTATACCAAAGGCCTTTAAAATCTCAGCTGGTAGGCAGATGACCACCGCAGCAAAATAACCAAGCCTAGGTTGAGGATTTGATATAGCTTTGAACATATAATTTATTTACTTTGAAAGTAGGGGAGAAAATCTCGATTAACATTGAACACTTTTCAGAGGTTTGATTTGTATGATATAATAGTGGTTTTACTGCATCCTTCAATTCAACACTTTTCCCATTTATAAGTCAATTATGTCACTCTTTATTTGAAGTTCTACCTGGAAAAATACATTCGAAAAGAAATTTGGAAGAATCAGCTATACTGTCAAACTTCATTTTTTCACCAGAAATTTAAACATTTGTTATGGAAAGAGAATGTATGATTATTACAGACATTTACCCTTGATAAGTAGGCTTATTTTTTCAATATTATAGAAAATCTTTAAAAACCCGGGAAAAAAGATTAGAAATGACAGAGAAATCGAAACAATCAAATATGTTGAGATATTGTACTCCAGAGATCATTTCAATTCTATCAGTGAGAAGGCATGGGGAATTAGCTCAAATGGGAGAGCGCTCGCTTTGCATGTGAGAGGTAGCGAGATCGATGCTTGCATTCTCCAAACAATCTTTTGTCTGTCCATTCAAGAACTTTTCTTTGATATTAAGACTGGTGACATTTACAATCAGGTTTATTGATTATACCAAAGGCCTTTAAAATCTCAGCTGGTAGGCAGATGACCACCGCAGCAAAATAACCAAGCCTAGGTTGAGGATTTGATATAGCTTTGAACATATCATTTATTTACTTTGAAAGTAAGGGAGAATATCTCGATTAACATTGAACACTTTTCAGAGGTTTGATTTGTATGATATAATAGTGGTTTTACTGCATCCTTCAATTCAACACTTTTCCCATTTATAAGTCAATTATGTCACTCTTTATTTGAAGTTCTACCTGGAAAAATACATTCGAAAAGAAATTTGGAAGAATCAGCTATACTGTCAAACTTCATTTTTTCACCAGAAATTT
This sequence comes from Mixophyes fleayi, assembly GCF_038048845.1. Classification (NCBI taxonomy): domain Eukaryota; kingdom Metazoa; phylum Chordata; class Amphibia; order Anura; family Limnodynastidae; genus Mixophyes; species Mixophyes fleayi. The sequence continues at coordinate 991,674 of NW_027446953.1, read as the reverse complement.
AAACATTTGTTATGGAAAGAGAATGTATGATTATTACAGACATTTACCCTTGATAAGTAGGCTTATTTTTTCAATATTATAGAAAATCTTTAAAAACCCGGGAAAAAAGATTAGAAATGACAGAGAAATCGAAACAATCAAATATGTTGAGATATTGTACTCCAGAGATCATTTCAATTCTATCAGTGAGAAGGCATGGGGAATTAGCTCAAATGGTAGAGTGCTCGCTTTGTATGTGAGAGGTAGCGAGATCGATGCTTGCATTCTCCAAACAATCTTTTGTCTGTCCATTCAAGAACTTTTCTTTGATATTAAGACTGGTGACATTTACAATCAGGTTTATTGATTATACCAAAGGCCTTTAAAATCTCAGCTGGTAGGCAGATGACCACCGCAGCAAAATAACCAAGCCTAGGTTGAGGATTTGATATAGCTTTGAACATATCATTTATTTACTTTGAAAGTAAGGGAGAAAATCTCGATTAACATTGAACACTTTTCAGAGGTTTGATTTGTATGATATAATAGTGGTTTTACTGCATCCTTCAATTCAACACTTTTCCCATTTATAAGTCAATTATGTCACTCTTTATTTGAAGTTCTACCTGGAAAAATACATTCGAAAAGAAATTTGGAAGAATCAGCTATACTGTCAAACTTCATTTTTTCACCAGAAATTTAAACATTTGTTATGGAAAGAGAATGTATGATTATTACAGACATTTACCCTTGATAAGTAGGCTTATTTTTTCAATATTATAGAAAATCTTTAAAAACCCGGGAAAAAAGATTAGAAATGACAGAGAAATCGAAACAATCAAATATGTTGAGATATTGTACTCCAGAGATCATTTCAATTCTATCAGTGAGAAGGCATGGGGAATTAGCTCAAATGGTAGAGCGCTCGCTTAGCATGTGAGAGGTAGTGAGATCGATGCTCGCATTCTCCAATCATTTTTGTCTTTCCATTCAAGAACTTTTCTTTGATATTAAGACTGGTGACATTTACAATCAGGTTTATTGATTATACCAAAGGCCTTTAAAATCTCAGCTGGTAGGCAGATGACCACCGCAGCAAAATAACCAAGCCTAGGTTGAGGATTTGATATAGCTTTGAACATATCATTTATTTACTTTGAAAGTAAGGGAGAAAATCTCGATTAACATTGAACACTTTTCAGAGGTTTGATTTGTATGATATAATAGTGGTTTTACTGCATCCTTCAATTCAACACTTTTCCCATTTATAAGTCAATTATGTCACTCTTTATTTGAAGTTCTACCTGGAAAAATACATTCGAAAAGAAATTTGGAAGAATCAGCTATACTGTCAAACTTCATTTTTTCACCAGAAATTTAAAAATTTGTTATGGAAAGAGAATGTATGATTATTACAGACATTTACCCTTGATAAGTAGGCTTATTTTTTCAATATTATAGAAAATCTTTAAAAACCCGGGAAAAAAGATTAGAAATGACAGAGAAATCGAAACAATCAAATATGTTGAGATATTGTACTCCAGAGATCATTTCAATTCTATCAGTGAGAAGGCATGGGGAATTAGCTCAAATGGTAGAGCGCTCGCTTAGCATGTGAGAGGTAGTGAGATCGATGCTCGCATTCTCCAATCATTTTTGTCTTTCCATTCAAGAACTTTTCTTTGATATTAAGACTGGTGACATTTACAATCAGGTTTATTGATTATACCAAAGGCCTTTAAAATCTCAGCTGGTAGGCAGATGACCACCGCAGCAAAATAACCAAGCCTAGGTTGAGGATTTGATATAGCTTTGAACATATCATTTATTTACTTTGAAAGTAAGGGAGAAAATCTCGATTAACATTGAACACTTTTCAGAGGTTTGATTTGTATGATATAATAGTGGTTTTACTGCATCCTTCAATTCAACACTTTTCCCATTTATAAGTCAATTATGTCACTCTTTATTTGAAGTTCTACCTGGAAAAATACATTCGAAAAGAAATTTGGAAGAATCAGCTATACTGTCAAACTTCATTTTTTCACCAGAAATTTAAACATTTGTTTTGGAAAGAGAATGTATGATTATTACAGACATTTACCCTTGATAAGTAGGCTTATTTTTTCAATATTATAGAAAATCTTTAAAAACCCGGGAAAAAAGATTAGAAATGACAGAGAAATCGAAACAATCAAATATGTTGAGATATTGTACTCCAGAGATCATTTCAATTCTATCAGTGAGAAGGCATGGGGAATTAGCTCAAATGGTAGAGCGCTCGCTTTGCATGTGAGAGGTAGCGAGATCGATGCTTGCATTCTCCAAACAATCTTTTGTCTGTCCATTCAAGAACTTTTCTTTGATATTAAGACTGGTGACATTTACAATCAGGTTTATTGATTATACCAAAGGCCTTTAAAATCTCAGCTGGTAGGCAGATGACCACCGCAGCAAAATAACCAAGCCTAGGTTGAGGATTTGATATAGCTTTGAACATATAATTTATTTACTTTGAAAGTAGGGGAGAAAATCTCGATTAACATTGAACACTTTTCAGAGGTTTGATTTGTATGATATAATAGTGGTTTTACTGCATCCTTCAATTCAACACTTTTCCCATTTATAAGTCAATTATGTCACTCTTTATTTGAAGTTCTACCTGGAAAAATACATTCGAAAAGAAATTTGGAAGAATCAGCTATACTGTCAAACTTCATTTTTTCACCAGAAATTTAAACATTTGTTATGGAAAGAGAATGTATGATTATTACAGACATTTACCCTTGATAAGTAGGCTTATTTTTTCAATATTATAGAAAATCTTTAAAAACCCGGGAAAAAAGATTAGAAATGACAGAGAAATCGAAACAATCAAATATGTTGAGATATTGTACTCCAGAGATCATTTCAATTCTATCAGTGAGAAGGCATGGGGAATTAGCTCAAATGGGAGAGCGCTCGCTTTGCATGTGAGAGGTAGCGAGATCGATGCTTGCATTCTCCAAACAATCTTTTGTCTGTCCATTCAAGAACTTTTCTTTGATATTAAGACTGGTGACATTTACAATCAGGTTTATTGATTATACCAAAGGCCTTTAAAATCTCAGCTGGTAGGCAGATGACCACCGCAGCAAAATAACCAAGCCTAGGTTGAGGATTTGATATAGCTTTGAACATATCATTTATTTACTTTGAAAGTAAGGGAGAAAATCTCGATTAACATTGAACACTTTTCAGAGGTTTGATTTGTATGATATAATAGTGGTTTTACTGCATCCTTCAATTCAACACTTTTCCCATTTATAAGTCAATTATGTCACTCTTTATTTGAAGTTCTACCTGGAAAAATACATTCGAAAAGAAATTTGGAAGAATCAGCTATACTGTCAAACTTCATTTTTTCACCAGAAATTTAAACATTTGTTATGGAAAGAGAATGTATGATTATTACAGACATTTACCCTTGATAAGTAGGCTTATTTTTTCAATATTATAGAAAATCTTTAAAAACCCGGGAAAAAAGATTAGAAATGACAGAGAAATCGAAACAATCAAATATGTTGAGATATTGTACTCCAGAGATCATTTCAATTCTATCAGTGAGAAGGCATGGGGAATTAGCTCAAATGGTAGAGTGCTCGCTTTGCATGTGAGAGGTAGCGAGATCGATGCTTGCATTCTCCAAACAATCTTTTGTCTGTCCATTCAAGAACTTTTCTTTGATATTAAGACTGGTGACATTTACAATCAGGTTTATTGATTATACCAAAGGCCTTTAAAATCTCAGCTGGTAGGCAGATGACCACCGCAGCAAAATAACCAAGCCTAGGTTGAGGATTTGATATAGCTTTGAACATATCATTTATTTACTTTGAAAGTAAGGGAGAAAATCTCGATTAACATTGAACACTTTTCAGAGGTTTGATTTGTATGATATAATAGTGGTTTTACTGCATCCTTCAATTCAACACTTTTCCCATTTATAAGTCAATTATGTCACTCTTTATTTGAAGTTCTACCTGGAAAAATACATTCGAAAAGAAATTTGGAAGAATCAGCTATACTGTCAAACTTCATTTTTTCACCAGAAATTTAAAAATTTGTTATGGAAAGAGAATGTATGATTATTACAGACATTTACCCTTGATAAGTAGGCTTATTTTTTCAATATTATAGGAAATCTTTAAAAACCCGGTAAAAAAGATTAGAAATGACAGAGAAATCGAAACAATCAAATATGTTGAGACATTGTACTCCAGAGATCATTTCAATTCTATTAGTGAGAAGGCATGGGGAATTAGCTCAAATGGTAGAGCGCTTGCTTTGCATGTAAGAAGTAGCGAGATCGATACTCACATTTTCCAAACAATCTTTTGTCTGTCCATTCAAGAACTTTTCTTTGATATTAAGACTGGTGACATTTACAATCAGGTTTATTGATTATACCAAAGGCCTTTAAAATCTCAGCTGGTAGGCAGATGACCACCGCAGCAAAATAACCAAGCCTAGGTTGAGGATTTGATATAGCTTTGAACATATCATTTATTTACTTTGAAAGTAGGGGAGAAAATCTCGATTAACATTGAACACTTTTCAGAGGTTTAATTTGTATGATATAATAGTGGTTTTACTGCATCCTTCAATTCAACACTTTTCCCATTTATAAGTCAATTATGTCACTCTTTATTTGAAGTTCTACCTGGAAAAATACATTCGAAAAGAAATTTGGAAGAATCAGCTATACTGTCAAACTTCATTTTTTCACCAGAAATTTAAGCACTTGTTATGGAAAGAGAATGTATGATTATTACAGACATTTACCCTTGATAAGTAGGCTTATTTTTTCAATATTATAGAAAATCTTTAAAAACCCGGGAAAAAAGATTAGAAATGACAGAGAAATCGAAACAATCAAATATGTTGAGATATTGTACTCCAGAGATCATTTCAATTCTATCAGTGAGAAGGCATGGGGAATTAGCTCAAATGGTAGAGCGCTCGCTTTGCATGTGAGAGGTAGCGAGATCGATGCTTGCATTCTCCAAACAATCTTTTGTCTGTCCATTCAAGAACTTTTCTTTGATATTAAGACTGGTGACATTTACAATCAGGTTTATTGATTATACCAAAGGCCTTTAAAATCTCAGCTGGTAGGCAGATGACCACCGCAGCAAAATAACCAAGCCTAGGTTGAGGATTTGATATAGCTTTGAACATATCATTTATTTACTTTGAAAGTAAGGGAGAAAATCTCGATTAACATTGAACACTTTTCAGAGGTTTGATTTGTATGATATAATAGTGGTTTTACTGCATCCTTCAATTCAACACTTTTCCCATTTATAAGTCAATTATGTCACTCTTTATTTGAAGTTCTACCTGGAAAAATACATTCGAAAAGAAATTTGGAAGAATCAGCTATACTGTCAAACTTCATTTTTTCACCAGAAATTTAAACATTTGTTATGGAAAGAGAATGTATGATTATTACAGACATTTACCCTTGATAAGTAGGCTTATTTTTTCAATATTATAGAAAATCTTTAAAAACCCGGGAAAAAAGATTAGAAATGACAGAGAAATCGAAACAATCAAATATGTTGAGATATTGTACTCCAGAGATCATTTCAATTCTATCAGTGAGAAGGCATGGGGAATTAGCTCAAATGGTAGAGCGCTCGCTTTGCATGTGAGAGGTAGCGAGATTGATGCTTGCATTCTCCAAACAATCTTTTGTCTGTCCATTCAAGAACTTTTCTTTGATATTAAGACTGGTGACATTTACAATCAGGTTTATTGATTATACCAAAGGCCTTTAAAATCTCAGCTGGTAGGCAGATGAGCACCGCAGCAAAATAACCAAGCCTAGGTTGAGGATTTGATATAGCTTTGAACATATCATTTATTTACTTTGAAAGTAAGGGAGAAAATCTCGATTAACATTGAACACTTTTCAGAGGTTTGATTTGTATGATATAATAGTGGTTTTACTGCATCCTTCAATTCAACACTTTTCCCATTTATAAGTCAATTATGTCACTCTTTATTTGAAGTTCTACCTGGCAAAATACATTCGAAAAGAAATTTGGAAGAATCAGCTATACTGTCAAACTTCATTTTTTCACCAGAAATTTAAACATTTGTTATGGAAAGAGAATGTATGATTATTACAGACATTTACCCTTGATAAGTAGGCTTATTTTTTCAATATTATAGAAAATCTTTAAAAACCCGGGAAAAAAGATTAGAAATGACAGAGAAATCGAAACAATCAAATATGTTGAGATATTGTACTCCAGAGATCATTTCAATTCTATCAGTGAGAAGGCATGGGGAATTAGCTCAAATGGTAGAGCGCTTGCTTTGCATGTAAGAAGTAGCGAGATCGATACTCACATTTTCCAAACAATCTTTTGTCTGTCCATTCAAGAACTTTTCTTTGATATTAAGACTGGTGACATTTACAATCAGGTTTATTGATTATACCAAAGGCCTTTAAAATCTCAGCTGGTAGGCAGATGACCACCGCAGCAAAATAACCAAGCCTAGGTTGAGGATTTGATATAGCTTTGAACATATCATTTATTTACTTTGAAAGTAGGGGAGAAAATCTCGATTAACATTGAACACTTTTCAGAGGTTTAATTTGTATGATATAATAGTGGTTTTACTGCATCCTTCAATTCAACACTTTTCCCATTTATAAGTCAATTATGTCACTCTTTATTTGAAGTTCTACCTGGAAAAATACATTCGAAAAGAAATTTGGAAGAATCAGCTATACTGTCAAACTTCATTTTTTCACCAGAAATTTAAGCACTTGTTATGGAAAGAGAATGTATGATTATTACAGACATTTACCCTTGATAAGTAGGCTTATTTTTTCAATATTATAGAAAATCTTTAAAAACCCGGGAAAAAAGATTAGAAATGACAGAGAAATCGAAACAATCAAATATGTTGAGATATTGTACTCCAGAGATCATTTCAATTCTATCAGTGAGAAGGCATGGGGAATTAGCTCAAATGGGAGAGCGCTCGCTTTGCATGTGAGAGGTAGCGAGATCGATGCTTGCATTCTCCAAACAATCTTTTGTCTGTCCATTCAAGAACTTTTCTTTGATATTAAGACTGGTGACATTTACAATCAGGTTTATTGATTATACCAAAGGCCTTTAAAATCTCAGCTGGTAGGCAGATGACCACCGCAGCAAAATAACCAAGCCTAGGTTGAGGATTTGATATAGCTTTGAACATATCATTTATTTACTTTGAAAGTAGGGGAGAAAATCTCGATTAACATTGAACACTTTTCAGAGGTTTGATTTGTATGATATAATAGTGGTTTTACTGCATCCTTCAATTCAACACTTTTCCCATTTATAAGTCAATTATGTCACTCTTTATTTGAAGTTCTACCTGGAAAAATACATTCGAAAAGAAATTTGGAAGAATCAGCTATACTGTCAAACTTCATTTTTTCACCAGAAATTGAAACATTTGTTATGGAAAGAGAATGTATGATTATTACAGACATTTACCCTTGATAAGTAGGCTTATTTTTTCAATATTATAGAAAATCTTTAAAAACCCGGGAAAAAAGATTAGAAATGACAGAGAAATCGAAACAATCAAATATGTTGAGATATTGTACTCCAGAGATCATTTCAATTCTATCAGTGAGAAGGCATGGGGAATTAGCTCAAATGGTAGAGCGCTCGCTTTGCATGTGAGAGGTAGCGAGATCGATGCTTGCATTCTCCAAACAATCTTTTGTCTGTCCATTCAAGAACTTTTCTTTGATATTAAGACTGGTGACATTTACAATCAGGTTTATTGATTATACCAAAGGCCTTTAAAATCTCAGCTGGTAGGCAGATGACCACCGCAGCAAAATAACCAAGCCTAGGTTGAGGATTTGATATAGCTTTGAACATATAATTTATTTACTTTGAAAGTAGGGGAGAAAATCTCGATTAACATTGAACACTTTTCAGAGGTTTGATTTGTATGATATAATAGTGGTTTTACTGCATCCTTCAATTCAACACTTTTCCCATTTATAAGTCAATTATGTCACTCTTTATTTGAAGTTCTACCTGGAAAAATACATTCGAAAAGAAATTTGGAAGAATCAGCTATACTGTCAAACTTCATTTTTTCACCAGAAATTTAAACATTTGTTATGGAAAGAGAATGTATGATTATTACAGACATTTACCCTTGATAAGTAGGCTTATTTTTTCAATATTATAGAAAATCTTTAAAAACCCGGGAAAAAAGATTAGAAATGACAGAGAAATCGAAACAATCAAATATGTTGAGATATTGTACTCCAGAGATCATTTCAATTCTATCAGTGAGAAGGCATGGGGAATTAGCTCAAATGGGAGAGCGCTCGCTTTGCATGTGAGAGGTAGCGAGATCGATGCTTGCATTCTCCAAACAATCTTTTGTCTGTCCATTCAAGAACTTTTCTTTGATATTAAGACTGGTGACATTTACAATCAGGTTTATTGATTATACCAAAGGCCTTTAAAATCTCAGCTGGTAGGCAGATGACCACCGCAGCAAAATAACCAAGCCTAGGTTGAGGATTTGATATAGCTTTGAACATATCATTTATTTACTTTGAAAGTAAGGGAGAAAATCTCGATTAACATTGAACACTTTTCAGAGGTTTGATTTGTATGATATAATAGTGGTTTTACTGCATCCTTCAATTCAACACTTTTCCCATTTATAAGTCAATTATGTCACTCTTTATTTGAAGTTCTACCTGGAAAAATACATTCGAAAAGAAATTTGGAAGAATCAGCTATACTGTCAAACTTCATTTTTTCACCAGAAATTTAAACATTTGTTATGGAAAGAGAATGTATGATTATTACAGACATTTACCCTTGATAAGTAGGCTTATTTTTTCAATATTATAGAAAATCTTTAAAAACCCGGGAAAAAAGATTAGAAATGACAGAGAAATCGAAACAATCAAATATGTTGAGATATTGTACTCCAGAGATCATTTCAATTCTATCAGTGAGAAGGCATGGGGAATTAGCTCAAATGGTAGAGTGCTCGCTTTGCATGTGAGAGGTAGCGAGATCGATGCTTGCATTCTCCAAACAATCTTTTGTCTGTCCATTCAAGAACTTTTCTTTGATATTAAGACTGGTGACATTTACAATCAGGTTTATTGATTATACCAAAGGCCTTTAAAATCTCAGCTGGTAGGCAGATGACCACCGCAGCAAAATAACCAAGCCTAGGTTGAGGATTTGATATAGCTTTGAACATATCATTTATTTACTTTGAAAGTAAGGGAGAAAATCTCGATTAACATTGAACACTTTTCAGAGGTTTGATTTGTATGATATAATAGTGGTTTTACTGCATCCTTCAATTCAACACTTTTCCCATTTATAAGTCAATTATGTCACTCTTTATTTGAAGTTCTACCTGGAAAAATACATTCGAAAAGAAATTTGGAAGAATCAGCTATACTGTCAAACTTCATTTTTTCACCAGAAATTTAAACATTTGTTATGGAAAGAGAATGTATGATTATTACAGACATTTACCCTTGATAAGTAGGCTTATTTTTTCAATATTATAGAAAATCTTTAAAAACCCGGGAAAAAAGATTAGAAATGACAGAGAAATCGAAACAATCAAATATGTTGAGATATTGTACTCCAGAGATCATTTCAATTCTATCAGTGAGAAGGCATGGGGAATTAGCTCAAATGGGAGAGCGCTCGCTTTGCATGTGAGAGGTAGCGAGATCGATGCTTGCATTCTCCAAACAATCTTTTGTCTGTCCATTCAAGAACTTTTCTTTGATATTAAGACTGGTGACATTTACAATCAGGTTTATTGATTATACCAAAGGCCTTTAAAATCTCAGCTGGTAGGCAGATGACCACCGCAGCAAAATAACCAAGCCTAGGTTGAGGATTTGATATAGCTTTGAACATATCATTTATTTACTTTGAAAGTAAGGGAGAAAATCTCGATTAACATTGAACACTTTTCAGAGGTTTGATTTGTATGATATAATAGTGGTTTTACTGCATCCTTCAATTCAACACTTTTCCCATTTATAAGTCAATTATGTCACTCTTTATTTGAAGTTCTACCTGGAAAAATACATTCGAAAAGAAATTTGGAAGAATCAGCTATACTGTCAAACTTCATTTTTTCACCAGAAATTTAAACATTTGTTATGGAAAGAGAATGTATGATTATTACAGACATTTACCCTTGATAAGTAGGCTTATTTTTTCAATATTATAGAAAATCTTTAAAAACCCGGGAAAAAAGATTAGAAATGACAGAGAAATCGAAACAATCAAATATGTTGAGATATTGTACTCCAGAGATCATTTCAATTCTATCAGTGAGAAGGCATGGGGAATTAGCTCAAATGGTAGAGCGCTCGCTTAGCATGTGAGAGGTAGTGAGATCGATGCTCGCATTCTCCAATCATTTTTGTCTTTCCATTCAAGAACTTTTCTTTGATATTAAGACTGGTGACATTTACAATCAGGTTTATTGATTATACCAAAGGCCTTTAAAATCTCAGCTGGTAGGCAGATGACCACCGCAGCAAAATAACCAAGCCTAGGTTGAGGATTTGATATAGCTTTGAACATATCATTTATTTACTTTGAAAGTAAGGGAGAAAATCTCGATTAACATTGAACACTTTTCAGAGGTTTGATTTGTATGATATAATAGTGGTTTTACTGCATCCTTCAATTCAACACTTTTCCCATTTATAAGTCAATTATGTCACTCTTTATTTGAAGTTCTACCTGGAAAAATACATTCGAAAAGAAATTTGGAAGAATTAGCTATACTGTCAAACTTCATTTTTACACCAGAAATTGAAACATTTGTTATGGAAAGAGAATGTATGATTATTACAGACATTTACCCTTGATAAGTAGGCTTATTTTTTCAATATTATAGGAAATCTTTAAAAACCCGGTAAAAAAGATTAGAAATGACAGAGAAATCGAAACAATCAAATATGTTGAGACATTGTACTCCAGAGATCATTTCAATTCTATTAGTGAGAAGGCATGGGGAATTAGCTCAAATGGTAGAGCGCTCGCTTTGCATGTAAGAAGTAGCGAGATCGATACTCACATTTTCCAAACAATCTTTTGTCTGTCCATTCAAGAACTTTTCTTTGATATTAAGACTGGTGACATTTACAATCAGGTTTATTGATTATACCAAAGGCCTTTAAAATCTCAGCTGGTAGGCAGATGACCACCGCAGCAAAATAACCAAGCCTAGGTTGAGGATTTGATATAGCTTTGAACATATCATTTATTTACTTTGAAAGTAGGGGAGAAAATCTCGATTAACATTGAACACTTTTCAGAGGTTTGATTTGTATGATATAATAGTGGTTTTACTGCATCCTTCAATTCAACACTTTTCCCATTTATAAGTCAATTATGTCACTCTTTATTTGAAGTTCTACCTGGAAAAATACATTCGAAAAGAAATTTGGAAGAATCAGCTATACTGTCAAACTTCATTTTTTCACCAGAAATTTAAACATTTGTTATGGAAAGAGAATGTATGATTATTACAGACATTTACCCTTGATAAGTAGGCTTATTTTTTCAATATTATAGAAAATCTTTAAAAACCCGGGAAAAAAGATTAGAAATGACAGAGAAATCGAAACAATCAAATATGTTGAGATATTGTACTCCAGAGATCATTTCAATTCTATCAGTGAGAAGGCATGGGGAATTAGCTCAAATGGTAGAGCGCTCGCTTTGCATGTGAGAGGTAGCGAGATCGATGCTTGCATTCTCCAAACAATCTTTTGTCTGTCCATTCAAGAACTTTTCTTTGATATTAAGACTGGTGACATTTACAATCAGGTTTATTGATTATACCAAAGGCCTTTAAAATCTCAGCTGGTAGGCAGATGACCACCGCAGCAAAATAACCAAGCCTAGGTTGAGGATTTGATATAGCTTTGAACATATCATTTATTTACTTTGAAAGTAAGGGAGAAAATCTCGATTAACATTGAACACTTTTCAGAGGTTTGATTTGTATGATATAATAGTGGTTTTACTGCATCCTTCAATTCAACACTTTTCCCATTTATAAGTCAATTATGTCACTCTTTATTTGAAGTTCTACCTGGAAAAATACATTCGAAAAGAAATTTGGAAGAATCAGCTATACTGTCAAACTTCATTTTTTCACCAGAAATTTAAACATTTGTTATGGAAAGAGAATGTATGATTATTACAGACATTTACCCTTGATAAGTAGGCTTATTTTTTCAATATTATAGAAAATCTTTAAAAACCCGGGAAAAAAGATTAGAAATGACAGAGAAATCGAAACAATCAAATATGTTGAGATATTGTACTCCAGAGATCATTTCAATTCTATCAGTGAGAAGGCATGGGGAATTAGCTCAAATGGTAGAGCGCTCGCTTTGCATGTGAGAGGTAGCGAGATCGATGCTTGCATTCTCCAAACAATCTTTTGTCTGTCCATTCAAGAACTTTTCTTTGATATTAAGACTGGTGACATTTACAATCAGGTTTATTGATTATACCAAAGGCCTTTAAAATCTCAGCTGGTAGGCAGATGACCACCGCAGCAAAATAACCAAGCCTAGGTTGAGGATTTGATATAGCTTTGAACATATCATTTATTTACTTTGAAAGTAAGGGAGAAAATCTCGATTAACATTGAACACTTTTCAGAGGTTTGATTTGTATGATATAATAGTGGTTTTACTGCATCCTTCAATTCAACACTTTTCCCATTTATAAGTCAATTATGGCACTCTTTATTTGAAGTTCTACCTGGAAAAATACATTCGAAAAGAAATTTGGAAGAATCAGCTATACTGTCAAACTTCATTTTTTCACCAGAAATTTAAACATTTGTTATGGAAAGAGAATGTATGATTATTACAGACATTTACCCTTGATAAGTAGGCTTATTTTTTCAATATTATAGAAAATCTTTAAAAACCCGGGAAAAAAGATTAGAAATGACAGAGAAATCGAAACAATCAAATATGTTGAGATATTGTACTCCAGAGATCATTTCAATTCTATCAGTGAGAAGGCATGGGGAATTAGCTCAAATGGTAGAGCGCTCGCTTTGCATGTGAGAGGTAGCGAGATCGATGCTTGCATTCTCCAAACAATCTTTTGTCTGTCCATTCAAGAACTTTTCTTTGATATTAAGACTGGTGACATTTACAATCAGGTTTATTGATTATACCAAAGGCCTTTAAAATCTCAGCTGGTAGGCAGATGACCACCGCAGCAAAATAACCAAGCCTAGGTTGAGGATTTGATATAGCTTTGAACATATCATTTATTTACTTTGAAAGTAAGGGAGAAAATCTCGATTAACATTGAACACTTTTCAGAGGTTTGATTTGTATGATATAATAGTGGTTTTACTGCATCCTTCAATTCAACACTTTTCCCATTTATAAGTCAATTATGTCACTCTTTATTTGAAGTTCTACCTGGAAAAATACATTCGAAAAGAAATTTGGAAGAATCAGCTATACTGTCAAACTTCATTTTTTCACCAGAAATTTAAACATTTGTTATGGAAAGAGAATGTATGATTATTACAGACATTTACCCTTGATAAGTAGGCTTATTTTTTCAATATTATAGAAAATCTTTAAAAACCCGGGAAAAAAGATTAGAAATGACAGAGAAATCGAAACAATCAAATATGTTGAGATATTGTACTCCAGAGATCATTTCAATTCTATCAGTGAGAAGGCATGGGGAATTAGCTCAAATGGTAGAGCGCTCGCTTTGCATGTGAGAGGTAGCGAGATCGATGCTTGCATTCTCCAAACAATCTTTTGTCTGTCCATTCAAGAACTTTTCTTTGATATTAAGACTGGTGACATTTACAATCAGGTTTATTGATTATACCAAAGGCCTTTAAAATCTCAGCTGGTAGGCAGATGATCACCGCAGCAAAATAACCAAGCCTAGGTTGAGGATTTGATATAGCTTTGAACATATCATTTATTTACTTTGAAAGTAAGGGAGAAAATCTCGATTAACATTGAACACTTTTCAGAGGTTTGATTTGTATGATATAATAGTGGTTTTACTGCATCCTTCAATTCAACACTTTTCCCATTTATAAGTCAATTATGTCACTCTTTATTTGAAGTTCTACCTGGAAAAATACATTCGAAAAGAAATTTGGAAGAATCAGCTATACTGTCAAACTTCATTTTTTCACCAGAAATTTAAACATTTGTTATGGAAAGAGAATGTATGATTATTACAGACATTTACCCTTGATAAGTAGGCTTATTTTTTCAATATTATAGAAAATCTTTAAAAACCCGGGAAAAAAGATTAGAAATGACAGAGAAATCGAAACAATCAAATATGTTGAGATATTGTACTCCAGAGATCATTTCAATTCTATCAGTGAGAAGGCATGGGGAATTAGCTCAAATGGTAGAGCGCTCGCTTTGCATGTGAGAGGTAGCGAGATCGATGCTTGCATTCTCCAAACAATCTTTTGTCTGTCCATTCAAGAACTTTTCTTTGATATTAAGACTGGTGACATTTACAATCAGGTTTATTGATTATACCAAAGGCCTTTAAAATCTCAGCTGGTAGGCAGATGACCACCGCAGCAAAATAACCAAGCCTAGGTTGAGGATTTGATATAGCTTTGAACATATCATTTATTTACTTTGAAAGTAAGGGAGAAAATCTCGATTAACATTGAACACTTTTCAGAGGTTTGATTTGTATGATATAATAGTGGTTTTACTGCATCCTTCAATTCAACACTTTTCCCATTTATAAGTCAATTATGTCACTCTTTATTTGAAGTTCTACCTGGAAAAATACATTCGAAAAGAAATTTGGAAGAATCAGCTATACTGTCAAACTTCATTTTTTCACCAGAAATTTAAACATTTGTTATGGAAAGAGAATGTATGATTATTACAGACATTTACCCTTGATAAGTAGGCTTATTTTTTCAATATTATAGAAAATCTTTAAAAACCCGGGAAAAAAGATTAGAAATGACAGAGAAATCGAAACAATCAAATATGTTGAGATATTGTACTCCAGAGATCATTTCAATTCTATCAGTGAGAAGGCATGGGGAATTAGCTCAAATGGTAGAGCGCTCGCTTTGCATGTGAGAGGTAGCGAGATCGATGCTTGCATTCTCCAAACAATCTTTTGTCTGTCCATTCAAGAACTTTTCTTTGATATTAAGACTGGTGACATTTACAATCAGGTTTATTGATTATACCAAAGGCCTTTAAAATCTCAGCTGGTAGGCAGATGACCACCGCAGCAAAATAACCAAGCCTAGGTTGAGGATTTGATATAGCTTTGAACATATCATTTATTTACTTTGAAAGTAAGGGAGAAAATCTCGATTAACATTGAACACTTTTCAGAGGTTTGATTTGTATGATATAATAGTGGTTTTACTGCATCCTTCAATTCAACACTTTTCCCATTTATAAGTCAATTATGGCACTCTTTATTTGAAGTTCTACCTGGAAAAATACATTCGAAAAGAAATTTGGAAGAATCAGCTATACTGTCAAACTTCATTTTTTCACCAGAAATTTAAACATTTGTTATGGAAAGAGAATGTATGATTATTACAGACATTTACCCTTGATAAGTAGGCTTATTTTTTCAATATTATAGAAAATCTTTAAAAACCCGGGAAAAAAGATTAGAAATGACAGAGAAATCGAAACAATCAAATATGTTGAGATATTGTACTCCAGAGATCATTTCAATTCTATCAGTGAGAAGGCATGGGGAATTAGCTCAAATGGTAGAGCGCTCGCTTTGCATGTGAGAGGTAGCGAGATCGATGCTTGCATTCTCCAAACAATCTTTTGTCTGTCCATTCAAGAACTTTTCTTTGATATTAAGACTGGTGACATTTACAATCAGGTTTATTGATTATACCAAAGGCCTTTAAAATCTCAGCTGGTAGGCAGATGACCACCGCAGCAAAATAACCAAGCCTAGGTTGAGGATTTGATATAGCTTTGAACATATCATTTATTTACTTTGAAAGTAAGGGAGAAAATCTCGATTAACATTGAACACTTTTCAGAGGTTTGATTTGTATGATATAATAGTGGTTTTACTGCATCCTTCAATTCAACACTTTTCCCATTTATAAGTCAATTATGTCACTCTTTATTTGAAGTTCTACCTGGAAAAATACATTCGAAAAGAAATTTGGAAGAATCAGCTATACTGTCAAACTTCATTTTTTCACCAGAAATTTAAACATTTGTTATGGAAAGAGAATGTATGATTATTACAGACATTTACCCTTGATAAGTAGGCTTATTTTTTCAATATTATAGAAAATCTTTAAAAACCCGGGAAAAAAGATTAGAAATGACAGAGAAATCGAAACAATCAAATATGTTGAGATATTGTACTCCAGAGATCATTTCAATTCTATCAGTGAGAAGGCATGGGGAATTAGCTCAAATGGTAGAGCGCTCGCTTTGCATGTGAGAGGTAGCGAGATCGATGCTTGCATTCTCCAAACAATCTTTTGTCTGTCCATTCAAGAACTTTTCTTTGATATTAAGACTGGTGACATTTACAATCAGGTTTATTGATTATACCAAAGGCCTTTAAAATCTCAGCTGGTAGGCAGATGATCACCGCAGCAAAATAACCAAGCCTAGGTTGAGGATTTGATATAGCTTTGAACATATCATTTATTTACTTTGAAAGTAAGGGAGAAAATCTCGATTAACATTGAACACTTTTCAGAGGTTTGATTTGTATGATATAATAGTGGTTTTACTGCATCCTTCAATTCAACACTTTTCCCATTTATAAGTCAATTATGTCACTCTTTATTTGAAGTTCTACCTGGAAAAATACATTCGAAAAGAAATTTGGAAGAATCAGCTATACTGTCAAACTTCATTTTTTCACCAGAAATTTAAACATTTGTTATGGAAAGAGAATGTATGATTATTACAGACATTTACCCTTGATAAGTAGGCTTATTTTTTCAATATTATAGAAAATCTTTAAAAACCCGGGAAAAAAGATTAGAAATGACAGAGAAATCGAAACAATCAAATATGTTGAGATATTGTACTCCAGAGATCATTTCAATTCTATCAGTGAGAAGGCATGGGGAATTAGCTCAAATGGTAGAGGGCTCGCTTTGCATGTGAGAGGTAGCGAGATCGATGCTTGCATTCTCCAAACAATCTTTTGTCTGTCCATTCAAGAACTTTTCTTTGATATTAAGACTGGTGACATTTACAATCAGGTTTATTGATTATACCAAAGGCCTTTAAAATCTCAGCTGGTAGGCAGATGACCACCGCAGCAAAATAACCAAGCCTAGGTTGAGGATTTGATATAGCTTTGAACATATCATTTATTTACTTTGAAAGTAAGGGAGAAAATCTCGATTAACATTGAACACTTTTCAGAGGTTTGATTTGTATGATATAATAGTGGTTTTACTGCATCCTTCAAT
The DNA here is from genome assembly GCF_038048845.1 of Mixophyes fleayi. NCBI lineage: Eukaryota > Metazoa > Chordata > Amphibia > Anura > Limnodynastidae > Mixophyes > Mixophyes fleayi. Next base: position 974,130 of record NW_027446953.1, on the reverse strand, counting down.
TCAACACTTTTCCCATTTATAAGTCAATTATGGCACTCTTTATTTGAAGTTCTACCTGGAAAAATACATTCGAAAAGAAATTTGGAAGAATCAGCTATACTGTCAAACTTCATTTTTTCACCAGAAATTGAAACTTTTGTTATGGAAAGAGAATGTATGATTATTACAGACATTTACCCTTGATAAGTAGGCTTATTTTTTCAATATTATAGAAAATCTTTAAAAACCCGGGAAAAAAGATTAGAAATGACAGAGAAATCGAAACAATCAAATATGTTGAGATATTGTACTCCAGAGATCATTTCAATTCTATCAGTGAGAAGGCATGGGGAATTAGCTCAAATGGTAGAGCGCTCGCTTTGCATGTGAGAGGTAGCGAGATCGATGCTTGCATTCTCCAAACAATCTTTTGTCTGTCCATTCAAGAACTTTTCTTTGATATTAAGACTGGTGACATTTACAATCAGGTTTATTGATTATACCAAAGGCCTTTAAAATCTCAGCTGGTAGGCAGATGACCACCGCAGCAAAATAACCAAGCCTAGGTTGAGGATTTGATATAGCTTTGAACATATCATTTATTTACTTTGAAAGTAAGGGAGAAAATCTCGATTAACATTGAACACTTTTCAGAGGTTTGATTTGTATGATATAATAGTGGTTTTACTGCATCCTTCAATTCAACACTTTTCCCATTTATAAGTCAATTATGTCACTCTTTATTTGAAGTTCTACCTGGAAAAATACATTCGAAAAGAAATTTGGAAGAATTAGCTATACTGTCAAACTTCATTTTTACACCAGAAATTGAAACATTTGTTATGGAAAGAGAATGTATGATTATTACAGACATTTACCCTTGATAAGTAGGCTTATTTTTTCAATATTATAGGAAATCTTTAAAAACCCGGTAAAAAAGATTAGAAATGACAGAGAAATCGAAACAATCAAATATGTTGAGATATTGTACTCCAGAGATCATTTCAATTCTATCAGTGAGAAGGCATGGGGAATTAGCTCAAATGGTAGAGCGCTCGCTTTGCATGTGAGAGGTAGCGAGATCGATGCTTGCATTCTCCAAACAATCTTTTGTCTGTCCATTCAAGAACTTTTCTTTGATATTAAGACTGGTGACATTTACAATCAGGTTTATTGATTATACCAAAGGCCTTTAAAATCTCAGCTGGTAGGCAGATGACCACCGCAGCAAAATAACCAAGCCTAGGTTGAGGATTTGATATAGCTTTGAACATATCATTTATTTACTTTGAAAGTAAGGGAGAAAATCTCGATTAACATTGAACACTTTTCAGAGGTTTGATTTGTATGATATAATAGTGGTTTTACTGCATCCTTCAATTCAACACTTTTCCCATTTATAAGTCAATTATGGCACTCTTTATTTGAAGTTCTACCTGGAAAAATACATTCGAAAAGAAATTTGGAAGAATCAGCTATACTGTCAAACTTCATTTTTTCACCAGAAATTTAAACATTTGTTATGGAAAGAGAATGTATGATTATTACAGACATTTACCCTTGATAAGTAGGCTTATTTTTTCAATATTATAGAAAATCTTTCAAAACCCGGGAAAAAAGATTAGAAATGACAGAGAAATCGAAACAATCAAATATGTTGAGATATTGTACTCCAGAGATCATTTCAATTCTATCAGTGAGAAGGCATGGGGAATTAGCTCAAATGGTAGAGCGCTCGCTTTGCATGTGAGAGGTAGCGAGATCGATGCTTGCATTCTCCAAACAATCTTTTGTCTGTCCATTCAAGAACTTTTCTTTGATATTAAGACTGGTGACATTTACAATCAGGTTTATTGATTATACCAAAGGCCTTTAAAATCTCAGCTGGTAGGCAGATGACCACCGCAGCAAAATAACCAAGCCTAGGTTGAGGATTTGATATAGCTTTGAACATATCATTTATTTACTTTGAAAGTAAGGGAGAAAATCTCGATTAACATTGAACACTTTTCAGAGGTTTGATTTGTATGATATAATAGTGGTTTTACTGCATCCTTCAATTCAACACTTTTCCCATTTATAAGTCAATTATGTCACTCTTTATTTGAAGTTCTACCTGGAAAAATACATTCGAAAAGAAATTTGGAAGAATCAGCTATACTGTCAAACTTCATTTTTTCACCAGAAATTTAAACATTTGTTATGGAAAGAGAATGTATGATTATTACAGACATTTACCCTTGATAAGTAGGCTTATTTTTTCAATATTATAGAAAATCTTTAAAAACCCGGGAAAAAAGATTAGAAATGACAGAGAAATCGAAACAATCAAATATGTTGAGATATTGTACTCCAGAGATCATTTCAATTCTATCAGTGAGAAGGCATGGGGAATTAGCTCAAATGGTAGAGCGCTCGCTTTGCATGTGAGAGGTAGCGAGATCGATGCTTGCATTCTCCAAACAATCTTTTGTCTGTCCATTCAAGAACTTTTCTTTGATATTAAGACTGGTGACATTTACAATCAGGTTTATTGATTATACCAAAGGCCTTTAAAATCTCAGCTGGTAGGCAGATGACCACCGCAGCAAAATAACCAAGCCTAGGTTGAGGATTTGATATAGCTTTGAACATATCATTTATTTACTTTGAAAGTAAGGGAGAAAATCTCGATTAACATTGAACACTTTTCAGAGGTTTGATTTGTATGATATAATAGTGGTTTTACTGCATCCTTCAATTCAACACTTTTCCCATTTATAAGTCAATTATGTCACTCTTTATTTGAAGTTCTACCTGGAAAAATACATTCGAAAAGAAATTTGGAAGAATCAGCTATACTGTCAAACTTCATTTTTTCACCAGAAATTTAAACATTTGTTATGGAAAGAGAATGTATGATTATTACAGACATTTACCCTTGATAAGTAGGCTTATTTTTTCAATATTATAGAAAATCTTTAAAAACCCGGGAAAAAAGATTAGAAATGACAGAGAAATCGAAACAATCAAATATGTTGAGATATTGTACTCCAGAGATCATTTCAATTCTATCAGTGAGAAGGCATGGGGAATTAGCTCAAATGGTAGAGCGCTCGCTTTGCATGTGAGAGGTAGCGAGATCGATGCTTGCATTCTCCAAACAATCTTTTGTCTGTCCATTCAAGAACTTTTCTTTGATATTAAGACTGGTGACATTTACAATCAGGTTTATTGATTATACCAAAGGCCTTTAAAATCTCAGCTGGTAGGCAGATGACCACCGCAGCAAAATAACCAAGCCTAGGTTGAGGATTTGATATAGCTTTGAACATATCATTTATTTACTTTGAAAGTAAGGGAGAAAATCTCGATTAACATTGAACACTTTTCAGAGGTTTGAGTTGTATGATATAATAGTGGTTTTACTGCATCCTTCAATTCAACACTTTTCCCATTTATAAGTCAATTATGTCACTCTTTATTTGAAGTTCTACCTGGAAAAATACATTCGAAAAGAAATTTGGAAGAATCAGCTATACTGTCAAACTTCATTTTTTCACCAGAAATTTAAACATTTGTTATGGAAAGAGAATGTATGATTATTACAGACATTTACCCTTGATAAGTAGGCTTATTTTTTCAATATTATAGAAAATCTTTAAAAACCCGGGAAAAAAGATTAGAAATGACAGAGAAATCGAAACAATCAAATATGTTGAGATATTGTACTCCAGAGATCATTTCAATTCTATCAGTGAGAAGGCATGGGGAATTAGCTCAAATGGTAGAGCGCTTGCTTTGCATGTGAGAGGTAGCGAGATCGATGCTTGCATTCTCCAAACAATCTTTTGTCTGTCCATTCAAGAACTTTTCTTTGATATTAAGACTGGTGACATTTACAATCAGGTTTATTGATTATACCAAAGGCCTTTAAAATCTCAGCTGGTAGGCAGATGACCACCGCAGCAAAATAACCAAGCCTAGGTTGAGGATTTGATATAGCTTTGAACATATCATTTATTTACTTTGAAAGTAAGGGAGAAAATCTCGATTAACATTGAACACTTTTCAGAGGTTTGATTTGTATGATATAATAGTGGTTTTACTGCATCCTTCAATTCAACACTTTTCCCATTTATAAGTCAATTATGTCACTCTTTATTTGAAGTTCTACCTGGAAAAATACATTCGAAAAGAAATTTGGAAGAATCAGCTATACTGTCAAACTTCATTTTTTCACCAGAAATTTAAACATTTGTTATGGAAAGAGAATGTATGATTATTACAGACATTTACCCTTGATAAGTAGGCTTATTTTTTCAATATTATAGAAAATCTTTAAAAACCCGGGAAAAAAGATTAGAAATGACAGAGAAATCGAAACAATCAAATATGTTGAGATATTGTACTCCAGAGATCATTTCAATTCTATCAGTGAGAAGGCATGGGGAATTAGCTCAAATGGTAGAGCGCTCGCTTTGCATGTGAGAGGTAGCGAGATCGATGCTTGCATTCTCCAAACAATCTTTTGTCTGTCCATTCAAGAACTTTTCTTTGATATTAAGACTGGTGACATTTACAATCAGGTTTATTGATTATACCAAAGGCCTTTAAAATCTCAGCTGGTAGGCAGATGACCACCGCAGCAAAATAACCAAGCCTAGGTTGAGGATTTGATATAGCTTTGAACATATCATTTATTTACTTTGAAAGTAAGGGAGAAAATCTCGATTAACATTGAACACTTTTCAGAGGTTTGATTTGTATGATATAATAGTGGTTTTACTGCATCCTTCAATTCAACACTTTTCCCATTTATAAGTCAATTATGTCACTCTTTATTTGAAGTTCTACCTGGAAAAATACATTCGAAAAGAAATTTGGAAGAATTAGCTATACTGTCAAACTTCATTTTTACACCAGAAATTGAAACATTTGTTATGGAAAGAGAATGTATGATTATTACAGACATTTACCCTTGATAAGTAGGCTTATTTTTTCAATATTATAGGAAATCTTTAAAAACCCGGTAAAAAAGATTAGAAATGACAGAGAAATCGAAACAATCAAATATGTTGAGATATTGTACTCCAGAGATCATTTCAATTCTATCAGTGAGAAGGCATGGGGAATTAGCTCAAATGGTAGAGCGCTCGCTTTGCATGTGAGAGGTAGCGAGATCGATGCTTGCATTCTCCAAACAATCTTTTGTCTGTCCATTCAAGAACTTTTCTTTGATATTAAGACTGGTGACATTTACAATCAGGTTTATTGATTATACCAAAGGCCTTTAAAATCTCAGCTGGTAGGCAGATGACCACCGCAGCAAAATAACCAAGCCTAGGTTGAGGATTTGATATAGCTTTGAACATATCATTTATTTACTTTGAAAGTAAGGGAGAAAATCTCGATTAACATTGAACACTTTTCAGAGGTTTGATTTGTATGATATAATAGTGGTTTTACTGCATCCTTCAATTCAACACTTTTCCCATTTATAAGTCAATTATGTCACTCTTTATTTGAAGTTCTACCTGGCAAAATACATTCGAAAAGAAATTTGGAAGAATCAGCTATACTGTCAAACTTCATTTTTTCACCAGAAATTTAAACATTTGTTATGGAAAGAGAATGTATGATTATTACAGACATTTACCCTTGATAAGTAGGCTTATTTTTTCAATATTATAGAAAATCTTTAAAAACCCGGGAAAAAAGATTAGAAATGACAGAGAAATCGAAACAATCAAATATGTTGAGATATTGTACTCCAGAGATCATTTCAATTCTATCAGTGAGAAGGCATGGGGAATTAGCTCAAATGGTAGAGCGCTCGCTTTGCATGTGAGAGGTAGCGAGATCGATGCTTGCATTCTCCAAACAATCTTTTGTCTGTCCATTCAAGAACTTTTCTTTGATATTAAGACTGGTGACATTTACAATCAGGTTTATTGATTATACCAAAGGCCTTTAAAATCTCAGCTGGTAGGCAGATGAGCACCGCAGCAAAATAACCAAGCCTAGGTTGAGGATTTGATATAGCTTTGAACATATCATTTATTTACTTTGAAAGTAAGGGAGAAAATCTCGATTAACATTGAACACTTTTCAGAGGTTTGATTTGTATGATATAATAGTGGTTTTACTGCATCCTTCAATTCAACACTTTTCCCATTTATAAGTCAATTATGTCACTCTTTATTTGAAGTTCTACCTGGAAAAATACATTCGAAAAGAAATTTGGAAGAATCAGCTATACTGTCAAACTTCATTTTTTCACCAGAAATTGAAACATTTGTTATGGAAAGAGAATGTATGATTATTACAGACATTTACCCTTGATAAGTAGGCTTATTTTTTCAATATTATAGAAAATCTTTAAAAACCCGGGAAAAAAGATTAGAAATGACAGAGAAATCGAAACAATCAAATATGTTGAGATATTGTACTCCAGAGATCATTTCAATTCTATCAGTGAGAAGGCATGGGGAATTAGCTCAAATGGTAGAGCGCTCGCTTTGCATGTGAGAGGTAGCGAGATCGATGCTTGCATTCTCCAAACAATCTTTTGTCTGTCCATTCAAGAACTTTTCTTTGATATTAAGACTGGTGACATTTACAATCAGGTTTATTGATTATACCAAAGGCCTTTAAAATCTCAGCTGGTAGGCAGATGACCACCGCAGCAAAATAACCAAGCCTAGGTTGAGGATTTGATATAGCTTTGAACATATCATTTATTTACTTTGAAAGTAAGGGAGAAAATCTCGATTAACATTGAACACTTTTCAGAGGTTTGATTTGTATGATATAATAGTGGTTTTACTGCATCCTTCAATTCAACACTTTTCCCATTTATAAGTCAATTATGTCACTCTTTATTTGAAGTTCTACCTGGAAAAATACATTCGAAAAGAAATTTGGAAGAATCAGCTATACTGTCAAACTTCATTTTTTCACCAGAAATTTAAACATTTGTTATGGAAAGAGAATGTATGATTATTACAGACATTTACCCTTGATAAGTAGGCTTATTTTTTCAATATTATAGAAAATCTTTAAAAACCCGGGAAAAAAGATTAGAAATGACAGAGAAATCGAAACAATCAAATATGTTGAGATATTGTACTCCAGAGATCATTTCAATTCTATCAGTGAGAAGGCATGGGGAATTAGCTCAAATGGTAGAGCGCTCGCTTTGCATGTGAGAGGTAGCGAGATCGATGCTTGCATTCTCCAAACAATCTTTTGTCTGTCCATTCAAGAACTTTTCTTTGATATTAAGACTGGTGACATTTACAATCAGGTTTATTGATTATACCAAAGGCCTTTAAAATCTCAGCTGGTAGGCAGATGACCACCGCAGCAAAATAACCAAGCCTAGGTTGAGGATTTGATATAGCTTTGAACATATCATTTATTTACTTTGAAAGTAAGGGAGAAAATCTCGATTAACATTGAACACTTTTCAGAGGTTTGATTTGTGTGATATAATAGTGGTTTTACTGCATCCTTCAATTCAACACTTTTCCCATTTATAAGTCAATTATGTCACTCTTTATTTGAAGTTCTACCTGGAAAAATACATTCGAAAAGAAATTTGGAAGAATCAGCTATACTGTCAAACTTCATTTTTTCACCAGAAATTTAAACATTTGTTATGGAAAGAGAATGTATGATTATTACAGACATTTACCCTTGATAAGTAGGCTTATTTTTTCAATATTATAGAAAATCTTTAAAAACCCGGGAAAAAAGATTAGAAATGACAGAGAAATCGAAACAATCAAATATGTTGAGATATTGTACTCCAGAGATCATTTCAATTCTATCAGTGAGAAGGCATGGGGAATTAGCTCAAATGGTAGAGCGCTCGCTTAGCATGTGAGAGGTAGTGAGATCGATGCTCGCATTCTCCAATCATTTTTGTCTTTCCATTCAAGAACTTTTCTTTGATATTAAGACTGGTGACATTTACAATCAGGTTTATTGATTATACCAAAGGCCTTTAAAATCTCAGCTGGTAGGCAGATGACCACCGCAGCAAAATAACCAAGCCTAGGTTGAGGATTTGATATAGCTTTGAACATATCATTTATTTACTTTGAAAGTAAGGGAGAAAATCTCGATTAACATTGAACACTTTTCAGAGGTTTGATTTGTATGATATAATAGTGGTTTTACTGCATCCTTCAATTCAACACTTTTCCCATTTATAAGTCAATTATGTCACTCTTTATTTGAAGTTCTACCTGGAAAAATACATTCGAAAAGAAATTTGGAAGAATTAGCTATACTGTCAAACTTCATTTTTACACCAGAAATTGAAACATTTGTTATGGAAAGAGAATGTATGATTATTACAGACATTTACCCTTGATAAGTAGGCTTATTTTTTCAATATTATAGGAAATCTTTAAAAACCCGGTAAAAAAGATTAGAAATGACAGAGAAATCGAAACAATCAAATATGTTGAGACATTGTACTCCAGAGATCATTTCAATTCTATTAGTGAGAAGGCATGGGGAATTAGCTGAAATGGTAGAGCGCTCGCTTTGCATGTAAGAAGTAGCGAGATCGATACTCACATTTTCCAAACAATCTTTTGTCTGTCCATTCAAGAACTTTTCTTTGATATTAAGACTGGTGACATTTACAATCAGGTTTATTGATTATACCAAAGGCCTTTAAAATCTCAGCTGGTAGGCAGATGACCACCGCAGCAAAATAACCAAGCCTAGGTTGAGGATTTGATATAGCTTTGAACATATCATTTATTTACTTTGAAAGTAGGGGAGAAAATCTCGATTAACATTGAACACTTTTCAGAGGTTTGATTTGTATGATATAATAGTGGTTTTACTGCATCCTTCAATTCAACACTTTTCCCATTTATAAGTCAATTTTGTCACTCTTTATTTGAAGTTCTACCTGGAAAAATACATTCGAAAAGAAATTTGGAAGAATCAGCTATACTGTCAAACTTCATTTTTTCACCAGAAATTTAAACATTTGTTATGGAAAGAGAATGTATGATTATTACAGACATTTACCCTTGATAAGTAGGCTTATTTTTTCAATATTATAGAAAATCTTTAAAAACCCGGGAAAAAAGATTAGAAATGACAGAGAAATCGAAACAATCAAATATGTTGAGATATTGTACTCCAGAGATCATTTCAATTCTATCAGTGAGAAGGCATGGGGAATTAGCTCAAATGGTAGAGCGCTCGCTTTGCATGTGAGAGGTAGCGAGATCGATGCTTGCATTCTCCAAACAATCTTTTGTCTGTCCATTCAAGAACTTTTCTTTGATATTAAGACTGGTGACATTTACAATCAGGTTTATTGATTATACCAAAGGCCTTTAAAATCTCAGCTGGTAGGCAGATGACCACCGCAGCAAAATAACCAAGCCTAGGTTGAGGATTTGATATAGCTTTGAACATATCATTTATTTACTTTGAAAGTAAGGGAGAAAATCTCGATTAACATTGAACACTTTTCAGAGGTTTGATTTGTATGATATAATAGTGGTTTTACTGCATCCTTCAATTCAACACTTTTCCCATTTATAAGTCAATTATGTCACTCTTTATTTGAAGTTCTACCTGGAAAAATACATTCGAAAAGAAATTTGGAAGAATCAGCTATACTGTCAAACTTCATTTTTTCACCAGAAATTTAAACATTTGTTATGGAAAGAGAATGTATGATTATTACAGACATTTACCCTTGATAAGTAGGCTTATTTTTTCAATATTATAGAAAATCTTTAAAAACCCGGGAAAAAAGATTAGAAATGACAGAGAAATCGAAACAATCAAATATGTTGAGATATTGTACTCCAGAGATCATTTCAATTCTATCAGTGAGAAGGCATGGGGAATTAGCTCAAATGGTAGAGCGCTCGCTTTGCATGTGAGAGGTAGCGAGATCGATGCTTGCATTCTCCAAACAATCTTTTGTCTGTCCATTCAAGAACTTTTCTTTGATATTAAGACTGGTGACATTTACAATCAGGTTTATTGATTATACCAAAGGCCTTTAAAATCTCAGCTGGTAGGCAGATGACCACCGCAGCAAAATAACCAAGCCTAGGTTGAGGATTTGATATAGCTTTGAACATATCATTTATTTACTTTGAAAGTAAGGGAGAAAATCTCGATTAACATTGAACACTTTTCAGAGGTTTGATTTGTATGATATAATAGTGGTTTTACTGCATCCTTCAATTCAACACTTTTCCCATTTATAAGTCAATTATGTCACTCTTTATTTGAAGTTCTACCTGGAAAAATACATTCGAAAAGAAATTTGGAAGAATCAGCTATACTGTCAAACTTCATTTTTTCACCAGAAATTTAAACATTTGTTATGGAAAGAGAATGTATGATTATTACAGACATTTACCCTTGATAAGTAGGCTTATTTTTTCAATATTATAGAAAATCTTTAAAAACCCGGGAAAAAAGATTAGAAATGACAGAGAAATCGAAACAATCAAATATGTTGAGATATTGTACTCCAGAGATCATTTCAATTCTATCAGTGAGAAGGCATGGGGAATTAGCTCAAATGGTAGAGCGCTCGCTTTGCATGTGAGAGGTAGCGAGATTGATGCTTGCATTCTCCAAACAATCTTTTGTCTGTCCATTCAAGAACTTTTCTTTGATATTAAGACTGGTGACATTTACAATCAGGTTTATTGATTATACCAAAGGCCTTTAAAATCTCAGCTGGTAGGCAGATGAGCACCGCAGCAAAATAACCAAGCCTAGGTTGAGGATTTGATATAGCTTTGAACATATCATTTATTTACTTTGAAAGTAAGGGAGAAAATCTCGATTAACATTGAACACTTTTCAGAGGTTTGATTTGTATGATATAATAGTGGTTTTACTGCATCCTTCAATTCAACACTTTTCCCATTTATAAGTCAATTATGTCACTCTTTATTTGAAGTTCTACCTGGCAAAATACATTCGAAAAGAAATTTGGAAGAATCAGCTATACTGTCAAACTTCATTTTTTCACCAGAAATTTAAACATTTGTTATGGAAAGAGAATGTATGATTATTACAGACATTTACCCTTGATAAGTAGGCTTATTTTTTCAATATTATAGAAAATCTTTAAAAACCCGGGAAAAAAGATTAGAAATGACAGAGAAATCGAAACAATCAAATATGTTGAGATATTGTACTCCAGAGATCATTTCAATTCTATCAGTGAGAAGGCATGGGGAATTAGCTCAAATGGTAGAGCACTCGCTTTGCATGTGAGAGGTAGCGAGATCGATGCTTGCATTCTCCAAACAATCTTTTGTCTGTCCATTCAAGAACTTTTCTTTGATATTAAGACTGGTGACATTTACAATCAGGTTTATTGATTATACCAAAGGCCTTTAAAATCTCAGCTGGTAGGCAGATGAGCACCGCAGCAAAATAACCAAGCCTAGGTTGAGGATTTGATATAGCTTTGAACATATCATTTATTTACTTTGAAAGTAAGGGAGAAAATCTCGATTAACATTAAACACTTTTCAGAGGTTTGATTTGTATGATATAATAGTGGTTTTACTGCATCCTTCAATTCAACACTTTTCCCATTTATAAGTCAATTATGTCACTCTTTATTTGAAGTTCTACCTGGCAAAATACATTCGAAAAGAAATTTGGAAGAATCAGCTATACTGTCAAACTTCATTTTTTCACCAGAAATTTAAACATTTGTTATGGAAAGAGAATGTATGATTATTACAGACATTTACCCTTGATAAGTAGGCTTATTTTTTCAATATTATAGAAAATCTTTAAAAACCCGGGAAAAAAGATTAGAAATGACAGAGAAATCGAAACAATCAAATATGTTGAGATATTGTACTCCAGAGATCATTTCAATTCTATCAGTGAGAAGGCATGGGGAATTAGCTCAAATGGTAGAGCGCTCGCTTTGCATGTGAGAGGTAGCGAGATCGATGCTTGCATTCTCCAAACAATCTTTTGTCTGTCCATTCAAGAACTTTTCTTTGATATTAAGACTGGTGACATTTACAATCAGGTTTATTGATTATACCAAAGGCCTTTAAAATCTCAGCTGGTAGGCAGATGACCACCGCAGCAAAATAACCAAGCCTAGGTTGAGGATTTGATATAGCTTTGAACATATCATTTATTTACTTTGAAAGTAAGGGAGAAAATCTCGATTAACATTGAACACTTTTCAGAGGTTTGATTTGTATGATATAATAGTGGTTTTACTGCATCCTTCAATTCAACACTTTTCCCATTTATAAGTCAATTATGTCACTCTTTATTTGAAGTTCTACCTGGAAAAATACATTCGAAAAGAAATTTGGAAGAATCAGCTATACTGTCAAACTTCATTTTTTCACCAGAAATTTAAACATTTGTTATGGAAAGAGAATGTATGATTATTACAGACATTTACCCTTGATAAGTAGGCTTATTTTTTCAATATTATAGAAAATCTTTAAAAACCCGGGAAAAAAGATTAGAAATGACAGAGAAATCGAAACAATCAAATATGTTGAGATATTGTACTCCAGAGATCATTTCAATTCTATCAGTGAGAAGGCATGGGGAATTAGCTCAAATGGTAGAGCGCTCGCTTTGCATGTGAGAGGTAGCGAGATCGATGCTTGCATTCTCCAAACAATCTTTTGTCTGTCCATTCAAGAACTTTTCTTTGATATTAAGACTGGTGACATTTACAATCAGGTTTATTGATTATACCAAAGGCCTTTAAAATCTCAGCTGGTAGGCAGATGACCACCGCAGCAAAATAACCAAGCCTAGGTTGAGGATTTGATATAGCTTTGAACATATCATTTATTTACTTTGAAAGTAAGGGAGAAAATCTCGATTAACATTGAACACTTTTCAGAGGTTTGATTTGTGTGATATAATAGTGGTTTTACTGCATCCTTCAATTCAACACTTTTCCCATTTATAAGTCAATTATGTCACTCTTTATTTGAAGTTCTACCTGGAAAAATACATTCGAAAAGAAATTTGGAAGAATCAGCTATACTGTCAAACTTCATTTTTTCACCAGAAATTTAAACATTTGTTATGGAAAGAGAATGTATGATTATTACAGACATTTACCCTTGATAAGTAGGCTTATTTTTTCAATATTATAGAAAATCTTTAAAAACCCGGGAAAAAAGATTAGAAATGACAGAGAAATCGAAACAATCAAATATGTTGAGATATTGTACTCCAGAGATCATTTCAATTCTATCAGTGAGAAGGCATGGGGAATTAGCTCAAATGGTAGAGCGCTCGCTTAGCATGTGAGAGGTAGTGAGATCGATGCTCGCATTCTCCAATCATTTTTGTCTTTCCATTCAAGAACTTTTCTTTGATATTAAGACTGGTGACATTTACAATCAGGTTTATTGATTATACCAAAGGCCTTTAAAATCTCAGCTGGTAGGCAGATGACCACCGCAGCAAAATAACCAAGCCTAGGTTGAGGATTTGATATAGCTTTGAACATATCATTTATTTACTTTGAAAGTAAGGGAGAAAATCTCGATTAACATTGAACACTTTTCAGAGGTTTGATTTGTATGATATAATAGTGGTTTTACTGCATCCTTCAATTCAACACTTTTCCCATTTATAAGTCAATTATGTCACTCTTTATTTGAAGTTCTACCTGGAAAAATACATTCGAAAAGAAATTTGGAAGAATTAGCTATACTGTCAAACTTCATTTTTACACCAGAAATTGAAACATTTGTTATGGAAAGAGAATGTATGATTATTACAGACATTTACCCTTGATAAGTAGGCTTATTTTTTCAATATTATAGGAAATCTTTAAAAACCCGGTAAAAAAGATTAGAAATGACAGAGAAATCGAAACAATCAAATATGTTGAGACATTGTACTCCAGAGATCATTTCAATTCTATTAGTGAGAAGGCATGGGGAATTAGCTGAAATGGTAGAGCGCTCGCTTTGCATGTAAGAAGTAGCGAGATCGATACTCACATTTTCCAAACAATCTTTTGTCTGTCCATTCAAGAACTTTTCTTTGATATTAAGACTGGTGACATTTACAATCAGGTTTATTGATTATACCAAAGGCCTTTAAAATCTCAGCTGGTAGGCAGATGACCACCGCAGCAAAATAACCAAGCCTAGGTTGAGGATTTGATATAGCTTTGAACATATCATTTATTTACTTTGAAAGTAGGGGAGAAAATCTCGATTAACATTGAACACTTTTCAGAGGTTTGATTTGTATGATATAATAGTGGTTTTACTGCATCCTTCAATTCAACACTTTTCCCATTTATAAGTCAATTTTGTCACTCTTTATTTGAAGTTCTACCTGGAAAAATACATTCGAAAAGAAATTTGGAAGAATCAGCTATACTGTCAAACTTCATTTTTTCACCAGAAATTTAAACATTTGTTATGGAAAGAGAATGTATGATTATTACAGACATTTACCCTTGATAAGTAGGCTTATTTTTTCAATATTATAGAAAATCTTTAAAAACCCGGGAAAAAAGATTAGAAATGACAGAGAAATCGAAACAATCAAATATGTTGAGATATTGTACTCCAGAGATCATTTCAATTCTATCAGTGAGAAGGCATGGGGAATTAGCTCAAATGGTAGAGCGCTCGCTTTGCATGTGAGAGGTAGCGAGATCGATGCTTGCATTCTCCAAACAATCTTTTGTCTGTCCATTCAAGAACTTTTCTTTGATATTAAGACTGGTGACATTTACAATCAGGTTTATTGATTATACCAAAGGCCTTTAAAATCTCAGCTGGTAGGCAGATGACCACCGCAGCAAAATAACCAAGCCTAGGTTGAGGATTTGATATAGCTTTGAACATATCATTTATTTACTTTGAAAGTAAGGGAGAAAATCTCGATTAACATTGAACACTTTTCAGAGGTTTGATTTGTATGATATAATAGTGGTTTTACTGCATCCTTCAATTCAACACTTTTCCCATTTATAAGTCAATTATGTCACTCTTTATTTGAAGTTCTACCTGGAAAAATACATTCGAAAAGAAATTTGGAAGAATCAGCTATACTGTCAAACTTCATTTTTTCACCAGAAATTTAAACATTTGTTATGGAAAGAGAATGTATGATTATTACAGACATTTACCCTTGATAAGTAGGCTTATTTTTTCAATATTATAGAAAATCTTTAAAAACCCGGGAAAAAAGATTAGAAATGACAGAGAAATCGAAACAATCAAATATGTTGAGATATTGTACTCCAGAGATCATTTCAATTCTATCAGTGAGAAGGCATGGGGAATTAGCTCAAATGGTAGAGCGCTCGCTTTGCATGTGAGAGGTAGCGAGATCGATGCTTGCATTCTCCAAACAATCTTTTGTCTGTCCATTCAAGAACTTTTCTTTGATATTAAGACTGGTGACATTTACAATCAGGTTTATTGATTATACCAAAGGCCTTTAAAATCTCAGCTGGTAGGCAGATGACCACCGCAGCAAAATAACCAAGCCTAGGTTGAGGATTTGATATAGCTTTGAACATATCATTTATTTACTTTGAAAGTAAGGGAGAAAATCTCGATTAACATTGAACACTTTTCAGAGGTTTGATTTGTATGATATAATAGTGGTTTTACTGCATCCTTCAATTCAACACTTTTCCCATTTATAAGTCAATTATGTCACTCTTTATTTGAAGTTCTACCTGGAAAAATACATTCGAAAAGAAATTTGGAAGAATCAGCTATACTGTCAAACTTCATTTTTTCACCAGAAATTTAAACATTTGTTATGGAAAGAGAATGTATGATTATTACAGACATTTACCCTTGATAAGTAGGCTTATTTTTTCAATATTATAGAAAATCTTTAAAAACCCGGGAAAAAAGATTAGAAATGACAGAGAAATCGAAACAATCAAATATGTTGAGATATTGTACTCCAGAGATCATTTCAATTCTATCAGTGAGAAGGCATGGGGAATTAGCTCAAATGGTAGAGCGCTCGCTTTGCATGTGAGAGGTAGCGAGATTGATGCTTGCATTCTCCAAACAATCTTTTGTCTGTCCATTCAAGAACTTTTCTTTGATATTAAGACTGGTGACATTTACAATCAGGTTTATTGATTATACCAAAGGCCTTTAAAATCTCAGCTGGTAGGCAGATGAGCACCGCAGCAAAATAACCAAGCCTAGGTTGAGGATTTGATATAGCTTTGAACATATCATTTATTTACTTTGAAAGTAAGGGAGAAAATCTCGATTAACATTGAACACTTTTCAGAGGTTTGATTTGTATGATATAATAGTGGTTTTACTGCATCCTTCAATTCAACACTTTTCCCATTTATAAGTCAATTATGTCACTCTTTATTTGAAGTTCTACCTGGCAAAATACATTCGAAAAGAAATTTGGAAGAATCAGCTATACTGTCAAACTTCATTTTTTCACCAGAAATTTAAACATTTGTTATGGAAAGAGAATGTATGATTATTACAGACATTTACCCTTGATAAGTAGGCTTATTTTTTCAATATTATAGAAAATCTTTAAAAACCCGGGAAAAAAGATTAGAAATGACAGAGAAATCGAAACAATCAAATATGTTGAGATATTGTACTCCAGAGATCATTTCAATTCTATCAGTGAGAAGGCATGGGGAATTAGCTCAAATGGTAGAGCACTCGCTTTGCATGTGAGAGGTAGCGAGATCGATGCTTGCATTCTCCAAACAATCTTTTGTCTGTCCATTCAAGAACTTTTCTTTGATATTAAGACTGGTGACATTTACAATCAGGTTTATTGATTATACCAAAGGCCTTTAAAATCTCAGCTGGTAGGCAGATGAGCACCGCAGCAAAATAACCAAGCCTAGGTTGAGGATTTGATATAGCTTTGAACATATCATTTATTTACTTTGAAAGTAAGGGAGAAAATCTCGATTAACATTGAACACTTTTCAGAGGTTTGATTTGTATGATATAATAGTGGTTTTACTGCATCCTTCAATTCAACACTTTTCCCATTTATAAGTCAATTATGTCACTCTTTATTTGAAGTTCTACCTGGCAAAATACATTCGAAAAGAAATTTGGAAGAATCAGCTATACTGTCAAACTTCATTTTTTCACCAGAAATTTAAACATTTGTTATGGAAAGAGAATGTATGATTATTACAGACATTTACCCTTGATAAGTAGGCTTATTTTTTCAATATTATAGAAAATCTTTAAAAACCCGGGAAAAAAGATTAGAAATGACAGAGAAATCGAAACAATCAAATATGTTGAGATATTGTACTCCAGAGATCATTTCAATTCTATCAGTGAGAAGGCATGGGGAATTAGCTCAAATGGTAGAGCGCTCGCTTTGCATGTGAGAGGTAGCGAGATCGATGCTTGCATTCTCCAAACAATCTTTTGTCTGTCCATTCAAGAACTTTTCTTTGATATTAAGACTGGTGACATTTACAATCAGGTTTATTGATTATACCAAAGGCCTTTAAAATCTCAGCTGGTAGGCAGATGACCACCGCAGCAAAATAACCAAGCCTAGGTTGAGGATTTGATATAGCTTTGAACATATCATTTATTTACTTTGAAAGTAAGGGAGAAAATCTCGATTAACATTGAACACTTTTCAGAGGTTTGATTTGTATGATATAATAGTGGTTTTACTGCATCCTTCAATTCAACACTTTTCCCATTTATAAGTCAATTATGTCACTCTTTATTTGAAGTTCTACCTGGAAAAATACATTCGAAAAGAAATTTGGAAGAATCAGCTATACTGTCAAACTTCATTTTTTCACCAGAAATTTAAACATTTGTTATGGAAAGAGAATGTATGATTATTACAGACATTTACCCTTGATAAGTAGGCTTATTTTTTCAATATTATAGAAAATCTTTAAAAACCCGGGAAAAAAGATTAGAAATGACAGAGAAATCGAAACAATCAAATATGTTGAGATATTGTACTCCAGAGATCATTTCAATTCTATCAGTGAGAAGGCATGGGGAATTAGCTCAAATGGTAGAGCGCTCGCTTTGCATGTGAGAGGTAGCGAGATCGATGCTTGCATTCTCCAAACAATCTTTTGTCTGTCCATTCAAGAACTTTTCTTTGATATTAAGACTGGTGACATTTACAATCAGGTTTATTGATTATACCAAAGGCCTTTAAAATCTCAGCTGGTAGGCAGATGACCACCGCAGCAAAATAACCAAGCCTAGGTTGAGGATTTGATATAGCTTTGAACATATCATTTATTTACTTTGAAAGTAAGGGAGAAAATCTCGATTAACATTGAACACTTTTCAGAGGTTTGATTTGTATGATATAATAGTGGTTTTACTGCATCCTTCAATTCAACACTTTTCCCATTTATAAGTCAATTATGTCACTCTTTATTTGAAGTTCTACCTGGAAAAATACATTCGAAAAGAAATTTGGAAGAATCAGCTATACTGTCAAACTTCATTTTTTCACCAGAAATTTAAACATTTGTTATGGAAAGAGAATGTATGATTATTACAGACATTTACCCTTGATAAGTAGGCTTATTTTTTCAATATTATAGAAAATCTTTAAAAACCCGGGAAAAAAGATTAGAAATGACAGAGAAATCGAAACAATCAAATATGTTGAGATATTGTACTCCAGAGATCATTTCAATTCTATCAGTGAGAAGGCATGGGGAATTAGCTCAAATGGTAGAGCGCTCGCTTTGCATGTGAGAGGTAGCGAGATCGATGCTTGCATTCTCCAAACAATCTTTTGTCTGTCCATTCAAGAACTTTTCTTTGATATTAAGACTGGTGACATTTACAATCAGGTTTATTGATTATACCAAAGGCCTTTAAAATCTCAGCTGGTAGGCAGATGAGCACCGCAGCAAAATAACCAAGCCTAGGTTGAGGATTTGATATAGCTTTGAACATATCATTTATTTACTTTGAAAGTAAGGGAGAAAATCTCGATTAACATTGAACACTTTTCAGAGGTTTGATTTGTATGATATAATAGTGGTTTTACTGCATCCTTCAATTCAACACTTTTCCCATTTATAAGTCAATTATGTCACTCTTTATTTGAAGTTCTACCTGGAAAAATACATTCGAAAAGAAATTTGGAAGAATCAGCTATACTGTCAAACTTCATTTTTTCACCAGAAATTTAAACATTTGTTATGGAAAGAGAATGTATGATTATTACAGACATTTACCCTTGATAAGTAGGCTTATTTTTTCAATATTATAGAAAATCTTTAAAAACCCGGGAAAAAAGATTAGAAATGACAGAGAAATCGAAACAATCAAATATGTTGAGATATTGTACTCCAGAGATCATTTCAATTCTATCAGTGAGAAGGCATGGGGAATTAGCTCAAATGGTAGAGCGCTCGCTTTGCATGTGAGAGGTAGCGAGATCGATGCTTGCATTCTCCAAACAATCTTTTGTCTGTCCATTCAAGAACTTTTCTTTGATATTAAGACTGGTGACATTTACAATCAGGTTTATTGATTATACCAAAGGCCTTTAAAATCTCAGCTGGTAGGCAGATGAGCACCGCAGCAAAATAACCAAGCCTGGGTTGAGGATTTGATATAGCTTTGAACATATCATTTATTTACTTTGAAAGTAAGGGAGAAAATCTCGATTAACATTGAACACTTTTCAGAGGTTTGATTTGTATGATATAATAGTGGTTTTACTGCATCCTTCAATTCAACACTTTTCCCATTTATAAGTCAATTATGTCACTCTTTATTTGAAGTTCTACCTGGAAAAATACATTCGAAAAGAAATTTGGAAGAATCAGCTATACTGTCAAACTTCATTTTTTCACCAGAAATTTAAACATTTGTTATGGAAAGAGAATGTATGATTATTACAGACATTTACCCTTGATAAGTAGGCTTATTTTTTCAATATTATAGAAAATCTTTAAAAACCCGGGAAAAAAGATTAGAAATGACAGAGAAATCGAAACAATCAAATATGTTGAGATATTGTACTCCAGAGATCATTTCAATTCTATCAGTGAGAAGGCATGGGGAATTAGCTCAAATGGTAGAGCGCTCGCTTTGCATGTGAGAGGTAGCGAGATTGATGCTTGCATTCTCCAAACAATCTTTTGTCTGTCCATTCAAGAACTTTTCTTTGATATTAAGACTGGTGACATTTACAATCAGGTTTATTGATTATACCAAAGGCCTTTAAAATCTCAGCTGGTAGGCAGATGAGCACCGCAGCAAAATAACCAAGCCTAGGTTGAGGATTTGATATAGCTTTGAACATATCATTTATTTACTTTGAAAGTAAGGGAGAAAATCTCGATTAACATTGAACACTTTTCAGAGGTTTGATTTGTATGATATAATAGTGGTTTTACTGCATCCTTCAATTCAACACTTTTCCCATTTATAAGTCAATTATGTCACTCTTTATTTGAAGTTCTACCTGGCAAAATACATTCGAAAAGAAATTTGGAAGAATCAGCTATACTGTCAAACTTCATTTTTTCACCAGAAATTTAAACATTTGTTATGGAAAGAGAATGTATGATTATTACAGACATTTACCCTTGATAAGTAGGCTTATTTTTTCAATATTATAGAAAATCTTTAAAAACCCGGGAAAAAAGATTAGAAATGACAGAGAAATCGAAACAATCAAATATGTTGAGATATTGTACTCCAGAGATCATTTCAATTCTATCAGTGAGAAGGCATGGGGAATTAGCTCAAATGGTAGAGCACTCGCTTTGCATGTGAGAGGTAGCGAGATCGATGCTTGCATTCTCCAAACAATCTTTTGTCTGTCCATTCAAGAACTTTTCTTTGATATTAAGACTGGTGACATTTACAATCAGGTTTATTGATTATACCAAAGGCCTTTAAAATCTCAGCTGGTAGGCAGATGAGCACCGCAGCAAAATAACCAAGCCTAGGTTGAGGATTTGATATAGCTTTGAACATATCATTTATTTACTTTGAAAGTAAGGGAGAAAATCTCGATTAACATTGAACACTTTTCAGAGGTTTGATTTGTATGATATAATAGTGGTTTTACTGCATCCTTCAATTCAACACTTTTCCCATTTATAAGTCAATTATGTCACTCTTTATTTGAAGTTCTACCTGGCAAAATACATTCGAAAAGAAATTTGGAAGAATCAGCTATACTGTCAAACTTCATTTTTTCACCAGAAATTTAAACATTTGTTATGGAAAGAGAATGTATGATTATTACAGACATTTACCCTTGATAAGTAGGCTTATTTTTTCAATATTATAGAAAATCTTTAAAAACCCGGGAAAAAAGATTAGAAATGACAGAGAAATCGAAACAATCAAATATGTTGAGATATTGTACTCCAGAGATCATTTCAATTCTATCAGTGAGAAGGCATGGGGAATTAGCTCAAATGGTAGAGCGCTCGCTTTGCATGTGAGAGGTAGCGAGATCGATGCTTGCATTCTCCAAACAATCTTTTGTCTGTCCATTCAAGAACTTTTCTTTGATATTAAGACTGGTGACATTTACAATCAGGTTTATTGATTATACCAAAGGCCTTTAAAATCTCAGCTGGTAGGCAGATGACCACCGCAGCAAAATAACCAAGCCTAGGTTGAGGATTTGATATAGCTTTGAACATATCATTTATTTACTTTGAAAGTAAGGGAGAAAATCTCGATTAACATTGAACACTTTTCAGAGGTTTGATTTGTATGATATAATAGTGGTTTTACTGCATCCTTCAATTCAACACTTTTCCCATTTATAAGTCAATTATGTCACTCTTTATTTGAAGTTCTACCTGGAAAAATACATTCGAAAAGAAATTTGGAAGAATCAGCTATACTGTCAAACTTCATTTTTTCACCAGAAATTTAAACATTTGTTATGGAAAGAGAATGTATGATTATTACAGACATTTACCCTTGATAAGTAGGCTTATTTTTTCAATATTATAGAAAATCTTTAAAAACCCGGGAAAAAAGATTAGAAATGACAGAGAAATCGAAACAATCAAATATGTTGAGATATTGTACTCCAGAGATCATTTCAATTCTATCAGTGAGAAGGCATGGGGAATTAGCTCAAATGGTAGAGCGCTCGCTTTGCATGTGAGAGGTAGCGAGATCGATGCTTGCATTCTCCAAACAATCTTTTGTCTGTCCATTCAAGAACTTTTCTTTGATATTAAGACTGGTGACATTTACAATCAGGTTTATTGATTATACCAAAGGCCTTTAAAATCTCAGCTGGTAGGCAGATGACCACCGCAGCAAAATAACCAAGCCTAGGTTGAGGATTTGATATAGCTTTGAACATATCATTTATTTACTTTGAAAGTAAGGGAGAAAATCTCGATTAACATTGAACACTTTTCAGAGGTTTGATTTGTATGATATAATAGTGGTTTTACTGCATCCTTCAATTCAACACTTTTCCCATTTATAAGTCAATTATGTCACTCTTTATTTGAAGTTCTACCTGGAAAAATACATTCGAAAAGAAATTTGGAAGAATCAGCTATACTGTCAAACTTCATTTTTTCACCAGAAATTTAAACATTTGTTATGGAAAGAGAATGTATGATTATTACAGACATTTACCCTTGATAAGTAGGCTTATTTTTTCAATATTATAGAAAATCTTTAAAAACCCGGGAAAAAAGATTAGAAATGACAGAGAAATCGAAACAATCAAATATGTTGAGATATTGTACTCCAGAGATCATTTCAATTCTATCAGTGAGAAGGCATGGGGAATTAGCTCAAATGGTAGAGCGCTCGCTTTGCATGTGAGAGGTAGCGAGATCGATGCTTGCATTCTCCAAACAATCTTTTGTCTGTCCATTCAAGAACTTTTCTTTGATATTAAGACTGGTGACATTTACAATCAGGTTTATTGATTATACCAAAGGCCTTTAAAATCTCAGCTGGTAGGCAGATGAGCACCGCAGCAAAATAACCAAGCCTAGGTTGAGGATTTGATATAGCTTTGAACATATCATTTATTTACTTTGAAAGTAAGGGAGAAAATCTCGATTAACATTGAACACTTTTCAGAGGTTTGATTTGTATGATATAATAGTGGTTTTACTGCATCCTTCAATTCAACACTTTTCCCATTTATAAGTCAATTATGTCACTCTTTATTTGAAGTTCTACCTGGAAAAATACATTCGAAAAGAAATTTGGAAGAATCAGCTATACTGTCAAACTTCATTTTTTCACCAGAAATTTAAACATTTGTTATGGAAAGAGAATGTATGATTATTACAGACATTTACCCTTGATAAGTAGGCTTATTTTTTCAATATTATAGAAAATCTTTAAAAACCCGGGAAAAAAGATTAGAAATGACAGAGAAATCGAAACAATCAAATATGTTGAGATATTGTACTCCAGAGATCATTTCAATTCTATCAGTGAGAAGGCATGGGGAATTAGCTCAAATGGTAGAGCGCTCGCTTTGCATGTGAGAGGTAGCGAGATCGATGCTTGCATTCTCCAAACAATCTTTTGTCTGTCCATTCAAGAACTTTTCTTTGATATTAAGACTGGTGACATTTACAATCAGGTTTATTGATTATACCAAAGGCCTTTAAAATCTCAGCTGGTAGGCAGATGAGCACCGCAGCAAAATAACCAAGCCTGGGTTGAGGATTTGATATAGCTTTGAACATATCATTTATTTACTTTGAAAGTAAGGGAGAAAATCTCGATTAACATTGAACACTTTTCAGAGGTTTGATTTGTATGATATAATAGTGGTTTTACTGCATCCTTCAATTCAACACTTTTCCCATTTATAAGTCAATTATGTCACTCTTTATTTGAAGTTCTACCTGGAAAAATACATTCGAAAAGAAATTTGGAAGAATCAGCTATACTGTCAAACTTCATTTTTTCACCAGAAATTTAAACATTTGTTATGGAAAGAGAATGTATGATTATTACAGACATTTACCCTTGATAAGTAGGCTTATTTTTTCAATATTATAGAAAATCTTTAAAAACCCGGGAAAAAAGATTAGAAATGACAGAGAAATCGAAACAATCAAATATGTTGAGATATTGTACTCCAGAGATCATTTCAATTCTATCAGTGAGAAGGCATGGGGAATTAGCTCAAATGGTAGAGCGCTCGCTTTGCATGTGAGAGGTAGCGAGATCGATGCTTGCATTCTCCAAACAATCTTTTGTCTGTCCATTCAAGAACTTTTCTTTGATATTAAGACTGGTGACATTTACAATCAGGTTTATTGATTATACCAAAGGCCTTTAAAATCTCAGCTGGTAGGCAGATGACCACCGCAGCAAAATAACCAAGCCTAGGTTGAGGATTTGATATAGCTTTGAACATATCATTTATTTACTTTGAAAGTAAGGGAGAAAATCTCGATTAACATTGAACACTTTTCAGAGGTTTGATTTGTATGATATAATAGTGGTTTTACTGCATCCTTCAATTCAACACTTTTCCCATTTATAAGTCAATTATGTCACTCTTTATTTGAAGTTCTACCTGGAAAAATACATTCGAAAAGAAATTTGGAAGAATCAGCTATACTGTCAAACTTCATTTTTTCACCAGAAATTTAAACATTTGTTATGGAAAGAGAATGTATGATTATTACAGACATTTACCCTTGATAAGTAGGCTTATTTTTTCAATATTATAGAAAATCTTTAAAAACCCGGGAAAAAAGATTAGAAATGACAGAGAAATCGAAACAATCAAATATGTTGAGATATTGTACTCCAGAGATCATTTCAAATCTATTAGTGAGAAGGCATTGGGAATTAGCTCAAATGGTAGAGCGCTCGCTTTGCATGTGAGAGGTAGCGAGATCGATGCTTGCATTCTCCAAACAATCTTTTGTCTGTCCATTCAAGAACTTTTCTTTGATATTAAGACTGGTGACATTTACAATCAGGTTTATTGATTATACCAAAGGCCTTTAAAATCTCAGCTGGTAGGCAGATGACCACCGCAGCAAAATAACCAAGCCTAGGTTGAGGATTTGATATAGCTTTGAACATATCATTTATTTACTTTGAAAGTAAGGGAGAAAATCTCGATTAACATTGAACACTTTTCAGAGGTTTGATTTGTATGATATAATAGTGGTTTTACTGCATCCTTCAATTCAACACTTTTCCCATTTATAAGTCAATTATGTCACTCTTTATTTGAAGTTCTACCTGGAAAAATACATTCGAAAAGAAATTTGGAAGAATCAGCTATACTGTCAAACTTCATTTTTTCACCAGAAATTTAAACATTTGTTATGGAAAGAGAATGTATGATTATTACAGACATTTACCCTTGATAAGTAGGCTTATTTTTTCAATATTATAGAAAATCTTTAAAAACCCGGGAAAAAAGATTAGAAATGACAGAGAAATCGAAACAATCAAATATGTTGAGATATTGTACTCCAGAGATCATTTCAATTCTATCAGTGAGAAGGCATGGGGAATTAGCTCAAATGGTAGAGCGCTCGCTTTGCATGTGAGAGGTAGCGAGATCGATGCTTGCATTCTCCAAACAATCTTTTGTCTGTCCATTCAAGAACTTTTCTTTGATATTAAGACTGGTGACATTTACAATCAGGTTTATTGATTATACCAAAGGCCTTTAAAATCTCAGCTGGTAGGCAGATGACCACCGCAGCAAAATAACCAAGCCTAGGTTGAGGATTTGATATAGCTTTGAACATATCATTTATTTACTTTGAAAGTAAGGGAGAAAATCTCGATTAACATTGAACACTTTTCAGAGGTTTGATTTGTATGATATAATAGTGGTTTTACTGCATCCTTCAATTCAACACTTTTCCCATTTATAAGTCAATTATGTCACTCTTTATTTGAAGTTCTACCTGGAAAAATACATTCGAAAAGAAATTTGGAAGAATCAGCTATACTGTCAAACTTCATTTTTTCACCAGAAATTTAAACATTTGTTATGGAAAGAGAATGTATGATTATTACAGACATTTACCCTTGATAAGTAGGCTTATTTTTTCAATATTATAGAAAATCTTTAAAAACCCGGGAAAAAAGATTAGAAATGACAGAGAAATCGAAACAATCAAATATGTTGAAAAGAAATTTGGAAGAATCAGCTATACTGTCAAACTTCATTTTTTCACCAGAAATTTAAACATTTGTTATGGAAAGAGAATGTATGATTATTACAGACATTTACCCTTGATAAGTAGGCTTATTTTTTCAATATTATAGAAAATCTTTAAAAACCCAGGAAAAAAGATTAGAAATGACAGAGAAATCGAAACAATCAAATATGTTGAGATATTGTACTCCAGAGATCATTTCAATTCTATCAGTGAGAAGGCATGGGGAATTAGCTCAAATGGTAGAGCGCTCGCTTTGCATGTGAGAGGTAGCGAGATCGATGCTTGCATTCTCCCAACAATCTTTTGTCTGTCCATTCAAGAACTTTTCTTTGATATTAAGACTGGTGACATTTACAATCAGGTTTATTGATTATACCAAAGGCCTTTAAAATCTCAGCTGGTAGGCAGATGAGCACCGCAGCAAAATAACCAAGCCTGGGTTGAGGATTTGATATAGCTTTGAACATATCATTTATTTACTTTGAAAGTAAGGGAGAAAATCTCGATTAACATTGAACACTTTTCAGAGGTTTGATTTGTATGATATAATAGTGGTTTTACTGCATCCTTCAATTCAACACTTTTCCCATTTATAAGTCAATTATGTCACTCTTTATTTGAAGTTCTACCTGGAAAAATACATTCGAAAAGAAATTTGGAAGAATTAGCTATACTGTCAAACTTCATTTTTACACCAGAAATTGAAACATTTGTTATGGAAAGAGAATGTATGATTATTACAGACATTTACCCTTGATAAGTAGGCTTATTTTTTCAATATTATAGGAAATCTTTAAAAACCCGGTAAAAAAGATTAGAAATGACAGAGAAATCGAAACAATCAAATATGTTGAGACATTGTACTCCAGAGATCATTTCAATTCTATTAGTGAGAAGGCATGGGGAATTAGCTCAAATGGTAGAGCGCTCGCTTTGCATGTAAGAAGTAGCGAGATCGATACTCACATTTTCCAAACAATCTTTTGTCTGTCCATTCAAGAACTTTTCTTTGATATTAAGACTGGTGACATTTACAATCAGGTTTATTGATTATACCAAAGGCCTTTAAAATCTCAGCTGGTAGGCAGATGACCACCGCAGCAAAATAACCAAGCCTAGGTTGAGGATTTGATATAGCTTTGAACATATCATTTATTTACTTTGAAAGTAGGGGAGAAAATCTCGATTAACATTGAACACTTTTCAGAGGTTTGATTTGTATGATATAATAGTGGTTTTACTGCATCCTTCAATTCAACACTTTTCCCATTTATAAGTCAATTATGTCACTCTTTATTTGAAGTTCTACCTGGAAAAATACATTCGAAAAGAAATTTGGAAGAATCAGCTATACTGTCAAACTTCATTTTTTCACCAGAAATTTAAACATTTGTTATGGAAAGAGAATGTATGATTATTACAGACATTTACCCTTGATAAGTAGGCTTATTTTTTCAATATTATAGAAAATCTTTAAAAACCCGGGAAAAAAGATTAGAAATGACAGAGAAATCGAAACAATCAAATATGTTGAGATATTGTACTCCAGAGATCATTTCAATTCTATCAGTGAGAAGGCATGGGGAATTAGCTCAAATGGTAGAGCGCTCGCTTTGCATGTGAGAGGTAGCGAGATCGATGCTTGCATTCTCCAAACAATCTTTTGTCTGTCCATTCAAGAACTTTTCTTTGATATTAAGACTGGTGACATTTACAATCAGGTTTATTGATTATACCAAAGGCCTTTAAAATCTCAGCTGGTAGGCAGATGACCACCGCAGCAAAATAACCAAGCCTAGGTTGAGGATTTGATATAGCTTTGAACATATCATTTATTTACTTTGAAAGTAAGGGAGAAAATCTCGATTAACATTGAACACTTTTCAGAGGTTTGATTTGTATGATATAATAGTGGTTTTACTGCATCCTTCAATTCAACACTTTTCCCATTTATAAGTCAATTATGTCACTCTTTATTTGAAGTTCTACCTGGAAAAATACATTCGAAAAGAAATTTGGAAGAATCAGCTATACTGTCAAACTTCATTTTTTCACCAGAAATTTAAACATTTGTTATGGAAAGAGAATGTATGATTATTACAGACATTTACCCTTGATAAGTAGGCTTATTTTTTCAATATTATAGAAAATCTTTAAAAACCCGGGAAAAAAGATTAGAAATGACAGAGAAATCGAAACAATCAAATATGTTGAGATATTGTACTCCAGAGATCATTTCAATTCTATCAGTGAGAAGGCATGGGGAATTAGCTCAAATGGTAGAGCGCTTGCTTTGCATGTGAGAGGTAGCGAGATCGATGCTTGCATTCTCCAAACAATCTTTTGTCTGTCCATTCAAGAACTTTTCTTTGATATTAAGACTGGTGACATTTACAATCAGGTTTATTGATTATACCAAAGGCCTTTAAAATCTCAGCTGGTAGGCAGATGACCACCGCAGCAAAATAACCAAGCCTAGGTTGAGGATTTGATATAGCTTTGAACATATCATTTATTTACTTTGAAAGTAAGGGAGAAAATCTCGATTAACATTGAACACTTTTCAGAGGTTTGATTTGTATGATATAATAGTGGTTTTACTGCATCCTTCAATTCAACACTTTTCCCATTTATAAGTCAATTATGTCACTCTTTATTTGAAGTTCTACCTGGAAAAATACATTCGAAAAGAAATTTGGAAGAATCAGCTATACTGTCAAACTTCATTTTTTCACCAGAAATTTAAACATTTGTTATGGAAAGAGAATGTATGATTATTACAGACATTTACCCTTGATAAGTAGGCTTATTTTTTCAATATTATAGAAAATCTTTAAAAACCCGGGAAAAAAGATTAGAAATGACAGAGAAATCGAAACAATCAAATATGTTGAGATATTGTACTCCAGAGATCATTTCAATTCTATCAGTGAGAAGGCATGGGGAATTAGCTCAAATGGTAGAGCGCTCGCTTTGCATGTGAGAGGTAGCGAGATCGATGCTTGCATTCTCCAAACAATCTTTTGTCTGTCCATTCAAGAACTTTTCTTTGATATTAAGACTGGTGACATTTACAATCAGGTTTATTGATTATACCAAAGGCCTTTAAAATCTCAGCTGGTAGGCAGATGACCACCGCAGCAAAATAACCAAGCCTAGGTTGAGGATTTGATATAGCTTTGAACATATCATTTATTTACTTTGAAAGTAAGGGAGAAAATCTCGATTAACATTGAACACTTTTCAGAGGTTTGATTTGTATGATATAATAGTGGTTTTACTGCATCCTTCAATTCAACACTTTTCCCATTTATAAGTCAATTATGTCACTCTTTATTTGAAGTTCTACCTGGAAAAATACATTCGAAAAGAAATTTGGAAGAATCAGCTATACTGTCAAACTTCATTTTTTCACCAGAAATTTAAACATTTGTTATGGAAAGAGAATGTATGATTATTACAGACATTTACCCTTGATAAGTAGGCTTATTTTTTCAATATTATAGAAAATCTTTAAAAACCCGGGAAAAAAGATTAGAAATGACAGAGAAATCGAAACAATCAAATATGTTGAGATATTGTACTCCAGAGATCATTTCAATTCTATCAGTGAGAAGGCATGGGGAATTAGCTCAAATGGTAGAGCGCTAGCTTTGCATGTGAGAGGTAGCGAGATCGATGCTTGCATTCTCCAAACAATCTTTTGTCTGTCCATTCAAGAACTTTTCTTTGATATTAAGACTGGTGACATTTACAATCAGGTTTATTGATTATACCAAAGGCCTTTAAAATCTCAGCTGGTAGGCAGATGACCACCGCAGCAAAATAACCAAGCCTAGGTTGAGGATTTGATATAGCTTTGAACATATCATTTATTTACTTTGAAAGTAAGGGAGAAAATCTCGATTAACATTGAACACTTTTCAGAGGTTTGATTTGTATGATATAATAGTGGTTTTACTGCATCCTTCAATTCAACACTTTTCCCATTTATAAGTCAATTATGTCACTCTTTATTTGAAGTTCTACCTGGAAAAATACATTCGAAAAGAAATTTTGAAGAATCAGCTATACTGTCAAACTTCATTTTTTCACCAGAAATTTAAACATTTG
Organism: Mixophyes fleayi; assembly: GCF_038048845.1. NCBI lineage: Eukaryota > Metazoa > Chordata > Amphibia > Anura > Limnodynastidae > Mixophyes > Mixophyes fleayi. The sequence continues at coordinate 943,868 of NW_027446953.1, read as the reverse complement.
TTATGGAAAGAGAATGTATGATTATTACAGACATTTACCCTTGATAAGTAGGCTTATTTTTTCAATATTATAGAAAATCTTTAAAAACCCGGGAAAAAAGATTAGAAATGACAGAGAAATCGAAACAATCAAATATGTTGAGATATTGTACTCCAGAGATCATTTCAATTCTATCAGTGAGAAGGCATGGGGAATTAGCTCAAATGGTAGAGCGCTCGCTTTGCATGTGAGAGGTAGCGAGATCGATGCTTGCATTCTCCAAACAATCTTTTGTCTGTCCATTCAAGAACTTTTCTTTGATATTAAGACTGGTGACATTTACAATCAGGTTTATTGATTATACCAAAGGCCTTTAAAATCTCAGCTGGTAGGCAGATGACCACCGCAGCAAAATAACCAAGCCTAGGTTGAGGATTTGATATAGCTTTGAACATATCATTTATTTACTTTGAAAGTAAGGGAGAAAATCTCGATTAACATTGAACACTTTTCAGAGGTTTGATTTGTATGATATAATAGTGGTTTTACTGCATCCTTCAATTCAACACTTTTCCCATTTATAAGTCAATTATGTCACTCTTTATTTGAAGTTCTACCTGGAAAAATACATTCGAAAAGAAATTTGGAAGAATCAGCTATACTGTCAAACTTCATTTTTTCACCAGAAATTTAAACATTTGTTATGGAAAGATAATGTATGATTATTACAGACATTTACCCTTGATAAGTAGGCTTATTTTTTCAATATTATAGAAAATCTTTAAAAACCCGGGAAAAAAGATTAGAAATGACAGAGAAATCGAAACAATCAAATATGTTGAGATATTGTACTCCAGAGATCATTTCAATTCTATCAGTGAGAAGGCATGGGGAATTAGCTCAAATGGTAGAGCGCTCGCTTAGCATGTGAGAGGTAGTGAGATCGATGCTCGCATTCTCCAATCATTTTTGTCTTTCCATTCAAGAACTTTTCTTTGATATTAAGACTGGTGACATTTACAATCAGGTTTATTGATTATACCAAAGGCCTTTAAAATCTCAGCTGGTAGGCAGATGACCACCGCAGCAAAATAACCAAGCCTAGGTTGAGGATTTGATATAGCTTTGAACATATCATTTATTTACTTTGAAAGTAAGGGAGAAAATCTCGATTAACATTGAACACTTTTCAGAGGTTTGATTTGTATGATATAATAGTGGTTTTACTGCATCGTTCAATTCAACACTTTTCCCATTTATAAGTCAATTATGTCACTCTTTATTTGAAGTTCTACCTGGAAAAATACATTCGAAAAGAAATTTGGAAGAATTAGCTATACTGTCAAACTTCATTTTTACACCAGAAATTGAAACATTTGTTATGGAAAGAGAATGTATGATTATTACAGACATTTACCCTTGATAAGTAGGCTTATTTTTTCAATATTATAGGAAATCTTTAAAAACCCGGTAAAAAAGATTAGAAATGACAGAGAAATCGAAACAATCAAATATGTTGAGACATTGTACTCCAGAGATCATTTCAATTCTATTAGTGAGAAGGCATGGGGAATTAGCTCAAATGGTAGAGCGCTCGCTTTGCATGTAAGAAGTAGCGAGATCAATACTCACATTTTCCAAACAATCTTTTGTCTGTCCATTCAAGAACTTTTCTTTGATATTAAGACTGGTGACATTTACAATCAGGTTTATTGATTATACCAAAGGCCTTTAAAATCTCAGCTGGTAGGCAGATGACCACCGCAGCAAAATAACCAAGCCTAGGTTGAGGATTTGATATAGCTTTGAACATATCATTTATTTACTTTGAAAGTAAGGGAGAAAATCTCGATTAACATTGAACACTTTTCAGAGGTTTGATTTGTATGATATAATAGAGGTTTTACTGCATCCTTCAATTCAACACTTTTCCCATTTATAAGTCAATTATGTCACTCTTTATTTGAAGTTCTACCTGGAAAAATACATTCGAAAAGAAATTTGGAAGAATCAGCTATACTGTCAAACTTCATTTTTTCACCAGAAATTTAAACATTTGTTATGGAAAGAGAATGTATGATTATTACAGACATTTACCCTTGATAAGTAGGCTTATTTTTTCAATATTATAGAAAATCTTTAAAAACCCGGGAAAAAAGATTAGAAATGACAGAGAAATCGAAACAATCAAATATGTTGAGATATTGTACTCCAGAGATCATTTCAATTCTATCAGTGAGAAGGCATGGGGAATTAGCTCAAATGGTAGAGCGCTCGCTTTGCATGTGAGAGGTAGCGAGATCGATGCTTGCATTCTCCAAACAATCTTTTGTCTGTCCATTCAAGAACTTTTCTTTGATATTAAGACTGGTGACATTTACAATCAGGTTTATTGATTATACCAAAGGCCTTTAAAATCTCAGCTGGTAGGCAGATGACCACCGCAGCAAAATAACCAAGCCTAGGTTGAGGATTTGATATAGCTTTGAACATATCATTTATTTACTTTGAAAGTAAGGGAGAAAATCTCGATTAACATTGAACACTTTTCAGAGGTTTGATTTGTATGATATAATAGTGGTTTTACTGCATCCTTCAATTCAACACTTTTCCCATTTATAAGTCAATTATGTCACTCTTTATTTGAAGTTCTACCTGGAAAAATACATTCGAAAAGAAATTTGGAAGAATCAGCTATACTGTCAAACTTCATTTTTTCACCAGAAATTTAAACATTTGTTATGGAAAGAGAATGTATGATTATTACAGACATTTACCCTTGATAAGTAGGCTTATTTTTTCAATATTATAGAAAATCTTTAAAAACCCGGGAAAAAAGATTAGAAATGACAGAGAAATCGAAACAATCAAATATGTTGAGATATTGTACTCCAGAGATCATTTCAATTCTATCAGTGAGAAGGCATGGGGAATTAGCTCAAATGGTAGAGCGCTCGCTTTGCATGTGAGAGGTAGCGAGATCGATGCTTGCATTCTCCAAACAATCTTTTGTCTGTCCATTCAAGAACTTTTCTTTGATATTAAGACTGGTGACATTTACAATCAGGTTTATTGATTATACCAAAGGCCTTTAAAATCTCAGCTGGTAGGCAGATGACTACCGCAGCAAAATAACCAAGCCTAGGTTGAGGATTTGATATAGCTTTGAACATATCATTTATTTACTTTGAAAGTAAGGGAGAAAATCTCGATTAACATTGAACACTTTTCAGAGGTTTGATTTGTATGATATAATAGTGGTTTTACTGCATCCTTCAATTCAACACTTTTCCCATTTATAAGTCAATTATGTCACTCTTTATTTGAAGTTCTACCTGGAAAAATACATTCGAAAAGAAATTTGGAAGAATCAGCTATACTGTCAAACTTCATTTTTTCACCAGAAATTTAAACATTTGTTATGGAAAGAGAATGTATGATTATTACAGACATTTACCCTTGATAAGTAGGCTTATTTTTTCAATATTATAGAAAATCTTTAAAAACCCGGGAAAAAAGATTAGAAATGACAGAGAAATCGAAACAATCAAATATGTTGAGATATTGTACTCCAGAGATCATTTCAATTCTATCAGTGAGAAGGCATGGGGAATTAGCTCAAATGGTAGAGCGCTCGCTTTGCATGTGAGAGGTAGCGAGATCAATGCTTGCATTCTCCAAACAATCTTTTGTCTGTCCATTCAAGAACTTTTCTTTGATATTAAGACTGGTGACATTTACAATCAGGTTTATTGATTATACCAAAGGCCTTTAAAATCTCAGCTGGTAGGCAGATGACCACCGCAGCAAAATAACCAAGCCTAGGTTGAGGATTTGATATAGCTTTGAACATATCATTTATTTACTTTGAAAGTAAGGGAGAAAATCTCGATTAACATTGAACACTTTTCAGAGGTTTGATTTGTATGATATAATAGTGGTTTTACTGCATCCTTCAATTCAACACTTTTCCCATTTATAAGTCAATTATGTCACTCTTTATTTGAAGTTCTACCTGGAAAAATACATTCGAAAAGAAATTTGGAAGAATCAGCTATACTGTCAAACTTCATTTTTTCACCAGAAATTTAAACATTTGTTATGGAAAGAGAATGTATGATTATTACAGACATTTACCCTTGATAAGTAGGCTTATTTTTTCAATATTATAGAAAATCTTTAAAAACCCGGGAAAAAAGATTAGAAATGACAGAGAAATCGAAACAATCAAATATGTTGAGATATTGTACTCCAGAGATCATTTCAATTCTATCAGTGAGAAGGCATGGGGAATTAGCTCAAATGGTAGAGCGCTCGCTTCGCATGTGAGAGGTAGTGAGATCGATGCTTGCATTCTCCAATCATTTTTGTCTTTCCATTCAAGAACTTTTCTTTGATATTAAGACTGGTGACATTTACAATCAGGTTTATTGATTATACCAAAGGCCTTTAAAATCTCAGCTGGTAGGCAGATGACCACCGCAGCAAAATAACCAAGCCTAGGTTGAGGATTTGATATAGCTTTGAACATATCATTTATTTACTTTGAAAGTAAGGGAGAAAATCTCGATTAACATTGAACACTTTTCAGAGGTTTGATTTGTATGATATAATAGTGGTTTTACTGCATCCTTCAATTCAACACTTTTCCCATTTATAAGTCAATTATGTCACTCTTTATTTGAAGTTCTACCTGGAAAAATACATTCGAAAAGAAATTTGGAAGAATCAGCTATACTGTCAAACTTCATTTTTTCACCAGAAATTTAAACATTTGTTATGGAAAGAGAATGTATGATTATTACAGACATTTACCCTTGATAAGTAGGCTTATTTTTTCAATATTATAGAAAATCTTTAAAAACCCGGGAAAAAAGATTAGAAATGACAGAGAAATCGAAACAATCAAATATGTTGAGATATTGTACTCCAGAGATCATTTCAATTCTATCAGTGAGAAGGCATGGGGAATTAGCTCAAATGGTAGAGCGCTCGCTTTGCATGTGAGAGGTAGCGAGATCGATGCTTGCATTCTCCAAACAATCTTTTGTCTGTCCATTCAAGAACTTTTCTTTGATATTAAGACTGGTGACATTTACAATCAGGTTTATTGATTATACCAAAGGCCTTTAAAATCTCAGCTGGTAGGCAGATGACCACCGCAGCAAAATAACCAAGCCTAGGTTGAGGATTTGATATAGCTTTGAACATATCATTTATTTACTTTGAAAGTAAGGGAGAAAATCTCGATTAACATTGAACACTTTTCAGAGGTTTGATTTGTATGATATAATAGTGGTTTTACTGCATCCTTCAATTCAACACTTTTCCCATTTATAAGTCAATTATGTCACTCTTTATTTGAAGTTCTACCTGGAAAAATACATTCGAAAAGAAATTTGGAAGAATCAGCTATACTGTCAAACTTCATTTTTTCACCAGAAATTTAAACATTTGTTATGGAAAGAGAATGTATGATTATTACAGACATTTACCCTTGATAAGTAGGCTTATTTTTTCAATATTATAGAAAATCTTTAAAAACCCGGGAAAAAAGATTAGAAATGACAGAGAAATCGAAACAATCAAATATGTTGAGATATTGTACTCCAGAGATCATTTCAATTCTATCAGTGAGAAGGCATGGGGAATTAGCTCAAATGGTAGAGCGCTCGCTTTGCATGTGAGAGGTAGCGAGATCGATGCTTGCATTCTCCAAACAATCTTTTGTCTGTCCATTCAAGAACTTTTCTTTGATATTAAGACTGGTGACATTTACAATCAGGTTTATTGATTATACCAAAGGCCTTTAAAATCTCAGCTGGTAGGCAGATGACCACCGCAGCAAAATAACCAAGCCTAGGTTGAGGATTTGATATAGCTTTGAACATATCATTTATTTACTTTGAAAGTAGGGGAGAAAATCTCGATTAACATTGAACACTTTTCAGAGGTTTGATTTGTATGATATAATAGTGGTTTTACTGCATCCTTCAATTCAACACTTTTCCCATTTATAAGTCAATTATGTCACTCTTTATTTGAAGTTCTACCTGGAAAAATACATTCGAAAAGAAATTTGGAAGAATCAGCTATACTGTCAAACTTCATTTTTTCACCAGAAATTTAAACATTTGTTATGGAAAGAGAATGTATGATTATTACAGACATTTACCCTTGATAAGTAGGCTTATTTTTTCAATATTATAGAAAATCTTTAAAAACCCGGGAAAAAAGATTAGAAATGACAGAGAAATCGAAACAATCAAATATGTTGAGATATTGTACTCCAGAGATCATTTCAATTCTATCAGTGAGAAGGCATGGGGAATTAGCTCAAATGGTAGAGCGCTAGCTTTGCATGTGAGAGGTAGCAAGATCGATGCTTGCATTCTCCAAACAATCTTTTGTCTGTCCATTCAAGAACTTTTCTTTGATATTAAGACTGGTGACATTTACAATCAGGTTTATTGATTATACCAAAGGCCTTTAAAATCTCAGCTGGTAGGCAGATGACCACCGCAGCAAAATAACCAAGCCTAGGTTGAGGATTTGATATAGCTTTGAACATATCATTTATTTACTTTGAAAGTAAGGGAGAAAATCTCGATTAACATTGAACACTTTTCAGAGGTTTGATTTGTATGATATAATAGTGGTTTTACTGCATCCTTCAATTCAACACTATTCCCATTTATAAGTCAATTATGTCACTCTTTATTTGAAGTTCTACCTGGAAAAATACATTCGAAAAGAAATTTGGAAGAATCAGCTATACTGTCAAACTTCATTTTTTCACCAGAAATTTAAACATTTGTTATGGAAAGAGAATGTATGATTATTACAGACATTTACCCTTGATAAGTAGGCTTATTTTTTCAATATTATAGAAAATCTTTAAAAACCCGGGAAAAAAGATTAGAAATGACAGAGAAATCGAAACAATCAAATATGTTGAGATATTGTACTCCAGAGATCATTTCAATTCTATCAGTGAGAAGGCATGGGGAATTAGCTCAAATGGTAGAGCGCTCGCTTTGCATGTGAGAGGTAGCGAGATCAATGCTTGCATTCTCCAAACAATCTTTTGTCTGTCCATTCAAGAACTTTTCTTTGATATTAAGACTGGTGACATTTACAATCAGGTTTATTGATTATACCAAAGGCCTTTAAAATCTCAGCTGGTAGGCAGATGACCACCGCAGCAAAATAACCAAGCCTAGGTTGAGGATTTGATATAGCTTTGAACATATCATTTATTTACTTTGAAAGTAAGGGAGAAAATCTCGATTAACATTGAACACTTTTCAGAGGTTTGATTTGTATGATATAATAGTGGTTTTACTGCATCCTTCAATTCAACACTTTTCCCATTTATAAGTCAATTATGTCACTCTTTATTTGAAGTTCTACCTGGAAAAATACATTCGAAAAGAAATTTGGAAGAATCAGCTATACTGTCAAACTTCATTTTTTCACCAGAAATTTAAACATTTGTTATGGAAAGAGAATGTATGATTATTACAGACATTTACCCTTGATAAGTAGGCTTATTTTTTCAATATTATAGAAAATCTTTAAAAACCCGGGAAAAAAGATTAGAAATGACAGAGAAATCGAAACAATCAAATATGTTGAGATATTGTACTCCAGAGATCATTTCAATTCTATCAGTGAGAAGGCATGGGGAATTAGCTCAAATGGTAGAGCGCTCGCTTTGCATGTGAGAGGTAGCGAGATCGATGCTTGCATTCTCCAAACAATCTTTTGTCTGTCCATTCAAGAACTTTTCTTTGATATTAAGACTGGTGACATTTACAATCAGGTTTATTGATTATACCAAAGGCCTTTAAAATCTCAGCTGGTAGGCAGATGACCACCGCAGCAAAATAACCAAGCCTAGGTTGAGGATTTGATATAGCTTTGAACATATCATTTATTTACTTTGAAAGTAAGGGAGAAAATCTCGATTAACATTGAACACTTTTCAGAGGTTTGATTTGTATGATATAATAGTGGTTTTACTGCATCCTTCAATTCAACACTTTTCCCATTTATAAGTCAATTATGTCACTCTTTATTTGAAGTTCTACCTGGAAAAATACATTCGAAAAGAAATTTGGAAGAATCAGCTATACTGTCAAACTTCATTTTTTCACCAGAAATTTAAACATTTGTTATGGAAAGAGAATGTATGATTATTACAGACATTTACCCTTGATAAGTAGGCTTATTTTTTCAATATTATAGAAAATCTTTAAAAACCCGGGAAAAAAGATTAGAAATGACAGAGAAATCGAAACAATCAAATATGTTGAGATATTGTACTCCAGAGATCATTTCAATTCTATCAGTGAGAAGGCATGGGGAATTAGCTCAAATGGTAGAGCGCTCGCTTTGCATGTGAGAGGTAGCGAGATCGATGCTTGCATTCTCCAAACAATCTTTTGTCTGTCCATTCAAGAACTTTTCTTTGATATTAAGACTGGTGACATTTACAATCAGGTTTATTGATTATACCAAAGGCCTTTAAAATCTCAGCTGGTAGGCAGATGACCACCGCAGCAAAATAACCAAGCCTAGGTTGAGGATTTGATATAGCTTTGAACATATCATTTATTTACTTTGAAAGTAAGGGAGAAAATCTCGATTAACATTGAACACTTTTCAGAGGTTTGATTTGTATGATATAATAGTGGTTTTACTGCATCCTTCAATTCAACACTTTTCCCATTTATAAGTCAATTATGTCACTCTTTATTTGAAGTTCTACCTGGAAAAATACATTCGAAAAGAAATTTGGAAGAATCAGCTATACTGTCAAACTTCATTTTTTCACCAGAAATTTAAACATTTGTTATGGAAAGAGAATGTATGATTATTACAGACATTTACCCTTGATAAGTAGGCTTATTTTTTCAATATTATAGAAAATCTTTAAAAACCCGGGAAAAAAGATTAGAAATGACAGAGAAATCGAAACAATCAAATATGTTGAGATATTGTACTCCAGAGATCATTTCAATTCTATCAGTGAGAAGGCATGGGGAATTAGCTCAAATGGTAGAGCGCTCGCTTAGCATGAGAGAGGTAGTGAGATCGATGCTCGCATTCTCCAATCATTTTTGTCTTTCCATTCAAGAACTTTTCTTTGATATTAAGACTGGTGACATTTACAATCAGGTTTATTGATTATACCAAAGGCCTTTAAAATCTCAGCTGGTAGGCAGATGACCACCGCAGCAAAATAACCAAGCCTAGGTTGAGGATTTGATATAGCTTTGAACATATCATTTATTTACTTTGAAAGTAAGGGAGAAAATCTCGATTAACATTGAACACTTTTCAGAGGTTTGATTTGTATGATATAATAGTGGTTTTACTGCATCCTTCAATTCAACACTTTTCCCATTTATAAGTCAATTATGTCACTCTTTATTTGAAGTTCTACCTGGAAAAATACATTCGAAAAGAAATTTGGAAGAATTAGCTATACTGTCAAACTTCATTTTTACACCAGAAATTGAAACATTTGTTATGGAAAGAGAATGTATGATTATTACAGACATTTACCCTTGATAAGTAGGCTTATTTTTTCAATATTATAGGAAATCTTTAAAAACCCGGTAAAAAAGATTAGAAATGACAGAGAAATCGAAACAATCAAATATGTTGAGACATTGTACTCCAGAGATCATTTCAATTCTATTAGTGAGAAGGCATGGGGAATTAGCTCAAATGGTAGAGCGCTCGCTTTGCATGTAAGAAGTAGCGAGATCGATACTCACATTTTCCAAACAATCTTTTGTCTGTCCATTCAAGAACTTTTCTTTGATATTAAGACTGGTGACATTTACAATCAGGTTTATTGATTATACCAAAGGCCTTTAAAATCTCAGCTGGTAGGCAGATGACCACCGCAGCAAAATAACCAAGCCTAGGTTGAGGATTTGATATAGCTTTGAACATATCATTTATTTACTTTGAAAGTAGGGGAGAAAATCTCGATTAACATTGAACACTTTTCAGAGGTTTGATTTGTATGATATAATAGTGGTTTTACTGCATCCTTCAATTCAACACTTTTCCCATTTATAAGTCAATTATGTCACTCTTTATTTGAAGTTCTACCTGGAAAAATACATTCGAAAAGAAATTTTGAAGAATCAGCTATACTGTCAAACTTCATTTTTTCACCAGAAATTGAAACATTTGTTATGGAAAGAGAATGTATGATTATTACAGACATTTACCCTTGATAAGTAGGCTTATTTTTTCAATATTATAGAAAATCTTTAAAAACCCGGGAAAAAAGATTAGAAATGACAGAGAAATCGAAACAATCAAATATGTTGAGATATTGTACTCCAGAGATCATTTCAATTCTATCAGTGAGAAGGCATGGGGAATTAGCTCAAATGGTAGAGCGCTTGCTTTGCATGTGAGAGGTAGTGAGATCGATGCTTGCATTCTCCAAACAATCTTTTGTCTGTCCATTCAAGAACTTTTCTTTGATATTAAGACTGGTGACATTTACAATCAGGTTTATTGATTATACCAAAGGCCTTTAAAATCTCAGCTGGTAGGCAGATGACCACCGCAGCAAAATAACCAAGCCTAGGTTGAGGATTTGATATAGCTTTGAACATATCATTTATTTACTTTGAAAGTAAGGGAGAAAATCTCGATTAACATTGAACACTTTTCAGAGGTTTGATTTGTATGATATAATAGTGGTTTTACTGCATCCTTCAATTCAACACTTTTCCCATTTATAAGTCAATTATGTCACTCTTTATTTGAAGTTCTACCTGGAAAAATACATTCGAAAAGAAATTTGGAAGAATCAGCTATACTGTCAAACTTCATTTTTTCACCAGAAATTTAAACATTTGTTATGGAAAGAGAATGTATGATTATTACAGACATTTACCCTTGATAAGTAGGCTTATTTTTTCAATATTATAGAAAATCTTTAAAAACCCGGGAAAAAAGATTAGAAATGACAGAGAAATCGAAACAATCAAATATGTTGAGATATTGTACTCCAGAGATCATTTCAATTCTATCAGTGAGAAGGCATGGGGAATTAGCTCAAATGGTAGAGCGCTCGCTTTGCATGTGAGAGGTAGCGAGATCGATGCTTGCATTCTCCAAACAATCTTTTGTCTGTCCATTCAAGAACTTTTCTTTGATATTAAGACTGGTGACATTTACAATCAGGTTTATTGATTATACCAAAGGCCTTTAAAATCTCAGCTGGTAGGCAGATGACCACCGCAGCAAAATAACCAAGCCTAGGTTGAGGATTTGATATAGCTTTGAACATATCATTTATTTACTTTGAAAGTAAGGGAGAAAATCTCGATTAACATTGAACACTTTTCAGAGGTTTGATTTGTATGATATAATAGTGGTTTTACTGCATCCTTCAATTCAACACTTTTCCCATTTATAAGTCAATTATGTCACTCTTTATTTGAAGTTCTACCTGGAAAAATACATTCGAAAAGAAATTTGGAAGAATCAGCTATACTGTCAAACTTCATTTTTTCACCAGAAATTTAAACATTTGTTATGGAAAGAGAATGTATGATTATTACAGACATTTACCCTTGATAAGTAGGCTTATTTTTTCAATATTATAGAAAATCTTTAAAAACCCGGGAAAAAAGATTAGAAATGACAGAGAAATCGAAACAATCAAATATGTTGAGATATTGTACTCCAGAGATCATTTCAATTCTATCACTGAGAAGGCATGGGGAATTAGCTCAAATGGTAGAGCGCTCGCTTAGCATGAGAGAGGTAGTGAGATCGATGCTCGCATTCTCCAATCATTTTTGTCTTTCCATTCAAGAACTTTTCTTTGATATTAAGACTGGTGACATTTACAATCAGGTTTATTGATTATACCAAAGGCCTTTAAAATCTCAGCTGGTAGGCAGATGACCACCGCAGCAAAATAACCAAGCCTAGGTTGAGGATTTGATATAGCTTTGAACATATCATTTATTTACTTTGAAAGTAAGGGAGAAAATCTCGATTAACATTGAACACTTTTCAGAGGTTTGATTTGTATGATATAATAGTGGTTTTACTGCATCCTTCAATTCAACACTTTTCCCATTTATAAGTCAATTATGTCACTCTTTATTTGAAGTTCTACCTGGAAAAATACATTCGAAAAGAAATTTGGAAGAATTAGCTATACTGTCAAACTTCATTTTTACACCAGAAATTGAAACATTTGTTATGGAAAGAGAATGTATGATTATTACAGACATTTACCCTTGATAAGTAGGCTTATTTTTTCAATATTATAGGAAATCTTTAAAAACCCGGTAAAAAAGATTAGAAATGACAGAGAAATCGAAACAATCAAATATGTTGAGACATTGTACTCCAGAGATCATTTCAATTCTATTAGTGAGAAGGCATGGGGAATTAGCTCAAATGGTAGAGCGCTCGCTTTGCATGTAAGAAGTAGCGAGATCGATACTCACATTTTCCAAACAATCTTTTGTCTGTCCATTCAAGAACTTTTCTTTGATATTAAGACTGGTGACATTTACAATCAGGTTTATTGATTATACCAAAGGCCTTTAAAATCTCAGCTGGTAGGCAGATGACCACCGCAGCAAAATAACCAAGCCTAGGTTGAGGATTTGATATAGCTTTGAACATATCATTTATTTACTTTGAAAGTAGGGGAGAAAATCTCGATTAACATTGAACACTTTTCAGAGGTTTGATTTGTATGATATAATAGTGGTTTTACTGCATCCTTCAATTCAACACTTTTCCCATTTATAAGTCAATTATGTCACTCTTTATTTGAAGTTCTACCTGGAAAAATACATTCGAAAAGAAATTTTGAAGAATCAGCTATACTGTCAAACTTCATTTTTTCACCAGAAATTGAAACATTTGTTATGGAAAGAGAATGTATGATTATTACAGACATTTACCCTTGATAAGTAGGCTTATTTTTTCAATATTATAGAAAATCTTTAAAAGCCCGGGAAAAAAGATTAGAAATGACAGAGAAATCGAAACAATCAAATATGTTGAGATATTGTACTCCAGAGATCATTTCAATTCTATCAGTGAGAAGGCATGGGGAATTAGCTCAAATGGTAGAGCGCTCGCTTTGCATGTGAGAGGTAGTGAGATCGATGCTTGCATTCTCCAAACAATCATTTGTCTGTCCATTCAAGAACTTTTCTTTGATATTAAGACTGGTGACATTTACAATCAGGTTTATTGATTATACCAAAGGCCTTTAAAATCTCAGCTGGTAGGCAGATGACCACCGCAGCAAAATAACCAAGCCTAGGTTGAGGATTTGATATAGCTTTGAACATATCATTTATTTACTTTGAAAGTAAGGGAGAAAATCTCGATTAACATTGAACACTTTTCAGAGGTTTGATTTGTATGATATAATAGTGGTTTTACTGCATCCTTCAATTCAACACTTTTCCCATTTATAAGTCAATTATGTCACTCTTTATTTGAAGTTCTACCTGGAAAAATACATTCGAAAAGAAATTTGGAAGAATCAGCTATACTGTCAAACTTCATTTTTTCACCAGAAATTTAAACATTTGTTATGGAAAGAGAATGTATGATTATTACAGACATTTACCCTTGATAAGTAGGCTTATTTTTTCAATATTATAGAAAATCTTGAAAAACCCGGGAAAAAAGATTAGAAATGACAGAGAAATCGAAACAATCAAATATGTTGAGATATTGTACTCCAGAGATCATTTCAATTCTATCAGTGAGAAGGCATGGGGAATTAGCTCAAATGGTAGAGCGCTCGCTTTGCATGTGAGAGGTAGCGAGATCGATGCTTGCATTCTCCAAACAATCTTTTGTCTGTCCATTCAAGAACTTTTCTTTGATATTAAGACTGGTGACATTTACAATCAGGTTTATTGATTATACCAAAGGCCTTTAAAATCTCAGCTGGTAGGCAGATGACCACCGCAGCAAAATAACCAAGCCTAGGTTGAGGATTTGATATAGCTTTGAACATATCATTTATTTACTTTGAAAGTAAGGGAGAAAATCTCGATTAACATTGAACACTTTTCAGAGGTTTGATTTGTATGATATAATAGTGGTTTTACTGCATCCTTCAATTCAACACTTTTCCCATTTATAAGTCAATTATGTCACTCTTTATTTGAAGTTCTACCTGGAAAAATACATTCGAAAAGAAATTTGGAAGAATCAGCTATACTGTCAAACTTCATTTTTTCACCAGAAATTTAAACATTTGTTATGGAAAGAGAATGTATGATTATTACAGACATTTACCCTTGATAAGTAGGCTTATTTTTTCAATATTATAGAAAATCTTTAAAAACCCGGGAAAAAAGATTAGAAATGACAGAGAAATCGAAACAATCAAATATGTTGAGATATTGTACTCCAGAGATCATTTCAATTCTATCAGTGAGAAGGCATGGGGAATTAGCTCAAATGGTAGAGCGCTCGCTTTGCATGTGAGAGGTAGCGAGATCGATGTTTGCATTCTCCAAACAATCTTTTGTCTGTCCATTCAAGAACTTTTCTTTGATATTAAGACTGGTGACATTTACAATCAGGTTTATTGATTATACCAAAGGCCTTTAAAATCTCAGCTGGTAGGCAGATGACCACCGCAGCAAAATAACCAAGCCTAGGTTGAGGATTTGATATAGCTTTGAACATATCATTTATTTACTTTGAAAGTAAGGGAGAAAATCTCGATTAACATTGAACACTTTTCAGAGGTTTGATTTGTATGATATAATAGTGGTTTTACTGCATCCTTCAATTCAACACTTTTCCCATTTATAAGTCAATTATGTCACTCTTTATTTGAAGTTCTACCTGGAAAAATACATTCGAAAAGAAATTTGGAAGAATCAGCTATACTGTCAAACTTCATTTTTTCACCAGAAATTTAAACATTTGTTATGGAAAGAGAATGTATGATTATTACAGACATTTACCCTTGATAAGTAGGCTTATTTTTTCAATATTATAGAAAATCTTTAAAAACCCGGGAAAAAAGATTAGAAATGACAGAGAAATCGAAACAATCAAATATGTTGAGATATTGTACTCCAGAGATCATTTCAATTCTATCAGTGAGAAGGCATGGGGAATTAGCTCAAATGGTAGAGCGCTCGCTTTGCATGTGAGAGGTAGCGAGATCGATGCTTGCATTCTCCAAACAATCTTTTGTCTGTCCATTCAAGAACTTTTCTTTGATATTAAGACTGGTGACATTTACAATCAGGTTTATTGATTATACCAAAGGCCTTTAAAATCTCAGCTGGTAGGCAGATGACCACCGCAGCAAAATAACCAAGCCTAGGTTGAGGATTTGATATAGCTTTGAACATATCATTTATTTACTTTGAAAGTAAGGGAGAAAATCTCGATTAACATTGAACACTTTTCAGAGGTTTGATTTGTATGATATAATAGTGGTTTTACTGCATCCTTCAATTCAACACTTTTCCCATTTATAAGTCAATTATGTCACTCTTTATTTGAAGTTCTACCTGGAAAAATACATTCGAAAAGAAATTTTGAAGAATCAGCTATACTGTCAAACTTCATTTTTTCACCAGAAATTTAAACATTTGTTATGGAAAGAGAATGTATGATTATTACAGACATTTACCCTTGATAAGTAGGCTTATTTTTTCAATATTATAGAAAATCTTTAAAAACCCGGGAAAAAAGATTAGAAATGACAGAGAAATCGAAACAATCAAATATGTTGAGATATTGTACTCCAGAGATCATTTCAATTCTATCAGTGAGAAGGCATGGGGAATTAGCTCAAATGGTAGAGCGCTCGCTTTGCATGTGAGAGGTAGCGAGATCGATGCTTGCATTCTCCAAACAATCTTTTGTCTGTCCATTCAAGAACTTTTCTTTGATATTAAGACTGGTGACATTTACAATCAGGTTTATTGATTATACCAAAGGCCTTTAAAATCTCAGCTGGTAGGCAGATGACCACCGCAGCAAAATAACCAAGCCTAGGTTGAGGATTTGATATAGCTTTGAACATATCATTTATTTACTTTGAAAGTAAGGGAGAAAATCTCGATTAACATTGAACACTTTTCAGAGGTTTGATTTGTATGATATAATAGTGGTTTTACTGCATCCTTCAATTCAACACTTTTCCCATTTATAAGTCAATTATGTCACTCTTTATTTGAAGTTCTACCTGGAAAAATACATTCGAAAAGAAATTTGGAAGAATCAGCTATACTGTCAAACTTCATTTTTTCACCAGAAATTTAAACATTTGTTATGGAAAGAGAATGTATGATTATTACAGACATTTACCCTTGATAAGTAGGCTTATTTTTTCAATATTATAGAAAATCTTTAAAAACCCGGGAAAAAAGATTAGAAATGACAGAGAAATCGAAACAATCAAATATGTTGAGATATTGTACTCCAGAGATCATTTCAATTCTATCAGTGAGAAGGCATGGGGAATTAGCTCAAATGGTAGAGCGCTCGCTTTGCATGTGAGAGGTAGCGAGATAGATGCTTGCATTCTCCAAACAATCTTTTGTCTGTCCATTCAAGAACTTTTCTTTGATATTAAGACTGGTGACATTTACAATCAGGTTTATTGATTATACCAAAGGCCTTTAAAATCTCAGCTGGTAGGCAGATGACCACCGCAGCAAAATAACCAAGCCTAGGTTGAGGATTTGA
The DNA here is from genome assembly GCF_038048845.1 of Mixophyes fleayi. Lineage (NCBI taxonomy): Eukaryota > Metazoa > Chordata > Amphibia > Anura > Limnodynastidae > Mixophyes > Mixophyes fleayi. The sequence continues at coordinate 927,137 of NW_027446953.1, read as the reverse complement.
TATAGCTTTGAACATATCATTTATTTACTTTGAAAGTAAGGGAGAAAATCTCGATTAACATTGAACACTTTTCAGAGGTTTGATTTGTATGATATAATAGTGGTTTTACTGCATCCTTCAATTCAACACTTTTCCCATTTATAAGTCAATTATGTCACTCTTTATTTGAAGTTCTACCTGGAAAAATACATTCGAAAAGAAATTTTGAAGAATCAGCTATACTGTCAAACTTCATTTTTTCACCAGAAATTTAAACATTTGTTATGGAAAGAGAATGTATGATTATTACAGACATTTACCCTTGATAAGTAGGCTTATTTTTTCAATATTATAGAAAATCTTTAAAAACCCGGGAAAAAAGATTAGAAATGACAGAGAAATCGAAACAATCAAATATGTTGAGATATTGTACTCCAGAGATCATTTCAATTCTATCAGTGAGAAGGCATGGGGAATTAGCTCAAATGGTAGAGCGCTCGCTTTGCATGTGAGAGGTAGCGAGATCGATGCTTGCATTCTCCAAACAATCTTTTGTCTGTCCATTCAAGAACTTTTCTTTGATATTAAGACTGGTGACATTTACAATCAGGTTTATTGATTATACCAAAGGCCTTTAAAATCTCAGCTGGTAGGCAGATGACCACCGCAGCAAAATAACCAAGCCTAGGTTGAGGATTTGATATAGCTTTGAACATATCATTTATTTACTTTGAAAGTAAGGGAGAAAATCTCGATTAACATTGAACACTTTTCAGAGGTTTGATTTGTATGATATAATAGTGGTTTTACTGCATCCTTCAATTCAACACTTTTCCCATTTATAAGTCAATTATGTCACTCTTTATTTGAAGTTCTACCTGGAAAAATACATTCGAAAAGAAATTTGGAAGAATCAGCTATACTGTCAAACTTCATTTTTTCACCAGAAATTTAAACATTTGTTATGGAAAGAGAATGTATGATTATTACAGACATTTACCCTTGATAAGTAGGCTTATTTTTTCAATATTATAGAAAATCTTTAAAAACCCGGGAAAAAAGATTAGAAATGACAGAGAAATCGAAACAATCAAATATGTTGAGATATTGTACTCCAGAGATCATTTCAATTCTATCAGTGAGAAGGCATGGGGAATTAGCTCAAATGGTAGAGCGCTCGCTTTGCATGTGAGAGGTAGCGAGATCGATGCTTGCATTCTCCAAACAATCTTTTGTCTGTCCATTCAAGAACTTTTCTTTGATATTAAGACTGGTGACATTTACAATCAGGTTTATTGATTATACCAAAGGCCTTTAAAATCTCAGCTGGTAGGCAGATGACCACCGCAGCAAAATAACCAAGCCTAGGTTGAGGATTTGATATAGCTTTGAACATATCATTTATTTACTTTGAAAGTAAGGGAGAAAATCTCGATTAACATTGAACACTTTTCAGAGGTTTGATTTGTATGATATAATAGTGGTTTTACTGCATCCTTCAATTCAACACTTTTCCCATTTATAAGTCAATTATGTCACTCTTTATTTGAAGTTCTACCTGGAAAAATACATTCGAAAAGAAATTTGGAAGAATCAGCTATACTGTCAAACTTCATTTTTTCACCAGAAATTTAAACATTTGTTATGGAAAGAGAATGTATGATTATTACAGACATTTACCCTTGATAAGTAGGCTTATTTTTTCAATATTATAGAAAATCTTTAAAAACCCGGGAAAAAAGATTAGAAATGACAGAGAAATCGAAACAATCAAATATGTTGAGATATTGTACTCCAGAGATCGTTTCAATTCTATCAGTGAGAAGGCATGGGGAATTAGCTCAAATGGTAGAGCGCTCGCTTAGCATGTGAGAGGTAGTGAGATCGATGCTCGCATTCTCCAATCATTTTTGTCTTTCCATTCAAGAACTTTTCTTTGATATTAAGACTGGTGACATTTACAATCAGGTTTATTGATTATACCAAAGGCCTTTAAAATCTCAGCTGGTAGGCAGATGACCACCGCAGCAAAATAACCAAGCCTAGGTTGAGGATTTGATATAGCTTTGAACATATCATTTATTTACTTTGAAAGTAAGGGAGAAAATCTCGATTAACATTGAACACTTTTCAGAGGTTTGATTTGTATGATATAATAGTGGTTTTACTGCATCCTTCAATTCAACACTTTTCCCATTTATAAGTCAATTATGTCACTCTTTATTTGAAGTTCTACCTGGAAAAATACATTCGAAAAGAAATTTTGAAGAATCAGCTATACTGTCAAACTTCATTTTTTCACCAGAAATTGAAACATTTGTTATGGAAAGAGAATGTATGATTATTACAGACATTTACCCTTGATAAGTAGGCTTATTTTTTCAATATTATAGAAAATCTTTAAAAACCCGGGAAAAAAGATTAGAAATGACAGAGAAATCGAAACAATCAAATATGTTGAGATATTGTACTCCAGAGATCATTTCAATTCTATCAGTGAGAAGGCATGGGGAATTAGCTCAAATGGTAGAGCGCTCGCTTTGCATGTGAGAGGTAGCGAGATCGATGCTTGCATTCTCCAAACAATCTTTTGTCTGTCCATTCAAGAACTTTTCTTTGATATTAAGACTGGTGACATTTACAATCAGGTTTATTGATTATACCAAAGGCCTTTAAAATCTCAGCTGGTAGGCAGATGACCACCGCAGCAAAATAACCAAGCCTAGGTTGAGGATTTGATATAGCTTTGAACATATCATTTATTTACTTTGAAAGTAAGGGAGAAAATCTCGATTAACATTGAACACTTTTCAGAGGTTTGATTTGTATGATATAATAGTGGTTTTACTGCATCCTTCAATTCAACACTTTTCCCATTTATAAGTCAATTATGTCACTCTTTATTTGAAGTTCTACCTGGAAAAATACATTCGAAAAGAAATTTGGAAGAATCAGCTATACTGTCAAACTTCATTTTTTCACCAGAAATTTAAACATTTGTTATGGAAAGAGAATGTATGATTATTACAGACATTTACCCTTGATAAGTAGGCTTATTTTTTCAATATTATAGAAAATCTTGAAAAACCCGGGAAAAAAGATTAGAAATGACAGAGAAATCGAAACAATCAAATATGTTGAGATATTGTACTCCAGAGATCATTTCAATTCTATCAGTGAGAAGGCATGGGGAATTAGCTCAAATGGTAGAGCGCTCGCTTTGCATGTGAGAGGTAGCGAGATCGATGCTTGCATTCTCCAAACAATCTTTTGTCTGTCCATTCAAGAACTTTTCTTTGATATTAAGACTGGTGACATTTACAATCAGGTTTATTGATTATACCAAAGGCCTTTAAAATCTCAGCTGGTAGGCAGATGACCACCGCAGCAAAATAACCAAGCCTAGGTTGAGGATTTGATATAGCTTTGAACATATCATTTATTTACTTTGAAAGTAAGGGAGAAAATCTCGATTAACATTGAACACTTTTCAGAGGTTTGATTTGTATGATATAATAGTGGTTTTACTGCATCCTTCAATTCAACACTTTTCCCATTTATAAGTCAATTATGTCACTCTTTATTTGAAGTTCTACCTGGAAAAATACATTCGAAAAGAAATTTGGAAGAATCAGCTATACTGTCAAACTTCATTTTTTCACCAGAAATTTAAACATTTGTTATGGAAAGAGAATGTATGATTATTACAGACATTTACCCTTGATAAGTAGGCTTATTTTTTCAATATTATAGAAAATCTTTAAAAACCCGGGAAAAAAGATTAGAAATGACAGAGAAATCGAAACAATCAAATATGTTGAGATATTGTACTCCAGAGATCATTTCAATTCTATCAGTGAGAAGGCATGGGGAATTAGCTCAAATGGTAGAGCGCTCGCTTTGCATGTGAGAGGTAGCGAGATCGATGTTTGCATTCTCCAAACAATCTTTTGTCTGTCCATTCAAGAACTTTTCTTTGATATTAAGACTGGTGACATTTACAATCAGGTTTATTGATTATACCAAAGGCCTTTAAAATCTCAGCTGGTAGGCAGATGACCACCGCAGCAAAATAACCAAGCCTAGGTTGAGGATTTGATATAGCTTTGAACATATCATTTATTTACTTTGAAAGTAAGGGAGAAAATCTCGATTAACATTGAACACTTTTCAGAGGTTTGATTTGTATGATATAATAGTGGTTTTACTGCATCCTTCAATTCAACACTTTTCCCATTTATAAGTCAATTATGTCACTCTTTATTTGAAGTTCTACCTGGAAAAATACATTCGAAAAGAAATTTTGAAGAATCAGCTATACTGTCAAACTTCATTTTTTCACCAGAAATTTAAACATTTGTTATGGAAAGAGAATGTATGATTATTACAGACATTTACCCTTGATAAGTAGGCTTATTTTTTCAATATTATAGAAAATCTTTAAAAACCCGGGAAAAAAGATTAGAAATGACAGAGAAATCGAAACAATCAAATATGTTGAGATATTGTACTCCAGAGATCATTTCAATTCTATCAGTGAGAAGGCATGGGGAATTAGCTCAAATGGTAGAGCGCTTGCTTTGCATGTGAGAGGTAGCGAGATCGATGCTTGCATTCTCCAAACAATCTTTTGTCTGTCCATTCAAGAACTTTTCTTTGATATTAAGACTGGTGACATTTACAATCAGGTTTATTGATTATACCAAAGGCCTTTAAAATCTCAGCTGGTAGGCAGATGACCACCGCAGCAAAATAACCAAGCCTAGGTTGAGGATTTGATATAGCTTTGAACATATCATTTATTTACTTTGAAAGTAAGGGAGAAAATCTCGATTAACATTGAACACTTTTCAGAGGTTTGATTTGTATGATATAATAGTGGTTTTACTGCATCCTTCAATTCAACACTTTTCCCATTTATAAGTCAATTATGTCACTCTTTATTTGAAGTTCTACCTGGAAAAATACATTCGAAAAGAAATTTGGAAGAATCAGCTATACTGTCAAACTTCATTTTTTCACCAGAAATTTAAACATTTGTTATGGAAAGAGAATGTATGATTATTACAGACATTTACCCTTGATAAGTAGGCTTATTTTTTCAATATTATAGAAAATCTTTAAAAACCCGGGAAAAAAGATTAGAAATGACAGAGAAATCGAAACAATCAAATATGTTGAGATATTGTACTCCAGAGATCGTTTCAATTCTATCAGTGAGAAGGCATGGGGAATTAGCTCAAATGGTAGAGCGCTCGCTTAGCATGTGAGAGGTAGTGAGATCGATGCTCGCATTCTCCAATCATTTTTGTCTTTCCATTCAAGAACTTTTCTTTGATATTAAGACTGGTGACATTTACAATCAGGTTTATTGATTATACCAAAGGCCTTTAAAATCTCAGCTGGTAGGCAGATGACCACCGCAGCAAAATAACCAAGCCTAGGTTGAGGATTTGATATAGCTTTGAACATATCATTTATTTACTTTGAAAGTAAGGGAGAAAATCTCGATTAACATTGAACACTTTTCAGAGGTTTGATTTGTATGATATAATAGTGGTTTTACTGCATCCTTCAATTCAACACTTTTCCCATTTATAAGTCAATTATGTCACTCTTTATTTGAAGTTCTACCTGGAAAAATACATTCGAAAAGAAATTTTGAAGAATCAGCTATACTGTCAAACTTCATTTTTTCACCAGAAATTGAAACATTTGTTATGGAAAGAGAATGTATGATTATTACAGACATTTACCCTTGATAAGTAGGCTTATTTTTTCAATATTATAGAAAATCTTTAAAAACCCGGGAAAAAAGATTAGAAATGACAGAGAAATCGAAACAATCAAATATGTTGAGATATTGTACTCCAGAGATCATTTCAATTCTATCAGTGAGAAGGCATGGGGAATTAGCTCAAATGGTAGAGCGCTCGCTTTGCATGTGAGAGGTAGCGAGATCGATGCTTGCATTCTCCAAACAATCTTTTGTCTGTCCATTCAAGAACTTTTCTTTGATATTAAGACTGGTGACATTTACAATCAGGTTTATTGATTATACCAAAGGCCTTTAAAATCTCAGCTGGTAGGCAGATGACCACCGCAGCAAAATAACCAAGCCTAGGTTGAGGATTTGATATAGCTTTGAACATATCATTTATTTACTTTGAAAGTAAGGGAGAAAATCTCGATTAACATTGAACACTTTTCAGAGGTTTGATTTGTATGATATAATAGTGGTTTTACTGCATCCTTCAATTCAACACTTTTCCCATTTATAAGTCAATTATGTCACTCTTTATTTGAAGTTCTACCTGGAAAAATACATTCGAAAAGAAATTTGGAAGAATCAGCTATACTGTCAAACTTCATTTTTTCACCAGAAATTTAAACATTTGTTATGGAAAGAGAATGTATGATTATTACAGACATTTACCCTTGATAAGTAGGCTTATTTTTTCAATATTATAGAAAATCTTTAAAAACCCGGGAAAAAAGATTAGAAATGACAGAGAAATCGAAACAATCAAATATGTTGAGATATTGTACTCCAGAGATCGTTTCAATTCTATCAGTGAGAAGGCATGGGGAATTAGCTCAAATGGTAGAGCGCTCGCTTAGCATGTGAGAGGTAGTGAGATCGATGCTCGCATTCTCCAATCATTTTTGTCTTTCCATTCAAGAACTTTTCTTTGATATTAAGACTGGTGACATTTACAATCAGGTTTATTGATTATACCAAAGGCCTTTAAAATCTCAGCTGGTAGGCAGATGACCACCGCAGCAAAATAACCAAGCCTAGGTTGAGGATTTGATATAGCTTTGAACATATCATTTATTTACTTTGAAAGTAAGGGAGAAAATCTCGATTAACATTGAACACTTTTCAGAGGTTTGATTTGTATGATATAATAGTGGTTTTACTGCATCCTTCAATTCAACACTTTTCCCATTTATAAGTCAATTATGTCACTCTTTATTTGAAGTTCTACCTGGAAAAATACATTCGAAAAGAAATTTTGAAGAATCAGCTATACTGTCAAACTTCATTTTTTCACCAGAAATTGAAACATTTGTTATGGAAAGAGAATGTATGATTATTACAGACATTTACCCTTGATAAGTAGGCTTATTTTTTCAATATTATAGAAAATCTTTAAAAACCCGGGAAAAAAGATTAGAAATGACAGAGAAATCGAAACAATCAAATATGTTGAGATATTGTACTCCAGAGATCATTTCAATTCTATCAGTGAGAAGGCATGGGGAATTAGCTCAAATGGTAGAGCGCTCGCTTTGCATGTGAGAGGTAGCGAGATCGATGCTTGCATTCTCCAAACAATCTTTTGTCTGTCCATTCAAGAACTTTTCTTTGATATTAAGACTGGTGACATTTACAATCAGGTTTATTGATTATACCAAAGGCCTTTAAAATCTCAGCTGGTAGGCAGATGACCACCGCAGCAAAATAACCAAGCCTAGGTTGAGGATTTGATATAGCTTTGAACATATCATTTATTTACTTTGAAAGTAAGGGAGAAAATCTCGATTAACATTGAACACTTTTCAGAGGTTTGATTTGTATGATATAATAGTGGTTTTACTGCATCCTTCAATTCAACACTTTTCCCATTTATAAGTCAATTATGTCACTCTTTATTTGAAGTTCTACCTGGAAAAATACATTCGAAAAGAAATTTGGAAGAATCAGCTATACTGTCAAACTTCATTTTTTCACCAGAAATTTAAACATTTGTTATGGAAAGAGAATGTATGATTATTACAGACATTTACCCTTGATAAGTAGGCTTATTTTTTCAATATTATAGAAAATCTTGAAAAACCCGGGAAAAAAGATTAGAAATGACAGAGAAATCGAAACAATCAAATATGTTGAGATATTGTACTCCAGAGATCATTTCAATTCTATCAGTGAGAAGGCATGGGGAATTAGCTCAAATGGTAGAGCGCTCGCTTTGCATGTGAGAGGTAGCGAGATCGATGCTTGCATTCTCCAAACAATCTTTTGTCTGTCCATTCAAGAACTTTTCTTTGATATTAAGACTGGTGACATTTACAATCAGGTTTATTGATTATACCAAAGGCCTTTAAAATCTCAGCTGGTAGGCAGATGACCACCGCAGCAAAATAACCAAGCCTAGGTTGAGGATTTGATATAGCTTTGAACATATCATTTATTTACTTTGAAAGTAAGGGAGAAAATCTCGATTAACATTGAACACTTTTCAGAGGTTTGATTTGTATGATATAATAGTGGTTTTACTGCATCCTTCAATTCAACACTTTTCCCATTTATAAGTCAATTATGTCACTCTTTATTTGAAGTTCTACCTGGAAAAATACATTCGAAAAGAAATTTTGAAGAATCAGCTATACTGTCAAACTTCATTTTTTCACCAGAAATTTAAACATTTGTTATGGAAAGAGAATGTATGATTATTACAGACATTTACCCTTGATAAGTAGGCTTATTTTTTCAATATTATAGAAAATCTTTAAAAACCCGGGAAAAAAGATTAGAAATGACAGAGAAATCGAAACAATCAAATATGTTGAGATATTGTACTCCAGAGATCATTTCAATTCTATCAGTGAGAAGGCATGGGGAATTAGCTCAAATGGTAGAGCGCTTGCTTTGCATGTGAGAGGTAGCGAGATCGATGCTTGCATTCTCCAAACAATCTTTTGTCTGTCCATTCAAGAACTTTTCTTTGATATTAAGACTGGTGACATTTACAATCAGGTTTATTGATTATACCAAAGGCCTTTAAAATCTCAGCTGGTAGGCAGATGACCACCGCAGCAAAATAACCAAGCCTAGGTTGAGGATTTGATATAGCTTTGAACATATCATTTATTTACTTTGAAAGTAAGGGAGAAAATCTCGATTAACATTGAACACTTTTCAGAGGTTTGATTTGTATGATATAATAGTGGTTTTACTGCATCCTTCAATTCAACACTTTTCCCATTTATAAGTCAATTATGTCACTCTTTATTTGAAGTTCTACCTGGAAAAATACATTCGAAAAGAAATTTGGAAGAATCAGCTATACTGTCAAACTTCATTTTTTCACCAGAAATTTAAACATTTGTTATGGAAAGAGAATGTATGATTATTACAGACATTTACCCTTGATAAGTAGGCTTATTTTTTCAATATTATAGAAAATCTTTAAAAACCCGGGAAAAAAGATTAGAAATGACAGAGAAATCGAAACAATCAAATATGTTGAGATATTGTACTCCAGAGATCGTTTCAATTCTATCAGTGAGAAGGCATGGGGAATTAGCTCAAATGGTAGAGCGCTCGCTTAGCATGTGAGAGGTAGTGAGATCGATGCTCGCATTCTCCAATCATTTTTGTCTTTCCATTCAAGAACTTTTCTTTGATATTAAGACTGGTGACATTTACAATCAGGTTTATTGATTATACCAAAGGCCTTTAAAATCTCAGCTGGTAGGCAGATGACCACCGCAGCAAAATAACCAAGCCTAGGTTGAGGATTTGATATAGCTTTGAACATATCATTTATTTACTTTGAAAGTAAGGGAGAAAATCTCGATTAACATTGAACACTTTTCAGAGGTTTGATTTGTATGATATAATAGTGGTTTTACTGCATCCTTCAATTCAACACTTTTCCCATTTATAAGTCAATTATGTCACTCTTTATTTGAAGTTCTACCTGGAAAAATACATTCGAAAAGAAATTTTGAAGAATCAGCTATACTGTCAAACTTCATTTTTTCACCAGAAATTGAAACATTTGTTATGGAAAGAGAATGTATGATTATTACAGACATTTACCCTTGATAAGTAGGCTTATTTTTTCAATATTATAGAAAATCTTTAAAAACCCGGGAAAAAAGATTAGAAATGACAGAGAAATCGAAACAATCAAATATGTTGAGATATTGTACTCCAGAGATCATTTCAATTCTATCAGTGAGAAGGCATGGGGAATTAGCTCAAATGGTAGAGCGCTCGCTTTGCATGTGAGAGGTAGCGAGATCGATGCTTGCATTCTCCAAACAATCTTTTGTCTGTCCATTCAAGAACTTTTCTTTGATATTAAGACTGGTGACATTTACAATCAGGTTTATTGATTATACCAAAGGCCTTTAAAATCTCAGCTGGTAGGCAGATGACCACCGCAGCAAAATAACCAAGCCTAGGTTGAGGATTTGATATAGCTTTGAACATATCATTTATTTACTTTGAAAGTAAGGGAGAAAATCTCGATTAACATTGAACACTTTTCAGAGGTTTGATTTGTATGATATAATAGTGGTTTTACTGCATCCTTCAATTCAACACTTTTCCCATTTATAAGTCAATTATGTCACTCTTTATTTGAAGTTCTACCTGGAAAAATACATTCGAAAAGAAATTTGGAAGAATCAGCTATACTGTCAAACTTCATTTTTTCACCAGAAATTTAAACATTTGTTATGGAAAGAGAATGTATGATTATTACAGACATTTACCCTTGATAAGTAGGCTTATTTTTTCAATATTATAGAAAATCTTTAAAAACCCGGGAAAAAAGATTAGAAATGACAGAGAAATCGAAACAATCAAATATGTTGAGATATTGTACTCCAGAGATCGTTTCAATTCTATCAGTGAGAAGGCATGGGGAATTAGCTCAAACGGTAGAGCGCTCGCTTAGCATGTGAGAGGTAGTGAGATCGATGCTCGCATTCTCCAATCATTTTTGTCTTTCCATTCAAGAACTTTTCTTTGATATTAAGACTGGTGACATTTACAATCAGGTTTATTGATTATACCAAAGGCCTTTAAAATCTCAGCTGGTAGGCAGATGACCACCGCAGCAAAATAACCAAGCCTAGGTTGAGGATTTGATATAGCTTTGAACATATCATTTATTTACTTTGAAAGTAAGGGAGAAAATCTCGATTAACATTGAACACTTTTCAGAGGTTTGATTTGTATGATATAATAGTGGTTTTACTGCATCCTTCAATTCAACACTTTTCCCATTTATAAGTCAATTATGTCACTCTTTATTTGAAGTTCTACCTGGAAAAATACATTCGAAAAGAAATTTTGAAGAATCAGCTATACTGTCAAACTTCATTTTTTCACCAGAAATTGAAACATTTGTTATGGAAAGAGAATGTATGATTATTACAGACATTTACCCTTGATAAGTAGGCTTATTTTTTCAATATTATAGAAAATCTTTAAAAACCCGGGAAAAAAGATTAGAAATGACAGAGAAATCGAAACAATCAAATATGTTGAGATATTGTACTCCAGAGATCATTTCAATTCTATCAGTGAGAAGGCATGGGGAATTAGCTCAAATGGTAGAGCGCTCGCTTTGCATGTGAGAGGTAGCGAGATCGATGCTTGCATTCTCCAAACAATCTTTTGTCTGTCCATTCAAGAACTTTTCTTTGATATTAAGACTGGTGACATTTACAATCAGGTTTATTGATTATACCAAAGGCCTTTAAAATCTCAGCTGGTAGGCAGATGACCACCGCAGCAAAATAACCAAGCCTAGGTTGAGGATTTGATATAGCTTTGAACATATCATTTATTTACTTTGAAAGTAAGGGAGAAAATCTCGATTAACATTGAACACTTTTCAGAGGTTTGATTTGTATGATATAATAGTGGTTTTACTGCATCCTTCAATTCAACACTTTTCCCATTTATAAGTCAATTATGTCACTCTTTATTTGAAGTTCTACCTGGAAAAATACATTCGAAAAGAAATTTGGAAGAATCAGCTATACTGTCAAACTTCATTTTTTCACCAGAAATTTAAACATTTGTTATGGAAAGAGAATGTATGATTATTACAGACATTTACCCTTGATAAGTAGGCTTATTTTTTCAATATTATAGAAAATCTTGAAAAACCCGGGAAAAAAGATTAGAAATGACAGAGAAATCGAAACAATCAAATATGTTGAGATATTGTACTCCAGAGATCATTTCAATTCTATCAGTGAGAAGGCATGGGGAATTAGCTCAAATGGTAGAGCGCTCGCTTTGCATGTGAGAGGTAGCGAGATCGATGCTTGCATTCTCCAAACAATCTTTTGTCTGTCCATTCAAGAACTTTTCTTTGATATTAAGACTGGTGACATTTACAATCAGGTTTATTGATTATACCAAAGGCCTTTAAAATCTCAGCTGGTAGGCAGATGACCACCGCAGCAAAATAACCAAGCCTAGGTTGAGGATTTGATATAGCTTTGAACATATCATTTATTTACTTTGAAAGTAAGGGAGAAAATCTCGATTAACATTGAACACTTTTCAGAGGTTTGATTTGTATGATATAATAGTGGTTTTACTGCATCCTTCAATTCAACACTTTTCCCATTTATAAGTCAATTATGTCACTCTTTATTTGAAGTTCTACCTGGAAAAATACATTCGAAAAGAAATTTGGAAGAATCAGCTATACTGTCAAACTTCATTTTTTCACCAGAAATTTAAACATTTGTTATGGAAAGAGAATGTATGATTATTACAGACATTTACCCTTGATAAGTAGGCTTATTTTTTCAATATTATAGAAAATCTTTAAAAACCCGGGAAAAAAGATTAGAAATGACAGAGAAATCGAAACAATCAAATATGTTGAGATATTGTACTCCAGAGATCATTTCAATTCTATCAGTGAGAAGGCATGGGGAATTAGCTCAAATGGTAGAGCGCTCGCTTTGCATGTGAGAGGTAGCGAGATCGATGTTTGCATTCTCCAAACAATCTTTTGTCTGTCCATTCAAGAACTTTTCTTTGATATTAAGACTGGTGACATTTACAATCAGGTTTATTGATTATACCAAAGGCCTTTAAAATCTCAGCTGGTAGGCAGATGACCACCGCAGCAAAATAACCAAGCCTAGGTTGAGGATTTGATATAGCTTTGAACATATCATTTATTTACTTTGAAAGTAAGGGAGAAAATCTCGATTAACATTGAACACTTTTCAGAGGTTTGATTTGTATGATATAATAGTGGTTTTACTGCATCCTTCAATTCAACACTTTTCCCATTTATAAGTCAATTATGTCACTCTTTATTTGAAGTTCTACCTGGAAAAATACATTCGAAAAGAAATTTTGAAGAATCAGCTATACTGTCAAACTTCATTTTTTCACCAGAAATTTAAACATTTGTTATGGAAAGAGAATGTATGATTATTACAGACATTTACCCTTGATAAGTAGGCTTATTTTTTCAATATTATAGAAAATCTTTAAAAACCCGGGAAAAAAGATTAGAAATGACAGAGAAATCGAAACAATCAAATATGTTGAGATATTGTACTCCAGAGATCATTTCAATTCTATCAGTGAGAAGGCATGGGGAATTAGCTCAAATGGTAGAGCGCTTGCTTTGCATGTGAGAGGTAGCGAGATCGATGCTTGCATTCTCCAAACAATCTTTTGTCTGTCCATTCAAGAACTTTTCTTTGATATTAAGACTGGTGACATTTACAATCAGGTTTATTGATTATACCAAAGGCCTTTAAAATCTCAGCTGGTAGGCAGATGACCACCGCAGCAAAATAACCAAGCCTAGGTTGAGGATTTGATATAGCTTTGAACATATCATTTATTTACTTTGAAAGTAAGGGAGAAAATCTCGATTAACATTGAACACTTTTCAGAGGTTTGATTTGTATGATATAATAGTGGTTTTACTGCATCCTTCAATTCAACACTTTTCCCATTTATAAGTCAATTATGTCACTCTTTATTTGAAGTTCTACCTGGAAAAATACATTCGAAAAGAAATTTTGAAGAATCAGCTATACTGTCAAACTTCATTTTTTCACCAGAAATTTAAACATTTGTTATGGAAAGAGAATGTATGATTATTACAGACATTTACCCTTGATAAGTAGGCTTATTTTTTCAATATTATAGAAAATCTTTAAAAACCCGGGAAAAAAGATTAGAAATGACAGAGAAATCGAAACAATCAAATATGTTGAGATATTGTACTCCAGAGATCATTTCAATTCTATCAGTGAGAAGGCATGGGGAATTAGCTCAAATGGTAGAGCGCTCGCTTTGCATGTGAGAGGTAGCGAGATCAATGCTTGCATTCTCCAAACAATCTTTTGTCTGTCCATTCAAGAACTTTTCTTTGATATTAAGACTGGTGACATTTACAATCAGGTTTATTGATTATACCAAAGGCCTTTAAAATCTCAGCTGGTAGGCAGATGACCACCGCAGCAAAATAACCAAGCCTAGGTTGAGGATTTGATATAGCTTTGAACATATCATTTATTTACTTTGAAAGTAAGGGAGAAAATCTCGATTAACATTGAACACTTTTCAGAGGTTTGATTTGTATGATATAATAGTGGTTTTACTGCATCCTTCAATTCAACACTTTTCCCATTTATAAGTCAATTATGTCACTCTTTATTTGAAGTTCTACCTGGAAAAATACATTCGAAAAGAAATTTGGAAGAATCAGCTATACTGTCAAACTTCATTTTTTCACCAGAAATTTAAACATTTGTTATGGAAAGAGAATGTATGATTATTACAGACATTTACCCTTGATAAGTAGGCTTATTTTTTCAATATTATAGAAAATCTTTAAAAACCCGGGAAAAAAGATTAGAAATGACAGAGAAATCGAAACAATCAAATATGTTGAGATATTGTACTCCAGAGATCATTTCAATTCTATCAGTGAGAAGGCATGGGGAATTAGCTCAAATGGTAGAGCGCTCGCTTTGCATGTGAGAGGTAGCGAGATCGATGCTTGCATTCTCCAAACAATCTTTTGTCTGTCCATTCAAGAACTTTTCTTTGATATTAAGACTGGTGACATTTACAATCAGGTTTATTGATTATACCAAAGGCCTTTAAAATCTCAGCTGGTAGGCAGATGACCACCGCAGCAAAATAACCAAGCCTAGGTTGAGGATTTGATATAGCTTTGAACATATCATTTATTTACTTTGAAAGTAAGGGAGAAAATCTCGATTAACATTGAACACTTTTCAGAGGTTTGATTTGTATGATATAATAGTGGTTTTACTGCATCCTTCAATTCAACACTTTTCCCATTTATAAGTCAATTATGTCACTCTTTATTTGAAGTTCTACCTGGAAAAATACATTCGAAAAGAAATTTGGAAGAATCAGCTATACTGTCAAACTTCATTTTTTCACCAGAAATTTAAACATTTGTTATGGAAAGAGAATGTATGATTATTACAGACATTTACCCTTGATAAGTAGGCTTATTTTTTCAATATTATAGAAAATCTTTAAAAACCCGGGAAAAAAGATTAGAAATGACAGAGAAATCGAAACAATCAAATATGTTGAGATATTGTACTCCAGAGATCATTTCAATTCTATCAGTGAGAAGGCATGGGGAATTAGCTCAAATGGTAGAGCGCTCGCTTAGCATGAGAGAGGTAGTGAGATCGATGCTCGCATTCTCCAATCATTTTTGTCTTTCCATTCAAGAACTTTTCTTTGATATTAAGACTGGTGACATTTACAATCAGGTTTATTGATTATACCAAAGGCCTTTAAAATCTCAGCTGGTAGGCAGATGACCACCGCAGCAAAATAACCAAGCCTAGGTTGAGGATTTGATATAGCTTTGAACATATCATTTATTTACTTTGAAAGTAAGGGAGAAAATCTCGATTAACATTGAACACTTTTCAGAGGTTTGATTTGTATGATATAATAGTGGTTTTACTGCATCCTTCAATTCAACACTTTTCCCATTTATAAGTCAATTATGTCACTCTTTATTTGAAGTTCTACCTGGAAAAATACATTCGAAAAGAAATTTGGAAGAATTAGCTATACTGTCAAACTTCATTTTTACACCAGAAATTGAAACATTTGTTATGGAAAGAGAATGTATGATTATTACAGACATTTACCCTTGATAAGTAGGCTTATTTTTTCAATATTATAGGAAATCTTTAAAAACCCGGTAAAAAAGATTAGAAATGACAGAGAAATCGAAACAATCAAATATGTTGAGACATTGTACTCCAGAGATCATTTCAATTCTATTAGTGAGA
Source organism: Mixophyes fleayi (assembly GCF_038048845.1). NCBI lineage: Eukaryota > Metazoa > Chordata > Amphibia > Anura > Limnodynastidae > Mixophyes > Mixophyes fleayi. The sequence goes on along the minus strand of NW_027446953.1, from coordinate 911,066 downwards.
AGGCATGGGGAATTAGCTCAAATGGTAGAGCGCTCGCTTTGCATGTAAGAAGTAGCGAGATCGATACTCACATTTTCCAAACAATCTTTTGTCTGTCCATTCAAGAACTTTTCTTTGATATTAAGACTGGTGACATTTACAATCAGGTTTATTGATTATACCAAAGGCCTTTAAAATCTCAGCTGGTAGGCAGATGACCACCGCAGCAAAATAACCAAGCCTAGGTTGAGGATTTGATATAGCTTTGAACATATCATTTATTTACTTTGAAAGTAGGGGAGAAAATCTCGATTAACATTGAACACTTTTCAGAGGTTTGATTTGTATGATATAATAGTGGTTTTACTGCATCCTTCAATTCAACACTTTTCCCATTTATAAGTCAATTATGTCACTCTTTATTTGAAGTTCTACCTGGAAAAATACATTCGAAAAGAAATTTTGAAGAATCAGCTATACTGTCAAACTTCATTTTTTCACCAGAAATTGAAACATTTGTTATGGAAAGAGAATGTATGATTATTACAGACATTTACCCTTGATAAGTAGGCTTATTTTTTCAATATTATAGAAAATCTTTAAAAACCCGGGAAAAAAGATTAGAAATGACAGAGAAATCGAAACAATCAAATATGTTGAGATATTGTACTCCAGAGATCATTTCAATTCTATCAGTGAGAAGGCATGGGGAATTAGCTCAAATGGTAGAGCGCTTGCTTTGCATGTGAGAGGTAGTGAGATCGATGCTTGCATTCTCCAAACAATCTTTTGTCTGTCCATTCAAGAACTTTTCTTTGATATTAAGACTGGTGACATTTACAATCAGGTTTATTGATTATACCAAAGGCCTTTAAAATCTCAGCTGGTAGGCAGATGACCACCGCAGCAAAATAACCAAGCCTAGGTTGAGGATTTGATATAGCTTTGAACATATCATTTATTTACTTTGAAAGTAAGGGAGAAAATCTCGATTAACATTGAACACTTTTCAGAGGTTTGATTTGTATGATATAATAGTGGTTTTACTGCATCCTTCAATTCAACACTTTTCCCATTTATAAGTCAATTATGTCACTCTTTATTTGAAGTTCTACCTGGAAAAATACATTCGAAAAGAAATTTGGAAGAATCAGCTATACTGTCAAACTTCATTTTTTCACCAGAAATTTAAACATTTGTTATGGAAAGAGAATGTATGATTATTACAGACATTTACCCTTGATAAGTAGGCTTATTTTTTCAATATTATAGAAAATCTTTAAAAACCCGGGAAAAAAGATTAGAAATGACAGAGAAATCGAAACAATCAAATATGTTGAGATATTGTACTCCAGAGATCATTTCAATTCTATCAGTGAGAAGGCATGGGGAATTAGCTCAAATGGTAGAGCGCTCGCTTTGCATGTGAGAGGTAGCGAGATCGATGCTTGCATTCTCCAAACAATCTTTTGTCTGTCCATTCAAGAACTTTTCTTTGATATTAAGACTGGTGACATTTACAATCAGGTTTATTGATTATACCAAAGGCCTTTAAAATCTCAGCTGGTAGGCAGATGACCACCGCAGCAAAATAACCAAGCCTAGGTTGAGGATTTGATATAGCTTTGAACATATCATTTATTTACTTTGAAAGTAAGGGAGAAAATCTCGATTAACATTGAACACTTTTCAGAGGTTTGATTTGTATGATATAATAGTGGTTTTACTGCATCCTTCAATTCAACACTTTTCCCATTTATAAGTCAATTATGTCACTCTTTATTTGAAGTTCTACCTGGAAAAATACATTCGAAAAGAAATTTGGAAGAATCAGCTATACTGTCAAACTTCATTTTTTCACCAGAAATTTAAACATTTGTTATGGAAAGAGAATGTATGATTATTACAGACATTTACCCTTGATAAGTAGGCTTATTTTTTCAATATTATAGAAAATCTTTAAAAACCCGGGAAAAAAGATTAGAAATGACAGAGAAATCGAAACAATCAAATATGTTGAGATATTGTACTCCAGAGATCATTTCAATTCTATCAGTGAGAAGGCATGGGGAATTAGCTCAAATGGTAGAGCGCTCGCTTAGCATGAGAGAGGTAGTGAGATCGATGCTCGCATTCTCCAATCATTTTTGTCTTTCCATTCAAGAACTTTTCTTTGATATTAAGACTGGTGACATTTACAATCAGGTTTATTGATTATACCAAAGGCCTTTAAAATCTCAGCTGGTAGGCAGATGACCACCGCAGCAAAATAACCAAGCCTAGGTTGAGGATTTGATATAGCTTTGAACATATCATTTATTTACTTTGAAAGTAAGGGAGAAAATCTCGATTAACATTGAACACTTTTCAGAGGTTTGATTTGTATGATATAATAGTGGTTTTACTGCATCCTTCAATTCAACACTTTTCCCATTTATAAGTCAATTATGTCACTCTTTATTTGAAGTTCTACCTGGAAAAATACATTCGAAAAGAAATTTGGAAGAATTAGCTATACTGTCAAACTTCATTTTTACACCAGAAATTGAAACATTTGTTATGGAAAGAGAATGTATGATTATTACAGACATTTACCCTTGATAAGTAGGCTTATTTTTTCAATATTATAGGAAATCTTTAAAAACCCGGTAAAAAAGATTAGAAATGACAGAGAAATCGAAACAATCAAATATGTTGAGACATTGTACTCCAGAGATCATTTCAATTCTATTAGTGAGAAGGCATGGGGAATTAGCTCAAATGGTAGAGCGCTCGCTTTGCATGTAAGAAGTAGCGAGATCGATACTCACATTTTCCAAACAATCTTTTGTCTGTCCATTCAAGAACTTTTCTTTGATATTAAGACTGGTGACATTTACAATCAGGTTTATTGATTATACCAAAGGCCTTTAAAATCTCAGCTGGTAGGCAGATGACCACCGCAGCAAAATAACCAAGCCTAGGTTGAGGATTTGATATAGCTTTGAACATATCATTTATTTACTTTGAAAGTAGGGGAGAAAATCTCGATTAACATTGAACACTTTTCAGAGGTTTGATTTGTATGATATAATAGTGGTTTTACTGCATCCTTCAATTCAACACTTTTCCCATTTATAAGTCAATTATGTCACTCTTTATTTGAAGTTCTACCTGGAAAAATACATTCGAAAAGAAATTTTGAAGAATCAGCTATACTGTCAAACTTCATTTTTTCACCAGAAATTGAAACATTTGTTATGGAAAGAGAATGTATGATTATTACAGACATTTACCCTTGATAAGTAGGCTTATTTTTTCAATATTATAGAAAATCTTTAAAAACCCGGGAAAAAAGATTAGAAATGACAGAGAAATCGAAACAATCAAATATGTTGAGATATTGTACTCCAGAGATCATTTCAATTCTATCAGTGAGAAGGCATGGGGAATTAGCTCAAATGGTAGAGCGCTCGCTTTGCATGTGAGAGGTAGTGAGATCGATGCTTGCATTCTCCAAACAATCTTTTGTCTGTCCATTCAAGAACTTTTCTTTGATATTAAGACTGGTGACATTTACAATCAGGTTTATTGATTATACCAAAGGCCTTTAAAATCTCAGCTGGTAGGCAGATGACCACCGCAGCAAAATAACCAAGCCTAGGTTGAGGATTTGATATAGCTTTGAACATATCATTTATTTACTTTGAAAGTAAGGGAGAAAATCTCGATTAACATTGAACACTTTTCAGAGGTTTGATTTGTATGATATAATAGTGGTTTTACTGCATCCTTCAATTCAACACTTTTCCCATTTATAAGTCAATTATGTCACTCTTTATTTGAAGTTCTACCTGGAAAAATACATTCGAAAAGAAATTTGGAAGAATCAGCTATACTGTCAAACTTCATTTTTTCACCAGAAATTTAAACATTTGTTATGGAAAGAGAATGTATGATTATTACAGACATTTACCCTTGATAAGTAGGCTTATTTTTTCAATATTATAGAAAATCTTGAAAAACCCGGGAAAAAAGATTATAAATGACAGAGAAATCGAAACAACCAAATATGTTGAGATATTGTACTCCAGAGATCATTTCAATTCTATCAGTGAGAAGGCATGGGGAATTAGCTCAAATGGTAGAGCGCTCGCTTTGCATGTGAGAGGTAGCGAGATCGATGCTTGCATTCTCCAAACAATCTTTTGTCTGTCCATTCAAGAACTTTTCTTTGATATTAAGACTGGTGACATTTACAATCAGGTTTATTGATTATACCAAAGGCCTTTAAAATCTCAGCTGGTAGGCAGATGACCACCGCAGCAAAATAACCAAGCCTAGGTTGAGGATTTGATATAGCTTTGAACATATCATTTATTTACTTTGAAAGTAAGGGAGAAAATCTCGATTAACATTGAACACTTTTCAGAGGTTTGATTTGTATGATATAATAGTGGTTTTACTGCATCCTTCAATTCAACACTTTTCCCATTTATAAGTCAATTATGTCACTCTTTATTTGAAGTTCTACCTGGAAAAATACATTCGAAAAGAAATTTGGAAGAATCAGCTATACTGTCAAACTTCATTTTTTCACCAGAAATTTAAACATTTGTTATGGAAAGAGAATGTATGATTATTACAGACATTTACCCTTGATAAGTAGGCTTATTTTTTCAATATTATAGAAAATCTTTAAAAACCCGGGAAAAAAGATTAGAAATGACAGAGAAATCGAAACAATCAAATATGTTGAGATATTGTACTCCAGAGATCATTTCAATTCTATCAGTGAGAAGGCATGGGGAATTAGCTCAAATGGTAGAGCGCTCGCTTTGCATGTGAGAGGTAGCGAGATCGATGTTTGCATTCTCCAAACAATCTTTTGTCTGTCCATTCAAGAACTTTTCTTTGATATTAAGACTGGTGACATTTACAATCAGGTTTATTGATTATACCAAAGGCCTTTAAAATCTCAGCTGGTAGGCAGATGACCACCGCAGCAAAATAACCAAGCCTAGGTTGAGGATTTGATATAGCTTTGAACATATCATTTATTTACTTTGAAAGTAAGGGAGAAAATCTCGATTAACATTGAACACTTTTCAGAGGTTTGATTTGTATGATATAATAGTGGTTTTACTGCATCCTTCAATTCAACACTTTTCCCATTTATAAGTCAATTATGTCACTCTTTATTTGAAGTTCTACCTGGAAAAATACATTCGAAAAGAAATTTGGAAGAATCAGCTATACTGTCAAACTTCATTTTTTCACCAGAAATTTAAACATTTGTTATGGAAAGAGAATGTATGATTATTACAGACATTTACCCTTGATAAGTAGGCTTATTTTTTCAATATTATAGAAAATCTTTAAAAACCCGGGAAAAAAGATTAGAAATGACAGAGAAATCGAAACAATCAAATATGTTGAGATATTGTACTCCAGAGATCATTTCAATTCTATCAGTGAGAAGGCATGGGGAATTAGCTCAAATGGTAGAGCGCTCGCTTTGCATGTGAGAGGTAGCGAGATCGATGTTTGCATTCTCCAAACAATCTTTTGTCTGTCCATTCAAGAACTTTTCTTTGATATTAAGACTGGTGACATTTACAATCAGGTTTATTGATTATACCAAAGGCCTTTAAAATCTCAGCTGGTAGGCAGATGACCACCGCAGCAAAATAACCAAGCCTAGGTTGAGGATTTGATATAGCTTTGAACATATCATTTATTTACTTTGAAAGTAAGGGAGAAAATCTCGATTAACATTGAACACTTTTCAGAGGTTTGATTTGTATGATATAATAGTGGTTTTACTGCATCCTTCAATTCAACACTTTTCCCATTTATAAGTCAATTATGTCACTCTTTATTTGAAGTTCTACCTGGAAAAATACATTCGAAAAGAAATTTGGAAGAATCAGCTATACTGTCAAACTTCATTTTTTCACCAGAAATTTAAACATTTGTTATGGAAAGAGAATGTATGATTATTACAGACATTTACCCTTGATAAGTAGGCTTATTTTTTCAATATTATAGAAAATCTTTAAAAACCCGGGAAAAAAGATTAGAAATGACAGAGAAATCGAAACAATCAAATATGTTGAGATATTGTACTCCAGAGATCATTTCAATTCTATCAGTGAGAAGGCATGGGGAATTAGCTCAAATGGTAGAGCGCTCGCTTTGCATGTGAGAGGTAGCGAGATCGATGCTTGCATTCTCCAAACAATCTTTTGTCTGTCCATTCAAGAACTTTTCTTTGATATTAAGACTGGTGACATTTACAATCAGGTTTATTGATTATACCAAAGGCCTTTAAAATCTCAGCTGGTAGGCAGATGACCACCGCAGCAAAATAACCAAGCCTAGGTTGAGGATTTGATATAGCTTTGAACATATCATTTATTTACTTTGAAAGTAAGGGAGAAAATCTCGATTAACATTGAACACTTTTCAGAGGTTTGATTTGTATGATATAATAGTGGTTTTACTGCATCCTTCAATTCAACACTTTTCCCATTTATAAGTCAATTATGTCACTCTTTATTTGAAGTTCTACCTGGAAAAATACATTCGAAAAGAAATTTGGAAGAATCAGCTATACTGTCAAACTTCATTTTTTCACCAGAAATTTAAACATTTGTTATGGAAAGAGAATGTATGATTATTACAGACATTTACCCTTGATAAGTAGGCTTATTTTTTCAATATTATAGAAAATCTTTAAAAACCCGGGAAAAAAGATTAGAAATGACAGAGAAATCGAAACAATCAAATATGTTGAGATATTGTACTCCAGAGATCATTTCAATTCTATCAGTGAGAAGGCATGGGGAATTAGCTCAAATGGTAGAGCGCTCGCTTTGCATGTGAGAGGTAGCGAGATAGATGCTTGCATTCTCCAAACAATCTTTTGTCTGTCCATTCAAGAACTTTTCTTTGATATTAAGACTGGTGACATTTACAATCAGGTTTATTGATTATACCAAAGGCCTTTAAAATCTCAGCTGGTAGGCAGATGACCACCGCAGCAAAATAACCAAGCCTAGGTTGAGGATTTGATATAGCTTTGAACATATCATTTATTTACTTTGAAAGTAAGGGAGAAAATCTCGATTAACATTGAACACTTTTCAGAGGTTTGATTTGTATGATATAATAGTGGTTTTACTGCATCCTTCAATTCAACACTTTTCCCATTTATAAGTCAATTATGTCACTCTTTATTTGAAGTTCTACCTGGAAAAATACATTCGAAAAGAAATTTTGAAGAATCAGCTATACTGTCAAACTTCATTTTTTCACCAGAAATTTAAACATTTGTTATAGAAAGAGAATGTATGATTATTACAGACATTTACCCTTGATAAGTAGGCTTATTTTTTCAATATTATAGAAAATCTTTAAAAACCCGGGAAAAAAGATTAGAAATGACAGAGAAATCGAAACAATCAAATATGTTGAGATATTGTACTCCAGAGATCATTTCAATTCTATCAGTGAGAAGGCATGGGGAATTAGCTCAAATGGTAGAGCGCTCGCTTTGCATGTGAGAGGTAGCGAGATCGATGCTTGCATTCTCCAAACAATCTTTTGTCTGTCCATTCAAGAACTTTTCTTTGATATTAAGACTGGTGACATTTACAATCAGGTTTATTGATTATACCAAAGGCCTTTAAAATCTCAGCTGGTAGGCAGATGACCACCGCAGCAAAATAACCAAGCCTAGGTTGAGGATTTGATATAGCTTTGAACATATCATTTATTTACTTTGAAAGTAAGGGAGAAAATCTCGATTAACATTGAACACTTTTCAGAGGTTTGATTTGTATGATATAATAGTGGTTTTACTGCATCCTTCAATTCAACACTTTTCCCATTTATAAGTCAATTATGTCACTCTTTATTTGAAGTTCTACCTGGAAAAATACATTCGAAAAGAAATTTGGAAGAATCAGCTATACTGTCAAACTTCATTTTTTCACCAGAAATTTAAACATTTGTTATGGAAAGAGAATGTATGATTATTACAGACATTTACCCTTGATAAGTAGGCTTATTTTTTCAATATTATAGAAAATCTTTAAAAACCCGGGAAAAAAGATTAGAAATGACAGAGAAATCGAAACAATCAAATATGTTGAGATATTGTACTCCAGAGATCATTTCAATTCTATCAGTGAGAAGGCATGGGGAATTAGCTCAAATGGTAGAGCGCTCGCTTTGCATGTGAGAGGTAGCGAGATCGATGCTTGCATTCTCCAAACAATCTTTTGTCTGTCCATTCAAGAACTTTTCTTTGATATTAAGACTGGTGACATTTACAATCAGGTTTATTGATTATACCAAAGGCCTTTAAAATCTCAGCTGGTAGGCAGATGACCACCGCAGCAAAATAACCAAGCCTAGGTTGAGGATTTGATATAGCTTTGAACATATCATTTATTTACTTTGAAAGTAAGGGAGAAAATCTCGATTAACATTGAACACTTTTCAGAGGTTTGATTTGTATGATATAATAGTGGTTTTACTGCATCCTTCAATTCAACACTTTTCCCATTTATAAGTCAATTATGTCACTCTTTATTTGAAGTTCTACCTGGAAAAATACATTCGAAAAGAAATTTTGAAGAATCAGCTATACTGTCAAACTTCATTTTTTCACCAGAAATTGAAACATTTGTTATGGAAAGAGAATGTATGATTATTACAGACATTTACCCTTGATAAGTAGGCTTATTTTTTCAATATTATAGAAAATCTTTAAAAACCCGGGAAAAAAGATTAGAAATGACAGAGAAATCGAAACAATCAAATATGTTGAGATATTGTACTCCAGAGATCATTTCAATTCTATCAGTGAGAAGGCATGGGGAATTAGCTCAAATGGTAGAGCGCTCGCTTTGCATGTGAGAGGTAGCGAGATCGATGCTTGCATTCTCCAAACAATCTTTTGTCTGTCCATTCAAGAACTTTTCTTTGATATTAAGACTGGTGACATTTACAATCAGGTTTATTGATTATACCAAAGGCCTTTAAAATCTCAGCTGGTAGGCAGATGACCACCGCAGCAAAATAACCAAGCCTAGGTTGAGGATTTGATATAGCTTTGAACATATCATTTATTTACTTTGAAAGTAAGGGAGAAAATCTCGATTAACATTGAACACTTTTCAGAGGTTTGATTTGTATGATATAATAGTGGTTTTACTGCATCCTTCAATTCAACACTTTTCCCATTTATAAGTCAATTATGTCACTCTTTATTTGAAGTTCTACCTGGAAAAATACATTCGAAAAGAAATTTTGAAGAATCAGCTATACTGTCAAACTTCATTTTTTCACCAGAAATTGAAACATTTGTTATGGAAAGAGAATGTATGATTATTACAGACATTTACCCTTGATAAGTAGGCTTATTTTTTCAATATTATAGAAAATCTTGAAAAACCCGGGAAAAAAGATTAGAAATGACAGAGAAATCGAAACAATCAAATATGTTGAGATATTGTACTCCAGAGATCATTTCAATTCTATCAGTGAGAAGGCATGGGGAATTAGCTCAAATGGTAGAGCGCTCGCTTTGCATGTGAGAGGTAGCGAGATCGATGCTTGCATTCTCCAAACAATCTTTTGTCTGTCCATTCAAGAACTTTTCTTTGATATTAAGACTGGTGACATTTACAATCAGGTTTATTGATTATACCAAAGGCCTTTAAAATCTCAGCTGGTAGGCAGATGACCACCGCAGCAAAATAACCAAGCCTAGGTTGAGGATTTGATATAGCTTTGAACATATCATTTATTTACTTTGAAAGTAAGGGAGAAAATCTCGATTAACATTGAACACTTTTCAGAGGTTTGATTTGTATGATATAATAGTGGTTTTACTGCATCCTTCAATTCAACACTTTTCCCATTTATAAGTCAATTATGTCACTCTTTATTTGAAGTTCTACCTGGAAAAATACATTCGAAAAGAAATTTGGAAGAATCAGCTATACTGTCAAACTTCATTTTTTCACCAGAAATTTAAACATTTGTTATGGAAAGAGAATGTATGATTATTACAGACATTTACCCTTGATAAGTAGGCTTATTTTTTCAATATTATAGAAAATCTTGAAAAACCCGGGAAAAAAGATTAGAAATGACAGAGAAATCGAAACAATCAAATATGTTGAGATATTGTACTCCAGAGATCATTTCAATTCTATCAGTGAGAAGGCATGGGGAATTAGCTCAAATGGTAGAGCGCTCGCTTTGCATGTGAGAGGTAGCGAGATCGATGCTTGCATTCTCCAAACAATCTTTTGTCTGTCCATTCAAGAACTTTTCTTTGATATTAAGACTGGTGACATTTACAATCAGGTTTATTGATTATACCAAAGGCCTTTAAAATCTCAGCTGGTAGGCAGATGACCACCGCAGCAAAATAACCAAGCCTAGGTTGAGGATTTGATATAGCTTTGAACATATCATTTATTTACTTTGAAAGTAAGGGAGAAAATCTCGATTAACATTGAACACTTTTCAGAGGTTTGATTTGTATGATATAATAGTGGTTTTACTGCATCCTTCAATTCAACACTTTTCCCATTTATAAGTCAATTATGTCACTCTTTATTTGAAGTTCTACCTGGAAAAATACATTCGAAAAGAAATTTGGAAGAATCAGCTATACTGTCAAACTTCATTTTTTCACCAGAAATTTAAACATTTGTTATGGAAAGAGAATGTATGATTATTACAGACATTTACCCTTGATAAGTAGGCTTATTTTTTCAATATTATAGAAAATCTTTAAAAACCCGGGAAAAAAGATTAGAAATGACAGAGAAATCGAAACAATCAAATATGTTGAGATATTGTACTCCAGAGATCATTTCAATTCTATCAGTGAGAAGGCATGGGGAATTAGCTCAAATGGTAGAGCGCTCGCTTTGCATGTGAGAGGTAGCGAGATCGATGTTTGCATTCTCCAAACAATCTTTTGTCTGTCCATTCAAGAACTTTTCTTTGATATTAAGACTGGTGACATTTACAATCAGGTTTATTGATTATACCAAAGGCCTTTAAAATCTCAGCTGGTAGGCAGATGACCACCGCAGCAAAATAACCAAGCCTAGGTTGAGGATTTGATATAGCTTTGAACATATCATTTATTTACTTTGAAAGTAAGGGAGAAAATCTCGATTAACATTGAACACTTTTCAGAGGTTTGATTTGTATGATATAATAGTGGTTTTACTGCATCCTTCAATTCAACACTTTTCCCATTTATAAGTCAATTATGTCACTCTTTATTTGAAGTTCTACCTGGAAAAATACATTCGAAAAGAAATTTGGAAGAATCAGCTATACTGTCAAACTTCATTTTTTCACCAGAAATTTAAACATTTGTTATGGAAAGAGAATGTATGATTATTACAGACATTTACCCTTGATAAGTAGGCTTATTTTTTCAATATTATAGAAAATCTTTAAAAACCCGGGAAAAAAGATTAGAAATGACAGAGAAATCGAAACAATCAAATATGTTGAGATATTGTACTCCAGAGATCATTTCAATTCTATCAGTGAGAAGGCATGGGGAATTAGCTCAAATGGTAGAGCGCTTGCTTTGCATGTGAGAGGTAGCGAGATCGATGCTTGCATTCTCCAAACAATCTTTTGTCTGTCCATTCAAGAACTTTTCTTTGATATTAAGACTGGTGACATTTACAATCAGGTTTATTGATTATACCAAAGGCCTTTAAAATCTCAGCTGGTAGGCAGATGACCACCGCAGCAAAATAACCAAGCCTAGGTTGAGGATTTGATATAGCTTTGAACATATCATTTATTTACTTTGAAAGTAAGGGAGAAAATCTCGATTAACATTGAACACTTTTCAGAGGTTTGATTTGTATGATATAATAGTGGTTTTACTGCATCCTTCAATTCAACACTTTTCCCATTTATAAGTCAATTATGTCACTCTTTATTTGAAGTTCTACCTGGAAAAATACATTCGAAAAGAAATTTTGAAGAATCAGCTATACTGTCAAACTTCATTTTTTCACCAGAAATTTAAACATTTGTTATGGAAAGAGAATGTATGATTATTACAGACATTTACCCTTGATAAGTAGGCTTATTTTTTCAATATTATAGAAAATCTTTAAAAACCCGGGAAAAAAGATTAGAAATGACAGAGAAATCGAAACAATCAAATATGTTGAGATATTGTACTCCAGAGATCATTTCAATTCTATCAGTGAGAAGGCATGGGGAATTAGCTCAAATGGTAGAGCGCTCGCTTTGCATGTGAGAGGTAGCGAGATCGATGCTTGCATTCTCCAAACAATCTTTTGTCTGTCCATTCAAGAACTTTTCTTTGATATTAAGACTGGTGACATTTACAATCAGGTTTATTGATTATACCAAAGGCCTTTAAAATCTCAGCTGGTAGGCAGATGACCACCGCAGCAAAATAACCAAGCCTAGGTTGAGGATTTGATATAGCTTTGAACATATCATTTATTTACTTTGAAAGTAAGGGAGAAAATCTCGATTAACATTGAACACTTTTCAGAGGTTTGATTTGTATGATATAATAGTGGTTTTACTGCATCCTTCAATTCAACACTTTTCCCATTTATAAGTCAATTATGTCACTCTTTATTTGAAGTTCTACCTGGAAAAATACATTCGAAAAGAAATTTGGAAGAATCAGCTATACTGTCAAACTTCATTTTTTCACCAGAAATTTAAACATTTGTTATGGAAAGAGAATGTATGATTATTACAGACATTTACCCTTGATAAGTAGGCTTATTTTTTCAATATTATAGAAAATCTTTAAAAACCCGGGAAAAAAGATTAGAAATGACAGAGAAATCGAAACAATCAAATATGTTGAGATATTGTACTCCAGAGATCATTTCAATTCTATCAGTGAGAAGGCATGGGGAATTAGCTCAAATGGTAGAGCGCTCGCTTTGCATGTGAGAGGTAGCGAGATCGATGCTTGCATTCTCCAAACAATCTTTTGTCTGTCCATTCAAGAACTTTTCTTTGATATTAAGACTGGTGACATTTACAATCAGGTTTATTGATTATACCAAAGGCCTTTAAAATCTCAGCTGGTAGGCAGATGACCACCGCAGCAAAATAACCAAGCCTAGGTTGAGGATTTGATATAGCTTTGAACATATCATTTATTTACTTTGAAAGTAAGGGAGAAAATCTCGATTAACATTGAACACTTTTCAGAGGTTTGATTTGTATGATATAATAGTGGTTTTACTGCATCCTTCAATTCAACACTTTTCCCATTTATAAGTCAATTATGTCACTCTTTATTTGAAGTTCTACCTGGAAAAATACATTCGAAAAGAAATTTGGAAGAATCAGCTATACTGTCAAACTTCATTTTTTCACCAGAAATTTAAACATTTGTTATGGAAAGAGAATGTATGATTATTACAGACATTTACCCTTGATAAGTAGGCTTATTTTTTCAATATTATAGAAAATCTTTAAAAACCCGGGAAAAAAGATTAGAAATGACAGAGAAATCGAAACAATCAAATATGTTGAGATATTGTACTCCAGAGATCATTTCAATTCTATCAGTGAGAAGGCATGGGGAATTAGCTCAAATGGTAGAGCGCTCGCTTTGCATGTGAGAGGTAGCGAGATCGATGCTTGCATTCTCCAAACAATCTTTTGTCTGTCCATTCAAGAACTTTTCTTTGATATTAAGACTGGTGACATTTACAATCAGGTTTATTGATTATACCAAAGGCCTTTAAAATCTCAGCTGGTAGGCAGATGACCACCGCAGCAAAATAACCAAGCCTAGGTTGAGGATTTGATATAGCTTTGAACATATCATTTATTTACTTTGAAAGTAAGGGAGAAAATCTCGATTAACATTGAACACTTTTCAGAGGTTTGATTTGTATGATATAATAGTGGTTTTACTGCATCCTTCAATTCAACACTTTTCCCATTTATAAGTCAATTATGTCACTCTTTATTTGAAGTTCTACCTGGAAAAATACATTCGAAAAGAAATTTGGAAGAATCAGCTATACTGTCAAACTTCATTTTTTCACCAGAAATTTAAACATTTGTTATGGAAAGAGAATGTATGATTATTACAGACATTTACCCTTGATAAGTAGGCTTATTTTTTCAATATTATAGAAAATCTTTAAAAACCCGGGAAAAAAGATTAGAAATGACAGAGAAATCGAAACAATCAAATATGTTGAGATATTGTACTCCAGAGATCATTTCAATTCTATCAGTGAGAAGGCATGGGGAATTAGCTCAAATGGTAGAGCGCTCGCTTTGCATGTGAGAGGTAGCGAGATCGATGCTTGCATTCTCCAAACAATCTTTTGTCTGTCCATTCAAGAACTTTTCTTTGATATTAAGACTGGTGACATTTACAATCAGGTTTATTGATTATACCAAAGGCCTTTAAAATCTCAGCTGGTAGGCAGATGACCACCGCAGCAAAATAACCAAGCCTAGGTTGAGGATTTGATATAGCTTTGAACATATCATTTATTTACTTTGAAAGTAAGGGAGAAAATCTCGATTAACATTGAACACTTTTCAGAGGTTTGATTTGTATGATATAATAGTGGTTTTACTGCATCCTTCAATTCAACACTTTTCCCATTTATAAGTCAATTATGTCACTCTTTATTTGAAGTTCTACCTGGAAAAATACATTCGAAAAGAAATTTGGAAGAATCAGCTATACTGTCAAACTTCATTTTTTCACCAGAAATTTAAACATTTGTTATGGAAAGAGAATGTATGATTATTACAGACATTTACCCTTGATAAGTAGGCTTATTTTTTTCAATATTATAGAAAATCTTTAAAAACCCGGGAAAAAAGATTAGAAATGACAGAGAAATCGAAACAATCAAATATGTTGAGATATTGTACTCCAGAGATCATTTCAATTCTATCAGTGAGAAGGCATGGGGAATTAGCTCAAATGGTAGAGCGCTCGCTTAGCATGTGAGAGGTAGTGAGATCGATGCTCGCATTCTCCAATCATTTTTGTCTTTCCATTCAAGAACTTTTCTTTGATATTAAGACTGGTGACATTTACAATCAGGTTTATTGATTATACCAAAGGCCTTTAAAATCTCAGCTGGTAGGCAGATTACCACCGCAGCAAAATAACCAAGCCTAGGTTGAGGATTTGATATAGCTTTGAACATATCATTTATTTACTTTGAAAGTAAGGGAGAAAATCTCGATTAACATTGAACACTTTTCAGAGGTTTGATTTGTATGATATAATAGTGGTTTTACTGCATCCTTCAATTCAACACTTTTCCCATTTATAAGTCAATTATGTCACTCTTTATTTGAAGTTCTACCTGGAAAAATACATTCGAAAAGAAATTTGGAAGAATTAGCTATACTGTCAAACTTCATTTTTACACCAGAAATTGAAACATTTGTTATGGAAAGAGAATGTATGATTATTACAGACATTTACCCTTGATAAGTAGGCTTATTTTTTCAATATTATAGGAAATCTTTAAAAACCCGGTAAAAAAGATTAGAAATGACAGAGAAATCGAAACAATCAAATATGTTGAGACATTGTACTCCAGAGATCATTTCAATTCTATTAGTGAGAAGGCATGGGGAATTAGCTCAATTGGTAGAGCGCTCGCTTTGCATGTAAGAAGTAGCGAGATCGATACTCACATTTTCCAAACAATCTTTTGTCTGTCCATTCAAGAACTTTTCTTTGATATTAAGACTGGTGACATTTACAATCAGGTTTATTGATTATACCAAAGGCCTTTAAAATCTCAGCTGGTAGGCAGATGACCACCGCAGCAAAATAACCAAGCCTAGGTTGAGGATTTGATATAGCTTTGAACATATCATTTATTTACTTTGAAAGTAGGGGAGAAAATCTCGATTAACATTGAACACTTTTCAGAGGTTTGATTTGTATGATATAATAGTGGTTTTACTGCATCCTTCAATTCAACACTTTTCCCATTTATAAGTCAATTATGTCACTCTTTATTTGAAGTTCTACCTGGAAAAATACATTCGAAAAGAAATTTGGAAGAATCAGCTATACTGTCAAACTTCATTTTTTCACCAGAAATTGAAACATTTGTTATGGAAAGAGAATGTATGATTATTACAGACATTTACCCTTGATAAGTAGGCTTATTTTTTCAATATTATAGAAAATCTTTAAAAACCCGGGAAAAAAGATTAGAAATGACAGAGAAATCGAAACAATCAAATATGTTGAGATATTGTACTCCAGAGATCATTTCAATTCTATCAGTGAGAAGGCATGGGGAATTAGCTCAAATGGTAGAGCGCTCGCTTTGCATGTAAGAAGTAGCGAGATCGATGCTTGCATTCTCCAAACAATCTTTTGTCTGTCCATTCAAGAACTTTTCTTTGATATTAAGACTGGTGACATTTACAATCAGGTTTATTGATTATACCAAAGGCCTTTAAAATCTCAGCTGGTAGGCAGATGACCACCGCAGCAAAATAACCAAGCCTAGGTTGAGGATTTGATATAGCTTTGAACATATCATTTATTTACTTTGAAAGTAAGGGAGAAAATCTCGATTAACATTGAACACTTTTCAGAGGTTTGATTTGTATGATATAATAGTGGTTTTACTGCATCCTTCAATTCAACACTTTTCCCATTTATAAGTCAATTATGTCACTCTTTATTTGAAGTTCTACCTGGAAAAATACATTCGAAAAGAAATTTGGAAGAATCAGCTATACTGTCAAACTTCATTTTTTCACCAGAAATTGAAACATTTGTTATGGAAAGAGAATGTATGATTATTACAGACATTTACCCTTGATAAGTAGGCTTATTTTTTCAATATTATAGAAAATCTTTAAAAACCCGGGAAAAAAGATTAGAAATGACAGAGAAATCGAAACAATCAAATATGTTGAGATATTGTACTCCAGAGATCATTTCAATTCTATCAGTGAGAAGGCATGGGGAATTAGCTCAAATGGTAGAGCGCTCGCTTTGCATGTGAGAGGTAGCGAGATCGATGCTTGCATTCTCCAAACAATCTTTTGTCTGTCCATTCAAGAACTTTTCTTTGATATTAAGACTGGTGACATTTACAATCAGGTTTATTGATTATACCAAAGGCCTTTAAAATCTCAGCTGGTAGGCAGATGACCACCGCAGCAAAATAACCAAGCCTAGGTTGAGGATTTGATATAGCTTTGAACATATCATTTATTTACTTTGAAAGTAAGGGAGAAAATCTCGATTAACATTGAACACTTTTCAGAGGTTTGATTTGTATGATATAATAGTGGTTTTACTGCATCCTTCAATTCAACACTTTTCCCATTTATAAGTCAATTATGTCACTCTTTATTTGAAGTTCTACCTGGAAAAATACATTCGAAAAGAAATTTGGAAGAATCAGCTATACTGTCAAACTTCATTTTTTCACCAGAAATTTAAACATTTGTTATGGAAAGAGAATGTATGAGTATTACAGACATTTACCCTTGATAAGTAGGCTTATTTTTTCAATATTATAGAAAATCTTTAAAAACCCGGGAAAAAAGATTAGAAATGACAGAGAAATCGAAACAATCAAATATGTTGAGATATTGTACTCCAGAGATCATTTCAATTCTATCAGTGAGAAGGCATGGGGAATTAGCTCAAATGGTAGAGCGCTCGCTTTGCATGTGAGAGGTAGCGAGATCGATGCTTGCATTCTCCAAACAATCTTTTGTCTGTCCATTCAAGAACTTTTCTTTGATATTAAGACTGGTGACATTTACAATCAGGTTTATTGATTATACCAAAGGCCTTTAAAATCTCAGCTGGTAGGCAGATGACCACCGCAGCAAAATAACCAAGCCTAGGTTGAGGATTTGATATAGCTTTGAACATATCATTTATTTACTTTGAAAGTAAGGGAGAAAATCTCGATTAACATTGAACACTTTTCAGAGGTTTGATTTGTATGATATAATAGTGGTTTTACTGCATCCTTCAATTCAACACTTTTCCCATTTATAAGTCAATTATGTCACTCTTTATTTGAAGTTCTACCTGGAAAAATACATTCGAAAAGAAATTTGGAAGAATCAGCTATACTGTCAAACTTCATTTTTTCACCAGAAATTTAAACATTTGTTATGGAAAGAGAATGTATGATTATTACAGACATTTACCCTTGATAAGTAGGCTTATTTTTTCAATATTATAGAAAATCTTTAAAAACCCGGGAAAAAAGATTAGAAATGACAGAGAAATCGAAACAATCAAATATGTTGAGATATTGTACTCCAGAGATCATTTCAATTCTATCAGTGAGAAGGCATGGGGAATTAGCTCAAATGGTAGAGCGCTCGCTTTGCATGTGAGAGGTAGCGAGATCGATGCTTGCATTCTCCAAACAATCTTTTGTCTGTCCATTCAAGAACTTTTCTTTGATATTAAGACTGGTGACATTTACAATCAGGTTTATTGATTATACCAAAGGCCTTTAAAATCTCAGCTGGTAGGCAGATGACCACCGCAGCAAAATAACCAAGCCTAGGTTGAGGATTTGATATAGCTTTGAACATATCATTTATTTACTTTGAAAGTAAGGGAGAAAATCTCGATTAACATTGAACACTTTTCAGAGGTTTGATTTGTATGATATAATAGTGGTTTTACTGCATCCTTCAATTCAACACTTTTCCCATTTATAAGTCAATTATGTCACTCTTTATTTGAAGTTCTACCTGGAAAAATACATTCGAAAAGAAATTTGGAAGAATCAGCTATACTGTCAAACTTCATTTTTTCACCAGAAATTTAAACATTTGTTATGGAAAGAGAATGTATGATTATTACAGACATTTACCCTTGATAAGTAGGCTTATTTTTTCAATATTATAGAAAATCTTTAAAAACCCGGGAAAAAAGATTAGAAATGACAGAGAAATCGAAACAATCAAATATGTTGAGATATTGTACTCCAGAGATCATTTCAATTCTATCAGTGAGAAGGCATGGGGAATTAGCTCAAATGGTAGAGCGCTCGCTTTGCATGTGAGAGGTAGCGAGATCGATGCTTGCATTCTCCAAACAATCTTTTGTCTGTCCATTCAAGAACTTTTCTTTGATATTAAGACTGGTGACATTTACAATCAGGTTTATTGATTATACCAAAGGCCTTTAAAATCTCAGCTGGTAGGCAGATGACCACCGCAGCAAAATAACCAAGCCTAGGTTGAGGATTTGATATAGCTTTGAACATATCATTTATTTACTTTGAAAGTAAGGGAGAAAATCTCGATTAACATTGAACACTTTTCAGAGGTTTGATTTGTATGATATAATAGTGGTTTTACTGCATCCTTCAATTCAACACTTTTCCCATATATAAGTCAATTATGTCACTCTTTATTTGAAGTTCTACCTGGAAAAATACATTCGAAAAGAAATTTGGAAGAAACAGCTATACTGTCAAACTTCATTTTTTCACCAGAAATTTAAACATTTGTTATGGAAAGAGAATGTATGATTATTACAGACATTTACCCTTGATAAGTAGGCTTATTTTTTCAATATTATAGAAAATCTTTAAAAACCCGGGAAAAAAGATTAGAAATGACAGAGAAATCGAAACAATCAAATATGTTGAGATATTGTACTCCAGAGATCATTTCAATTCTATCAGTGAGAAGGCATGGGGAATTAGCTCAAATGGTAGAGCGCTCGCTTTGCATGTGAGAGGTAGCGAGATCGATGCTTGCATTCTCCAAACAATCTTTTGTCTGTCCATTCAAGAACTTTTCTTTGATATTAAGACTGGTGACATTTACAATCAGGTTTATTGATTATACCAAAGGCCTTTAAAATCTCAGCTGGTAGGCAGATGACCACCGCAGCAAAATAACCAAGCCTAGGTTGAGGATTTGATATAGCTTTGAACATATCATTTATTTACTTTGAAAGTAAGGGAGAAAATCTCGATTAACATTGAACACTTTTCAGAGGTTTGATTTGTATGATATAATAGTGGTTTTACTGCATCCTTCAATTCAACACTTTTCCCATTTATAAGTCAATTATGTCACTCTTTATTTGAAGTTCTACCTGGAAAAATACATTCGAAAAGAAATTTGGAAGAATTAGCTATACTGTCACTTTTTGCTTCTACCCCTTTTATCACAATGTTTCACAAATTGCTTTTCTTAGTCTCATTTCATGGCATGATCTTTAGGACTGTGTCATCTTTCACCCCTCCACCAACACACAAATTTGTTCATATTGCACCTGCATTACTCCACTCACCTCTATTTAACACCCATGAACTGTTGTCCTATTTATTATCTCTAACAAGTACAGCCTCCACCTGTCGCCAGAAAATAAAAGGCCACACATCTTACAATCCCCTTGCCTATCTTTCGCTCACTCTGCTTCTATTAGCTGGTGATATATCACCTAATCCAGGTCTCCCACACTCCTCACACACACATACATCAGAACACTACCGTTCTATAGCAAACCTCAAACACATCACCTGTCTCCCCTCTCTTCCCAAGTCCTTTAAATGTGCCCTTTGGAATGCACGCTCTGTTTGTAACAAACTTACCTCCGTTCATGATCTCTTCCTCTCAAAAAACCTCAACCTTCTGGCAATAACAGAAACATGGCTCATGCAATCAGACACTGCCTCACCTGCAGCACTTTCACATGGTGGCCTCCATCTCACCCACACCTCCAGACCTGAAGGCAGACAAGGAGGTGGGGTTGGACTACTTCTCTCCCCACAGTGCACATATACAGTTCTACCAAATGTCCCATCACTCACGTTCACATCTTTTGAAGTACATGCTATTCGCATTTTTAATCCATTCTCCCTACGTGTTGCGGTGATCTATCGTCCCCCTGGAGCACACCAACAATTTATTCAGGATTTCTCTGCATGGCTCCCTCACTTCTTATCTTCAGACATCCCCACCATCATCATGGGTGACTTCAACATCCCCATTGATAACCCACCTTCCAAAGCTGCTTCCAAACTACTCTCTCTAACATCCTCACTTGACCTCTCCCAGTGGATTGAATCATCTACTCATAAGGATGGCCACTGCCTTGATCTTGTTTTCTCTAGACTATGCTCAGTTTCTAATTTTATTAATACACCCTTCCCCCTCTCGGATCATCACCTTATCAGCTACACTCTCACCCCCACTGCTCTAACCTCTCTACTGTCTAACTCAACCAAGCCTCCTCATACTCGTAGAAATCTTAATTCTATTAATCTTCAACAATTTTCCACCTCTCTCCAACACCTTCTCTCCCCTATCTCTACATTCTCATCCCCTGAGATGGCAGTACCTCATTTTCACCTAACCTTAGCAACGGCCCTTGATCAAGTGGCTCCAGCGACACTTCATACTACACGTCGACTTCGATGTCAACCGTGGCACACCAAAGCAACACGAAATCTTCAAAAACTGTCCCGTAAAGCAGAACGTCACTGGCGTAAATCTCGAAGCTCTAATGACTTCTTCACATATACTTCTGTCTACCACTCCTATCGAAATGCTCTGGACACTGCAAAACAAACATACTTTCAATCTCTTATCTATGCTCAGGCTTCTAACCCCAAACGCCTTTTCAATACATTTAATCATCTTCTCAATCCTCCCACCCCGAACCCTCCATCTACTATCAGTGCTCAGGATCTTGCTTCCTACTTCAAGGACAAGATTGACAAGATCAGACTAGAAATGATATCCTCTTCCTCAACAAGCCATCAGCTCATTTCCTTCCCTCTACCCTCTGACACCCTTTCTTCATTTGACCCCACAAATGAAGAGGAAATTTCTACGCTCTTCTTATCTTCCTACTCTACCTCCTGTCCTCTTGATCCTATTCCCTCGCAAATTGGTAGATCCCTGTCTTCTGTGCTCATTTCACCTCTAACTCAAATCTGTAATCTCTCACTCTCTACTGGCATCTTTCCATCACTATACAAGCATGCAGTGATTACTCCTATTCTAAAAAAACAAAACTCCGACCCAAACTCTCTCTCAAATTACCGTCCCATCTCTCAGCTCCCTTGCCCCTCCAAGCTTCTAGAGAGACTTGCCTACACTCGCCTCACACGCTTTCTTTCCGCAAACAACCTGTTGGATCCTCTTCAGTCTGGCTTTCGTTCTCAACACTCCACAGAGACTGCGCTGACCAAGGTTGTTAATGATCTGATCACTGCTAAGACTGAACGCCATTACTCTCTCCTAATTCTCCTTGATCTCTCGGCTGCATTTGACACCGTTGACCACTCTCTTCTCATACAAACGCTGCAATCCCTAAGTCTTCAAGACACAGTTCTATCCTGGTTCTCATCTTACCTCTCTAATCGCTCTTTCACTGTTAATTTCTCTGGAGGCACCTCTGCTCCGCTTCCCCTATCAGTTGGAGTACCACAAGGCTCGGTGCTAGGTCCTCTGCTGTTCTCTATCTATACCGCTTCTCTTGGAAATCTAATAAGTTCCTTTGGCTTTCAGTATCATCTCTATGCGGATGATACCCAAATCTATCTATCCTCTCCTGACATCTCGACATCTGTGTTGTCCCGTGTAACTGACTGTCTTTCTGCCATTTCATCTTGGATGTCCTCTCGTCAACTCAAACTTAATCTTTCTAAAACAGAGTTAATAATATTCCCACCCGCCAACAAGAGCATACCTGACATTTCTATCTCTGTTGATAACATGACCATAAATCCCACCCCACAAGCTCGCTGCCTAGGTGTAATCCTTGATTCACGCCTATCCTTTGTTCCCCACATTGACTCTATATCTAAATCATGTTACATACATCTAAAGAACATTTCCAGAATCCGCACATATCTCACACAAGACACTGCTAAAACCTTAATTCATGCACTAATCATCTCCCGCATTGACTATTGCAATTCCCTCCTTACTGGTCTTCCCAAAAACAGACTCAAACCCCTAAAATCTATTTTGCATGCTTCGGCAAGACTGATTTTCCTTGCAAATAGCTATTCCTCTGTTGAATCACTCTGTATGTCTCTACACTGGCTGCCTGTCTTCTACCGAATCCAATATAAAATACTTTTACTAACCTACAAGGCCATCAACAAAGCTGCACCAACATACATCTCCTCTCTTGTCTCAAAATATCTCCCAACTCGGCAACTCCGTTCTGCAAAAGATCTGCGTCTCTATCCACCCTCATTACATCCTCCCATTCCCGGTTACAGGACTTTTTTCGGGCTGCACCCACTCTATGGAACTCTCTCCCTCGCACAATAAGACTCTCCTCTGTTCTACAAACTTTCAAGCATTCTCTGAAAACCTACCTATTCAGACAAGCTTATAATATTCCTCAACCACCATCTTAACCTCACTACCTTTAGCCTGTTACAAAATTTCACACAAGACAACTACCCCCGGTCCAACATTGTTGTGTGACAGGATCATTTAGCTTATGAGTCACCCTACCTTTGCAGTCTGGCTGGGCCAAGATGCAAAATGTATACTTAACCTCATGTGTCAATCTCCCATTGTCCCATAGATTGTAAGCTTGCGAGCAGGGCCTTCTCACCTCTTTGTCTGTTTTACCCAGTTTGTTTATTAGTTTATTATGTTTGTCCCCAATTGTAAAGCGCTACGGAATATGTTGGCGCTATATAAATAAATGATGATGATGATGATGATATTGTCAAACTTCATTTTTACACCAGAAATTGAAACATTTGTTATGGAAAGAGAATGTATGATTATTACAGACATTTACCCTTGATAAGTAGGCTTATTTTTTCAATATTATAGAAAATCTTTAAAAACCCGGGAAAAAAGATTAGAAATGACAGAGAAATCGAAACAATCAAATATGTTGAGATATTGTACTCCAGAGATCATTTCAATTCTATCAGTGAGAAGGCATGGGGAATTAGCTCAAATGGTAGAGTGCTCGCTTTGCATGTGAGAGGTAGCGAGATCGATGCTTGCATTCTCCAAACAATCTTTTGTCTGTCCATTCAAGAACTTTTCTTTGATATTAAGACTGGTGACATTTACAATCAGGTTTATTGATTATACCAAAGGCCTTTAAAATCTCAGCTGGTAGGCAGATGACCACCGCAGCAAAATAACCAAGCCTAGGTTGAGGATTTGATATAGCTTTGAACATATCATTTATTTACTTTGAAAGTAAGGGAGAAAATCTCGATTAACATTGAACACTTTTCAGAGGTTTGATTTGTATGATATAATAGTGGTTTTACTGCATCCTTCAATTCAACACTTTTCCCATTTATAAGTCAATTATGTCACTCTTTATTTGAAGTTCTACCTGGAAAAATACATTCGAAAAGAAATTTGGAAGAATTAGCTATACTGTCAAACTTCATTTTTACACCAGAAATTGAAACATTTGTTATGGAAAGAGAATGTATGATTATTACAGACATTTACCCTTGATAAGTAGGCTTATTTTTTCAATATTATAGGAAATCTTTAAAAACCCGGTAAAAAAGATTAGAAATGACAGAGAAATCGAAACAATCAAATATGTTGAGACATTGTACTCCAGAGATCATTTCAATTCTATTAGTGAGAAGGCATGGGGAATTAGCTCAAATGGTAGAGCGCTCGCTTTGCATGTAAGAAGTAGCGAGATCGATACTCACATTTTCCAAACAATCTTTTGTCTGTCCATTCAAGAACTTTTCTTTGATATTAAGACTGGTGACATTTACAATCAGGTTTATTGATTATACCAAAGGCCTTTAAAATCTCAGCTGGTAGGCAGATGACCACCGCAGCAAAATAACCAAGCCTAGGTTGAGGATTTGATATAGCTTTGAACATATCATTTATTTACTTTGAAAGTAGGGGAGAAAATCTCGATTAACATTGAACACTTTTCAGAGGTTTGATTTGTATGATATAATAGTGGTTTTACTGCATCCTTCAATTCAACACTTTTCCCATTTATAAGTCAATTATGTCACTCTTTATTTGAAGTTCTACCTGGAAAAATACATTCGAAAAGAAATTTGGAAGAATCAGCTATACTGTCAAACTTCATTTTTTCACCAGAAATTTAAACATTTGTTATGGAAAGAGAATGTATGATTATTACAGACATTTACCCTTGATAAGTAGGCTTATTTTTTCAATATTATAGAAAATCTTTAAAAACCCGGGAAAAAAGATTAGAAATGACAGAGAAATCGAAACAATCAAATATGTTGAGATATTGTACTCCAGAGATCATTTCAATTCTATCAGTGAGAAGGCATGGGGAATTAGCTCAAATGGTAGAGCGCTCGCTTTGCATGTGAGAGGTAGCGAGATCGATGCTTGCATTCTCCAAACAATCTTTTGTCTGTCCATTCAAGAACTTTTCTTTGATATTAAGACTGGTGACATTTACAATCAGGTTTATTGATTATACCAAAGGCCTTTAAAATCTCAGCTGGTAGGCAGATGACCACCGCAGCAAAATAACCAAGCCTAGGTTGAGGATTTGATATAGCTTTGAACATATCATTTATTTACTTTGAAAGTAAGGGAGAAAATCTCGATTAACATTGAACACTTTTCAGAGGTTTGATTTGTATGATATAATAGTGGTTTTACTGCATCCTTCAATTCAACACTTTTCCCATTTATAAGTCAATTATGTCACTCTTTATTTGAAGTTCTACCTGGAAAAATACATTCGAAAAGAAATTTGGAAGAATCAGCTATACTGTCAAACTTCATTTTTTCACCAGAAATTTAAACATTTGTTATGGAAAGAGAATGTATGATTATTACAGACATTTACCCTTGATAAGTAGGCTTATTTTTTCAATATTATAGAAAATCTTTAAAAACCCGGGAAAAAAGATTAGAAATGACAGAGAAATCGAAACAATCAAATATGTTGAGATATTGTACTCCAGAGATCATTTCAATTCTATCAGTGAGAAGGCATGGGGAATTAGCTCAAATGGTAGAGCGCTCGCTTTGCATGTGAGAGGTAGCGAGATCGATGCTTGCATTCTCCAAACAATCTTTTGTCTGTCCATTCAAGAACTTTTCTTTGATATTAAGACTGGTGACATTTACAATCAGGTTTATTGATTATACCAAAGGCCTTTAAAATCTCAGCTGGTAGGCAGATGACCACCGCAGCAAAATAACCAAGCCTAGGTTGAGGATTTGATATAGCTTTGAACATATCATTTATTTACTTTGAAAGTAAGGGAGAAAATCTCGATTAACATTGAACACTTTTCAGAGGTTTGATTTGTATGATATAATAGTGGTTTTACTGCATCCTTCAATTCAACACTTTTCCCATTTATAAGTCAATTATGTCACTCTTTATTTGAAGTTCTACCTGGAAAAATACATTCGAAAAGAAATTTGGAAGAATCAGCTATACTGTCAAACTTCATTTTTTCACCAGAAATTTAAACATTTGTTATGGAAAGAGAATGTATGATTATTACAGACATTTACCCTTGATAAGTAGGCTTATTTTTTCAATATTATAGAAAATCTTTAAAAACCCGGGAAAAAAGATTAGAAATGACAGAGAAATCGAAACAATCAAATATGTTGAGATATTGTACTCCAGAGATCATTTCAATTCTATCAGTGAGAAGGCATGGGGAATTAGCTCAAATGGTAGAGCGCTCGCTTTGCATGTGAGAGGTAGCGAGATCGATGCTTGCATTCTCCAAACAATCTTTTGTCTGTCCATTCAAGAACTTTTCTTTGATATTAAGACTGGTGACATTTACAATCAGGTTTATTGATTATACCAAAGGCCTTTAAAATCTCAGCTGGTAGGCAGATGACCACCGCAGCAAAATAACCAAGCCTAGGTTGAGGATTTGATATAGCTTTGAACATATCATTTATTTACTTTGAAAGTAAGGGAGAAAATCTCGATTAACATTGAACACTTTTCAGAGGTTTGATTTGTATGATATAATAGTGGTTTTACTGCATCCTTCAATTCAACACTTTTCCCATTTATAAGTCAATTATGTCACTCTTTATTTGAAGTTCTACCTGGAAAAATACATTCGAAAAGAAATTTGGAAGAATCAGCTATACTGTCAAACTTCATTTTTTCACCAGAAATTTAAACATTTGTTATGGAAAGAGAATGTATGATTATTACAGACATTTACCCTTGATAAGTAGGCTTATTTTTTCAATATTATAGAAAATCTTTAAAAACCCGGGAAAAAAGATTAGAAATGACAGAGAAATCGAAACAATCAAATATGTTGAGATATTGTACTCCAGAGATCATTTCAATTCTATCAGTGAGAAGGCATGGGGAATTAGCTCAAATGGTAGAGCGCTCGCTTTGCATGTGAGAGGTAGCGAGATCGATGCTTGCATTCTCCAAACAATCTTTTGTCTGTCCATTCAAGAACTTTTCTTTGATATTAAGACTGGTGACATTTACAATCAGGTTTATTGATTATACCAAAGGCCTTTAAAATCTCAGCTGGTAGGCAGATGACCACCGCAGCAAAATAACCAAGCCTAGGTTGAGGATTTGATATAGCTTTGAACATATCATTTATTTACTTTGAAAGTAAGGGAGAAAATCTCGATTAACATTGAACACTTTTCAGAGGTTTGATTTGTATGATATAATAGTGGTTTTACTGCATCCTTCAATTCAACACTTTTCCCATTTATAAGTCAATTATGTCACTCTTTATTTGAAGTTCTACCTGGAAAAATACATTCGAAAAGAAATTTGGAAGAATCAGCTATACTGTCAAACTTCATTTTTTCACCAGAAATTTAAACATTTGTTATGGAAAGAGAATGTATGATTATTACAGACATTTACCCTTGATAAGTAGGCTTATTTTTTCAATATTATAGAAAATCTTTAAAAACCCGGGAAAAAAGATTAGAAATGACAGAGAAATCGAAACAATCAAATATGTTGAGATATTGTACTCCAGAGATCATTTCAATTCTATCAGTGAGAAGGCATGGGGAATTAGCTCAAATGGTAGAGCGCTCGCTTTGCATGTGAGAGGTAGCGAGATCGATGCTTGCATTCTCCAAACAATCTTTTGTCTGTCCATTCAAGAACTTTTCTTTGATATTAAGACTGGTGACATTTACAATCAGGTTTATTGATTATACCAAAGGCCTTTAAAATCTCAGCTGGTAGGCAGATGACCACCGCAGCAAAATAACCAAGCCTAGGTTGAGGATTTGATATAGCTTTGAACATATCATTTATTTACTTTGAAAGTAAGGGAGAAAATCTCGATTAACATTGAACACTTTTCAGAGGTTTGATTTGTATGATATAATAGTGGTTTTACTGCATCCTTCAATTCAACACTTTTCCCATTTATAAGTCAATTATGTCACTCTTTATTTGAAGTTCTACCTGGAAAAATACATTCGAAAAGAAATTTGGAAGAATCAGCTATACTGTCAAACTTCATTTTTTCACCAGAAATTTAAACATTTGTTATGGAAAGAGAATGTATGATTATTACAGACATTTACCCTTGATAAGTAGGCTTATTTTTTCAATATTATAGAAAATCTTTAAAAACCCGGGAAAAAAGATTAGAAATGACAGAGAAATCGAAACAATCAAATATGTTGAGATATTGTACTCCAGAGATCATTTCAATTCTATTAGTGAGAAGGCATGGGGAATTAGCTCAAATGGTAGAGCGCTCGCTTTGCATGTGAGAGGTAGCGAGATCGATGCTTGCATTCTCCAAACAATCTTTTGTCTGTCCATTCAAGAACTTTTCTTTGATATTAAGACTGGTGACATTTACAATCAGGTTTATTGATTATACCAAAGGCCTTTAAAATCTCAGCTGGTAGGCAGATGACCACCGCAGCAAAATAACCAAGCCTAGGTTGAGGATTTGATATAGCTTTGAACATATCATTTATTTACTTTGAAAGTAAGGGAGAAAATCTCGATTAACATTGAACACTTTTCAGAGGTTTGATTTGTATGATATAATAGTGGTTTTACTGCATCCTTCAATTCAACACTTTTCCCATTTATAAGTCAATTATGTCACTCTTTATTTGAAGTTCTACCTGGAAAAATACATTCGAAAAGAAATTTGGAAGAATCAGCTATACTGTCAAACTTCATTTTTTCACCAGAAATTTAAACATTTGTTATGGAAAGAGAATGTATGATTATTACAGACATTTACCCTTGATAAGTAGGCTTATTTTTTCAATATTATAGAAAATCTTTAAAAACCCGGGAAAAAAGATTAGAAATGACAGAGAAATCGAAACAATCAAATATGTTGAGATATTGTACTCCAGAGATCATTTCAATTCTATCAGTGAGAAGGCATGGGGAATTAGCTCAAATGGTAGAGCGCTCACTTAGCATGTGAGAGGTAGTGAGATCGATGCTCGCATTCTCCAATCATTTTTGTCTTTCCATTCAAGAACTTTTCTTTGATATTAAGACTGGTGACATTTACAATCAGGTTTATTGATTATACCAAAGGCCTTTAAAATCTCAGCTGGTAGGCAGATGACCACCGCAGCAAAATAACCAAGCCTAGGTTGAGGATTTGATATAGCTTTGAACATATCATTTATTTACTTTGAAAGTAAGGGAGAAAATCTCGATTAACATTGAACACTTTTCAGAGGTTTGATTTGTATGATATAATAGTGGTTTTACTGCATCCTTCAATTCAACACTTTTCCCATTTATAAGTCAATTATGTCACTCTTTATTTGAAGTTCTACCTGGAAAAATACATTCGAAAAGAAATTTGGAAGAATTAGCTATACTGTCAAACTTCATTTTTACACCAGAAATTGAAACATTTGTTATGGAAAGAGAATGTATGATTATTACAGACATTTACCCTTGATAAGTAGGCTTATTTTTTCAATATTATAGGAAATCTTTAAAAACCCGGAAAAAAGATTAGAAATGACAGAGAAATCGAAACAATCAAATATGTTGAGACATTGTACTCCAGAGATCATTTCAATTCTATTAGTGAGAAGGCATGGGGAATTAGCTCAAATGGTAGAGCGCTCGCTTTGCATGTAAGAAGTAGCGAGATCGATACTCACATTTTCCAAACAATCTTTTGTCTGTCCATTCAAGAACTTTTCTTTGATATTAAGACTGGTGACATTTACAATCAGGTTTATTGATTATACCAAAGGCCTTTAAAATCTCAGCTGGTAGGCAGATGACCACCGCAGCAAAATAACCAAGCCTAGGTTGAGGATTTGATATAGCTTTGAACATATCATTTATTTACTTTGAAAGTAGGGGAGAAAATCTCGATTAACATTGAACACTTTTCAGAGGTTTGATTTGTATGATATAATAGTGGTTTTACTGCATCCTTCAATTCAACACTTTTCCCATTTATAAGTCAATTATGTCACTCTTTATTTGAAGTTCTACCTGGAAAAAGACATTCGAAAAGAAATTTGGAAGAATCAGCTATACTGTCAAACTTCATTTTTTCACCAGAAATTTAAACATTTGTTATGGAAAGAGAATGTATGATTATTACAGACATTTACCCTTGATAAGTAGGCTTATTTTTTCAATATTATAGAAAATCTTTAAAAACCCGGGAAAAAAGATTAGAAATGACAGAGAAATCGAAACAATCAAATATGTTGAGATATTGTACTCCAGAGATCATTTCAATTCTATCAGTGAGAAGGCATGGGGAATTAGCTCAAATGGTAGAGCGCTCGCTTTGCATGTGAGAGGTAGCGAGATCGATGCTTGCATTCTCCAAACAATCTATTGTCTGTCCATTCAAGAACTTTTCTTTGATATTAAGACTGGTGACATTTACAATCAGGTTTATTGATTATACCAAAGGCCTTTAAAATCTCAGCTGGTAGGCAGATGACCACCGCAGCAAAATAACCAAGCCTAGGTTGAGGATTTGATATAGCTTTGAACATATCATTTATTTACTTTGAAAGTAAGGGAGAAAATCTCGATTAACATTGAACACTTTTCAGAGGTTTGATTTGTATGATATAATAGTGGTTTTACTGCATCCTTCAATTCAACACTTTTCCCATTTATAAGTCAATTATGTCACTCTTTATTTGAAGTTCTACCTGGAAAAATACATTCGAAAAGAAATTTGGAAGAATCAGCTATACTGTCAAACTTCATTTTTTCACCAGAAATTTAAACATTTGTTATGGAAAGAGAATGTATGATTATTACAGACATTTACCCTTGATAAGTAGGCTTATTTTTTCAATATTATAGAAAATCTTTAAAAACCCGGGAAAAAAGATTAGAAATGACAGAGAAATCGAAACAATCAAATATGTTGAGATATTGTACTCCAGAGATCATTTCAATTCTATCAGTGAGAAGGCATGGGGAATTAGCTCAAATGGTAGAGCGCTCGCTTTGCATGTGAGAGGTAGCGAGATCGATGCTTGCATTCTCCAAACAATCTTTTGTCTGTCCATTCAAGAACTTTTCTTTGATATTAAGACTGGTGACATTTACAATCAGGTTTATTGATTATACCAAAGGCCTTTAAAATCTCAGCTGGTAGGCAGATGACCACCGCAGCAAAATAACCAAGCCTAGGTTGAGGATTTGATATAGCTTTGAACATATCATTTATTTACTTTGAAAGTAAGGGAGAAAATCTCGATTAACATTGAACACTTTTCAGAGGTTTGATTTGTATGATATAATAGTGGTTTTACTGCATCCTTCAATTCAACACTTTTCCCATTTATAAGTCAATTATGTCACTCTTTATTTGAAGTTCTACCTGGAAAAATACATTCGAAAAGAAATTTGGAAGAATCAGCTATACTGTCAAACTTCATTTTTTCACCAGAAATTTAAACATTTGTTATGGAAAGAGAATGTATGATTATTACAGACATTTACCCTTGATAAGTAGGCTTATTTTTTCAATATTATAGAAAATCTTTAAAAACCCGGGAAAAAAGATTAGAAATGACAGAGAAATCGAAACAATCAAATATGTTGAGATATTGTACTCCAGAGATCATTTCAATTCTATCAGTGAGAAGGCATATGGAATTAGCTCAAATGGTAGAGCGCTCGCTTTGCATGTGAGAGGTAGCGAGATCGATGCTTGCATTCTCCAAACAATCTTTTGTCTGTCCATTCAAGAACTTTTCTTTGATATTAAGACTGGTGACATTTACAATCAGGTTTATTGATTATACCAAAGGCCTTTAAAATCTCAGCTGGTAGGCAGATGACCACCGCAGCAAAATAACCAAGCCTAGGTTGAGGATTTGATATAGCTTTGAACATATCATTTATTTACTTTGAAAGTAAGGGAGAAAATCTCGATTAACATTGAACACTTTTCAGAGGTTTGATTTGTATGATATAATAGTGGTTTTACTGCATCCTTCAATTCAACACTTTTCCCATTTATAAGTCAATTATGTCACTCTTTATTTGAAGTTCTACCTGGAAAAATACATTCGAAAAGAAATTTGGAAGAATCAGCTATACTGTCAAACTTCATTTTTTCACCAAAAATTTAAACATTTGTTATGGAAAGAGAATGTATGATTATTACAGACATTTACCCTTGATAAGTAGGCTTATTTTTTCAATATTATAGAAAATCTTTAAAAACCCGGGAAAAAAGATTAGAAATGACAGAGAAATCGAAACAATCAAATATGTTGAGATATTGTACTCCAGAGATCATTTCAATTCTATCAGTGAGAAGGCATGGGGAATTAGCTCAAATGGTAGAGCGCTCGCTTTGCATGTGAGAGGTAGCAAGATCGATGCTTGCATTCTCCAAACAATCTTTTGTCTGTCCATTCAAGAACTTTTCTTTGATATTAAGACTGATGACATTTACAATCAGGTTTATTGATTATACCAAAGGCCTTTAAAATCTCAGCTGGTAGGCAGATGACCACCGCAGCAAAATAACCAAGCCTAGGTTGAGGATTTGATATAGCTTTGAACATATCATTTATTTACTTTGAAAGTAAGGGAGAAAATCTCGATTAACATTGAACACTTTTCAGAGGTTTGATTTGTATGATATAATAGTGGTTTTACTGCATCCTTCAATTCAACACTTTTCCCATTTATAAGTCAATTATGTCACTCTTTATTTGAAGTTCTACCTGGAAAAATACATTCGAAAAGAAATTTGGAAGAATCAGCTATACTGTCAAACTTCATTTTTTCACCAAAAATTTAAACATTTGTTATGGAAAGAGAATGTATGATTATTACAGACATTTACCATTGATAAGTAGGCTTATTTTTTCAATATTATAGAAAATCTTTAAAAACCCGGGAAAAAAGATTAGAAATGACAGAGAAATCGAAACAATCAAATATGTTGAGATATTGTACTCCAGAGATCATTTCAATTCTATCAGTGAGAAGGCATGGGGAATTAGCTCAAATGGTAGAGCGCTCGCTTTGCATGTGAGAGGTAGCGAGATCGATGCTTGCATTCTCCAAACAATCTTTTGTCTGTCCATTCAAGAACTTTTCTTTGATATTAAGACTGATGACATTTACAATCAGGTTTATTGATTATACCAAAGGCCTTTAAAATCTCAGCTGGTAGGCAGATGACCACCGCAGCAAAATAACCAAGCCTAGGTTGAGGATTTGATATAGCTTTGAACATATCATTTATTTACTTTGAAAGTAAGGGAGAAAATCTCGATTAACATTGAACACTTTTCAGAGGTTTGATTTGTATGATATAATAGTGGTTTTACTGCATCCTTCAATTCAACACTTTTCCCATTTATAAGTCAATTATGTCACTCTTTATTTGAAGTTCTACCTGGAAAAATACATTCGAAAAGAAATTTGGAAGAATCAGCTATACTGTCAAACTTCATTTTTTCACCAGAAATTTAAACATTTGTTATGGAAAGAGAATGTATGATTATTACAGACATTTACCCTTGATAAGTAGGCTTATTTTTTCAATATTATAGAAAATCTTTAAAAACCCGGGAAAAAAGATTAGAAATGACAGAGAAATCGAAACAATCAAATATGTTGAGATATTGTACTCCAGAGATCATTTCAATTCTATCAGTGAGAAGGCATGGGGAATTAGCTCAAATGGTAGAGCGCTCGCTTTGCATGTGAGAGGTAGCGAGATCGATGCTTGCATTCTCCAAACAATCTTTTGTCTGTCCATTCAAGAACTTTTCTTTGATATTAAGACTGGTGACATTTACAATCAGGTTTATTGATTATACCAAAGGCCTTTAAAATCTCAGCTGGTAGGCAGATGACCACCGCAGCAAAATAACCAAGCCTAGGTTGAGGATTTGATATAGCTTTGAACATATCATTTATTTACTTTGAAAGTAAGGGAGAAAATCTCGATTAACATTGAACACTTTTCAGAGGTTTGATTTGTATGATATAATAGTGGTTTTACTGCATCCTTCAATTCAACACTTTTCCCATTTATAAGTCAATTATGTCACTCTTTATTTGAAGTTCTACCTGGAAAAATACATTCGAAAAGAAATTTGGAAGAATTAGCTATACTGTCACTTTTTGCTTCTACCCCTTTTATCACAATGTTTCACAAATTGCTTTTCTTAGTCTCATTTCATGGCATGATCTTTAGGACTGTGTCATCTTTCACCCCTCCACCAACACACAAATTTGTTCATATTGCACCTGCATTACTCCACTCACCTCTATTTAACACCCATGAACTGTTGTCCTATTTATTATCTCTAACAAGTACAGCCTCCACCTGTCGCCAGAAAATAAAAGGCCACACATCTTACAATCCCCTTGCCTATCTTTCGCTCACTCTGCTTCTATTAGCTGGTGATATATCACCTAATCCAGGTCCCCCACACTCCTCACACACACATACATCAGAACACTACCGTTCTATAGCAAACCTCAAACACATCACCTGTCTCCCCTCTCTTCCCAAGTCCTTTAAATGTGCCCTTTGGAATGCACGCTCTGTTTGTAACAAACTTACCTCCGTTCATGATCTCTTCCTCTCAAAAAACCTCAACCTTCTGGCAATAACAGAAACATGGCTCATGCAATCAGACACTGCCTCACCTGCAGCACTTTCACATGGTGGCCTCCATCTCACCCACACCTCCAGACCTGAAGGCAGACAAGGAGGTGGGGTTGGACTACTTCTCTCCCCACAGTGCACATATACAGTTCTACCAAATGTCCCATCACTCACGTTCACATCTTTTGAAGTACATGCTATTCGCATTTTTAATCCATTCTCCCTACGTGTTGCGGTGATCTATCGTCCCCCTGGAGCACACCAACAATTTATTCAGGATTTCTCTGCATGGCTCCCTCACTTCTTATCTTCAGACATCCCCACCATCATCATGGGTGACTTCAACATCCCCATTGATAACCCACCTTCCAAAGCTGCTTCCAAACTACTCTCTCTAACATCCTCACTTGACCTCTCCCAGTGGATTGAATCATCTACTCATAAGGATGGCCACTGCCTTGATCTTGTTTTCTCTAGACTATGCTCAGTTTCTAATTTTATTAATACACCCTTCCCCCTCTCGGATCATCACCTTATCAGCTACACTCTCACCCCCACTGCTCTAACCTCTCTACTGTCTAACTCAACCAAGCCTCCTCATACTCGTAGAAATCTTAATTCTATTAATCTTCAACAATTTTCCACCTCTCTCCAACACCTTCTCTCCCCTATCTCTACATTCTCATCCCCTGAGATGGCAGTACCTCATTTTCACCTAACCTTAGCAACGGCCCTTGATCAAGTGGCTCCAGCGACACTTCATACTACACGTCGACTTCGATGTCAACCGTGGCACACCAAAGCAACACGAAATCTTCAAAAACTGTCCCGTAAAGCAGAACGTCACTGGCGTAAATCTCGAAGCTCTAATGACTTCTTCACATATACTTCTGTCTACCACTCCTATCGAAATGCTCTGGACATTGCAAAACAAACATACTTTCAATCTCTTATCTATGCTCAGGCTTCTAACCCCAAACGCCTTTTCAATACATTTAATCATCTTCTCAATCCTCCCACCCCGAACCCTCCATCTACTATCAGTGCTCAGGATCTTGCTTCCTACTTCAAGGACAAGATTGACAAGATCAGACTAGAAATGATATCCTCTTCCTCAACAAGCCATCAGCTCATTTCCTTCCCTCTACCCTCTGACACCCTTTCTTCATTTGACCCCACAAATGAAGAGGAAATTTCTACGCTCTTCTTATCTTCCTACTCTACCTCCTGTCCTCTTGATCCTATTCCCTCGCAAATTGGTAGATCCCTGTCTTCTGTGCTCATTTCACCTCTAACTCAAATCTGTAATCTCTCAC
This sequence comes from Mixophyes fleayi, assembly GCF_038048845.1. Lineage (NCBI taxonomy): Eukaryota > Metazoa > Chordata > Amphibia > Anura > Limnodynastidae > Mixophyes > Mixophyes fleayi. Next base: position 874,639 of record NW_027446953.1, on the reverse strand, counting down.
TCTCTACTGGCATCTTTCCATCACTATACAAGCATGCAGTGATTACTCCTATTCTAAAAAAACAAAACTCCGACCCAAACTCTCTCTCAAATTACCGTCCCATCTCTCAGCTCCCTTGCCCCTCCAAGCTTCTAGAGAGACTTGCCTACACTCGCCTCACACGCTTTCTTTCCGCAAACAACCTGTTGGATCCTCTTCAGTCTGGCTTTCGTTCTCAACACTCCACAGAGACTGCGCTGACCAAGGTTGTTAATGATCTGATCACTGCTAAGACTGAACGCCATTACTCTCTCCTAATTCTCCTTGATCTCTCGGCTGCATTTGACACCGTTGACCACTCTCTTCTCATACAAACGCTGCAATCCCTAAGTCTTCAAGACACAGTTCTATCCTGGTTCTCATCTTACCTCTCTAATCGCTCTTTCACTGTTAATTTCTCTGGAGGCACCTCTGCTCCGCTTCCCCTATCAGTTGGAGTACCACAAGGCTCGGTGCTAGGTCCTCTGCTGTTCTCTATCTATACCGCTTCTCTTGGAAATCTAATAAGTTCCTTTGGCTTTCAGTATCATCTCTATGCGGATGATACCCAAATCTATCTATCCTCTCCTGACATCTCGACATCTGTGTTGTCCCGTGTAACTGACTGTCTTTCTGCCATTTCATCTTGGATGTCCTCTCGTCAACTCAAACTTAATCTTTCTAAAACAGAGTTAATAATATTCCCACCCGCCAACAAGAGCATACCTGACATTTCTATCTCTGTTGATAACATGACCATAAATCCCACCACACAAGCTCGCTGCCTAGGTGTAATCCTTGATTCACGCCTATCCTTTGTTCCCCACATTGACTCTATATCTAAATCATGTTACATACATCTAAAGAACATTTCCAGAATCCGCACATATCTCACACAAGACACTGCTAAAACCTTAATTCATGCACTAATCATCTCCCGCATTGACTATTGCAATTCCCTCCTTACTGGTCTTCCCAAAAACAGACTCAAACCCCTAAAATCTATTTTGCATGCTTCGGCAAGACTGATTTTCCTTGCAAATAGCTATTCCTCTGTTGAATCACTCTGTATGTCTCTACACTGGCTGCCTGTCTTCTACCGAATCCAATATAAAATACTTTTACTAACCTACAAGGCCATCAACAAAGCTGCACCAACATACATCTCCTCTCTTGTCTCAAAATATCTCCCAACTCGGCAACTCCGTTCTGCAAAAGATCTGCGTCTCTATCCACCCTCATTACATCCTCCCATTCCCGGTTACAGGACTTTTTTCGGGCTGCACCCACTCTATGGAACTCTCTCCCTCGCACAATAAGACTCTCCTCTGTTCTACAAACTTTCAAGCATTCTCTGAAAACCTACCTATTCAGACAAGCTTATAATATTCCTCAACCACCATCTTAACCTCACTACCTTTAGCCTGTTACAAAATTTCACACAAGACAACTACCCCCGGTCCAACATTGTTGTGTGACAGGATCATTTAGCTTATGAGTCACCCTACCTTTGCAGTCTGGCTGGGCCAAGATGCAAAATGTATACTTAACCTCATGTGTCAATCTCCCATTGTCCCATAGATTGTAAGCTTGCGAGCAGGGCCTTCTCACCTCTTTGTCTGTTTTACCCAGTTTGTTTATTAGTTTATTATGTTTGTCCCCAATTGTAAAGCGCTACGGAATATGTTGGCGCTATATAAATAAATGATGATGATGATGATGATATTGTCAAACTTCATTTTTACACCAGAAATTGAAACATTTGTTATGGAAAGAGAATGTATGATTATTACAGACATTTACCCTTGATAAGTAGGCTTATTTTTTCAATATTATAGAAAATCTTTAAAAACCCGGGAAAAAAGATTAGAAATGACAGAGAAATCGAAACAATCAAATATGTTGAGATATTGTACTCCAGAGATCATTTCAATTCTATCAGTGAGAAGGCATGGGGAATTAGCTCAAATGGTAGAGCGCTCGCTTAGCATGTGAGAGGTAGTGAGATCGATGCTCGCATTCTCCAATCATTTTTGTCTTTCCATTCAAGAACTTTTCTTTGATATTAAGACTGGTGACATTTACAATCAGGTTTATTGATTATACCAAAGGCCTTTAAAATCTCAGCTGGTAGGCAGATGACCACCGCAGCAAAATAACCAAGCCTAGGTTGAGGATTTGATATAGCTTTGAACATATCATTTATTTACTTTGAAAGTAAGGGAGAAAATCTCGATTAACATTGAACACTTTTCAGAGGTTTGATTTGTATGATATAATAGTGGTTTTACTGCATCCTTCAATTCAACACTTTTCCCATTTATAAGTCAATTATGTCACTCTTTATTTGAAGTTCTACCTGGAAAAATACATTCGAAAAGAAATTTGGAAGAATTAGCTATACTGTCAAACTTCATTTTTACACCAGAAATTGAAACATTTGTTATGGAAAGAGAATGTATGATTATTACAGACATTTACCCTTGATAAGTAGGCTTATTTTTTCAATATTATAGGAAATCTTTAAAAACCAGGTAAAAAAGATTAGAAATGACAGAGAAATCGAAACAATCAAATATGTTGAGACATTGTACTCCAGAGATCATTTCAATTCTATTAGTGAGAAGGCATGGGGAATTAGCTCAAATGGTAGAGCGCTCGCTTTGCATGTAAGAAGTAGCGCGATCGATACTCACATTTTCCAAACAATCTTTTGTCTGTCCATTCAAGAACTTTTCTTTGATATTAAGACTGGTGACATTTACAATCAGGTTTATTGATTATACCAAAGGCCTTTAAAATCTCAGCTGGTAGGCAGATGACCACCGCAGCAAAATAACCAAGCCTAGGTTGAGGATTTGATATAGCTTTGAACATATCATTTATTTACTTTGAAAGTAGGGGAGAAAATCTCGATTAACATTGAACACTTTTCAGAGGTTTGATTTGTATGATATAATAGTGGTTTTACTGCATCCTTCAATTCAACACTTTTCCCATTTATAAGTCAATTATGTCACTCTTTATTTGAAGTTCTACCTGGAAAAATACATTCGAAAAGAAATTTGGAAGAATCAGCTATACTGTCAAACTTCATTTTTTCACCAGAAATTTAAACATTTGTTATGGAAAGAGAATGTATGATTATTACAGACATTTACCCTTGATAAGTAGGCTTATTTTTTCAATATTATAGAAAATCTTTAAAAACCCGGGAAAAAAGATTAGAAATGACAGAGAAATCGAAACAATCAAATATGTTGAGATATTGTACTCCAGAGATCATTTCAATTCTATCAGTGAGAAGGCATGGGGAATTAGCTCAAATGGTAGAGCGCTCACTTTGCATGTGAGAGGTAGCGAGATCGATGCTTGCATTCTCCAAACAATCTTTTGTCTGTCCATTCAAGAACTTTTCTTTGATATTAAGACTGGTGACATTTACAATCAGGTTTATTGATTATACCAAAGGCCTTTAAAATCTCAGCTGGTAGGCAGATGACCACCGCAGCAAAATAACCAAGCCTAGGTTGAGGATTTGATATAGCTTTGAACATATCATTTATTTACTTTGAAAGTAAGGGAGAAAATCTCGATTAACATTGAACACTTTTCAGAGGTTTGATTTGTATGATATAATAGTGGTTTTACTGCATCCTTCAATTCAACACTTTTCCCATTTATAAGTCAATTATGTCACTCTTTATTTGAAGTTCTACCTGGAAAAATACATTCGAAAAGAAATTTGGAAGAATCAGCTATACTGTCAAACTTCATTTTTTCACCAGAAATTTAAACATTTGTTATGGAAAGAGAATGTATGATTATTACAGACATTTACCCTTGATAAGTAGGCTTATTTTTTCAATATTATAGAAAATCTTTAAAAACCCGGGAAAAAAGATTAGAAATGACAGAGAAATCGAAACAATCAAATATGTTGAGATATTGTACTCCAGAGATCATTTCAATTCTATCAGTGAGAAGGCATGGGGAATTAGCTCAAATGGTAGAGCGCTCGCTTTGCATGTGAGAGGTAGCGAGATCGATGCTTGCATTCTCCAAACAATCTTTTGTCTGTCCATTCAAGAACTTTTCTTTGATATTAAGACTGGTGACATTTACAATCAGGTTTATTGATTATACCAAAGGCCTTTAAAATCTCAGCTGGTAGGCAGATGACCACCGCAGCAAAATAACCAAGCCTAGGTTGAGGATTTGATATAGCTTTGAACATATCATTTATTTACTTTGAAAGTAAGGGAGAAAATCTCGATTAACATTGAACACTTTTCAGAGGTTTGATTTGTATGATATAATAGTGGTTTTACTGCATCCTTCAATTCAACACTTTTCCCATTTATAAGTCAATTATGTCACTCTTTATTTGAAGTTCTACCTGGAAAAATACATTCGAAAAGAAATTTGGAAGAATCAGCTATACTGTCAAACTTCATTTTTTCACCAGAAATTTAAACATTTGTTATGGAAAGAGAATGTATGATTATTACAGACATTTACCCTTGATAAGTAGGCTTATTTTTTCAATATTATAGAAAATCTTTAAAAACCCGGGAAAAAAGATTAGAAATGACAGAGAAATCGAAACAATCAAATATGTTGAGATATTGTACTCCAGAGATCATTTCAATTCTATCAGTGAGAAGGCATGGGGAATTAGCTCAAATGGTAGAGCGCTCGCTTAGCATGTGAGAGGTAGTGAGATCGATGCTTGCATTCTCCAATCATTTTTGTCTTTCCATTCAAGAACTTTTCTTTGATATTAAGACTGGTGACATTTACAATCAGGTTTATTGATTATACCAAAGGCCTTTAAAATCTCAGCTGGTAGGCAGATGACCACCGCAGCAAAATAACCAAGCCTAGGTTGAGGATTTGATATAGCTTTGAACATATCATTTATTTACTTTGAAAGTAAGGGAGAAAATCTCGATTAACATTGAACACTTTTCAGAGGTTTGATTTGTATGATATAATAGTGGTTTTACTGCATCCTTCAATTCAACACTTTTCCCATTTATAAGTCAATTATGTCACTCTTTATTTGAAGTTCTACCTGGAAAAATACATTCGAAAAGAAATTTGGAAGAATTAGCTATACTGTCAAACTTCATTTTTACACCAGAAATTGAAACATTTGTTATGGAAAGAGAATGTATGATTATTACAGACATTTACCCTTGATAAGTAGGCTTATTTTTTCAATATTATAGGAAATCTTTAAAAACCCGGTAAAAAAGATTAGAAATGACAGAGAAATCGAAACAATCAAATATGTTGAGACATTGTACTCCAGAGATCATTTCAATTCTATTAGTGAGAAGGTTTGGGGAATTAGCTCAAATGGTAGAGCGCTCGCTTTGCATGTAAGAAGTAGCGAGATCGATACTCACATTTTCCAAACAATCTTTTGTCTGTCCATTCAAGAACTTTTCTTTGATATTAAGACTGGTGACATTTACAATCAGGTTTATTGATTATACCAAAGGCCTTTAAAATCTCAGCTGGTAGGCAGATGACCACCGCAGCAAAATAACCAAGCCTAGGTTGAGGATTTGATATAGCTTTGAACATATCATTTATTTACTTTGAAAGTAGGGGAGAAAATCTCGATTAACATTGAACACTTTTCAGAGGTTTGATTTGTATGATATAATAGTGGTTTTACTGCATCCTTCAATTCAACACTTTTCCCATTTATAAGTCAATTATGTCACTCTTTATTTGAAGTTCTACCTGGAAAAATACATTCGAAAAGAAATTTGGAAGAATCAGCTATACTGTCAAACTTCATTTTTTCACCAGAAATTGAAACATTTGTTATGGAAAGAGAATGTATGATTATTACAGACATTTACCCTTGATAAGTAGGCTTATTTTTTCAATATTATAGAAAATCTTTAAAAACCCGGGAAAAAAGATTAGAAATGACAGAGAAATCGAAACAATCAAATATGTTGAGATATTGTACTCCAGATATCATTTCAATTCTATCAGTGAGAAGGCATGGGGAATTAGCTCAAATGGTAGAGCGCTCGCTTTGCATGTGAGAGGTAGCTAGATCGATGCTTGCATTCTCCAAACAATCTTTTGTCTGTCCATTCAAGAACTTTTCTTTGATATTAAGACTGGTGACATTTACAATCAGGTTTATTGATTATACCAAAGGCCTTTAAAATCTCAGCTGGTAGGCAGATGACCACCGCAGCAAAATAACCAAGCCTAGGTTGAGGATTTGATATAGCTTTGAACATATCATTTATTTACTTTGAAAGTAAGGGAGAAAATCTCGATTAACATTGAACACTTTTCAGAGGTTTGATTTGTATGATATAATAGTGGTTTTACTGCATCCTTCAATTCAACACTTTTCCCATTTATAAGTCAATTATGTCACTCTTTATTTGAAGTTCTACCTGGAAAAATACATTCGAAAAGAAATTTGGAAGAATCAGCTATACTGTCAAACTTCATTTTTTCACCAGAAATTTAAACATTTGTTATGGAAAGAGAATGTATGATTATTACAGACATTTACCCTTGATAAGTAGGCTTATTTTTTCAATATTATAGAAAATCTTTAAAAACCCGGGAAAAAAGATTAGAAATGACAGAGAAATCGAAACAATCAAATATGTTGAGATATTGTACTCCAGAGATCATTTCAATTCTATCAGTGAGAAGGCATGGGGAATTAGCTCAAATGGTAGAGCGCTCGCTTTGCATGTGAGAGGTAGCGAGATCGATGCTTGCATTCTCCAAACAATCTTTTGTCTGTCCATTCAAGAACTTTTCTTTGATATTAAGACTGGTGACATTTACAATCAGGTTTATTGATTATACCAAAGGCCTTTAAAATCTCAGCTGGTAGGCAGATGACCACCGCAGCAAAATAACCAAGCCTAGGTTGAGGATTTGATATAGCTTTGAACATATCATTTATTTACTTTGAAAGTAAGGGAGAAAATCTCGATTAACATTGAACACTTTTCAGAGGTTTGATTTGTATGATATAATAGTGGTTTTACTGCATCCTTCAATTCAACACTTTTCCCATTTATAAGTCAATTATGTCACTCTTTATTTGAAGTTCTACCTGGAAAAATACATTCGAAAAGAAATTTGGAAGAATTAGCTATACTGTCAAACTTCATTTTTACACCAGAAATTGAAACATTTGTTATGGAAAGAGAATGTATGATTATTACAGACATTTACCCTTGATAAGTAGGCTTATTTTTTCAATATTATAGGAAATCTTTAAAAACCCGGTAAAAAAGATTAGAAATGACAGAGAAATCGAAACAATCAAATATGTTGAGACATTGTACTCCAGAGATCATTTCAATTCTATCAGTGAGAAGGCATGGGGAATTAGCTCAAATGGTAGAGCGCTCGCTTTGCATGTAAGAAGTAGCGAGATCGATACTCACATTTTCCAAACAATCTTTTGTCTGTCCATTCAAGAACTTTTCTTTGATATTAAGACTGGTGACATTTACAATCAGGTTTATTGATTATACCAAAGGCCTTTAAAATCTCAGCTGGTAGGCAGATGACCACCGCAGCAAAATAACCAAGCCTAGGTTGAGGATTTGATATAGCTTTGAACATATCATTTATTTACTTTGAAAGTAGGGGAGAAAATCTCGATTAACATTGAACACTTTTCAGAGGTTTGATTTGTATGATATAATAGTGGTTTTACTGCATCCTTCAATTCAACACTTTTCCCATTTATAAGTCAATTATGTCACTCTTTATTTGAAGTTCTACCTGGAAAAATACATTCGAAAAGAAATTTGGAAGAATCAGCTATACTGTCAAACTTCATTTTTTCACCAGAAATTTAAACATTTGTTATGGAAAGAGAATGTATGATTATTACAGACATTTACCCTTGATAAGTAGGCTTATTTTTTCAATATTATAGAAAATCTTTAAAAACCCGGGAAAAAAGATTAGAAATGACAGAGAAATCGAAACAATCAAATATGTTGAGATATTGTACTCCAGAGATCATTTCAATTCTATCAGTGAGAAGGCATGGGGAATTAGCTCAAATGGTAGAGCGCTCGCTTTGCATGTGAGAGGTAGCGAGATCGATGCTTGCATTCTCCAAACAATCTTTTGTCTGTCCATTCAAGAACTTTTCTTTGATATTAAGACTGGTGACATTTACAATCAGGTTTATTGATTATACCAAAGGCCTTTAAAATCTCAGCTGGTAGGCAGATGACCACCGCAGCAAAATAACCAAGCCTAGGTTGAGGATTTGATATAGCTTTGAACATATCATTTATTTACTTTGAAAGTAAGGGAGAAAATCTCGATTAACATTGAACACTTTTCAGAGGTTTGATTTGTATGATATAATAGTGGTTTTACTGCATCCTTCAATTCAACACTTTTCCCATTTATAAGTCAATTATGTCACTCTTTATTTGAAGTTCTACCTGGAAAAATACATTCGAAAAGAAATTTGGAAGAATCAGCTATACTGTCAAACTTCATTTTTTCACCAGAAATTTAAACATTTGTTATGGAAAGAGAATGTATGATTATTACAGACATTTACCCTTGATAAGTAGGCTTATTTTTTCAATATTATAGAAAATCTTTAAAAACCCGGGAAAAAAGATTAGAAATGACAGAGAAATCGAAACAATCAAATATGTTGAGATATTGTACTCCAGAGATCATTTCAATTCTATCAGTGAGAAGGCATGGGGAATTAGCTCAAATGGTAGAGCGCTCGCTTTGCATGTGAGAGGTAGCGAGATCGATGCTTGCATTCTCCAAACAATCTTTTGTCTGTCCATTCAAGAACTTTCTTTGATATTAAGACTGGTGACATTTACAATCAGGTTTATTGATTATACCAAAGGCCTTTAAAATCTCAGCTGGTAGGCAGATGACCACCGCAGCAAAATAACCAAGCCTAGGTTGAGGATTTGATATAGCTTTGAACATATCATTTATTTACTTTGAAAGTAAGGGAGAAAATCTCGATTAACATTGAACACTTTTCAGAGGTTTGATTTGTATGATATAATAGTGGTTTTACTGCATCCTTCAATTCAACACTTTTCCCATTTATAAGTCAATTATGTCACTCTTTATTTGAAGTTCTACCTGGAAAAATACATTCGAAAAGAAATTTGGAAGAATCAGCTATACTGTCAAACTTCATTTTTTCACCAGAAATTGAAACATTTGTTATGGAAAGAGAATGTATGATTATTACAGACATTTACCCTTGATAAGTAGGCTTATTTTTTCAATATTATAGAAAATCTTTAAAAACCCGGGAAAAAAGATTAGAAATGACAGAGAAATCGAAACAATCAAATATGTTGAGATATTGTACTCCAGAGATCATTTCAATTCTATCAGTGAGAAGGCATGGGGAATTAGCTCAAATGGTAGAGCGCTCGCTTTGCATGTGAGAGGTAGCGAGATCGATGCTTGCATTCTCCAAACAATCTTTTGTCTGTCCATTCAAGAACTTTTCTTTGATATTAAGACTGGTGACATTTACAATCAGGTTTATTGATTATACCAAAGGCCTTTAAAATCTCAGCTGGTAGGCAGATGACCACCGCAGCAAAATAACCAAGCCTAGGTTGAGGATTTGATATAGCTTTGAACATATCATTTATTTACTTTGAAAGTAAGGGAGAAAATCTCGATTAACATTGAACACTTTTCAGAGGTTTGATTTGTATGATATAATAGTGGTTTTACTGCATCCTTCAATTCAACACTTTTCCCATTTATAAGTCAATTATGTCACTCTTTATTTGAAGTTCTACCTGGAAAAATACATTCGAAAAGAAATTTGGAAGAATCAGCTATACTGTCAAACTTCATTTTTTCACCAGAAATTGAAACATTTGTTATGGAAAGAGAATGTATGATTATTACAGACATTTACCCTTGATAAGTAGGCTTATTTTTTCAATATTATAGAAAATCTTTAAAAACCCGGGAAAAAAGATTAGAAATGACAGAGAAATCGAAACAATCAAATATGTTGAGATATTGTACTCCAGAGATCATTTCAATTCTATCAGTGAGAAGGCATGGGGAATTAGCTCAAATGGTAGAGCGCTCGCTTTGCATGTGAGAGGTAGCGAGATCGATGCTTGCATTCTCCAAACAATCTTTTGTCTGTCCATTCAAGAACTTTTCTTTGATATTAAGACTGGTGACATTTACAATCAGGTTTATTGATTATACCAAAGGCCTTTAAAATCTCAGCTGGTAGGCAGATGACCACCGCAGCAAAATAACCAAGCCTAGGTTGAGGATTTGATATAGCTTTGAACATATCATTTATTTACTTTGAAAGTAAGGGAGAAAATCTCGATTAACATTGAACACTTTTCAGAGGTTTGATTTGTATGATATAATAGTGGTTTTACTGCATCCTTCAATTCAACACTTTTCCCATTTATAAGTCAATTATGTCACTCTTTATTTGAAGTTCTACCTGGAAAAATACATTCGAAAAGAAATTTGGAAGAATTAGCTATACTGTCAAACTTCATTTTTACACCAGAAATTGAAACATTTGTTATGGAAAGAGAATGTATGATTATTACAGACATTTACCCTTGATAAGTAGGCTTATTTTTTCAATATTATAGGAAATCTTTAAAAACCCGGTAAAAAAGATTAGAAATGACAGAGAAATCGAAACAATCAAATATGTTGAGACATTGTACTCCAGAGATCATTTCAATTCTATTAGTGAGAAGGCATGGGGAATTAGCTCAAATGGTAGAGCGCTCGCTTTGCATGTAAGAAGTAGCGAGATCGATACTCACATTTTCCAAACAATCTTTTGTCTGTCCATTCAAGAACTTTTCTTTGATATTAAGACTGGTGACATTTACAATCAGGTTTATTGATTATACCAAAGGCCTTTAAAATCTCAGCTGGTAGGCAGATGACCACCGCAGCAAAATAACCAAGCCTAGGTTGAGGATTTGATATAGCTTTGAACATATCATTTATTTACTTTGAAAGTAGGGGAGAAAATCTCGATTAACATTGAACACTTTTCAGAGGTTTGATTTGTATGATATAATAGTGGTTTTACTGCATCCTTCAATTCAACACTTTTCCCATTTATAAGTCAATTATGTCACTCTTTATTTGAAGTTCTACCTGGAAAAATACATTCGAAAAGAAATTTGGAAGAATCAGCTATACTGTCAAACTTCATTTTTTCACCAGAAATTGAAACATTTGTTATGGAAAGAGAATGTATGATTATTACAGACATTTACCCTTGATAAGTAGGCTTATTTTTTCAATATTATAGAAAATCTTTAAAAACCCGGGAAAAAAGATTAGAAATGACAGAGAAATCGAAACAATCAAATATGTTGAGATATTGTACTCCAGAGATCATTTCAATTCTATCAGTGAGAAGGCATGGGGAATTAGCTCAAATGGTAGAGCGCTCGCTTTGCATGTGAGAGGTAGCGAGATCGATGCTTGCATTCTCCAAACAATCTTTTGTCTGTCCATTCAAGAACTTTTCTTTGATATTAAGACTGGTGACATTTACAATCAGGTTTATTGATTATACCAAAGGCCTTTAAAATCTCAGCTGGTAGGCAGATGACCACCGCAGCAAAATAACCAAGCCTAGGTTGAGGATTTGATATAGCTTTGAACATATCATTTATTTACTTTGAAAGTAAGGGAGAAAATCTCGATTAACATTGAACACTTTTCAGAGGTTTGATTTGTATGATATAATAGTGGTTTTACTGCATCCTTCAATTCAACACTTTTCCCATTTATAAGTCAATTATGTCACTCTTTATTTGAAGTTCTACCTGGAAAAATACATTCGAAAAGAAATTTGGAAGAATCAGCTATACTGTCAAACTTCATTTTTTCACCAGAAATTTAAACATTTGTTATGGAAAGAGAATGTATGATTATTACAGACATTTACCCTTGATAAGTAGGCTTATTTTTTCAATATTATAGAAAATCTTTAAAAACCCGGGAAAAAAGATTAGAAATGACAGAGAAATCGAAACAATCAAATATGTTGAGATATTGTACTCCAGAGATCATTTCAATTCTATCAGTGAGAAGGCATGGGGAATTAGCTCAAATGGTAGAGCGCTCGCTTTGCATGTGAGAGGTAGCGAGATCGATGCTTGCATTCTCCAAACAATCTTTTGTCTGTCCATTCAAGAACTTTTCTTTGATATTAAGACTGGTGACATTTACAATCAGGTTTATTGATTATACCAAAGGCCTTTAAAATCTCAGCTGGTAGGCAGATGACCACCGCAGCAAAATAACCAAGCCTAGGTTGAGGATTTGATATAGCTTTGAACATATCATTTATTTACTTTGAAAGTAAGGGAGAAAATCTCGATTAACATTGAACACTTTTCAGAGGTTTGATTTGTATGATATAATAGTGGTTTTACTGCATCCTTCAATTCAACACTTTTCCCATTTATAAGTCAATTATGTCACTCTTTATTTGAAGTTCTACCTGGAAAAATACATTCGAAAAGAAATTTGGAAGAATCAGCTATACTGTCAAACTTCATTTTTTCACCAGAAATTGAAACATTTGTTATGGAAAGAGAATGTATGATTATTACAGACATTTACCCTTGATAAGTAGGCTTATTTTTTCAATATTATAGAAAATCTTTAAAAACCCGGGAAAAAAGATTAGAAATGACAGAGAAATCGAAACAATCAAATATGTTGAGATATTGTACTCCAGAGATCATTTCAATTCTATCAGTGAGAAGGCATGGGGAATTAGCTCAAATGGTAGAGCGCTCGCTTTGCATGTGAGAGGTAGCGAGATCGATGCTTGCATTCTCCAAACAATCTTTTGTCTGTCCATTCAAGAACTTTTCTTTGATATTAAGACTGGTGACATTTACAATCAGGTTTATTGATTATACCAAAGGCCTTTAAAATCTCAGCTGGTAGGCAGATGACCACCGCAGCAAAATAACCAAGCCTAGGTTGAGGATTTGATATAGCTTTGAACATATCATTTATTTACTTTGAAAGTAAGGGAGAAAATCTCGATTAACATTGAACACTTTTCAGAGGTTTGATTTGTATGATATAATAGTGGTTTTACTGCATCCTTCAATTCAACACTTTTCCCATTTATAAGTCAATTATGTCACTCTTTATTTGAAGTTCTACCTGGAAAAATACATTCGAAAAGAAATTTGGAAGAATCAGCTATACTGTCAAACTTCATTTTTTCACCAGAAATTTAAACATTTGTTATGGAAAGAGAATGTATGATTATTACAGACATTTACCCTTGATAAGTAGGCTTATTTTTTCAATATTATAGAAAATCTTTAAAAACCCGGGAAAAAAGATTAGAAATGACAGAGAAATCGAAACAATCAAATATGTTGAGATATTGTACTCCAGAGATCATTTCAATTCTATCAGTGAGAAGGCATGGGGAATTAGCTCAAATGGTAGAGCGCTCACTTTGCATGTGAGAGGTAGCGAGATCGATGCTTGCATTCTCCAAACAATCTTTTGTCTGTCCATTCAAGAACTTTTCTTTGATATTAAGACTGGTGACATTTACAATCAGGTTTATTGATTATACCAAAGGCCTTTAAAATCTCAGCTGGTAGGCAGATGACCACCGCAGCAAAATAACCAAGCCTAGGTTGAGGATTTGATATAGCTTTGAACATATCATTTATTTACTTTGAAAGTAAGGGAGAAAATCTCGATTAACATTGAACACTTTTCAGAGGTTTGATTTGTATGATATAATAGTGGTTTTACTGCATCCTTCAATTCAACACTTTTCCCATTTATAAGTCAATTATGTCACTCTTTATTTGAAGTTCTACCTGGAAAAATACATTCGAAAAGAAATTTGGAAGAATCAGCTATACTGTCAAACTTCATTTTTTCACCAGAAATTTAAACATTTGTTATGGAAAGAGAATGTATGATTATTACAGACATTTACCCTTGATAAGTAGGCTTATTTTTTCAATATTATAGAAAATCTTGAAAAACCCGGGAAAAAAGATTAGAAATGACAGAGAAATCGAAACAATCAAATATGTTGAGATATTGTACTCCAGAGATCATTTCAATTCTATCAGTGAGAAGGCATGGGGAATTAGCTCAAATGGTAGAGCGCTCGCTTTGCATGTGAGAGGTAGCGAGATCGATGCTTGCATTCTCCAAACAATCTTTTGTCTGTCCATTCAAGAACTTTTCTTTGATATTAAGACTGGTGACATTTACAATCAGGTTTATTGATTATACCAAAGGCCTTTAAAATCTCAGCTGGTAGGCAGATGACCACCGCAGCAAAATAACCAAGCCTAGGTTGAGGATTTGATATAGCTTTGAACATATCATTTATTTACTTTGAAAGTAAGGGAGAAAATCTCGATTAACACTGAACACTTTTCAGAGGTTTGATTTGTATGATATAATAGTGGTTTTACTGCATCCTTCAATTCAACACTTTTCCCATTTATAAGTCAATTATGTCACTCTTTATTTGAAGTTCTACCTGGAAAAATACATTCGAAAAGAAATTTGGAAGAATCAGCTATACTGTCAAACTTCATTTTTTCACCAGAAATTTAAACATTTGTTATGGAAAGAGAATGTATGATTATTACAGACATTTACCCTTGATAAGTAGGCTTATTTTTTCAATATTATAGAAAATCTTTAAAAACCCGGGAAAAAAGATTAGAAATGACAGAGAAATCGAAACAATCAAATATGTTGAGATATTGTACTCCAGAGATCATTTCAATTCTATCAGTGAGAAGGCATGGGGAATTAGCTCAAATGGTAGAGCGCTCGCTTAGCATGTGAGAGGTAGTGAGATCGATGCTCGCATTCTCCAATCATTTTTGTCTTTCCATTCAAGAACTTTTCTTTGATATTAAGACTGGTGACATTTACAATCAGGTTTATTGATTATACCAAAGGCCTTTAAAATCTCAGCTGGTAGGCAGATGACCACCGCAGCAAAATAACCAAGCCTAGGTTGAGGATTTGATATAGCTTTGAACATATCATTTATTTACTTTGAAAGTAAGGGAGAAAATCTCGATTAACATTGAACACTTTTCAGAGGTTTGATTTGTATGATATAATAGTGGTTTTACTGCATCCTTCAATTCAACACTTTTCCCATTTATAAGTCAATTATGTCACTCTTTATTTGAAGTTCTACCTGGAAAAATACATTCGAAAAGAAATTTGGAAGAATTAGCTATACTGTCAAACTTCATTTTTACACCAGAAATTGAAACATTTGTTATGGAAAGAGAATGTATGATTATTACAGACATTTACCCTTGATAAGTAGGCTTATTTTTTCAATATTATAGGAAATCTTTAAAAACCCGGTAAAAAAGATTAGAAATGACAGAGAAATCGAAACAATCAAATATGTTGAGACATTGTACTCCAGAGATCATTTCAATTCTATTAGTGAGAAGGCATGGGGAATTAGCTCAAATGGTAGAGCGCTCGCTTTGCATGTAAGAAGTAGCGAGATCGATACTCACATTTTCCCAACAATCTTTTGTCTGTCCATTCAAGAACTTTTCTTTGATATTAAGACTGGTGACATTTACAATCAGGTTTATTGATTATACCAAAGGCCTTTAAAATCTCAGCTGGTAGGCAGATGACCACCGCAGCAAAATAACCAAGCCTAGGTTGAGGATTTGATATAGCTTTGAACATATCATTTATTTACTTTGAAAGTAGGGGAGAAAATCTCGATTAACATTGAACACTTTTCAGAGGTTTGATTTGTATGATATAATAGTGGTTTTACTGCATCCTTCAATTCAACACTTTTCCCATTTATAAGTCAATTATGTCACTCTTTATTTGAAGTTCTACCTGGAAAAATACATTCGAAAAGAAATTTGGAAGAATCAGCTATACTGTCAAACTTCATTTTTTCACCAGAAATTTAAACATTTGTTATGGAAAGAGAATGTATGATTATTACAGACATTTACCCTTGATAAGTAGGCTTATTTTTTCAATATTATAGGAAATCTTTAAAAACCCGGTAAAAAAGATTTGAAATGACAGAAAAATCGAAACAATCAAATATGTTGAGACATTGTACTCCAGAGATCATTTCAATTCTATTAGTGAGAAGGCATGGGGAATTAGCTCAAATGGTAGAGCGCTCACTTTGCATGTAAGAAGTAGCGAGATCGATACTCACATTTTCCAAACAATCTTTTGTCTGTCCATTCAAGAACTTTTCTTTGATATTAAGACTGGTGACATTTACAATCAGGTTTATTGATTATACCAAAGGCCTTTAAAATCTCAGCTGGTAGGCAGATGACCACCGCAGCAAAATAACCAAGCCTAGGTTGAGGATTTGATATAGCTTTGAACATATCATTTATTTACTTTGAAAGTAGGGGAGAAAATCTCGATTAACATTGAACACTTTTCAGAGGTTTGATTTGTATGATATAATAGTGGTTTTACTGCATCCTTCAATTCAACACTTTTCCCATTTATAAGTCAATTATGTCACTCTTTATTTGAAGTTCTACCTGGAAAAATACATTCGAAAAGAAATTTGGAAGAATCAGCTATACTGTCAAACTTCATTTTTTCACCAGAAATTTAAACATTTGTTATGGAAAGAGAATGTATGATTATTACAGACATTTACCCTTGATAAGTAGGCTTATTTTTTCAATATTATAGAAAATCTTTAAAAACCCGGGAAAAAAGATTAGAAATGACAGAGAAATCGAAACAATCAAATATGTTGAGATATTGTACTCCAGAGATCATTTCAATTCTATCAGTGAGAAGGCATGGGGAATTAGCTCAAATGGTAGAGCGCTCGCTTTGCATGTGAGAGGTAGCGAGATCGATGCTTGCATTCTCCAAACAATCTTTTGTCTGTCCATTCAAGAACTTTTCTTTGATATTAAGACTGGTGACATTTACAATCAGGTTTATTGATTATACCAAAGGCCTTTAAAATCTCAGCTGGTAGGCAGATGACCACCGCAGCAAAATAACCAAGCCTAGGTTGAGGATTTGATATAGCTTTGAACATATCATTTATTTACTTTGAAAGTAAGGGAGAAAATCTCGATTAACATTGAACACTTTTCAGAGGTTTGATTTGTATGATATAATAGTGGTTTTACTGCATCCTTCAATTCAACACTTTTCCCATTTATAAGTCAATTATGTCACTCTTTATTTGAAGTTCTACCTGGAAAAATACATTCGAAAAGAAATTTGGAAGAATCAGCTATACTGTCAAACTTCATTTTTTCACCAGAAATTTAAACATTTCTTATGGAAAGAGAATGTATGATTATTACAGACATTTACCCTTGATAAGTAGGCTTATTTTTTCAATATTATAGAAAATCTTTAAAAACCCGGGAAAAAAGATTAGAAATGACAGAGAAATCGAAACAATCAAATATGTTGAGATATTGTACTCCAGAGATCATTTCAATTCTATCAGTGAGAAGGCATGGGGAATTAGCTCAAATGGTAGAGCGCTCGCTTTGCATGTGAGAGGTAGCGAGATCGATGCTTGCATTCTCCAAACAATCTTTTGTCTGTCCATTCAAGAACTTTTCTTTGATATTAAGACTGGTGACATTTACAATCAGGTTTATTGATTATACCAAAGGCCTTTAAAATCTCAGCTGGTAGGCAGATGACCACCGCAGCAAAATAACCAAGCCTAGGTTGAGGATTTGATATAGCTTTGAACATATCATTTATTTACTTTGAAAGTAAGGGAGAAAATCTCGATTAACATTGAACACTTTTCAGAGGTTTGATTTGTATGATATAATAGTGGTTTTACTGCATCCTTCAATTCAACACTTTTCCCATTTATAAGTCAATTATGTCACTCTTTATTTGAAGTTCTACCTGGAAAAATACATTCGAAAAGAAATTTGGAAGAATCAGCTATACTGTCAAACTTCATTTTTTCACCAGAAATTTAAACATTTGTTATGGAAAGAGAATGTATGATTATTACAGACATTTACCCTTGATAAGTAGGCTTATTTTTTCAATATTATAGAAAATCTTTAAAAACCCGGGAAAAAAGATTAGAAATGACAGAGAAATCGAAACAATCAAATATGTTGAGATATTGTACTCCAGAGATCATTTCAATTCTATCAGTGAGAAGGCATGGGGAATTAGCTCAAATGGTAGAGTGCTCGCTTTGCATGTGAGAGGTAGCGAGATCGATGCTTGCATTCTCCAAACAATCTTTTGTCTGTCCATTCAAGAACTTTTCTTTGATATTAAGACTGGTGACATTTACAATCAGGTTTATTGATTATACCAAAGGCCTTTAAAATCTCAGCTGGTAGGCAGATGACCACCGCAGCAAAATAACCAAGCCTAGGTTGAGGATTTGATATAGCTTTGAACATATCATTTATTTACTTTGAAAGTAAGGGAGAAAATCTCGATTAACATTGAACACTTTTCAGAGGTTTGATTTGTATGATATAATAGTGGTTTTACTGCATCCTTCAATTCAACACTTTTCCCATTTATAAGTCAATTATGTCACTCTTTATTTGAAGTTCTACCTGGAAAAATACATTCGAAAAGAAATTTGGAAGAATCAGCTATACTGTCAAACTTCATTTTTTCACCAGAAATTTAAACATTTGTTATGGAAAGAGAATGTATGATTATTACAGACATTTACCCTTGATAAGTAGGCTTATTTTTTCAATATTATAGAAAATCTTTAAAAACCCGGGAAAAAAGATTAGAAATGACAGAGAAATCGAAACAATCAAATATGTTGAGATATTGTACTCCAGAGATCATTTCAATTCTATCAGTGAGAAGGCATGGGGAATTAGCTCAAATGGTAGAGCGCTCGCTTTCCATGTGAGAGGTAGCGAGATCGATGCTTGCATTCTCCAAACAATCTTTTGTCTGTCCATTCAAGAACTTTTCTTTGATATTAAGACTGGTGACATTTACAATCAGGTTTATTGATTATACCAAAGGCCTTTAAAATCTCAGCTGGTAGGCAGATGACCACCGCAGCAAAATAACCAAGCCTAGGTTGAGGATTTGATATAGCTTTGAACATATCATTTATTTACTTTGAAAGTAAGGGAGAAAATCTCGATTAACATTGAACACTTTTCAGAGGTTTGATTTGTATGATATAATAGTGGTTTTACTGCATCCTTCAATTCAACACTTTTCCCATTTATAAGTCAATTATGTCACTCTTTATTTGAAGTTCTACCTGGAAAAATACATTCGAAAAGAAATTTGGAAGAATCAGCTATACTGTCAAACTTCATTTTTTCACCAGAAATTTAAACATTTGTTATGGAAAGAGAATGTATGATTATTACAGACATTTACCCTTGATAAGTAGGCTTATTTTTTCAATATTATAGAAAATCTTTAAAAACCCGGGAAAAAAGATTAGAAATGACAGAGAAATCGAAACAATCAAATATGTTGAGATATTGTACTCCAGAGATCATTTCAATTCTATCAGTGAGAAGGCATGGGGAATTAGCTGAAATGGTAGAGCGCTCGCTTTGCATGTGAGAGGTAGCAAGATCGATGCTTGCATTCTCCAAACAATCTTTTGTCTGTCCATTCAAGAACTTTTCTTTGATATTAAGACTGGTGACATTTACAATCAGGTTTATTGATTATACCAAAGGCCTTTAAAATCTCAGCTGGTAGGCAGATGACCACCGCAGCAAAATAACCAAGCCTAGGTTGAGGATTTGATATAGCTTTGAACATATCATTTATTTACTTTGAAAGTAAGGGAGAAAATCTCGATTAACATTGAACACTTTTCAGAGGTTTGATTTGTATGATATAATAGTGGTTTTACTGCATCCTTCAATTCAACACTTTTCCCATTTATAAGTCAATTATGTCACTCTTTATTTGAAGTTCTACCTGGAAAAATACATTCGAAAAGAAATTTGGAAGAATCAGCTATACTGTCAAACTTCATTTTTTCACCAGAAATTTAAACATTTGTTATGGAAAGAGAATGTATGATTATTACAGACATTTACCCTTGATAAGTAGGCTTATTTTTTCAATATTATAGAAAATCTTTAAAAACCCGGGAAAAAAGATTAGAAATGACAGAGAAATCGAAACAATCAAATATGTTGAGATATTGTACTCCAGAGATCATTTCAATTCTATCAGTGAGAAGGCATGGGGAATTAGCTCAAATGGTAGAGCGCTCGCTTTGCATGTGAGAGGTAGCTAGATCGATGCTTGCATTCTCCAAACAATCTTTTGTCTGTCCATTCAAGAACTTTTCTTTGATATTAAGACTGGTGACATTTACAATCAGGTTTATTGATTATACCAAAGGCCTTTAAAATCTCAGCTGGTAGGCAGATGACCACCGCAGCAAAATAACCAAGCCTAGGTTGAGGATTTGATATAGCTTTGAACATATCATTTATTTACTTTGAAAGTAAGGGAGAAAATCTCGATTAACATTGAACACTTTTCAGAGGTTTGATTTGTATGATATAATAGTGGTTTTACTGCATCCTTCAATTCAACACTTTTCCCATTTATAAGTCAATTATGTCACTCTTTATTTGAAGTTCTACCTGGAAAAATACATTCGAAAAGAAATTTGGAAGAATCAGCTATACTGTCAAACTTCATTTTTTCACCAGAAATTGAAACATTTGTTATGGAAAGAGAATGTATGATTATTACAGACATTTACCCTTGATAAGTAGGCTTATTTTTTCAATATTATAGAAAATCTTTAAAAACCCGGGAAAAAAGATTAGAAATGACAGAGAAATCGAAACAATCAAATATGTTGAGATATTGTACTCCAGAGATCATTTCAATTCTATTAGTGAGAAGGCATGGGGAATTAGCTCAAATGGTAGAGCGCTCGCTTTGCATGTGAGAGGTAGCGAGATCGATGCTTGCATTCTCCAAACAATCTTTTGTCTGTCCATTCAAGAACTTTTCTTTGATATTAAGACTGGTGACATTTACAATCAGGTTTATTGATTATACCAAAGGCCTTTAAAATCTCAGCTGGTAGGCAGATGACCACCGCAGCAAAATAACCAAGCCTAGGTTGAGGATTTGATATAGCTTTGAACATATCATTTATTTACTTTGAAAGTAAGGGAGAAAATCTCGATTAACATTGAACACTTTTCAGAGGTTTGATTTGTATGATATAATAGTGGTTTTACTGCATCCTTCAATTCAACACTTTTCCCATTTATAAGTCAATTATGTCACTCTTTATTTGAAGTTCTACCTGGAAAAATACATTCGAAAAGAAATTTGGAAGAATCAGCTATACTGTCAAACTTCATTTTTTCACCAGAAATTTAAACATTTCTTATGGAAAGAGAATGTATGATTATTACAGACATTTACCCTTGATAAGTAGGCTTATTTTTTCAATATTATAGAAAATCTTTAAAAACCCGGGAAAAAAGATTAGAAATGACAGAGAAATCGAAACAATCAAATATGTTGAGATATTGTACTCCAGAGATCATTTCAATTCTATCAGTGAGAAGGCATGGGGAATTAGCTCAAATGGTAGAGCGCTCGCTTTGCATGTGAGAGGTAGCGAGATCGATGCTTGCATTCTCCAAACAATCTTTTGTCTGTCCATTCAAGAACTTTTCTTTGATATTAAGACTGGTGACATTTACAATCAGGTTTATTGATTATACCAAAGGCCTTTAAAATCTCAGCTGGTAGGCAGATGACCACCGCAGCAAAATAACCAAGCCTAGGTTGAGGATTTGATATAGCTTTGAACATATCATTTATTTACTTTGAAAGTAAGGGAGAAAATCTCGATTAACATTGAACACTTTTCAGAGGTTTGATTTGTATGATATAATAGTGGTTTTACTGCATCCTTCAATTCAACACTTTTCCCATTTATAAGTCAATTATGTCACTCTTTATTTGAAGTTCTACCTGGAAAAATACATTCGAAAAGAAATTTGGAAGAATCAGCTATACTGTCAAACTTCATTTTTTCACCAGAAATTGAAACATTTGTTATGGAAAGAGAATGTATGATTATTACAGACATTTACCCTTGATAAGTAGGCTTATTTTTTCAATATTATAGAAAATCTTTAAAAACCCGGGAAAAAAGATTAGAAATGACAGAGAAATCGAAACAATCAAATATGTTGAGATATTGTACTCCAGAGATCATTTCAATTCTATCAGTGAGAAGGCATGGGGAATTAGCTCAAATGGTAGAGCGCTCGCTTTGCATGTGAGAGGTAGCGAGATCGATGCTTGCATTCTCCAAACAATCTTTTGTCTGTCCATTCAAGAACTTTTCTTTGATATTAAGACTGGTGACATTTACAATCAGGTTTATTGATTATACCAAAGGCCTTTAAAATCTCAGCTGGTAGGCAGATGACCACCGCAGCAAAATAACCAAGCCTAGGTTGAGGATTTGATATAGCTTTGAACATATCATTTATTTACTTTGAAAGTAAGGGAGAAAATCTCGATTAACATTGAACACTTTTCAGAGGTTTGATTTGTATGATATAATAGTGGTTTTACTGCATCCTTCAATTCAACACTTTTCCCATTTATAAGTCAATTATGTCACTCTTTATTTGAAGTTCTACCTGGAAAAATACATTCGAAAAGAAATTTGGAAGAATCAGCTATACTGTCAAACTTCATTTTTTCACCAGAAATTTAAACATTTGTTATGGAAAGAGAATGTATGATTATTACAGACATTTACCCTTGATAAGTAGGCTTATTTTTTCAATATTATAGAAAATCTTTAAAAACCCGGGAAAAAAGATTAGAAATGACAGAGAAATCGAAACAATCAAATATGTTGAGATATTGTACTCCAGAGATCATTTCAATTCTATCAGTGAGAAGGCATGGGGAATTAGCTCAAATGGTAGAGCGCTCGCTTTGCATGTGAGAGGTAGCGAGATCGATGCTTGCATTCTCCAAACAATCTTTTGTCTGTCCATTCAAGAACTTTTCTTTGATATTAAGACTGGTGACATTTACAATCAGGTTTATTGATTATACCAAAGGCCTTTAAAATCTCAGCTGGTAGGCAGATGACCACCGCAGCAAAATAACCAAGCCTAGGTTGAGGATTTGATATAGCTTTGAACATATCATTTATTTACTTTGAAAGTAAGGGAGAAAATCTCGATTAACATTGAACACTTTTCAGAGGTTTGATTTGTATGATATAATAGTGGTTTTACTGCATCCTTCAATTCAACACTTTTCCCATTTATAAGTCAATTATGTCACTCTTTATTTGAAGTTCTACCTGGAAAAATACATTCGAAAAGAAATTTGGAAGAATCAGCTATACTGTCAAACTTCATTTTTTCACCAGAAATTTAAACATTTGTTATGGAAAGAGAATGTATGATTATTACAGACATTTACCCTTGATAAGTAGGCTTATTTTTTCAATATTATAGAAAATCTTTAAAAACCCAGGAAAAAAGATTAGAAATGACAGAGAAATCGAAACAATCAAATATGTTGAGATATTGTACTCCAGAGATCATTTCAATTCTATCAGTGAGAAGGCATGGGGAATTAGCTGAAATGGTAGAGCGCTCGCTTTGCATGTGAGAGGTAGCAAGATCGATGCTTGCATTCTCCAAACAATCTTTTGTCTGTCCATTCAAGAACTTTTCTTTGATATTAAGACTGGTGACATTTACAATCAGGTTTATTGATTATACCAAAGGCCTTTAAAATCTCAGCTGGTAGGCAGATGACCACCGCAGCAAAATAACCAAGCCTAGGTTGAGGATTTGATATAGCTTTGAACATATCATTTATTTACTTTGAAAGTAAGGAAGAAAATCTCGATTAACATTGAACACTTTTCAGAGGTTTGATTTGTATGATATAATAGTGGTTTTACTGCATCCTTCAATTCAACACTTTTCCCATTTATAAGTCAATTATGTCACTCTTTATTTGAAGTTCTACCTGGAAAAATACATTCGAAAAGAAATTTGGAAGAATCAGCTATACTGTCAAACTTCATTTTTTCACCAGAAATTTAAACATTTGTTATGGAAAGAGAATGTATGATTATTACAGACATTTACCCTTGATAAGTAGGCTTATTTTTTCAATATTATAGAAAATCTTTAAAAACCCGGGAAAAAAGATTAGAAATGACAGAGAAATCGAAACAATCAAATATGTTGAGATATTGTACTCCAGAGATCATTTCAATTCTATCAGTGAGAAGGCATGGGGAATTAGCTCAAATGGTAGAGCGCTCGCTTTGCATGTGAGAGGTAGCGAGATCGATGCTTGCATTCTCCAAACAATCTTTTGTCTGTCCATTCAAGAACTTTTCTTTGATATTAAGACTGGTGACATTTACAATCAGGTTTATTGATTATACCAAAGGCCTTTAAAATCTCAGCTGGTAGGCAGATGACCACCGCAGCAAAATAACCAAGCCTAGGTTGAGGATTTGATATAGCTTTGAACATATCATTTATTTACTTTGAAAGTAAGGGAGAAAATCTCGATTAACATTGAACACTTTTCAGAGGTTTGATTTGTATGATATAATAGTGGTTTTACTGCATCCTTCAATTCAACACTTTTCCCATTTATAAGTCAATTATGTCACTCTTTATTTGAAGTTCTACCTGGAAAAATACATTCGAAAAGAAATTTGGAAGAATCAGCTATACTGTCAAACTTCATTTTTTCACCAGAAATTGAAACATTTGTTATGGAAAGAGAATGTATGATTATTACAGACATTTACCCTTGATAAGTAGGCTTATTTTTTCAATATTATAGAAAATCTTTAAAAACCCGGGAAAAAAGATTAGAAATGACAGAGAAATCGAAACAATCAAATATGTTGAGATATTGTACTCCAGAGATCATTTCAATTCTATCAGTGAGAAGGCATGGGGAATTAGCTCAAATGGTAGAGCGCTCGCTTTGCATGTGAGAGGTAGCTAGATCGATGCTTGCATTCTCCAAACAATCTTTTGTCTGTCCATTCAAGAACTTTTCTTTGATATTAAGACTGGTGACATTTACAATCAGGTTTATTGATTATACCAAAGGCCTTTAAAATCTCAGCTGGTAGGCAGATGACCACCGCAGCAAAATAACCAAGCCTAGGTTGAGGATTTGATATAGCTTTGAACATATCATTTATTTACTTTGAAAGTAAGGGAGAAAATCTCGATTAACATTGAACACTTTTCAGAGGTTTGATTTGTATGATATAATAGTGGTTTTACTGCATCCTTCAATTCAACACTTTTCCCATTTATAAGTCAATTATGTCACTCTTTATTTGAAGTTCTACCTGGAAAAATACATTCGAAAAGAAATTTGGAAGAATCAGCTATACTGTCAAACTTCATTTTTTCACCAGAAATTTAAACATTTGTTATGGAAAGAGAATGTATGATTATTACAGACATTTACCCTTGATAAGTAGGCTTATTTTTTCAATATTATAGAAAATCTTTAAAAACCCGGGAAAAAAGATTAGAAATGACAGAGAAATCGAAACAATCAAATATGTTGAGATATTGTACTCCAGAGATCATTTCAATTCTATCAGTGAGAAGGCATGGGGAATTAGCTCAAATGGTAGAGCGCTCGCTTTGCATGTGAGAGGTAGCGAGATCGATGCTTGCATTCTCCAAACAATCTTTTGTCTGTCCATTCAAGAACTTTTCTTTGATATTAAGACTGGTGACATTTACAATCAGGTTTATTGATTATACCAAAGGCCTTTAAAATCTCAGCTGGTAGGCAGATGACCACCGCAGCAAAATAACCAAGCCTAGGTTGAGGATTTGATATAGCTTTGAACATATCATTTATTTACTTTGAAAGTAAGGGAGAAAATCTCGATTAACATTGAACACTTTTCAGAGGTTTGATTTGTATGATATAATAGTGGTTTTACTGCATCCTTCAATTCAACACTTTTCCCATTTATAAGTCAATTATGTCACTCTTTATTTGAAGTTCTACCTGGAAAAATACATTCGAAAAGAAATTTGGAAGAATCAGCTATACTGTCAAACTTCATTTTTTCACCAGAAATTTAAACATTTGTTATGGAAAGAGAATGTATGATTATTACAGACATTTACCCTTGATAAGTAGGCTTATTTTTTCAATATTATAGAAAATCTTTAAAAACCCGGGAAAAAAGATTAGAAATGACAGAGAAATCGAAACAATCAAATATGTTGAGATATTGTACTCCAGAGATCATTTCAATTCTATCAGTGAGAAGGCATGGGGAATTAGCTCAAATGGTAGAGCGCTCGCTTTGCATGTGAGAGGTAGCAAGATCGATGCTTGCATTCTCCAAACAATCTTTTGTCTGTCCATTCAAGAACTTTTCTTTGATATTAAGACTGGTGACATTTACAATCAGGTTTATTGATTATACCAAAGGCCTTTAAAATCTCAGCTGGTAGGCAGATGACCACCGCAGCAAAATAACCAAGCCTAGGTTGAGGATTTGATATAGCTTTGAACATATCATTTATTTACTTTGAAAGTAAGGGAGAAAATCTCGATTAACATTGAACACTTTTCAGAGGTTTGATTTGTATGATATAATAGTGGTTTTACTGCATCCTTCAATTCAACACTTTTCCCATTTATAAGTCAATTATGTCACTCTTTATTTGAAGTTCTACCTGGAAAAATACATTCGAAAAGAAATTTGGAAGAATCAGCTATACTGTCAAACTTCATTTTTTCACCAGAAATTTAAACATTTGTTATGGAAAGAGAATGTATGATTATTACAGACATTTACCCTTGATAAGTAGGCTTATTTTTTCAATATTATAGAAAATCTTTAAAAACCCGGGAAAAAAGATTAGAAATGACAGAGAAATCGAAACAATCAAATATGTTGAGATATTGTACTCCAGAGATCATTTCAATTCTATCAGTGAGAAGGCATGGGGAATTAGCTCAAATGGTAGAGCGCTCGCTTTGCATGTGAGAGGTAGCGAGATCGATGCTTGCATTCTCCAAACAATCTTTTGTCTGTCCATTCAAGAACTTTTCTTTGATATTAAGACTGGTGACATTTACAATCAGGTTTATTGATTATACCAAAGGCCTTTAAAATCTCAGCTGGTAGGCAGATGACCACCGCAGCAAAATAACCAAGCCTAGGTTGAGGATTTGATATAGCTTTGAACATATCATTTATTTACTTTGAAAGTAAGGGAGAAAATCTCGATTAACATTGAACACTTTTCAGAGGTTTGATTTGTATGATATAATAGTGGTTTTACTGCATCCTTCAATTCAACACTTTTCCCATTTATAAGTCAATTATGTCACTCTTTATTTGAAGTTCTACCTGGAAAAATACATTCGAAAAGAAATTTGGAAGAATCAGCTATACTGTCAAACTTCATTTTTTCACCAGAAATTTAAACATTTGTTATGGAAAGAGAATGTATGATTATTACAGACATTTACCCTTGATAAGTAGGCTTATTTTTTCAATATTATAGAAAATCTTTAAAAACCCGGGAAAAAAGATTAGAAATGACAGAGAAATCGAAACAATCAAATATGTTGAGATATTGTACTCCAGAGATCATTTCAATTCTATCAGTGAGAAGGCATGGGGAATTAGCTCAAATGGTAGAGCGCTCGCTTAGCCTGTGAGAGGTAGTGAGATCGATGCTCGCATTCTCCAATCATTTTTGTCTTTCCATTCAAGAACTTTTCTTTGATATTAAGACTGGTGACATTTACAATCAGGTTTATTGATTATACCAAAGGCCTTTAAAATCTCAGCTGGTAGGCAGATGACCACCGCAGCAAAATAACCAAGCCTAGGTTGAGGATTTGATATAGCTTTGAACATATCATTTATTTACTTTGAAAGTAAGGGAGAAAATCTCGATTAACATTGAACACTTTTCAGAGGTTTGATTTGTATGATATAATAGTGGTTTTACTGCATCCTTCAATTCAACACTTTTCCCATTTATAAGTCAATTATGTCACTCTTTATTTGAAGTTCTACCTGGAAAAATACATTCGAAAAGAAATTTGGAAGAATTAGCTATACTGTCAAACTTCATTTTTACACCAGAAATTTAAACATTTGTTATGGAAAGAGAATGTATGATTATTACAGACATTTACCCTTGATAAGTAGGCTTATTTTTTCAATATTATAGAAAATCTTTAAAAACCCGGGAAAAAAGATTAGAAATGACAGAGAAATCGAAACAATCAAATATGTTGAGATATTGTACTCCAGAGATCATTTCAATTCTATCAGTGAGAAGGCATGGGGAATTAGCTCAAATGGTAGAGCGCTCGCTTTGCATGTGAGAGGTAGCGAGATCGATGCTTGCATTCTCCAAACAATCTTTTGTCTGTCCATTCAAGAACTTTTCTTTGATATTAAGACTGGTGACATTTACAATCAGGTTTATTGATTATACCAAAGGCCTTTAAAATCTCAGCTGGTAGGCAGATGACCACCGCAGCAAAATAACCAAGCCTAGGTTGAGGATTTGATATAGCTTTGAACATATCATTTATTTACTTTGAAAGTAAGGGAGAAAATCTCGATTAACATTGAACACTTTTCAGAGGTTTGATTTGTATGATATAATAGTGGTTTTACTGCATCCTTCAATTCAACACTTTTCCCATTTATAAGTCAATTATGTCACTCTTTATTTGAAGTTCTACCTGGAAAAATACATTCGAAAAGAAATTTGGAAGAATCAGCTATACTGTCAAACTTCATTTTTTCACCAGAAATTTAAACATTTGTTATGGAAAGAGAATGTATGATTATTACAGACATTTACCCTTGATAAGTAGGCTTATTTTTTCAATATTATAGAAAATCTTTAAAAACCCGGGAAAAAAGATTAGAAATGACAGAGAAATCGAAACAATCAAATATGTTGAGATATTGTACTCCAGAGATCATTTCAATTCTATCAGTGAGAAGGCATGGGGAATTAGCTCAAATGGTAGAGCGCTCGCTTAGCCTGTGAGAGGTAGTGAGATCGATGCTCGCATTCTCCAATCATTTTTGTCTTTCCATTCAAGAACTTTTCTTTGATATTAAGACTGGTGACATTTACAATCAGGTTTATTGATTATACCAAAGGCCTTTAAAATCTCAGCTGGTAGGCAGATGACCACCGCAGCAAAATAACCAAGCCTAGGTTGAGGATTTGATATAGCTTTGAACATATCATTTATTTACTTTGAAAGTAAGGGAGAAAATCTCGATTAACATTGAACACTTTTCAGAGGTTTGATTTGTATGATATAATAGTGGTTTTACTGCATCCTTCAATTCAACACTTTTCCCATTTATAAGTCAATTATGTCACTCTTTATTTGAAGTTCTACCTGGAAAAATACATTCGAAAAGAAATTTGGAAGAATCAGCTATACTGTCAAACTTCATTTTTTCACCAGAAATTTAAACATTTGTTATGGAAAGAGAATGTATGATTATTACAGACATTTACCCTTGATAAGTAGGCTTATTTTTTCAATATTATAGAAAATCTTTAAAAACCCGGGAAAAAAGATTAGAAATGACAGAGAAATCGAAACAATCAAATATGTTGAGATATTGTACTCCAGAGATCATTTCAATTCTATCAGTGAGAAGGCATGGGGAATTAGCTCAAATGGTAGAGCGCTCGCTTAGCCTGTGAGAGGTAGTGAGATCGATGCTCGCATTCTCCAATCATTTTTGTCTTTCCATTCAAGAACTTTTCTTTGATATTAAGACTGGTGACATTTACAATCAGGTTTATTGATTATACCAAAGGCCTTTAAAATCTCAGCTGGTAGGCAGATGACCACCGCAGCAAAATAACCAAGCCTAGGTTGAGGATTTGATATAGCTTTGAACATATCATTTATTTACTTTGAAAGTAAGGGAGAAAATCTCGATTAACATTGAACACTTTTCAGAGGTTTGATTTGTATGATATAATAGTGGTTTTACTGCATCCTTCAATTCAACACTTTTCCCATTTATAAGTCAATTATGTCACTCTTTATTTGAAGTTCTACCTGGAAAAATACATTCGAAAAGAAATTTGGAAGAATTAGCTATACTGTCAAACTTCATTTTTACACCAGAAATTTAAACATTTGTTATGGAAAGAGAATGTATGATTATTACAGACATTTACCCTTGATAAGTAGGCTTATTTTTTCAATATTATAGAAAATCTTTAAAAACCCG
Organism: Mixophyes fleayi; assembly: GCF_038048845.1. Taxonomy (NCBI): domain Eukaryota; kingdom Metazoa; phylum Chordata; class Amphibia; order Anura; family Limnodynastidae; genus Mixophyes; species Mixophyes fleayi. Next base: position 844,218 of record NW_027446953.1, on the reverse strand, counting down.
GGAAAAAAGATTAGAAATGACAGAGAAATCGAAACAATCAAATATGTTGAGATATTGTACTCCAGAGATCATTTCAATTCTATCAGTGAGAAGGCATGGGGAATTAGCTCAAATGGTAGAGCGCTCGCTTTGCATGTGAGAGGTAGCGAGATCGATGCTTGCATTCTCCAAACAATCTTTTGTCTGTCCATTCAAGAACTTTTCTTTGATATTAAGACTGGTGACATTTACAATCAGGTTTATTGATTATACCAAAGGCCTTTAAAATCTCAGCTGGTAGGCAGATGACCACCGCAGCAAAATAACCAAGCCTAGGTTGAGGATTTGATATAGCTTTGAACATATCATTTATTTACTTTGAAAGTAAGGGAGAAAATCTCGATTAACATTGAACACTTTTCAGAGGTTTGATTTGTATGATATAATAGTGGTTTTACTGCATCCTTCAATTCAACACTTTTCCCATTTATAAGTCAATTATGTCACTCTTTATTTGAAGTTCTACCTGGAAAAATACATTCGAAAAGAAATTTGGAAGAATCAGCTATACTGTCAAACTTCATTTTTTCACCAGAAATTTAAACATTTGTTATGGAAAGAGAATGTATGATTATTACAGACATTTACCCTTGATAAGTAGGCTTATTTTTTCAATATTATAGAAAATCTTTAAAAACCCGGGAAAAAAGATTAGAAATGACAGAGAAATCGAAACAATCAAATATGTTGAGATATTGTACTCCAGAGATCATTTCAATTCTATCAGTGAGAAGGCATGGGGAATTAGCTCAAATGGTAGAGCGCTCGCTTTGCATGTGAGAGGTAGCGAGATCGATGCTTGCATTCTCCAAACAATCTTTTGTCTGTCCATTCAAGAACTTTTCTTTGATATTAAGACTGGTGACATTTACAATCAGGTTTATTGATTATACCAAAGGCCTTTAAAATCTCAGCTGGTAGGCAGATGACCACCGCAGCAAAATAACCAAGCCTAGGTTGAGGATTTGATATAGCTTTGAACATATCATTTATTTACTTTGAAAGTAAGGGAGAAAATCTCGATTAACATTGAACACTTTTCAGAGGTTTGATTTGTATGATATAATAGTGGTTTTACTGCATCCTTCAATTCAACACTTTTCCCATTTATAAGTCAATTATGTCACTCTTTATTTGAAGTTCTACCTGGAAAAATACATTCGAAAAGAAATTTGGAAGAATCAGCTATACTGTCAAACTTCATTTTTTCACCAGAAATTTAAACATTTGTTATGGAAAGAGAATGTATGATTATTACAGACATTTACCCTTGATAAGTAGGCTTATTTTTTCAATATTATAGAAAATCTTTAAAAACCCGGGAAAAAAGATTAGAAATGACAGAGAAATCGAAACAATCAAATATGTTGAGATATTGTACTCCAGAGATCATTTCAATTCTATTAGTGAGAAGGCATGGGGAATTAGCTCAAATGGTAGAGCGCTCGCTTAGCCTGTGAGAGGTAGTGAGATCGATGCTCGCATTCTCCAATCATTTTTGTCTTTCCATTCAAGAACTTTTCTTTGATATTAAGACTGGTGACATTTACAATCAGGTTTATTGATTATACCAAAGGCCTTTAAAATCTCAGCTGGTAGGCAGATGACCACCGCAGCAAAATAACCAAGCCTAGGTTGAGGATTTGATATAGCTTTGAACATATCATTTATTTACTTTGAAAGTAAGGGAGAAAATCTCGATTAACATTGAACACTTTTCAGAGGTTTGATTTGTATGATATAATAGTGGTTTTACTGCATCCTTCAATTCAACACTTTTCCCATTTATAAGTCAATTATGTCACTCTTTATTTGAAGTTCTACCTGGAAAAATACATTCGAAAAGAAATTTGGAAGAATTAGCTATACTGTCAAACTTCATTTTTACACCAGAAATTGAAACATTTGTTATGGAAAGAGAATGTATGATTATTGCAGACATTTACCCTTGATAAGTAGGCTTATTTTTTCAATATTATAGGAAATCTTTAAAAACCCGGTAAAAAAGATTAGAAATGACAGAGAAATCGAAACAATCAAATATGTTGAGACATTGTACTCCAGAGATCATTTCAATTCTATTAGTGAGAAGGCATGGGGAATTAGCTCAAATGGTAGAGCGCTCGCTTTGCATGTAAGAAGTAGCGAGATCGATACTCACATTTTCCAAACAATCTTTTGTCTGTCCATTCAAGAACTTTTCTTTGATATTAAGACTGGTGACATTTACAATCAGGTTTATTGATTATACCAAAGGCCTTTAAAATCTCAGCTGGTAGGCAGATGACCACCGCAGCAAAATAACCAAGCCTAGGTTGAGGATTTGATATAGCTTTGAACATATCATTTATTTACTTTGAAAGTAGGGGAGAAAATCTCGATTAACATTGAACACTTTTCAGAGGTTTGATTTGTATGATATAATAGTGGTTTTACTGCATCCTTCAATTCAACACTTTTCCCATTTATAAGTCAATTATGTCACTCTTTATTTGAAGTTCTACCTGGAAAAATACATTCGAAAAGAAATTTGGAAGAATCAGCTATACTGTCAAACTTCATTTTTTCACCAGAAATTGAAACATTTGTTATGGAAAGAGAATGTATGATTATTACAGACATTTACCCTTGATAAGTAGGCTTATTTTTTCAATATTATAGAAAATCTTTAAAAACCCGGGAAAAAAGATTAGAAATGACAGAGAAATCGAAACAATCAAATATGTTGAGATATTGTACTCCAGAGATCATTTCAATTCTATCAGTGAGAAGGCATGGGGAATTAGCTCAAATGGTAGAGCGCTCGCTTAGCCTGTGAGAGGTAGTGAGATCGATGCTCGCATTCTCCAATCATTTTTGTCTTTCCATTCAAGAACTTTTCTTTGATATTAAGACTGGTGACATTTACAATCAGGTTTATTGATTATACCAAAGGCCTTTAAAATCTCAGCTGGTAGGCAGATGACCACCGCAGCAAAATAACCAAGCCTAGGTTGAGGATTTGATATAGCTTTGAACATATCATTTATTTACTTTGAAAGTAAGGGAGAAAATCTCGATTAACATTGAACACTTTTCAGAGGTTTGATTTGTATGATATAATAGTGGTTTTACTGCATCCTTCAATTCAACACTTTTCCCATTTATAAGTCAATTATGTCACTCTTTATTTGAAGTTCTACCTGGAAAAATACATTCGAAAAGAAATTTGGAAGAATCAGCTATACTGTCAAACTTCATTTTTTCACCAGAAATTTAAACATTTGTTATGGAAAGAGAATGTATGATTATTACAGACATTTACCCTTGATAAGTAGGCTTATTTTTTCAATATTATAGAAAATCTTTAAAAACCCGGGAAAAAAGATTAGAAATGACAGAGAAATCGAAACAATCAAATATGTTGAGATATTGTACTCCAGAGATCATTTCAATTCTATCAGTGAGAAGGCATGGGGAATTAGCTCAAATGGTAGAGCGCTCGCTTTGCATGTGAGAGGTAGCGAGATCGATGCTTGCATTCTCCAAACAATCTTTTGTCTGTCCATTCAAGAACTTTTCTTTGATATTAAGACTGGTGACATTTACAATCAGGTTTATTGATTATACCAAAGGCCTTTAAAATCTCAGCTGGTAGGCAGATGACCACCGCAGCAAAATAACCAAGCCTAGGTTGAGGATTTGATATAGCTTTGAACATATCATTTATTTACTTTGAAAGTAAGGGAGAAAATCTCGATTAACATTGAACACTTTTCAGAGGTTTGATTTGTATGATATAATAGTGGTTTTACTGCATCCTTCAATTCAACACTTTTCCCATTTATAAGTCAATTATGTCACTCTTTATTTGAAGTTCTACCTGGAAAAATACATTCGAAAAGAAATTTGGAAGAATCAGCTATACTGTCAAACTTCATTTTTTCACCAGAAATTTAAACATTTGTTATGGAAAGAGAATGTATGATTATTACAGACATTTACCCTTGATAAGTAGGCTTATTTTTTCAATATTATAGAAAATCTTTAAAAACCCGGGAAAAAAGATTAGAAATGACAGAGAAATCGAAACAATCAAATATGTTGAGATATTGTACTCCAGAGATCATTTCAATTCTATCAGTGAGAAGGCATGGGGAATTAGCTCAAATGGTAGAGCGCTCGCTTTGCATGTGAGAAGTAGCGAGATCAATGCTTGCATTCTCCAAACAATCTTTTGTCTGTCCATTCAAGAACTTTTCTTTGATATTAAGACTGGTGACATTTACAATCAGGTTTATTGATTATACCAAAGGCCTTTAAAATCTCAGCTGGTAGGCAGATGACCACCGCAGCAAAATAACCAAGCCTAGGTTGAGGATTTGATATAGCTTTGAACATATCATTTATTTACTTTGAAAGTAAGGGAGAAAATCTCAATTAACATTGAACACTTTTCAGAGGTTTGATTTGTATGATATAATAGTGGTTTTACTGCATCCTTCAATTCAACACTTTTCCCATTTATAAGTCAATTATGTCACTCTTTATTTGAAGTTCTACCTGGAAAAATACATTCGAAAAGAAATTTGGAAGAATCAGCTATACTGTCAAACTTCATTTTTTCACCAGAAATTTAAACATTTGTTATGGAAAGAGAATGTATGATTATTACAGACATTTACCCTTGATAAGTAGGCTTATTTTTTCAATATTATAGAAAATCTTTAAAAACCCGGGAAAAAAGATTAGAAATGACAGAGAAATCGAAACAATCAAATATGTTGAGATATTGTACTCCAGAGATCATTTCAATTCTATCAGTGAGAAGGCATGGGGAATTAGCTCAAATGGTAGAGCGCTCGCTTTGCATGTGAGAGGTAGCGAGATCGATGCTTGCATTCTCCAAACAATCTTTTGTCTGTCCATTCAAGAACTTTTCTTTGATATTAAGACTGGTGACATTTACAATCAGGTTTATTGATTATACCAAAGGCCTTTAAAATCTCAGCTGGTAGGCAGATGACCACCGCAGCAAAATAACCAAGCCTAGGTTGAGGATTTGATATAGCTTTGAACATATCATTTATTTACTTTGAAAGTAAGGGAGAAAATCTCGATTAACATTGAACACTTTTCAGAGGTTTGATTTGTATGATATAATAGTGGTTTTACTGCATCCTTCAATTCAACACTTTTCCCATTTATAAGTCAATTATGTCACTCTTTATTTGAAGTTCTACCTGGAAAAATACATTCGAAAAGAAATTTGGAAGAATCAGCTATACTGTCAAACTTCATTTTTTCACCAGAAATTTAAACATTTGTTATGGAAAGAGAATGTATGATTATTACAGACATTTACCCTTGATAAGTAGGCTTATTTTTTCAATATTATAGAAAATCTTTAAAAACCCGGGAAAAAAGATTAGAAATGACAGAGAAATCGAAACAATCAAATATGTTGAGATATTGTACTCCAGAGATCATTTCAATTCTATCAGTGAGAAGGCATGGGGAATTAGCTCAAATGGTAGAGCGCTCACTTTGCATGTGAGAGGTAGCGAGATCGATGCTTGCATTCTCCAAACAATCTTTTGTCTGTCCATTCAAGAACTTTTCTTTGATATTAAGACTGGTGACATTTACAATCAGGTTTATTGATTATACCAAAGGCCTTTAAAATCTCAGCTGGTAGGCAGATGACCACCGCAGCAAAATAACCAAGCCTAGGTTGAGGATTTGATATAGCTTTGAACATATCATTTATTTACTTTGAAAGTAAGGGAGAAAATCTCGATTAACATTGAACACTTTTCAGAGGTTTGATTTGTATGATATAATAGTGGTTTTACTGCATCCTTCAATTCAACACTTTTCCCATTTATAAGTCAATTATGTCACTCTTTATTTGAAGTTCTACCTGGAAAAATACATTCGAAAAGAAATTTGGAAGAATCAGCTATACTGTCAAACTTCATTTTTTCACCAGAAATTTAAACATTTGTTATGGAAAGAGAATGTATGATTATTACAGACATTTACCCTTGATAAGTAGGCTTATTTTTTCAATATTATAGAAAATCTTTAAAAACCCGGGAAAAAAGATTAGAAATGACAGAGAAATCGAAACAATCAAATATGTTGAGATATTGTACTCCAGAGATCATTTCAATTCTATCAGTGAGAAGGCATGGGGAATTAGCTCAAATGGTAGAGCGCTCGCTTTGCATGTGAGAGGTAGCGAGATCGATGCTTGCATTCTCCAAACAATCTTTTGTCTGTCCATTCAAGAACTTTTCTTTGATATTAAGACTGGTGACATTTACAATCAGGTTTATTGATTATACCAAAGGCCTTTAAAATCTCAGCTGGTAGGCAGATGACCACCGCAGCAAAATAACCAAGCCTAGGTTGAGGATTTGATATAGCTTTGAACATATCATTTATTTACTTTGAAAGTAAGGGAGAAAATCTCGATTAACATTGAACACTTTTCAGAGGTTTGATTTGTATGATATAATAGTGGTTTTACTGCATCCTTCAATTCAACACTTTTCCCATTTATAAGTCAATTATGTCACTCTTTATTTGAAGTTCTACCTGGAAAAATACATTCGAAAAGAAATTTGGAAGAATCAGCTATACTGTCAAACTTCATTTTTTCACCAGAAATTTAAACATTTGTTATGGAAAGAGAATGTATGATTATTACAGACATTTACCCTTGATAAGTAGGCTTATTTTTTCAATATTATAGAAAATCTTTAAAAACCCGGGAAAAAAGATTAGAAATGACAGAGAAATCGAAACAATCAAATATGTTGAGATATTGTACTCCAGAGATCATTGCAATTCTATCAGTGAGAAGGCATGGGGAATTAGCTCAAATGGTAGAGCGCTCGCTTAGCATGTGAGAGGTAGTGAGATCGATGCTTGCATTCTCCAATCATTTTTGTCTTTCCATTCAAGAACTTTTCTTTGATATTAAGACTGGTGACATTTACAATCAGGTTTATTGATTATACCAAAGGCCTTTAAAATCTCAGCTGGTAGGCAGATGACCACCGCAGCAAAATAACCAAGCCTAGGTTGAGGATTTGATATAGCTTTGAACATATCATTTATTTACTTTGAAAGTAAGGGAGAAAATCTCGATTAACATTGAACACTTTTCAGAGGTTTGATTTGTATGATATAATAGTGGTTTTACTGCATCCTTCAATTCAACACTTTTCCCATTTATAAGTCAATTATGTCACTCTTTATTTGAAGTTCTACCTGGAAAAATACATTCGAAAAGAAATTTGGAAGAATCAGCTATACTGTCAAACTTCATTTTTTCACCAGAAATTTAAACATTTGTTATGGAAAGAGAATGTATGATTATTACAGACATTTACCCTTGATAAGTAGGCTTATTTTTTCAATATTATAGAAAATCTTTAAAAACCCGGGAAAAAAGATTAGAAATGACAGAGAAATCGAAACAATCAAATATGTTGAGATATTGTACTCCAGAGATCATTTCAATTCTATCAGTGAGAAGGCATGGGGAATTAGCTCAAATGGTAGAGCACTCGCTTTGCATGTGAGAGGTAGCGAGATCGATGCTTGCATTCTCCAAACAATCTTTTGTCTGTCCATTCAAGAACTTTTCTTTGATATTAAGACTGGTGACATTTACAATCAGGTTTATTGATTATACCAAAGGCCTTTAAAATCTCAGCTGGTAGGCAGATGACCACCGCAGCAAAATAACCAAGCCTAGGTTGAGGATTTGATATAGCTTTGAACATATCATTTATTTACTTTGAAAGTAGGGGAGAAAATCTCGATTAACATTGAACACTTTTCAGAGGTTTGATTTGTATGATATAATAGTGGTTTTACTGCATCCTTCAATTCAACACTTTTCCCATTTATAAGTCAATTATGTCACTCTTTATTTGAAGTTCTACCTGGAAAAATACATTCGAAAAGAAATTTGGAAGAATCAGCTATACTGTCAAACTTCATTTTTTCACCAGAAATTGAAACATTTGTTATGGAAAGAGAATGTATGATTATTACAGACATTTACCCTTGATAAGTAGGCTTATTTTTTCAATATTATAGAAAATCTTTAAAAACCCGGGAAAAAAGATTAGAAATGACAGAGAAATCGAAACAATCAAATATGTTGAGATATTGTACTCCAGAGATCATTTCAATTCTATCAGTGAGAAGGCATGGGGAATTAGCTCAAATGGTAGAGCGCTCGCTTTGCATGTGAGAGGTAGCGAGATCGATGCTTGCATTCTCCAAACAATCTTTTGTCTGTCCATTCAAGAACTTTTCTTTGATATTAAGACTGGTGACATTTACAATCAGGTTTATTGATTATACCAAAGGCCTTTAAAATCTCAGCTGGTAGGCAGATGACCACCGCAGCAAAATAACCAAGCCTAGGTTGAGGATTTGATATAGCTTTGAACATATCATTTATTTACTTTGAAAGTAAGGGAGAAAATCTCGATTAACATTGAACACTTTTCAGAGGTTTGATTTGTATGATATAATAGTGGTTTTACTGCATCCTTCAATTCAACACTTTTCCCATTTATAAGTCAATTATGTCACTCTTTATTTGAAGTTCTACCTGGAAAAATACATTCGAAAAGAAATTTGGAAGAATCAGCTATACTGTCAAACTTCATTTTTTCACCAGAAATTGAAACATTTGTTATGGAAAGAGAATGTATGATTATTACAGACATTTACCCTTGATAAGTAGGCTTATTTTTTCAATATTATAGAAAATCTTTAAAAACCCGGGAAAAAAGATTAGAAATGACAGAGAAATCGAAACAATCAAATATGTTGAGATATTGTACTCCAGAGATCATTTCAATTCTATCAGTGAGAAGGCATGGGGAATTAGCTCAAATGGTAGAGCGCTCGCTTTGCATGTGAGAGGTAGCGAGATCGATGCTTGCATTCTCCAAACAATCTTTTGTCTGTCCATTCAAGAACTTTTCTTTGATATTAAGACTGGTGACATTTACAATCAGGTTTATTGATTATACCAAAGGCCTTTAAAATCTCAGCTGGTAGGCAGATGACCACCGCAGCAAAATAACCAAGCCTAGGTTGAGGATTTGATATAGCTTTGAACATATCATTTATTTACTTTGAAAGTAAGGGAGAAAATCTCGATTAACATTGAACACTTTTCAGAGGTTTGATTTGTATGATATAATAGTGGTTTTACTGCATCCTTCAATTCAACACTTTTCCCATTTATAAGTCAATTATGTCACTCTTTATTTGAAGTTCTACCTGGAAAAATACATTCGAAAAGAAATTTGGAAGAATCAGCTATACTGTCAAACTTCATTTTTTCACCAGAAATTTAAACATTTGTTATGGAAAGAGAATGTATGATTATTACAGACATTTACCCTTGATAAGTAGGCTTATTTTTTCAATATTATAGAAAATCTTTAAAAACCCGGGAAAAAAGATTAGAAATGACAGAGAAATCGAAACAATCAAATATGTTGAGATATTGTACTCCAGAGATCATTTCAATTCTATCAGTGAGAAGGCATGGGGAATTAGCTCAAATGGTAGAGCGCTCGCTTTGCATGTGAGAAGTAGCGAGATCGATGCTTGCATTCTCCAAACAATCTTTTGTCTGTCCATTCAAGAACTTTTCTTTGATATTAAGACTGGTGACATTTACAATCAGGTTTATTGATTATACCAAAGGCCTTTAAAATCTCAGCTGGTAGGCAGATGACCACCGCAGCAAAATAACCAAGCCTAGGTTGAGGATTTGATATAGCTTTGAACATATCATTTATTTACTTTGAAAGTAAGGGAGAAAATCTCGATTAACATTGAACACTTTTCAGAGGTTTGATTTGTATGATATAATAGTGGTTTTACTGCATCCTTCAATTCAACACTTTTCCCATTTATAAGTCAATTATGTCACTCTTTATTTGAAGTTCTACCTGGAAAAATACATTCGAAAAGAAATTTGGAAGAATCAGCTATACTGTCAAACTTCATTTTTTCACCAGAAATTTAAACATTTGTTATGGAAAGAGAATGTATGATTATTACAGACATTTACCCTTGATAAGTAGGCTTATTTTTTCAATATTATAGAAAATCTTTAAAAACCCGGGAAAAAAGATTAGAAATGACAGAGAAATCGAAACAATCAAATATGTTGAGATATTGTACTCCAGAGATCATTTCAATTCTATCAGTGAGAAGGCATGGGGAATTAGCTCAAATGGTAGAGCGCTCGCTTTGCATGTGAGAGGTAGCGAGATCGATGCTTGCATTCTCCAAACAATCTTTTGTCTGTCCATTCAAGAACTTTTCTTTGATATTAAGACTGGTGACATTTACAATCAGGTTTATTGATTATACCAAAGGCCTTTAAAATCTCAGCTGGTAGGCAGATGACCACCGCAGCAAAATAACCAAGCCTAGGTTGAGGATTTGATATAGCTTTGAACATATCATTTATTTACTTTGAAAGTAAGGGAGAAAATCTCGATTAACATTGAACACTTTTCAGAGGTTTGATTTGTATGATATAATAGTGGTTTTACTGCATCCTTCAATTCAACACTTTTCCCATTTATAAGTCAATTATGTCACTCTTTATTTGAAGTTCTACCTGGAAAAATACATTCGAAAAGAAATTTGGAAGAATCAGCTATACTGTCAAACTTCATTTTATCACCAGAAATTTAAACATTTGTTATGGAAAGAGAATGTATGATTATTACAGACATTTACCCTTGATAAGTAGGCTTATTTTTTCAATATTATAGAAAATCTTTAAAAACCCGGGAAAAAAGATTAGAAATGACAGAGAAATCGAAACAATCAAATATGTTGAGATATTGTACTCCAGAGATCATTTCAATTCTATCAGTGAGAAGGCATGGGGAATTAGCTCAAATGGTAGAGCGCTCGCTTTGCATGTGAGAAGTAGCGAGATCGATGCTTGCATTCTCCAAACAATCTTTTGTCTGTCCATTCAAGAACTTTTCTTTGATATTAAGACTGGTGACATTTACAATCAGGTTTATTGATTATACCAAAGGCCTTTAAAATCTCAGCTGGTAGGCAGATGACCACCGCAGCAAAATAACCAAGCCTAGGTTGAGGATTTGATATAGCTTTGAACATATCATTTATTTACTTTGAAAGTAAGGGAGAAAATCTCGATTAACATTGAACACTTTTCAGAGGTTTGATTTGTATGATATAATAGTGGTTTTACTGCATCCTTCAATTCAACACTTTTCCCATTTATAAGTCAATTATGTCACTCTTTATTTGAAGTTCTACCTGGAAAAATACATTCGAAAAGAAATTTGGAAGAATCAGCTATACTGTCAAACTTCATTTTTTCACCAGAAATTGAAACATTTGTTATGGAAAGAGAATGTATGATTATTACAGACATTTACCCTTGATAAGTAGGCTTATTTTTTCAATATTATAGAAAATCTTTAAAAACCCGGGAAAAAAGATTAGAAATGACAGAGAAATCGAAACAATCAAATATGTTGAGATATTGTACTCCAGAGATCATTTCAATTCTATCAGTGAGAAGGCATGGGGAATTAGCTCAAATGGTAGAGCGCTCGCTTTGCATGTGAGAGGTAGCGAGATCGATGCTTGCATTCTCCAAACAATCTTTTGTCTGTCCATTCAAGAACTTTTCTTTGATATTAAGACTGGTGACATTTACAATCAGGTTTATTGATTATACCAAAGGCCTTTAAAATCTCAGCTGGTAGGCAGATGACCACCGCAGCAAAATAACCAAGCCTAGGTTGAGGATTTGATATAGCTTTGAACATATCATTTATTTACTTTGAAAGTAAGGGAGAAAATCTCGATTAACATTGAACACTTTTCAGAGGTTTGATTTGTATGATATAATAGTGGTTTTACTGCATCCTTCAATTCAACACTTTTCCCATTTATAAGTCAATTATGTCACTCTTTATTTGAAGTTCTACCTGGAAAAATACATTCGAAAAGAAATTTGGAAGAATCAGCTATACTGTCAAACTTCATTTTTTCACCAGAAATTTAAACATTTGTTATGGAAAGAGAATGTATGATTATTACAGACATTTACCCTTGATAAGTAGGCTTATTTTTTCAATATTATAGAAAATCTTTAAAAACCCGGGAAAAAAGATTAGAAATGACAGAGAAATCGAAACAATCAAATATGTTGAGATATTGTACTCCAGAGATCATTTCAATTCTATCAGTGAGAAGGCATGGGGAATTAGCTCAAATGGTAGAGCGCTCGCTTTGCATGTGAGAGGTAGCGAGATCGATGCTTGCATTCTCCAAACAATCTTTTGTCTGTCCATTCAAGAACTTTTCTTTGATATTAAGACTGGTGACATTTACAATCAGGTTTATTGATTATACCAAAGGCCTTTAAAATCTCAGCTGGTAGGCAGATGACCACCGCAGCAAAATAACCAAGCCTAGGTTGAGGATTTGATATAGCTTTGAACATATCATTTATTTACTTTGAAAGTAAGGGAGAAAATCTCGATTAACATTGAACACTTTTCAGAGGTTTGATTTGTATGATATAATAGTGGTTTTACTGCATCCTTCAATTCAACACTTTTCCCATTTATAAGTCAATTATGTCACTCTTTATTTGAAGTTCTACCTGGAAAAATACATTCGAAAAGAAATTTGGAAGAATCAGCTATACTGTCAAACTTCATTTTATCACCAGAAATTTAAACATTTGTTATGGAAAGAGAATGTATGATTATTACAGACATTTACCCTTGATAAGTAGGCTTATTTTTTCAATATTATAGAAAATCTTTAAAAACCCGGGAAAAAAGATTAGAAATGACAGAGAAATCGAAACAATCAAATATGTTGAGATATTGTACTCCAGAGATCATTTCAATTCTATCAGTGAGAAGGCATGGGGAATTAGCTCAAATGGTAGAGCGCTCGCTTTGCATGTGAGAGGTAGCGAGATCGATGCTTGCATTCTCCAAACAATCTTTTGTCTGTCCATTCAAGAACTTTTCTTTGATATTAAGACTGGTGACATTTACAATCAGGTTTATTGATTATACCAAAGGCCTTTAAAATCTCAGCTGGTAGGCAGATGACCACCGCAGCAAAATAACCAAGCCTAGGTTGAGGATTTGATATAGCTTTGAACATATCATTTATTTACTTTGAAAGTAAGGGAGAAAATCTCGATTAACATTGAACACTTTTCAGAGGTTTGATTTGTATGATATAATAGTGGTTTTACTGCATCCTTCAATTCAACACTTTTCCCATTTATAAGTCAATTATGTCACTCTTTATTTGAAGTTCTACCTGGAAAAATACATTCGAAAAGAAATTTGGAAGAATCAGCTATACTGTCAAACTTCATTTTTTCACCAGAAATTTAAACATTTGTTATGGAAAGATAATGTATGATTATTACAGACATTTACCCTTGATAAGTAGGCTTATTTTTTCAATATTATAGAAAATCTTTAAAAACCCGGGAAAAAAGATTAGAAATGACAGAGAAATCGAAACAATCAAATATGTTGAGATATTGTACTCCAGAGATCATTTCAATTCTATCAGTGAGAAGGCATGGGGAATTAGCTCAAATGGTAGAGCGCTCGCTTTGCATGTGAGAGGTAGCGAGATCGATGCTTGCATTCTCCAAACAATCTTTTGTCTGTCCATTCAAGAACTTTTCTTTGATATTAAGACTGGTGACATTTACAATCAGGTTTATTGATTATACCAAAGGCCTTTAAAATCTCAGCTGGTAGGCAGATGACCACCGCAGCAAAATAACCAAGCCTAGGTTGAGGATTTGATATAGCTTTGAACATATCATTTATTTACTTTGAAAGTAAGGGAGAAAATCTCGATTAACATTGAACACTTTTCAGAGGTTTGATTTGTATGATATAATAGTGGTTTTACTGCATCCTTCAATTCAACACTTTTCCCATTTATAAGTCAATTATGTCACTCTTTATTTGAAGTTCTACCTGGAAAAATACATTTGAAAAGAAATTTGGAAGAATCAGCTATACTGTCAAACTTCATTTTTTCACCAGAAATTTAAACATTTGTTATGGAAAGAGAATGTATGATTATTACAGACATTTACCCTTGATAAGTAGGCTTATTTTTTCAATATTATAGAAAATCTTTAAAAACCCGGGAAAAAAGATTAGAAATGACAGAGAAATCGAAACAATCAAATATGTTGAGATATTGTACTCCAGAGATCATTGCAATTCTATCAGTGAGAAGGCATGGGGAATTAGCTCAAATGGTAGAGCGCTCGCTTAGCATGTGAGAGGTAGTGAGATCGATGCTTGCATTCTCCAATCATTTTTGTCTTTCCATTCAAGAACTTTTCTTTGATATTAAGACTGGTGACATTTACAATCAGGTTTATTGATTATACCAAAGGCCTTTAAAATCTCAGCTGGTAGGCAGATGACCACCGCAGCAAAATAACCAAGCCTAGGTTGAGGATTTGATATAGCTTTGAACATATCATTTATTTACTTTGAAAGTAGGGGAGAAAATCTCGATTAACATTGAACACTTTTCAGAGGTTTGATTTGTATGATATAATAGTGGTTTTACTGCATCCTTCAATTCAACACTTTTCCCATTTATAAGTCAATTATGTCACTCTTTATTTGAAGTTCTACCTGGAAAAATACATTCGAAAAGAAATTTGGAAGAATCAGCTATACTGTCAAACTTCATTTTTTCACCAGAAATTGAAACATTTGTTATGGAAAGAGAATGTATGATTATTACAGACATTTACCCTTGATAAGTAGGCTTATTTTTTCAATATTATAGAAAATCTTTAAAAACCCGGGAAAAAAGATTAGAAATGACAGAGAAATCGAAACAATCAAATATGTTGAGATATTGTACTCCAGAGATCATTTCAATTCTATCAGTGAGAAGGCATGGGGAATTAGCTCAAATGGTAGAGCGCTCGCTTTGCATGTGAGAGGTAGCGAGATCGATGCTTGCATTCTCCAAACAATCTTTTGTCTGTCCATTCAAGAACTTTTCTTTGATATTAAGACTGGTGACATTTACAATCAGGTTTATTGATTATACCAAAGGCCTTTAAAATCTCAGCTGGTAGGCAGATGACCACCGCAGCAAAATAACCAAGCCTAGGTTGAGGATTTGATATAGCTTTGAACATATCATTTATTTACTTTGAAAGTAAGGGAGAAAATCTCGATTAACATTGAACACTTTTCAGAGGTTTGATTTGTATGATATAATAGTGGTTTTACTGCATCCTTCAATTCAACACTTTTCCCATTTATAAGTCAATTATGTCACTCTTTATTTGAAGTTCTACCTGGAAAAATACATTCGAAAAGAAATTTGGAAGAATCAGCTATACTGTCAAACTTCATTTTTTCACCAGAAATTTAAACATTTGTTATGGAAAGAGAATGTATGATTATTACAGACATTTACCCTTGATAAGTAGGCTTATTTTTTCAATATTATAGAAAATCTTTAAAAACCCGGGAAAAAAGATTAGAAATGACAGAGAAATCGAAACAATCAAATATGTTGAGATATTGTACTCCAGAGATCATTTCAATTCTATCAGTGAGAAGGCATGGGGAATTAGCTCAAATGGTAGAGCGCTCGCTTTGCATGTGAGAGGTAGCGAGATCGATGCTTGCATTCTCCAAACAATCTTTTGTCTGTCCATTCAAGAACTTTTCTTTGATATTAAGACTGGTGACATTTACAATCAGGTTTATTGATTATACCAAAGGCCTTTAAAATCTCAGCTGGTAGGCAGATGACCACCGCAGCAAAATAACCAAGCCTAGGTTGAGGATTTGATATAGCTTTGAACATATCATTTATTTACTTTGAAAGTAAGGGAGAAAATCTCGATTAACATTGAACACTTTTCAGAGGTTTGATTTGTATGATATAATAGTGGTTTTACTGCATCCTTCAATTCAACACTTTTCCTATTTATAAGTCAATTATGTCACTCTTTATTTGAAGTTCTACCTGGAAAAATACATTCGAAAAGAAATTTGGAAGAATCAGCTATACTGTCAAACTTCATTTTTTCACCAGAAATTTAAACATTTGTTATGGAAAGAGAATGTATGATTATTACAGACATTTACCCTTGATAAGTAGGCTTATTTTTTCAATATTATAGAAAATCTTTAAAAACCCGGGAAAAAAGATTAGAAATGACAGAGAAATCGAAACAATCAAATATGTTGAGATATTGTACTCCAGAGATCATTTCAATTCTATCAGTGAGAAGGCATGGGGAATTAGCTCAAATGGTAGAGCGCTCGCTTTGCATGTGAGAGGTAGCGAGATCGATGCTTGCATTCTCCAAACAATCTTTTGTCTGTCCATTCAAGAACTTTTCTTTGATATTAAGACTGGTGACATTTACAATCAGGTTTATTGATTATACCAAAGGCCTTTAAAATCTCAGCTGGTAGGCAGATGACCACCGCAGCAAAATAACCAAGCCTAGGTTGAGGATTTGATATAGCTTTGAACATATCATTTATTTACTTTGAAAGTAAGGGAGAAAATCTCGATTAACATTGAACACTTTTCAGAGGTTTGATTTGTATGATATAATAGTGGTTTTACTGCATCCTTCAATTCAACACTTTTCCCATTTATAAGTCAATTATGTCACTCTTTATTTGAAGTTCTACCTGGAAAAATACATTCGAAAAGAAATTTGGAAGAATCAGCTATACTGTCAAACTTCATTTTTTCACCAGAAATTGAAACATTTGTTATGGAAAGAGAATGTATGATTATTACAGACATTTACCCTTGATAAGTAGGCTTATTTTTTCAATATTATAGAAAATCTTTCAAAACCCGGGAAAAAAGATTAGAAATGACAGAGAAATCGAAACAATCAAATATGTTGAGATATTGTACTCCAGAGATCATTTCAATTCTATCAGTGAGAAGGCATGGGGAATTAGCTCAAATGGTAGAGCGCTCGCTTTGCATGTGAGAGGTAGCGAGATCGATGCTTGCATTCTCCAAACAATCTTTTGTCTGTCCATTCAAGAACTTTTCTTTGATATTAAGACTGGTGACATTTACAATCAGGTTTATTGATTATACCAAAGGCCTTTAAAATCTCAGCTGGTAGGCAGATGACCACCGCAGCAAAATAACCAAGCCTAGGTTGAGGATTTGATATAGCTTTGAACATATCATTTATTTACTTTGAAAGTAAGGGAGAAAATCTCGATTAACATTGAACACTTTTCAGAGGTTTGATTTGTATGATATAATAGTGGTTTTACTGCATCCTTCAATTCAACACTTTTCCCATTTATAAGTCAATTATGTCACTCTTTATTTGAAGTTCTACCTGGAAAAATA
This sequence comes from Mixophyes fleayi, assembly GCF_038048845.1. NCBI lineage: Eukaryota > Metazoa > Chordata > Amphibia > Anura > Limnodynastidae > Mixophyes > Mixophyes fleayi. The sequence goes on along the minus strand of NW_027446953.1, from coordinate 826,710 downwards.
CATTCGAAAAGAAATTTGGAAGAATCAGCTATACTGTCAAACTTCATTTTTTCACCAGAAATTGAAACATTTGTTATGGAAAGAGAATGTATGATTATTACAGACATTTACCCTTGATAAGTAGGCTTATTTTTTCAATATTATAGAAAATCTTTCAAAACTCGGGAAAAAAGATTAGAAATGACAGAGAAATCGAAACAATCAAATATGTTGAGATATTGTACTCCAGAGATCATTTCAATTCTATCAGTGAGAAGGCATGGGGAATTAGCTCAAATGGTAGAGCGCTCGCTTTGCATGTGAGAGGTAGCGAGATCGATGCTTGCATTCTCCAAACAATCTTTTGTCTGTCCATTCAAGAACTTTTCTTTGATATTAAGACTGGTGACATTTACAATCAGGTTTATTGATTATACCAAAGGCCTTTAAAATCTCAGCTGGTAGGCAGATGACCACCGCAGCAAAATAACCAAGCCTAGGTTGAGGATTTGATATAGCTTTGAACATATCATTTATTTACTTTGAAAGTAAGGGAGAAAATCTCGATTAACATTGAACACTTTTCAGAGGTTTGATTTGTATGATATAATAGTGGTTTTACTGCATCCTTCAATTCAACACTTTTCCCATTTATAAGTCAATTATGTCACTCTTTATTTGAAGTTCTACCTGGAAAAATACATTCGAAAAGAAATTTGGAAGAATCAGCTATACTGTCAAACTTCATTTTTTCACCAGAAATTTAAACATTTGTTATGGAAAGAGAATGTATGATTATTACAGACATTTACCCTTGATAAGTAGGCTTATTTTTTCAATATTATAGAAAATCTTTAAAAACCCGGGAAAAAAGATTAGAAATGACAGAGAAATCGAAACAATCAAATATGTTGAGATATTGTACTCCAGAGATCATTTCAATTCTATCAGTGAGAAGGCATGGGGAATTAGCTCAAATGGTAGAGCGCTCGCTTTGCATGTGAGAGGTAGCGAGATCGATGCTTGCATTCTCCAAACAATCTTTTGTCTGTCCATTCAAGAACTTTTCTTTGATATTAAGACTGGTGACATTTACAATCAGGTTTATTGATTATACCAAAGGCCTTTAAAATCTCAGCTGGTAGGCAGATGACCACCGCAGCAAAATAACCAAGCCTAGGTTGAGGATTTGATATAGCTTTGAACATATCATTTATTTACTTTGAAAGTAAGGGAGAAAATCTCGATTAACATTGAACACTTTTCAGAGGTTTGATTTGTATGATATAATAGTGGTTTTACTGCATCCTTCAATTCAACACTTTTCCCATTTATAAGTCAATTATGTCACTCTTTATTTGAAGTTCTACCTGGAAAAATACATTCGAAAAGAAATTTGGAAGAATCAGCTATACTGTCAAACTTCATTTTTTCACCAGAAATTTAAACATTTGTTATGGAAAGAGAATGTATGATTATTACAGACATTTACCCTTGATAAGTAGGCTTATTTTTTCAATATTATAGAAAATCTTTAAAAACCCGGGAAAAAAGATTAGAAATGACAGAGAAATCGAAACAATCAAATATGTTGAGATATTGTACTCCAGAGATCATTTCAATTCTATCAGTGAGAAGGCATGGGGAATTAGCTCAAATGGTAGAGCGCTCGCTTTGCATGTGAGAGGTAGCGAGATCGATGCTTGCATTCTCCAAACAATCTTTTGTCTGTCCATTCAAGAACTTTTCTTTGATATTAAGACTGGTGACATTTACAATCAGGTTTATTGATTATACCAAAGGCCTTTAAAATCTCAGCTGGTAGGCAGATGACCACCGCAGCAAAATAACCAAGCCTAGGTTGAGGATTTGATATAGCTTTGAACATATCATTTATTTACTTTGAAAGTAAGGGAGAAAATCTCGATTAACATTGAACACTTTTCAGAGGTTTGATTTGTATGATATAATAGTGGTTTTACTGCATCCTTCAATTCAACACTTTTCCCATTTATAAGTCAATTATGTCACTCTTTATTTGAAGTTCTACCTGGAAAAATACATTCGAAAAGAAATTTGGAAGAATCAGCTATACTGTCAAACTTCATTTTTTCACCAGAAATTTAAACATTTGTTATGGAAAGAGAATGTATGATTATTACAGACATTTACCCTTGATAAGTAGGCTTATTTTTTCAATATTATAGAAAATCTTTAAAAACCCGGGAAAAAAGATTAGAAATGACAGAGAAATCGAAACAATCAAATATGTTGAGATATTGTACTCCAGAGATCATTTCAATTCTATCAGTGAGAAGGCATGGGGAATTAGCTCAAATGGTAGAGCGCTCGCTTTGCATGTGAGAGGTAGCGAGATCGATGCTTGCATTCTCCAAACAATCTTTTGTCTGTCCATTCAAGAACTTTTCTTTGATATTAAGACTGGTGACATTTACAATCAGGTTTATTGATTATACCAAAGGTCTTTAAAATCTCAGCTGGTAGGCAGATGACCACCGCAGCAAAATAACCAAGCCTAGGTTGAGGATTTGATATAGCTTTGAACATATCATTTATTTACTTTGAAAGTAAGGGAGAAAATCTCGATTAACATTGAACACTTTTCAGAGGTTTGATTTGTATGATATAATAGTGGTTTTACTGCATCCTTCAATTCAACACTTTTCCCATTTATAAGTCAATTATGTCACTCTTTATTTGAAGTTCTACCTGGAAAAATACATTCGAAAAGAAATTTGGAAGAATCAGCTATACTGTCAAACTTCATTTTTTCACCAGAAATTTAAACATTTGTTATGGAAAGAGAATGTATGATTATTACAGACATTTACCCTTGATAAGTAGGCTTATTTTTTCAATATTATAGAAAATCTTTAAAAACCCGGGAAAAAAGATTAGAAATGACAGAGAAATCGAAACAATCAAATATGTTGAGATATTGTACTCCAGAGATCATTTCAATTCTATCAGTGAGAAGGCATGGGGAATTAGCTCAAATGGTAGAGCGCTCGCTTTGCATGTGAGAGGTAGCGAGATCGATGCTTGCATTCTCCAAACAATCTTTTGTCTGTCCATTCAAGAACTTTTCTTTGATATTAAGACTGGTGACATTTACAATCAGGTTTATTGATTATACCAAAGGTCTTTAAAATCTCAGCTGGTAGGCAGATGACCACCGCAGCAAAATAACCAAGCCTAGGTTGAGGATTTGATATAGCTTTGAACATATCATTTATTTACTTTGAAAGTAAGGGAGAAAATCTCGATTAACATTGAACACTTTTCAGAGGTTTGATTTGTATGATATAATAGTGGTTTTACTGCATCCTTCAATTCAACACTTTTCCCATTTATAAGTCAATTATGTCACTCTTTATTTGAAGTTCTACCTGGAAAAATACATTCGAAAAGAAATTTGGAAGAATCAGCTATACTGTCAAACTTCATTTTTTCACCAGAAATTTAAACATTTGTTATGGAAAGAGAATGTATGATTATTACAGACATTTACCCTTGATAAGTAGGCTTATTTTTTCAATATTATAGAAAATCTTTCAAAACCCGGGAAAAAAGATTAGAAATGACAGAGAAATCGAAACAATCAAATATGTTGAGATATTGTACTCCAGAGATCATTTCAATTCTATCAGTGAGAAGGCATGGGGAATTAGCTCAAATGGTAGAGCGCTCGCTTTGCATGTGAGAGGTAGCGAGATCGATGCTTGCATTCTCCAAACAATCTTTTGTCTGTCCATTCAAGAACTTTTCTTTGATATTAAGACTGGTGACATTTACAATCAGGTTTATTGATTATACCAAAGGCCTTTAAAATCTCAGCTGGTAGGCAGATGACCACCGCAGCAAAATAACCAAGCCTAGGTTGAGGATTTGATATAGCTTTGAACATATCATTTATTTACTTTGAAAGTAAGGGAGAAAATCTCGATTAACATTGAACACTTTTCAGAGGTTTGATTTGTATGATATAATAGTGGTTTTACTGCATCCTTCAATTCAACACTTTTCCCATTTATAAGTCAATTATGTCACTCTTTATTTGAAGTTCTACCTGGAAAAATACATTCGAAAAGAAATTTGGAAGAATCAGCTATACTGTCAAACTTCATTTTTTCACCAGAAATTGAAACATTTGTTATGGAAAGAGAATGTATGATTATTACAGACATTTACCCTTGATAAGTAGGCTTATTTTTTCAATATTATAGAAAATCTTTCAAAACCCGGGAAAAAAGATTAGAAATGACAGAGAAATCGAAACAATCAAATATGTTGAGATATTGTACTCCAGAGATCATTTCAATTCTATCAGTGAGAAGGCATGGGGAATTAGCTCAAATGGTAGAGCGCTCGCTTTGCATGTGAGAGGTAGCGAGATCGATGCTTGCATTCTCCAAACAATCTTTTGTCTGTCCATTCAAGAACTTTTCTTTGATATTAAGACTGGTGACATTTACAATCAGGTTTATTGATTATACCAAAGGCCTTTAAAATCTCAGCTGGTAGGCAGATGACCACCGCAGCAAAATAACCAAGCCTAGGTTGAGGATTTGATATAGCTTTGAACATATCATTTATTTACTTTGAAAGTAAGGGAGAAAATCTCGATTAACATTGAACACTTTTCAGAGGTTTGATTTGTATGATATAATAGTGGTTTTACTGCATCCTTCAATTCAACACTTTTCCCATTTATAAGTCAATTATGTCACTCTTTATTTGAAGTTCTACCTGGAAAAATACATTCGAAAAGAAATTTGGAAGAATCAGCTATACTGTCAAACTTCATTTTTTCACCAGAAATTTAAACATTTGTTATGGAAAGAGAATGTATGATTATTACAGACATTTACCCTTGATAAGTAGGCTTATTTTTTCAATATTATAGAAAATCTTTAAAAACCCGGGAAAAAAGATTAGAAATGACAGAGAAATCGAAACAATCAAATATGTTGAGATATTGTACTCCAGAGATCATTTCAATTCTATCAGTGAGAAGGCATGGGGAATTAGCTCAAATGGTAGAGCGCTCGCTTTGCATGTGAGAGGTAGCGAGATCGATGCTTGCATTCTCCAAACAATCTTTTGTCTGTCCATTCAAGAACTTTTCTTTGATATTAAGACTGGTGACATTTACAATCAGGTTTATTGATTATACCAAAGGCCTTTAAAATCTCAGCTGGTAGGCAGATGACCACCGCAGCAAAATAACCAAGCCTAGGTTGAGGATTTGATATAGCTTTGAACATATCATTTATTTACTTTGAAAGTAAGGGAGAAAATCTCGATTAACATTGAACACTTTTCAGAGGTTTGATTTGTATGATATAATAGTGGTTTTACTGCATCCTTCAATTCAACACTTTTCCCATTTATAAGTCAATTATGTCACTCTTTATTTGAAGTTCTACCTGGAAAAATACATTCGAAAAGAAATTTGGAAGAATCAGCTATACTGTCAAACTTCATTTTTTCACCAGAAATTTAAACATTTGTTATGGAAAGAGAATGTATGATTATTACAGACATTTACCCTTGATAAGTAGGCTTATTTTTTCAATATTATAGAAAATCTTTAAAAACCCGGGAAAAAAGATTAGAAATGACAGAGAAATCGAAACAATCAAATATGTTGAGATATTGTACTCCAGAGATCATTTCAATTCTATCAGTGAGAAGGCATGGGGAATTAGCTCAAATGGTAGAGCGCTCGCTTTGCATGTGAGAGGTAGCGAGATCGATGCTTGCATTCTCCAAACAATCTTTTGTCTGTCCATTCAAGAACTTTTCTTTGATATTAAGACTGGTGACATTTACAATCAGGTTTATTGATTATACCAAAGGCCTTTAAAATCTCAGCTGGTAGGCAGATGACCACCGCAGCAAAATAACCAAGCCTAGGTTGAGGATTTGATATAGCTTTGAACATATCATTTATTTACTTTGAAAGTAAGGGAGAAAATCTCGATTAACATTGAACACTTTTCAGAGGTTTGATTTGTATGATATAATAGTGGTTTTACTGCATCCTTCAATTCAACACTTTTCCCATTTATAAGTCAATTATGTCACTCTTTATTTGAAGTTCTACCTGGAAAAATACATTCGAAAAGAAATTTGGAAGAATCAGCTATACTGTCAAACTTCATTTTTTCACCAGAAATTTAAACATTTGTTATGGAAAGAGAATGTATGATTATTACAGACATTTACCCTTGATAAGTAGGCTTATTTTTTCAATATTATAGAAAATCTTTAAAAACCCGGGAAAAAAGATTAGAAATGACAGAGAAATCGAAACAATCAAATATGTTGAGATATTGTACTCCAGAGATCATTTCAATTCTATCAGTGAGAAGGCATGGGGAATTAGCTCAAATGGTAGAGCGCTCGCTTTGCATGTGAGAGGTAGCGAGATCGATGCTTGCATTCTCCAAACAATCTTTTGTCTGTCCATTCAAGAACTTTTCTTTGATATTAAGACTGGTGACATTTACAATCAGGTTTATTGATTATACCAAAGGCCTTTAAAATCTCAGCTGGTAGGCAGATGACCACCGCAGCAAAATAACCAAGCCTAGGTTGAGGATTTGATATAGCTTTGAACATATCATTTATTTACTTTGAAAGTAAGGGAGAAAATCTCGATTAACATTGAACACTTTTCAGAGGTTTGATTTGTATGATATAATAGTGGTTTTACTGCATCCTTCAATTCAACACTTTTCCCATTTATAAGTCAATTATGTCACTCTTTATTTGAAGTTCTACCTGGAAAAATACATTCGAAAAGAAATTTGGAAGAATCAGCTATACTGTCAAACTTCATTTTTTCACCAGAAATTTAAACATTTGTTATGGAAAGAGAATGTATGATTATTACAGACATTTACCCTTGATAAGTAGGCTTATTTTTTCAATATTATAGAAAATCTTTAAAAACCCGGGAAAAAAGATTAGAAATGACAGAGAAATCGAAACAATCAAATATGTTGAGATATTGTACTCCAGAGATCATTTCAATTCTATCAGTGAGAAGGCATGGGGAATTAGCTCAAATGGTAGAGCGCTCGCTTTGCATGTGAGAGGTAGCAAGATCGATGCTTGCATTCTCCAAACAATCTTTTGTCTGTCCATTCAAGAACTTTTCTTTGATATTAAGACTGGTGACATTTACAATCAGGTTTATTGATTATACCAAAGGCCTTTAAAATCTCAGCTGGTAGGCAGATGACCACCGCAGCAAAATAACCAAGCCTAGGTTGAGGATTTGATATAGCTTTGAACATATCATTTATTTACTTTGAAAGTAAGGGAGAAAATCTCGATTAACATTGAACACTTTTCAGAGGTTTGATTTGTATGATATAATAGTGGTTTTACTGCATCCTTCAATTCAACACTTTTCCCATTTATAAGTCAATTATGTCACTCTTTATTTGAAGTTCTACCTGGAAAAATACATTCGAAAAGAAATTTGGAAGAATCAGCTATACTGTCAAACTTCATTTTTTCACCAGAAATTTAAACATTTGTTATGGAAAGAGAATGTATGATTATTACAGACATTTACCCTTGATAAGTAGGCTTATTTTTTCAATATTATAGAAAATCTTTAAAAACCCGGGAAAAAAGATTAGAAATGACAGAGAAATCGAAACAATCAAATATGTTGAGATATTGTACTCCAGAGATCATTTCAATTCTATCAGTGAGAAGGCATGGGGAATTAGCTCAAATGGTAGAGCGCTCGCTTTGCATGTGAGAGGTAGCGAGATCGATGCTTGCATTCTCCAAACAATCTTTTGTCTGTCCATTCAAGAACTTTTCTTTGATATTAAGACTGGTGACATTTACAATCAGGTTTATTGATTATACCAAAGGCCTTTAAAATCTCAGCTGGTAGGCAGATGACCACCGCAGCAAAATAACCAAGCCTAGGTTGAGGATTTGATATAGCTTTGAACATATCATTTATTTACTTTGAAAGTAAGGGAGAAAATCTCGATTAACATTGAACACTTTTCAGAGGTTTGATTTGTATGATATAATAGTGGTTTTACTGCATCCTTCAATTCAACACTTTTCCCATTTATAAGTCAATTATGTCACTCTTTATTTGAAGTTCTACCTGGAAAAATACATTCGAAAAGAAATTTGGAAGAATCAGCTATACTGTCAAACTTCATTTTTTCACCAGAAATTTAAACATTTGTTATGGAAAGAGAATGTATGATTATTACAGACATTTACCCTTGATAAGTAGGCTTATTTTTTCAATATTATAGAAAATCTTTAAAAACCCGGGAAAAAAGATTAGAAATGACAGAGAAATCGAAACAATCAAATATGTTGAGATATTGTACTCCAGAGATCATTTCAATTCTATCAGTGAGAAGGCATGGGGAATTAGCTCAAATGGTAGAGCGCTCGCTTTGCATGTGAGAGGTAGCGAGATCGATGCTTGCATTCTCCAAACAATCTTTTGTCTGTCCATTCAAGAACTTTTCTTTGATATTAAGACTGGTGACATTTACAATCAGGTTTATTGATTATACCAAAGGCCTTTAAAATCTCAGCTGGTAGGCAGATGACCACCGCAGCAAAATAACCAAGCCTAGGTTGAGGATTTGATATAGCTTTGAACATATCATTTATTTACTTTGAAAGTAAGGGAGAAAATCTCGATTAACATTGAACACTTTTCAGAGGTTTGATTTGTATGATATAATAGTGGTTTTACTGCATCCTTCAATTCAACACTTTTCCCATTTATAAGTCAATTATGTCACTCTTTATTTGAAGTTCTACCTGGAAAAATACATTCGAAAAGAAATTTGGAAGAATCAGCTATACTGTCAAACTTCATTTTTTCACCAGAAATTGAAACATTTGTTATGGAAAGAGAATGTATGATTATTACAGACATTTACCCTTGATAAGTAGGCTTATTTTTTCAATATTATAGAAAATCTTTCAAAACCCGGGAAAAAAGATTAGAAATGACAGAGAAATCGAAACAATCAAATATGTTGAGATATTGTACTCCAGAGATCATTTCAATTCTATCAGTGAGAAGGCATGGGGAATTAGCTCAAATGGTAGAGCGCTCGCTTTGCATGTGAGAGGTAGCGAGATCGATGCTTGCATTCTCCAAACAATCTTTTGTCTGTCCATTCAAGAACTTTTCTTTGATATTAAGACTGGTGACATTTACAATCAGGTTTATTGATTATACCAAAGGCCTTTAAAATCTCAGCTGGTAGGCAGATGACCACCGCAGCAAAATAACCAAGCCTAGGTTGAGGATTTGATATAGCTTTGAACATATCATTTATTTACTTTGAAAGTAGGGGAGAAAATCTCGATTAACATTGAACACTTTTCAGAGGTTTGATTTGTATGATATAATAGTGGTTTTACTGCATCCTTCAATTCAACACTTTTCCCATTTATAAGTCAATTATGTCACTCTTTATTTGAAGTTCTACCTGGAAAAATACATTCGAAAAGAAATTTGGAAGAATCAGCTATACTGTCAAACTTCATTTTTTCACCAGAAATTGAAACATTTGTTATGGAAAGAGAATGTATGATTATTACAGACATTTACCCTTGATAAGTAGGCTTATTTTTTCAATATTATAGAAAATCTTTCAAAACCCGGGAAAAAAGATTAGAAATGACAGAGAAATCGAAACAATCAAATATGTTGAGATATTGTACTCCAGAGATCATTTCATTTCTATCAGTGAGAAGGCATGGGGAATTAGCTCAAATGGTAGAGCGCTCACTTTGCATGTGAGAGGTAGCGAGATCGATGCTTGCATTCTCCAAACAATCTTTTGTCTGTCCATTCAAGAACTTTTCTTTGATATTAAGACTGGTGACATTTACAATCAGGTTTATTGATTATACCAAAGGCCTTTAAAATCTCAGCTGGTAGGCAGATGACCACCGCAGCAAAATAACCAAGCCTAGGTTGAGGATTTGATATAGCTTTGAACATATCATTTATTTACTTTGAAAGTAGGGGAGAAAATCTCGATTAACATTGAACACTTTTCAGAGGTTTGATTTGTATGATATAATAGTGGTTTTACTGCATCCTTCAATTCAACACTTTTCCCATTTATAAGTCAATTATGTCACTCTTTATTTGAAGTTCTACCTGGAAAAATACATTCGAAAAGAAATTTGGAAGAATCAGCTATACTGTCAAACTTCATTTTTTCACCAGAAATTGAAACATTTGTTATGGAAAGAGAATGTATGATTATTACAGACATTTACCCTTGATAAGTAGGCTTATTTTTTCAATATTATAGAAAATCTTTCAAAACCCGGGAAAAAAGATTAGAAATGACAGAGAAATCGAAACAATCAAATATGTTGAGATATTGTACTCCAGAGATCATTTCAATTCTATCAGTGAGAAGGCATGGGGAATTAGCTCAAATGGTAGAGCGCTCGCTTTGCATGTGAGAGGTAGCGAGATCGATGCTTGCATTCTCCAAACAATCTTTTGTCTGTCCATTCAAGAACTTTTCTTTGATATTAAGACTGGTGACATTTACAATCAGGTTTATTGATTATACCAAAGGCCTTTAAAATCTCAGCTGGTAGGCAGATGACCACCGCAGCAAAATAACCAAGCCTAGGTTGAGGATTTGATATAGCTTTGAACATATCATTTATTTACTTTGAAAGTAAGGGAGAAAATCTCGATTAACATTGAACACTTTTCAGAGGTTTGATTTGTATGATATAATAGTGGTTTTACTGCATCCTTCAATTCAACACTTTTCCCATTTATAAGTCAATTATGTCACTCTTTATTTGAAGTTCTACCTGGAAAAATACATTCGAAAAGAAATTTGGAAGAATCAGCTATACTGTCAAACTTCATTTTTTCACCAGAAATTTAAACATTTGTTATGGAAAGAGAATGTATGATTATTACAGACATTTACCCTTGATAAGTAGGCTTATTTTTTCAATATTATAGAAAATCTTTAAAAACCCGGGAAAAAAGATTAGAAATGACAGAGAAATCGAAACAATCAAATATGTTGAGATATTGTACTCCAGAGATCATTTCAATTCTATCAGTGAGAAGGCATGGGGAATTAGCTCAAATGGTAGAGCGCTCGCTTTGCATGTAAGAAGTAGCGAGATCGATACTTGCATTTTCCAAACAATCTTTTGTCTGTCCATTCAAGAACTTTTCTTTGATATTAAGACTGGTGACATTTACAATCAGGTTTATTGATTATACCAAAGGCCTTTAAAATCTCAGCTGGTAGGCAGATGACCACCGCAGCAAAATAACCAAGCCTAGGTTGAGGATTTGATATAGCTTTGAACATATCATTTATTTACTTTGAAAGTAGGGGAGAAAATCTCGATTAACATTGAACACTTTTCAGAGGTTTGATTTGTATGATATAATAGTGGTTTTACTGCATCCTTCAATTCAACACTTTTCCCATTTATAAGTCAATTATGTCACTCTTTATTTGAAGTTCTACCTGGAAAAATACATTCGAAAAGAAATTTGGAAGAATCAGCTATACTGTCAAACTTCATTTTTACACCAGAAATTGAAACATTTGTTATGGAAAGAGAATGTATGATTATTACAGACATTTACCCTTGATAAGTAGGCTTATTTTTTCAATATTATAGGAAATCTTTAAAAACCCGGTAAAAAAGATTAGAAATGACAGAGAAATCGAAACAATCAAATATGTTGAGACATTGTACTCCAGAGATCATTTCAATTCTATTAGTGAGAAGGCATGGGGAATTAGCTCAAATGGTAGAGCGCTCGCTTTGCATGTAAGAAGTAGCGAGATCGATACTCACATTTTCCAAACAATCTTTTGTCTGTCCATTCAAGAACTTTTCTTTGATATTAAGACTGGTGACATTTACAATCAGGTTTATTGATTATACCAAAGGCCTTTAAAATCTCAGCTGGTAGGCAGATGACCACCGCAGCAAAATAACCAAGCCTAGGTTGAGGATTTGATATAGCTTTGAACATATCATTTATTTACTTTGAAAGTAGGGGAGAAAATCTCGATTAACATTGAACACTTTTCAGAGGTTTGATTTGTATGATATAATAGTGGTTTTACTGCATCCTTCAATTCAACACTTTTCCCATTTATAAGTCAATTATGTCACTCTTTATTTGAAGTTCTACCTGGAAAAATACATTCGAAAAGAAATTTGGAAGAATCAGCTATACTGTCAAACTTCATTTTTTCACCAGAAATTGAAACATTTGTTATGGAAAGAGAATGTATGATTATTACAGACATTTACCCTTGATAAGTAGGCTTATTTTTTCAATATTATAGAAAATCTTTCAAAACCCGGGAAAAAAGATTAGAAATGACAGAGAAATCGAAACAATCAAATATGTTGAGATATTGTACTCCAGAGATCATTTCAATTCTATCAGTGAGAAGGCATGGGGAATTAGCTCAAATGGTAGAGCGCTCGCTTTGCATGTGAGAGGTAGCGAGATCGATGCTTGCATTCTCCAAACAATCTTTTGTCTGTCCATTCAAGAACTTTTCTTTGATATTAAGACTGGTGACATTTACAATCAGGTTTATTGATTATACCAAAGGCCTTTAAAATCTCAGCTGGTAGGCAGATGACCACCGCAGCAAAATAACCAAGCCTAGGTTGAGGATTTGATATAGCTTTGAACATATCATTTATTTACTTTGAAAGTAAGGGAGAAAATCTCGATTAACATTGAACACTTTTCAGAGGTTTGATTTGTATGATATAATAGTGGTTTTACTGCATCCTTCAATTCAACACTTTTCCCATTTATAAGTCAATTATGTCACTCTTTATTTGAAGTTCTACCTGGAAAAATACATTCGAAAAGAAATTTGGAAGAATCAGCTATACTGTCAAACTTCATTTTTTCACCAGAAATTTAAACATTTGTTATGGAAAGAGAATGTATGATTATTACAGACATTTACCCTTGATAAGTAGGCTTATTTTTTCAATATTATAGAAAATCTTTAAAAACCCGGGAAAAAAGATTAGAAATGACAGAGAAATCGAAACAATCAAATATGTTGAGATATTGTACTCCAGAGATCATTTCAATTCTATCAGTGAGAAGGCATGGGGAATTAGCTCAAATGGTAGAGCGCTCGCTTTGCATGTGAGAGGTAGCGAGATCGATGCTTGCATTCTCCAAACAATCTTTTGTCTGTCCATTCAAGAACTTTTCTTTGATATTAAGACTGGTGACATTTACAATCAGGTTTATTGATTATACCAAAGGCCTTTAAAATCTCAGCTGGTAGGCAGATGACCACCGCAGCAAAATAACCAAGCCTAGGTTGAGGATTTGATATAGCTTTGAACATATCATTTATTTACTTTGAAAGTAAGGGAGAAAATCTCGATTAACATTGAACACTTTTCAGAGGTTTGATTTGTATGATATAATAGTGGTTTTACTGCATCCTTCAATTCAACACTTTTCCCATTTATAAGTCAATTATGTCACTCTTTATTTGAAGTTCTACCTGGAAAAATACATTCGAAAAGAAATTTGGAAGAATCAGCTATACTGTCAAACTTCATTTTTACACCAGAAATTGAAACATTTGTTATGGAAAGAGAATGTATGATTATTACAGACATTTACCCTTGATAAGTAGGCTTATTTTTTCAATATTATAGGAAATCTTTAAAAACCCGGTAAAAAAGATTAGAAATGACAGAGAAATCGAAACAATCAAATATGTTGAGACATTGTACTCCAGAGATCATTTCAATTCTATTAGTGAGAAGGCATGGGGAATTAGCTCAAATGGTAGAGCGCTCACTTTGCATGTAAGAAGTAGCGAGATCGATACTCACATTTTCCAAACAATCTTTTGTCTGTCCATTCAAGAACTTTTCTTTGATATTAAGACTGGTGACATTTACAATCAGGTTTATTGATTATACCAAAGGCCTTTAAAATCTCAGCTGGTAGGCAGATGACCACCGCAGCAAAATAACCATGCCTAGGTTGAGGATTTGATATAGCTTTGAACATATCATTTATTTACTTTGAAAGTAGGGGAGAAAATCTCGATTAACATTGAACACTTTTCAGAGGTTTGATTTGTATGATATAATAGTGGTTTTACTGCATCCTTCAATTCAACACTTTTCCCATTTATAAGTCAATTATGTCACTCTTTATTTGAAGTTCTACCTGGAAAAATACATTCGAAAAGAAATTTGGAAGAATCAGCTATACTGTTAAACTTCATTTTTTCACCAGAAATTGAAACATTTGTTATGGAAAGAGAATGTATGATTATTACAGACATTTACCCTTGATAAGTAGGCTTATTTTTTCAATATTATAGAAAATCTTTCAAAACCCGGGAAAAAAGATTAGAAATGACAGAGAAATCGAAACAATCAAATATGTTGAGATATTGTACTCCAGAGATCATTTCAATTCTATCAGTGAGAAGGCATGGGGAATTAGCTCAAATGGTAGAGCGCTCGCTTTGCATGTGAGAGGTAGCGAGATCGATGCTTGCATTCTCCAAACAATCTTTTGTCTGTCCATTCAAGAACTTTTCTTTGATATTAAGACTGGTGACATTTACAATCAGGTTTATTGATTATACCAAAGGCCTTTAAAATCTCAGCTGGTAGGCAGATGACCACCGCAGCAAAATAACCAAGCCTAGGTTGAGGATTTGATATAGCTTTGAACATATCATTTATTTACTTTGAAAGTAAGGGAGAAAATCTCGATTAACATTGAACACTTTTCAGAGGTTTGATTTGTATGATATAATAGTGGTTTTACTGCATCCTTCAATTCAACACTTTTCCCATTTATAAGTCAATTATGTCACTCTTTATTTGAAGTTCTACCTGGAAAAATACATTCGAAAAGAAATTTGGAAGAATCAGCTATACTGTCAAACTTCATTTTTTCACCAGAAATTGAAACATTTGTTATGGAAAGAGAATGTATGATTATTACAGACATTTACCCTTGATAAGTAGGCTTATTTTTTCAATATTATAGAAAATCTTTAAAAACCCGGGAAAAAAGATTAGAAATGACAGAGAAATCGAAACAATCAAATATGTTGAGATATTGTACTCCAGAGATCATTTCAATTCTATCAGTGAGAAGGCATGGGGAATTAGCTCAAATGGTAGAGCGCTCGCTTTGCATGTGAGAGGTAGCGAGATCGATGCTTGCATTCTCCAAACAATCTTTTGTCTGTTCATTCAAGAACTTTTCTTTGATATTAAGACTGGTGACATTTACAATCAGGTTTATTGATTATACCAAAGGCCTTTAAAATCTCAGCTGGTAGGCAGATGACCACCGCAGCAAAATAACCAAGCCTAGGTTGAGGATTTGATATAGCTTTGAACATATCATTTATTTACTTTGAAAGTAAGGGAGAAAATCTCGATTAACATTGAACACTTTTCAGAGGTTTGATTTGTATGATATAATAGTGGTTTTACTGCATCCTTCAATTCAACACTTTTCCCATTTATAAGTCAATTATGTCACTCTTTATTTGAAGTTCTACCTGGAAAAATACATTCGAAAAGAAATTTGGAAGAATCAGCTATACTGTCAAACTTCATTTTTACACCAGAAATTGAAACATTTGTTATGGAAAGAGAATGTATGATTATTACAGACATTTACCCTTGATAAGTAGGCTTATTTTTTCAATATTATAGGAAATCTTTAAAAACCCGGTAAAAAAGATTAGAAATGACAGAGAAATCGAAACAATCAAATATGTTGAGACATTGTACTCCAGAGATCATTTCAATTCTATTAGTGAGAAGGCATGGGGAATTAGCTCAAATGGTAGAGCGCTCGCTTTGCATGTAAGAAGTAGCGAGATCGATACTCACATTTTCCAAACAATCTTTTGTCTGTCCATTCAAGAACTTTTCTTTGATATTAAGACTGGTGACATTTACAATCAGGTTTATTGATTATACCAAAGGCCTTTAAAATCTCAGCTGGTAGGCAGATGACCACCGCAGCAAAATAACCAAGCCTAGGTTGAGGATTTGATATAGCTTTGAACATATCATTTATTTATTTGAAAGTAGGGGAGAAAATCTCGATTAACATTGAACACTTTTCAGAGGTTTGATTTGTATGATATAATAGTGGTTTTACTGCATCCTTCAATTCAACACTTTTCCCATTTATAAGTCAATTATGTCACTCTTTATTTGAAGTTCTACCTGGAAAAATACATTCGAAAAGAAATTTGGAAGAATCAGCTATACTGTCAAACTTCATTTTTTCACCAGAAATTGAAACATTTGTTATGGAAAGAGAATGTATGATTATTACAGACATTTACCCTTGATAAGTAGGCTTATTTTTTCAATATTATAGAAAATCTTTCAAAACCCGGGAAAAAAGATTAGAAATGACAGAGAAATCGAAACAATCAAATATGTTGAGATATTGTACTCCAGAGATCATTTCAATTCTATCAGTGAGAAGGCATGGGGAATTAGCTCAAATGGTAGAGCGCTCGCTTTGCATGTGAGAGGTAGCGAGATCGATGCTTGCATTCTCCAAACAATCTTTTGTCTGTCCATTCAAGAACTTTTCTTTGATATTAAGACTGGTGACATTTACAATCAGGTTTATTGATTATACCAAAGGCCTTTAAAATCTCAGCTGGTAGGCAGATGACCACCGCAGCAAAATAACCAAGCCTAGGTTGAGGATTTGATATAGCTTTGAACATATCATTTATTTACTTTGAAAGTAAGGGAGAAAATCTCGATTAACATTGAACACTTTTCAGAGGTTTGATTTGTATGATATAATAGTGGTTTTACTGCATCCTTCAATTCAACACTTTTCCCATTTATAAGTCAATTATGTCACTCTTTATTTGAAGTTCTACCTGGAAAAATACATTCGAAAAGAAATTTGGAAGAATCAGCTATACTGTCAAACTTCATTTTTTCACCAGAAATTGAAACATTTGTTATGGAAAGAGAATGTATGATTATTACAGACATTTACCCTTGATAAGTAGGCTTATTTTTTCAATATTATAGAAAATCTTTAAAAACCCGGGAAAAAAGATTAGAAATGACAGAGAAATCGAAACAATCAAATATGTTGAGATATTGTACTCCAGAGATCATTTCAATTCTATCAGTGTGAAGGCATGGGGAATTAGCTCAAATGGTAGAGCGCTCGCTTTGCATGTGAGAGGTAGCGAGATCGATGCTTGCATTCTCCAAACAATCTTTTGTCTGTCCATTCAAGAACTTTTCTTTGATATTAAGACTGGTGACATTTACAATCAGGTTTATTGATTATACCAAAGGCCTTTAAAATCTCAGCTGGTAGGCAGATGACCACCGCAGCAAAATAACCAAGCCTAGGTTGAGGATTTGATATAGCTTTGAACATATCATTTATTTACTTTGAAAGTAAGGGAGAAAATCTCGATTAACATTGAACACTTTTCAGAGGTTTGATTTGTATGATATAATAGTGGTTTTACTGCATCCTTCAATTCAACACTTTTCCCATTTATAAGTCAATTATGTCACTCTTTATTTGAAGTTCTACCTGGAAAAATACATTCGAAAAGAAATTTGGAAGAATCAGCTATACTGTCAAACTTCATTTTTTCACCAGAAATTGAAACATTTGTTATGGAAAGAGAATGTATGATTATTACAGACATTTACCCTTGATAAGTAGGCTTATTTTTTCAATATTATAGAAAATCTTTCAAAACCCGGGAAAAAAGATTAGAAATGACAGAGAAATCGAAACAATCAAATATGTTGAGATATTGTACTCCAGAGATCATTTCAATTCTATCAGTGAGAAGGCATGGGGAATTAGCTCAAATGGTAGAGCGCTCGCTTTGCATGTGAGAGGTAGCGAGATCGATGCTTGCATTCTCCAAACAATCTTTTGTCTGTCCATTCAAGAACTTTTCTTTGATATTAAGACTGGTGACATTTACAATCAGGTTTATTGATTATACCAAAGGCCTTTAAAATCTCAGCTGGTAGGCAGATGACCACCGCAGCAAAATAACCAAGCCTAGGTTGAGGATTTGATATAGCTTTGAACATATCATTTATTTACTTTGAAAGTAAGGGAGAAAATCTCGATTAACATTGAACACTTTTCAGAGGTTTGATTTGTATGATATAATAGTGGTTTTACTGCATCCTTCAATTCAACACTTTTCCCATTTATAAGTCAATTATGTCACTCTTTATTTGAAGTTCTACCTGGAAAAATACATTCGAAAAGAAATTTGGAAGAATCAGCTATACTGTCAAACTTCATTTTTTCACCAGAAATTTAAACATTTGTTATGGAAAGAGAATGTATGATTATTACAGACATTTACCCTTGATAAGTAGGCTTATTTTTTCAATATTATAGAAAATCTTTAAAAACCCGGGAAAAAAGATTAGAAATGACAGAGAAATCGAAACAATCAAATATGTTGAGATATTGTACTCCAGAGATCATTTCAATTCTATCAGTGAGAAGGCATGGGGAATTAGCTCAAATGGTAGAGCGCTCGCTTTGCATGTGAGAGGTAGCGAGATCGATGCTTGCATTCTCCAAACAATCTTTTGTCTGTCCATTCAAGAACTTTTCTTTGATATTAAGACTGGTGACATTTACAATCAGGTTTATTGATTATACCAAAGGCCTTTAAAATCTCAGCTGGTAGGCAGATGACCACCGCAGCAAAATAACCAAGCCTAGGTTGAGGATTTGATATAGCTTTGAACATATCATTTATTTACTTTGAAAGTAAGGGAGAAAATCTCGATTAACATTGAACACTTTTCAGAGGTTTGATTTGTATGATATAATAGTGGTTTTACTGCATCCTTCAATTCAACACTTTTCCCATTTATAAGTCAATTATGTCACTCTTTATTTGAAGTTCTACCTGGAAAAATACATTCGAAAAGAAATTTGGAAGAATCAGCTATACTGTCAAACTTCATTTTTACACCAGAAATTGAAACATTTGTTATGGAAAGAGAATGTATGATTATTACAGACATTTACCCTTGATAAGTAGGCTTATTTTTTCAATATTATAGGAAATCTTTAAAAACCCGGTAAAAAAGATTAGAAATGACAGAGAAATCGAAACAATCAAATATGTTGAGACATTGTACTCCAGAGATCATTTCAATTCTATTAGTGAGAAGGCATGGGGAATTAGCTCAAATGGTAGAGCGCTCGCTTTGCATGTAAGAAGTAGCGAGATCGATACTCACATTTTCCAAACAATCTTTTGTCTGTCCATTCAAGAACTTTTCTTTGATATTAAGACTGGTGACATTTACAATCAGGTTTATTGATTATACCAAAGGCCTTTAAAATCTCAGCTGGTAGGCAGATGACCACCGCAGCAAAATAACCAAGCCTAGGTTGAGGATTTGATATAGCTTTGAACATATCATTTATTTACTTTGAAAGTAGGGGAGAAAATCTCGATTAACATTGAACACTTTTCAGAGGTTTGATTTGTATGATATAATAGTGGTTTTACTGCATCCTTCAATTCAACACTTTTCCCATTTATAAGTCAATTATGTCACTCTTTATTTGAAGTTCTACCTGGAAAAATACATTCGAAAAGAAATTTGGAAGAATCAGCTATACTGTCAAACTTCATTTTTTCACCAGAAATTGAAACATTTGTTATGGAAAGAGAATGTATGATTATTACAGACATTTACCCTTGATAAGTAGGCTTATTTTTTCAATATTATAGAAAATCTTTCAAAACCCGGGAAAAAAGATTAGAAATGACAGAGAAATCGAAACAATCAAATATGTTGAGATATTGTACTCCAGAGATCATTTCAATTCTATCAGTGAGAAGGCATGGGGAATTAGCTCAAATGGTAGAGCGCTCGCTTTGCATGTGAAAGGTAGCGAGATCGATGCTTGCATTCTCCAAACAATCTTTTGTCTGTCCATTCAAGAACTTTTCTTTGATATTAAGACTGGTGACATTTACAATCAGGTTTATTGATTATACCAAAGGCCTTTAAAATCTCAGCTGGTAGGCAGATGACCACCGCAGCAAAATAACCAAGCCTAGGTTGAGGATTTGATATAGCTTTGAACATATCATTTATTTACTTTGAAAGTAAGGGAGAAAATCTCGATTAACATTGAACACTTTTCAGAGGTTTGATTTGTATGATATAATAGTGGTTTTACTGCATCCTTCAATTCAACACTTTTCCCATTTATAAGTCAATTATGTCACTCTTTATTTGAAGTTCTACCTGGAAAAATACATTCGAAAAGAAATTTGGAAGAATCAGCTATACTGTCAAACTTCATTTTTTCACCAGAAATTTAAACATTTGTTATGGAAAGAGAATGTATGATTATTACAGACATTTACCCTTGATAAGTAGGCTTATTTTTTCAATATTATAGAAAATCTTTAAAAACCCGGGAAAAAAGATTAGAAATGACAGAGAAATCGAAACAATCAAATATGTTGAGATATTGTACTCCAGAGATCATTTCAATTCTATCAGTGAGAAGGCATGGGGAATTAGCTCAAATGGTAGAGCGCTCGCTTTGCATGTGAGAGGTAGCGAGATCGATGCTTGCATTCTCCAAACAATCTTTTGTCTGTCCATTCAAGAACTTTTCTTTGATATTAAGACTGGTGACATTTACAATCAGGTTTATTGATTATACCAAAGGCCTTTAAAATCTCAGCTGGTAGGCAGATGACCACCGCAGCAAAATAACCAAGCCTAGGTTGAGGATTTGATATAGCTTTGAACATATCATTTATTTACTTTGAAAGTAAGGGAGAAAATCTCGATTAACATTGAACACTTTTCAGAGGTTTGATTTGTATGATATAATAGTGGTTTTACTGCATCCTTCAATTCAACACTTTTCCCATTTATAAGTCAATTATGTCACTCTTTATTTGAAGTTCTACCTGGAAAAATACATTCGAAAAGAAATTTGGAAGAATCAGCTATACTGTCAAACTTCATTTTTTCACCAGAAATTTAAACATTTGTTATGGAAAGAGAATGTATGATTATTACAGACATTTACCCTTGATAAGTAGGCTTATTTTTTCAATATTATAGAAAATCTTTAAAAACCCGGGAAAAAAGATTAGAAATGACAGAGAAATCGAAACAATCAAATATGTTGAGATATTGTACTCCAGAGATCATTTCAATTCTATCAGTGAGAAGGCATGGGGAATTAGCTCAAATGGTAGAGCGCTCGCTTTGCATGTGAGAGGTAGCGAGATCGATGCTTGCATTCTCCAAACAATCTTTTGTCTGTCCATTCAAGAACTTTTCTTTGATATTAAGACTGGTGACATTTACAATCAGGTTTATTGATTATACCAAAGGCCTTTAAAATCTCAGCTGGTAGGCAGATGACCACCGCAGCAAAATAACCAAGCCTAGGTTGAGGATTTGATATAGCTTTGAACATATCATTTATTTACTTTGAAAGTAAGGGAGAAAATCTCGATTAACATTGAACACTTTTCAGAGGTTTGATTTGTATGATATAATAGTGGTTTTACTGCATCCTTCAATTCAACACTTTTCCCATTTATAAGTCAATTATGTCACTCTTTATTTGAAGTTCTACCTGGAAAAATACATTCGAAAAGAAATTTGGAAGAATCAGCTATACTGTCAAACTTCATTTTTTCACCAGAAATTTAAACATTTGTTATGGAAAGAGAATGTATGATTATTACAGACATTTACCCTTGATAAGTAGGCTTATTTTTTCAATATTATAGAAAATCTTTAAAAACCCGGGAAAAAAGATTAGAAATGACAGAGAAATCGAAACAATCAAATATGTTGAGATATTGTACTCCAGAGATCATTTCAATTCTATCAGTGAGAAGGCATGGGGAATTAGCTCAAATGGTAGAGCGCTCGCTTTGCATGTGAGAGGTAGCGAGATCGATGCTTGCATTCTCCAAACAATCTTTTGTCTGTCCATTCAAGAACTTTTCTTTGATATTAAGACTGGTGACATTTACAATCAGGTTTATTGATTATACCAAAGGCCTTTAAAATCTCAGCTGGTAGGCAGATGACCACCGCAGCAAAATAACCAAGCCTAGGTTGAGGATTTGATATAGATTTGAACATATCATTTATTTACTTTGAAAGTAAGGGAGAAAATCTCGATTAACATTGAACACTTTTCAGAGGTTTGATTTGTATGATATAATAGTGGTTTTACTGCATCCTTCAATTCAACACTTTTCCCATTTATAAGTCAATTATGTCACTCTTTATTTGAAGTTCTACCTGGAAAAATACATTCGAAAAGAAATTTGGAAGAATTAGCTATACTGTCAAACTTCATTTTTACACCAGAAATTGAAACATTTGTTATGGAAAGAGAATGTATGATTATTACAGACATTTACCCTCGCTCCCCTGTGGGGGGGTGGAAATAAATCTGCGATGTTACAGCGCTACAGTGTGTCTTTGCGACTGTTCCGGAGGCAGTCTGCGGCTAATTGAATATGCCCCTAAATGTTTCCATTTTTACTCCTTAGATTTATGTCTGTAATGAGAATGAGGAGATATTGGGACTTTATTACATCAGTTCAAGTATGCCTAGATATTGCTTTCTCGCAGAAAGGCAAATGGAAAGCACAACCTAATTATCATTGTAAGTATAGGGGCGAGACCCGATTACCAGGACATTATAGTAAAGTGTTTTACAGGGAGCAGTAGGCTGTGTGGTCTCCTTCAAATCAATAAACATCCCGATAAATTCTCCCTTTCCTTCCTTTTATCTCATTTAAGTAATTTTGTCCTGTATAATGAAATCTCATTTCTGCAGTTCAGGGCTAGTCCACACCTAACAAATAATACCCTTGATCTGACTGCGCTCCCCTTTGGATGGTATAATCTTTTGCACCCGTTATAAGCAGCCACCCTGGGCTGCACACCGGTCACATCACAGTAGAGTATTTACACTGCAATTTTGCACTTTTGTGATTTGTAAATAACCCTTAATATCTCCAAGAAGCATTTATAGTGGCTAAACCCTTGAAATAATAATAACATGTAATGGAGGCTGCATTTTTTCAGCTGATTCAGCATTTATGAGAAACGTTCAGTGATTTCACTATTCCTAGTGAACGGATTGTTGGGGCTTTTTACTGTGCGATGTCACTTCCAATACATTTCTAAGGTATTGACAGGCTGCATTCTCTTGAATATTGTTTCAGACTACAAAATAGAATTGACCACTCACTGTGTGTAGGAGTGTACTTTTACTAAAATGTATTTTTCATAATCTTGGTATGTTTTCCTGTTTTTCGTAATGTTTATGTCCTGCGGTTAGCATCAGTACTGAACATGTGAGAATTTCTACCAGTGACTTTGGCACCGCTAGAATGGAGGTCAATAACAGCTGTGGTTATATTACATCTCTGCCAGCTGCTGCCAATTGTAGTTAAACAGCTGGAGAGCAGTGGGTTGCCTCGTCTTTCTATAGGGCCTGAAATCATCCATACAGTGGCCTTCTGTGCTTACTCCCTTTGCTGTCAGCAGGCTTTTGCAGAAATGCTCCAGAGTTTAAAAAACATGCAGCAAATACAAAATGCGGATTATGTTCTCCAGATTCCTCAAGTACCCTCATTGCAAGCATTGACTCAACTCTCAAGCGTTCAGTCCCAATGCTATCAACAAAATATAGACATATATGAAACACACAAGCTTACCAAGGGAGGTTAAAAATACACAGGTCTATTTACTAACCCAGTGATTTTTTTTCCTTGTCACTGTATTGGTTTCTGGTGTCTTGATAAATTCAGCTTTAACCCTTTGTCTATGCTAGCCAGGTCTGTTTCTGGTATCATCTGGTTTACCAGATCTATAATAGTTCTCTCTTCAGGGTTGGTAACATGGCTAGCAATGTATTACTGTTTTCTGTAGATGAAAATTGTAATTGGAATGTAAGTGAATAGAATTTGATAGTTTTAAAGTGAAGGCAGTAGAACAAGTGGCGGTATGGCATACCACCGTATACACCTTCCACTACTGACTGTTAGTGGACACCCTTAAGTATTCTATAGCCTGTTCCCAATCGACTTCTGAAGTGGTCAAATATGTGCCTAATCTGCAACAGATTTGGCTGATTCCTGCTTTTAAATATGGGTGGAGTGGTTTACTGGATTCAGAGTTGAAACATTTTCATGTTCTACTGCCTGTTATAAAGTAATCCTGAAAATGCACGCTACAGCCATATTTTATAAGTTTGACTGGTATTAAATACAACCTCAACAAGAAGTAAAGTGATTTTGAGGTGAGTGACTTGCTGTAGATGTCAGTGTACTTGGAGGATGTTTTTTCATTTTTTCTGCAGTACTTTGATTACTTGGAATATAAGTCTTGCAGATGAGGTGCTTGCTGTAATGCTTTCTATAATTATGTTTTTTTTTACTAATTGCAGCATAGAAATGAATACATAGAATGTTCAGTATGGTAAAACGGGTATAGTTTCCTCAGTACAGCGGGAAAGGAAATAACAAATGTGCACAGCATTGTTGGTCAGGAGGTCAAAGAGTTAATTTTGTGTAAAGGGTGATAATAGATGACCATAGGGAGGTTAAGAGAGTGGTTGAGGAATTTTAAAAGCTTTCCTGAAGAGGTGGGTTTTCAGAGGATGCTTAAAGGTTTGAAGACTAGAGGAAAGTATTATTGTGCAAGGAAGGGAATTCCATAAAATGGGTGCAGCCTGAAAAAAGTTCTGTAGCCTAGAATGGGAGCATGTAATGAGAGTGGATGAGCAACATGGATCTTGTGCAGAATGGAGATGTCTAGTTGGGAGATATTTTGAGATAAGTGAGGAGATGTTTGGTTGTAAGTATTTTATATTGCATTAGTTGAAAAACAGGCAACCAATGTAGAGACTGACAGAGTGGCTCAGCAGAGGAAGAACGATTTGCAAGGAAAATCAGTCTAGCTGCTGCGCGCATAGATTGAAGACATGAGAGTCCAAATCAGGGAAGACCAGTAAGGAGGGAATTGCAATAGTTAATGTGGGAGATGATGAGTACATGAATTGAGTTTTTGCAGTGTCTTGTGGGAGATTTTTGCGAATGTTTTTCCAGAATGTTACATATGTAACATGATTTACATCTAGAGTTTATGCAGGAACAAAGAACCGTTCTGAGTCAAGTATCACACCTAGACATCAAGCTCGCAGAGTGGGATTTATGGCCATGTTGTCAACAGAAATAGAAAGGACAGGTAGGCAACTTCTGTTGGCGGGTCGGAATATAATTTACTTTGTTAAGATTGCGTTTGAGTTGGCAAGAAGACATCCAAGATGACATGGCAGAAAAACAGTCAGTAACGTGGGCCAACACAGATGGTGAGAGATTAGGAGAGGATAGATAAATTTGGGTGTCATCTGCTTAGAGATGATACTGAAATCCAAAGGATTTTATTAGTTTTCCAAGAAAAGTGGTGATCTTTACTCTATGAAATAGAAATCAGCTTGTTGGAGCTCAGCCACTTTCTTCCCCCACTTGACTGGCACCAAAATCCATCTGGCCGTGGGGATTGGACCTCCCCGTGTAGGACATCTGGCAAGCAAGATAAATGTAGTGGAGTTATGTTCAATAAGAAAAAGCCTTACGGTAAATTTAACTACAAGACCATGAAGGACATCTAGAAGTTCTAATTGCACTAGGACCTTAATTGTATCTCAGCACATTCTTGTTGTCCTTACCCATGCAAATGCAGAATTATAATTTCTGGTGTCTGGTGAGAAGACTTGAGTGTTACTGGAAGCTTCCCCTGTGCAACATAGATGGAGCTGGACCAATCCTACCTCCAAATAGGTGACCAGAGAGAGCAGAGAGGCAGAGATCACTGCACAATGTTGGTCACATGTAGCACGCCCTATCAAACCAAGCATCACTTCATCATCATCATCATCATCACCATTTATTTATATAGCGCCACTAATTCCGCAACGCAGTACAGAGAACTCACTCACATCATTCCCTGCCCCATTGGAGCTTACAGTCTAAATTCCCTAGCACACATAGACAGACAAGGGTCAATTTGATAGCAGCCAATTAACCTACCAGTATGTTTTTGGGGTTTGGGAGGAAAAAGGATTACCCGGAGGAAACCCAAGCAAACACGGGGAGAACAGACAAACTCCACACAGATAAGGCCATGGTCGGGAATTGAACTCATGACCCTAGTGCTGTAAGGCAGAAGTGCTAACCACTTAGCCACCTTGTGTATGATCATCTATGTTATTAATTGCTATAAATCATATTATTGATTATTGTGGTACGGTCTAGGTGTGTTGCATAATAAATATTTATATCAACCTTACAGGGGCCCTTGTATAACCTAGTCTGACATTGGTTCCTTTAGCGAAACCTAATTTTATATCACTTTTGTTACACTGTGAATTTACTGCAGAAAAACGAGTAAATTTGAGCAGTAATACAGTAGTTAATTTTCTGCCCAGCTATACGCCTCTTCTACTAGCAATGTTAACAATAACTGGCAAGCGAGCTCCCATCTAATGTACGTGAAACACTGGAAAATTACATGTAAATGGGTCAAGTAATTATATACCATCCTTTCTTAATGTCTCTGTAGCAGCACAGTTTTGGTTTGAAAAAAATATTTTTTTGGGTGCCAAGGGCACTGACACAGAACTTTTAGCAGAAGATGTTATCAATTTATTGATATAATGAAGACAGATGTTTTAGTATAATTAATTCGCTATTTTACAAGTTGCATTAGAAAGGAATAAAGTTACAAGGTGATTTTTTTTTTCCCTCTACACGTTCATCTGCGGTATTAAGCCATGTATCCATCATGGCTAAAAATTTTGTTCATACCTGTCATTTTCCTTTTAATGAGCTGTTTGGGGCAGTCAGCAAACTTCAAATGCTGTAGTTCAAAGCGAGCGTGTATTATCTGCATTATTCATTACTCAAATTGTAGTATACACGAGTTAAATATGAAATTGTTCCTGAGCAAGATATAAACGTGTCTGCTGTAAAAATCATGAATTATGTAACTTGATTTCTCTTTCTCTCTCCCTCAAGCCTCAGCCTCATGGTTTGTCGCAGGCAACATTATATATATATATATATATATATATATATATATATATATATATATTTATTTATTTAAACATATATATATTTATTAGGGGCTTTTTGCATGCCATATGTACACTTATATTGTTACCAGGTGCTCCTGAATTTAAATCATTTATCTCTTTTTGTACAGTCAATTTTTATCCTAATTAGAAGTCGTTTAGGATAAAAATTGATCCATGACTCATGAGTACTTTTCTCCCATTTTTCATTAAGAGAACAGAAAATATATGTAACAGATGAAAAATGGGAGAAAAGTATATATTAGACCAAATTCATGGAGCGCTTATAGAGGCCCAGTGTTCTCTCTTCCTGCTGACATATTAGTAAATACTTAAGGTGAGATTCAATTACATGCGATGGGGGCCAGAGTATTAGGCTCATACCTGAACTCCAGGATACTAATACCTGCTTCCTGTTCCCTCTATACCTGATTGAATCAGCTTGTTCGTGGACCTCCCTTTGGAACCTGATTTTGGCATTGTATTACCTCGGTTTCCCTGACTCCTGTGGCTCCTGATTCAGTACTTCTTGTCTCGCTGGTTACGAACTTGGCCTGTCTGATTTCCTGCTGTTCACGCCCAACCTCACTGGTGACTGTTTGGAAGAACCGCGACCTGCACATCCCTTGCAACCAAGTCTGCAAAAGATGTGCAGATTTTGATTCCATCTCTTCATTTGAACCCAAACTCATCATCCACGAGTATTGTAGCACTCACTCGCTCTTCAGTCAAGACACTACCGGTTGGTTGCTCCAACCTTGCCAAGGCCCTGACACGTTACAAGAACTCTGCTGACCTTCAGCAAAGATGTTTTCCTGTTCTTTATGTGGATGACAGGGTATGGCTTGCCACTTATAATTTAAAATGGCAGGTTCCTTCTATGAAGCTTGCACCATGCTTCATCGGATCTCCCAGGTTATCATCGCTGTATCTTACAAGCACCAACGCCCTCCATCTCTCAAGATCCAAAACACATTCCAAACAAAGGTTTCCCTTCTAAAGCTTTTGGTTCTCAACAAATTCTTTAAGGAACCATCCGGTCCTGCTCCTATTCAGACGATTTCTCGGGAGGAATTTGAGGCCAAGCGTACTCTACTATCTCGTATCTGAAGAAGGAGGACGCAATATCTGGACCATTAGAAGGGTTACGGCCCGGAAGAGAGGTCCTGGGTCCGCCTTCTATCCAGATTTAAGCAGAGTTTAACCTCCTCTGCAGCAATAGGAGACTGGATACGATCAGGCACCGTCCCTGTAGTTCTATTGTTCCCAGGAATGGCCGCCGAACTTCTCTCAGCTGCAAGAGAAGTTCGGCTTAGCAACGGAACGCAGCCTTCCTGTCCTCAGCCACTTCTGTGTGCATGCCCAGTCGCAACCCCATTGCCTAGCAGCGGGGACGCTTTTCAGTTTTATTGGCGGCCAGTGCTTTCACTGACCTCCATAATTCACCTATCAAGAGCTGTTTCCTCTCCTCAGCTCCAACCAGGTGCTCCCTGCCTCCATATAAACCAGCCTCTGGCACCCTTGAGCATTAGGCTCACACCTGAACTCCAGCATACCTGTACCTGCTTTCTGTAATCTATATACCTGTTTGACTTGGCTTGGACTCTGATTCTGGCATTGTATCGCTCCTCTGGTATTACTTGGCTTCCTTGACTACTGTTTTGGCTCCTGATTCGGTACTTCTTGACTTGCTGGTTACGACCCTGGCCTGTTTGACTTCCCGCTGTTCACTGCTATCTCGCTGGTGACTGTCTTGGAGAACTGCAACCTGTGCATCTCTTGCAGCCAAGTCCATACTCCCTTGCAGGGATCCCTGGTGAATACCAGCAATGTGTTAGACTCCATGCCTCCTTGTACAGTAGCGCTAACACTGGCATATATAGCCTCCATTTCTCTCTCTCTTGCTGTGACAAAACCTATCCCTTGTTTTTAATTATTTTAATCCAAAGTCTATCTACTTTAGGCAGTGTCCCATTTGAATCCTTGCTCACAGGTTTTGGAAAATAATTATTTGTTGTATGGATCCCAAGCACAAGATTAAGAGTTAGTTTATCCAGTCTTAGAGTTCCAACTGGAGGGAGGCTGGCACTATCACACTTACAGATGTATTATTTAGTCCCTAAGTTGGTAAAGGTTTGATGTTAGGTGATCCCAAAGATGATAATCCACCTACTTTTCTGGAAGCCGCTATAACTGGATCATATGAATAATGTGCCTTCTGCATATGAGAGGTCCCACTGCCTTTCAGATAATCGAGACCTCTATGAAGGCTAAACTGAGAGCACAAAGTTTCCTTATTTTGTTGCTGCAATGGGCGCCCTCGGCTTCTATATGAGGCAACCTTTCTTACTGCATTCTACATCAGATTTGGAACCCTTATTTTGGACTGTGAGATGGTAAAGAAAATAGTTGTTGCACTCTATGAAGGCCAAATTAAATTATTTAGACAGTGTAAGGCACAGTTACAAGTATTTCATTCTGAGCTAAATGTCTACCATCACCAGATACAGCATGCTGCAAGAGGCCAATTTGGAGAGGGAATGGTGAATATAACATATACTGATTTAGAATTGGTAGCTCTGGGGCTAAAAGCAATATGTATGCGCCCTCATTGAGGAAGTAGAATAAGGAGATAAGAAATATATAAATATAATAAACGCAAATGGTGTAAAAAAATGTTTTAAAAACTTTGAATGCAAGCATCAGAGTTGCACTCTCAGCACTGGGGTCATGAGTTTGATTCCTGACCATGGCCTTATCTGTGAGGAGTTTGTATGCTCTCCCTGAGTTTGCACAGGTTTCCTCTGGGTGCTCCTGTTTCCTCCCACACTCCAAAAACATACTAGTAGGTTTATTGGCTGCTATTTTATTGACCTTAGTCTTTCTCAGTCTGTGTATGTGTATGTTAGGGAGTTAAGGCTGTAAACTCCAATGGAGCAGGGACTGATGTGAGTGAGTTCTGTGAGTGAGTTCTTGTGCAGCGATACAGAATTAGTGACGCTATATAAATAGCTGATGATGTTTTACACCTGCCCTATAGCAGATATAAAGGAAAGGATCTGCGTTAACACACCTTTATTGCACATGGGCTACATTAGTCCACCAGTTCTGCCTCTCAAGATGGTTGTGCACAGAGAAGACTAATCTCACACAAGGGGCCCTCAACTGTCTGTCTTCCACTGCTTACAACTATCTCTGGGAATACTTAAAGGTAAAAAAAAATAAAAAAATATATATATTGTTATGGATTGAAAAATACAATTCAGAGACAATTCGCA
Organism: Mixophyes fleayi; assembly: GCF_038048845.1. Taxonomy (NCBI): domain Eukaryota; kingdom Metazoa; phylum Chordata; class Amphibia; order Anura; family Limnodynastidae; genus Mixophyes; species Mixophyes fleayi. The sequence goes on along the minus strand of NW_027446953.1, from coordinate 796,155 downwards.
ATATACTTAAATTTACGTTATACTCCCATGCACACATTTTCCATTCTAGATAGAGATCATACAATAGGGAGATTAATAGTTATTATTCTTTCCTCCACCTTGTGCACTTTTGACAGTTTTCATACATCTTCCATTGGAAACTAAACTAAGAGCTGACATGCTCTATTGTATATTAAAAATGTTTGTACTGTATAGATCAAATGCAATCTATTATTAATTCATGAATTCTGAAGCTTGTCCAAAATGAAATATACTGCTCGGAACAGAATTTGATTTTACTTTCTCTAAATAATCTCATGAACCGCAAAGATAATTCCTTAATATTGTATAGTGTAACTGTATACATGTACCAATAAGTCATTTCAAGTGCCTTCACTGTGTGAGTGATGTGCATGGATGTATACAATTAGATTAATAAAGCAGACATTTCAAGGAAGAAGATGTTCTGTTATATATATTAAATATTGGGTACAAGCCATTCATTTGTAAAGGGTAAGTGTTAAAGCAATTTTGAAAGTGGGCTTAATAAGATTGACCTAAGTTTATTCGTGCAGGGAAATATTCAGTTTTACAACACAGTGTATCACAAAAGAGGAACATTTTAAAAGGTCTTCAAGGATTAAAATAGAATTGGCATAAAATAAAATATACAATTTCCTTTTCAATAAACACTCTTTGCACATACGGCTAACATACATCATAGCTAAAGAGTTTAACTGTTGAAAAAAATGTAAAAAATAAGAAATACATCAACGAAAGGAAAGGGTTATTATAGCCCTAATTTACTTAATTACTGACGTTTAATCACCTTTAATTTATCCTATTATAAACAAGCAGTATACACTGATATATATATATATATATATATATATATATATATATATATACACACAAGTTAACCCGTGCATGATACTCATGCATTCTAGTCAAATCAAGCTACTTAAGGTGTTAAAAAGGTTCTTGTCATGCATTTGGGCCATAGCCCAGGCCTCAACCACCAACAACTCACCACTGTCACCCCCCACAACCACCAACCACTCCCAACTGTCACTTCTCCTTCAAGAAATATATATATTTTTTTTAAATCTTTATAAACACTTTTAACAATTAACAAATTAAATTAACAAATTAAAAACATCTTAGTATACCAAATTTCAGCCCTTTCTGAATTTATTTTTCCACACACACTAAGAATTTAGTAGGTCAGTATATAACTCTGCCCAGCAGGTGGCGCTGCAGCTTGGTTTTATTTTTTCCACACACACACAGACAGACAGACTAACACACATTTATATTATAGATATATATATATATATATATATATATATATATATATTATAGCCCACGTTTTAGACCCAGGTATTTTGTTCTAAACTTATTTTTTCTAAATTATATCTTTAAAGGTGCAATAACATTTACATTGCTGTTTATAACGGGCAGGGTATTAAATGACCACTTGGTCGTTATGAAAAAATTCTATGCCATTTCTGTGGTTCCGCTTCTTTATTACGAAGTATAGGAGGGTCAGCAAGAGCCATTGTGCTTTTCAGTGTAGGTGTAATTGCCACTAGCAGAGAGGCTTGCATTGGGGGAATTCGGTTTTATTTATCATAAGTAGTGCTAAAAAGCTCTAATTGATTAGCACAAAAGGTTTGTTGTATAAATTGCAATGCTATACTGCATGCATTTGCTTTTTTTAATTTAGTTTTTAAATAATAACAGTGCTGGCCCTGCTATTGAAGCAAGACCAAGCTGTGGATCCTGTCCAAATGGCCTCAGACTCAGGGGAAGTATGTATGTCAGTAAAAGATCTGTAACCATTAATAAATCATAATAAAGTACATATAAATAGGAGGTATAGTCAGAGCATTGTATCCAAGGCTCACATAAAGAATATGTTGACTGCTGCTGCATTTTCTGCAACACACATTGTTCTTACAATGAGCTTGCAAACTGACTGCAACAAACTAACCGGTGTATAGCTGTTTGGGATTTGACTGAAGACGTGGGAATTGTTGAAAGTGATTCTGTGAAATAGTCACTTATACCCTCATCTGGTCGCAAATTTTTGTATACTTCACTGGTAGAACTTGGCATTGTTCCCAGTCCTATCCCAACCAGACTACATGGAATAATTAATTAATCAATATTGTCCTAGCTGTATTCACATACTATAAATGTCACTAAATGCTCATTTACAAACACAGTGCAGAATGACATTTATAAACTTGAAAATTGCATCACCCGCACATCATAGCTCTGCAAAATGGTCAATTCCATGGGCAAACTCAATTTGTGTGAAACTTTGAAGCAACTTTGTTCATCTGTTGATGTGACAAATGAATTGCAAAAATGGCAATCCATGTTCATTTACACTATTATTATTATTATTATTATTATTATTATCCTTTATTTGTTAGGCGCCACAAGAGTTCTGCAGCGCCGTACAATGCACAAACAATAGACAGTACAGGGCAAAACATTACTGAGCAGTAAACAAAAAATACCAACACTTCAGAAGCTCCATGCAGGCTAATGCAGAAAAGACGGAGCAGAAGAGTAGGTAAGGACACAGGAGGGAGGAGGGCCCTGCTCAAATGAGCTTACATCCTAAGGGAGGGTACAAAAACTCAGTTACAAAAGGGAGCCAGTAGATGTAGAGGAGAGAAGAGGGGACGGGAGGAGGAAGAAGGGGAGAACGGGTTAGGTGGAAGGTTGGTAGGCTTTAATGAACAGTGGGTCTGTATGAAATAAATAAATTGAAGGAGCAGAAGAGGTCTAAGAGCATAGTGTGCGAACTGGGGGGAGAAATCACCATCCTGCCTCTCATTAGCAAATAATGCTACTGGTATAAGGCTGGGACCTGTCAGAATAGAAGTGAGGGGAGTTAAATAAAGAGTTAAATAATTGAAATAAAGTGTGTCTTATTTTAGCACATTGCCAATCTAATATATTTAACAATGGCACAGTGTTTAGCATTGATAGTGTCCTCACATTGCTGGTGTCATTAGTTGGGTAACAGAGGACAGGAATTGGCCTGAGGAAATATAAACGCCTAGGTAGTAAAAAATTAAGAAAAAGAATTAAGCTTGGCAAGAGTTAACTTTATAGAAATGTGTTATGTTCTAACAGCAAATGAGTAAAAGGGTCTAGGGAGGGGCTGAGCTAGGGAAGGCTTATGAGAAAAGGAGGGGTTTAGTTTCTTTCTCTTGTCTTCTGCAAATTTCCCTACCCGCCCAGGCCCTGATGTTGGTATATTGTTTGCATTGACTGTTTGCTTTGCTTTTTCTTCCAGAAGGGTCTAAGTGGCTGAGAAACATGGCATAATGACACACTCAGGTGTCGGTTGGGTACTCTCCCTTAACAAAGAGGCTCAGTTATTAACACTACCCCTTGGGGAGATATGGAGCATCAGGTGGCCGGGCAGGCTCAAACAAGCAAGTGAAAACTGGGCAGAGTTGCGTATATGGTGGTACTATACAAATAAATGATGATAGTAATAATGTACTAAACAAAAATGGAAACGTCCATTCTGTTGGCTTTCACATTTTGAAATAATAACTGTAATAAGTAATAATAACTACATAATCAACTTCATATCAACTTTCCACTTTAAAATATTAATTCACGCATTTAGAAATGCGTCTGTACAAACACATTGGTATATTAATACATTAAATCAGGCATGTCTCACTGGCAGCTAAGACATCCTTTCATGTCTTGTCAGATGCTGAACTACAAGAACGTGTAGGACTTAGTAGAGCTGGAGATTTCAGTTTCTGAGAATCAAGAATTAAGAGATACTGAGGCTGGTTTACTATAGCGTAGATATTTTATAGAACTTATACTTTCATTTATTTATTTGAATTGCAGTCAAGTTTGCAAAAATGTAAGTATGTAAGTACATAGATATAAAAAAAGCTATGTTTCTGTCATCAGTAATAATTGTGTATATGTATTTATACCTTGGTCATATTAGCTGCACTTCATATATTAAGGATATCATTAAAAATATAAATTTAATCTATAATAAAGAAAGTATTAGTGAGCTTTGCTAACTCCTTAAATATCTCCTCCCAAGAGCATGTTCAGACAGCTTTAATATTTATTTATGCAGCCCGGAATGAGTTTTCATACTTAATGTGACCTGGCACAATAAGACTCTCCTCTAGTCTACAAGCTTTCAAGCATTCTCTGAAAACCTACCTCTTCAGACAAGCTTATAATATTCCTCAACCACCCTCTTAACCTCAGTACATTACCCTATTACCACCTGTTATACCACTACCCCTTGATCACCATTGTTGTGTGACAGGATGATTTAGCTTATGAGTCACTTTTACCTTTGCAGTCTGGCTGGGCCGACTGCAAATGTAGACTTAACCTCATGTGTCAAACTCCCATTGTCCAATAGATTGTAAGCTTGCGAGCAGGGCCTTCTCACCTCTTTGTCTGTTTTACCCAGTTTGTCTATTACTATGTTTGTCCCCAATTGTAAAGCGCTTCGGAAAATGTTGGCGCTATATAAATAAATGATAATGATGATGGGTGTCCTTGGCGTTTGATATGCCGGCATTAGGTCATAGGTCATAGTCAAAAGGCAATTTAGTAGATTTAATCTAAAATTATTCCTTTCAAGATCGACACCATACTTCTAGAGAAGTTATGATTACCTAAATATATTTTCATATTTCAGAAGTTTAAGATTTTTCAGGTGTGTGGTCACACGATTGGGGGCGTGGCAATGCACCATTGGGGTGTGGCTAGCACATCAAAATCACTAGGTCCTGAATTCACCGGAGCGTGACATTTGTCCAAGCACTCCTGACTTTCAGGACATCTAGTGCCCTTGTGTAGTATAGGAAGAATGCAGTGTGTACAGAAAGAGTTCAGTCTTGGCCTGCGCCCACTGGGTTCACCAAACACTCACCAAACATTGGCATTGTCCCTACTAGAATCACAACATTTCACACACTATGCTGCTCTGTCCTACCTGTTCTTCTCACTTTCACCACCTGTGGCTGCTGGTTTCTTTAGTTGTGGCTTGTCTGGATCCTGTAATGTTGGAGGACCTATTTGGGGGAAAAAATTGCTACATTTAGAAAATTACAGCCAGCCCCACCGTTAAATCAATAGCATCCATGATTAATAATTAGGCCTTCCTCCAGCCCCAACATTAAAATAGTATTCCCATTGCCCCGCAAACAAAATAGCAACCATTAATTAGCCACCATCTACCTCACAGACACTATATTGCCAAATGCTCCCTGTGCCATCACACACACACATTACTGTGCCCCTTTATCATCACCACGCTATGCCCCCTTATGATCACACTGCGCCCTCCATGCTGCCTTTGCCCCTTTCTTCATCCCCTGTGCCATGCTGCCTTTGCCCCCTTCTTTCATCATCCCCCTGTGCCATGCTGACTTTGTCCCTCTTTTCTTCATCCCTCTTTTTTTCATCCCCCTGTGCCATGCTGCCTTTGTCCCTCTTTTCTTTATCCCCCTGTGCCATGCTGCCTTTGTCCCTCTTTCCTTTGTCCCTCTTTCCTTTATCCCACTGTGCCATGTTGCCTTTGTCCCTCTTTTCTTTATCCCCCTGTGCTATGCTGCCTTTGTCCCCCTTTCTTTAACCACATGTGCCATGCTGCCTTTGTCCCCCTCTCTTTAACCCCCTGTGCCATGCTGCCTTGTCCCTCTTTTCTTTATCCCCCTGTGCTATGCTGCCTTTGTCCCCCTTTCTTTAACCCCCTATGCCATGCTGCCTTTGTCCCCCTTTCTTTAACCCCCTGTACCATGCTGCCTTTGTCCCCTTTCTTTAACCCCCTGTGTTATGCTGCCTTTGTCCCCCCTTTCTTTAACCCCCTGTGCCTTTCTGCATTTCTCCTCTTTCACTTACCTCTGTATTGCTTTCTTTCATCTTTATTTTTTTCTCTCTTCTGTCTTCTGCCTTCTCCTGTGCTCGGCTCTGCACTGAATGTCAGGCGTGACGTGATGACGTCACGCTCGACATTCCTTGCAAACAGAGAGGGGAAGAGGGACGCCGGCGCCGCGATCACGTGAGTATTTCTATACACACATGATCGTGGCGCCTCCGCCCCCCCCCCCCGTTCAGAAAAAAAACAAAACATTAGAAAAAAAAAGTCTAAAAAAATACAGAGTGAGGACCCAGCCCGGGCCCCCTGGCGGGCCTGGGCCCAGGTAATTAGTACCCGCTCCCCCCCTCTCAGCGGCTCTGTCTGCCGTCACTGGTCTTTTTATGTCGGCATTGTCATTGGCGACATTGTGCATGTCACAAATCACACGGCAGACATTGTCAACCTGTCAGCATAATGGAAGTGTCAGCATTTTGCCTGCTGACATTTTCATGTCACCAGGTTAAGTGCCAACATTTCCACTGTCGCAATTATGTACCCTACCCATGCACTTAGTGAGTAACATCCCAAATCACTCATTTTCTATCAGGAGATGTAAAATATTTCCCTTGCACAGAAACTGCCATTTTCATGAGTATACCTTAATGCACAGTCCTCAATGTCTGGAGCACTTTAACAGAAAACAGGTGGAAACGACATTGGGACTTTTCCACTTTCGCAACTGATCCTTATTGTGTTTGTATTTTTCAGTGACCAATGTCAGGACAAAGAAATAATGGTGAAGACAGCAATAAAACATATTGTGAAATGTAACATTGAGAAAGAAAATCTCACAGACTCGGTGGTTCTACCACAAGCGGACTGTGTAATAAGTGTATGTCTGTTGGAGGCCATCAGTAAAGACCAAGATGATTACCTTATAAATTTTAAAAAATCACAAGGTTACTAAAACCTGGAGGACACCTGATATTAGTCGGTAGTTTAAATGCAACTTATTTCACAGCTGGGCAGGACAGGTTCCATCTCTTAAAATATGATGAGAATAATATAAGAAAAGTTGTCACTGGAGAAGGGTTTATTATTGATCACTGTGACATTCTCAAAAGAAAGGCAGTGAGTGATCTTACTGATTATGAGGCCATTGTATTTATCACAGCTCACAGGGAGAAGTAGGCCTGGGAAGAAAATAAAACATAAATATCAAAATACTAATTTACTAAGTTTAAACCTTAATAAATAATTTCAATATATCGCTGTAAATTTGTACTGAACTGGCCTGTAAACATCCAATCAAAGAATAACGTATTTAGTAAATTTTTTGCAGCTGTTTGGAGATGAATTTGCAAACTTGCCACTTCAGCGCTCACTGGAGAAGGGTTTAGTATTGATCACTGTGATGTCCTCAGAAGAATGACAGTGAGTGATCTCAGTGACTGTGAGGAAGTTATGTTCATCACAGCTCACAGAGAGAAATAGGCCTTGTAATACAAAGTGTGAAACACAACAGATCTATCAAATTGCAGATGTTACACCTTAATTAAATAATTTCAAAAGGTAAACTTGTATTGAACTGTCCTTACATGATATTGGTTAATTAATTAAAATTACATTAATTAGTGTTTTGTGAGGTTGGTTCTAAAGGTTATTGTTGTCAATTATAAACAAATTATACTTCTTATTTAATTCTAACATATCATTATTATTCCCCACCCACTTATTTTATTCACAAAATGCGGAACTGTTTTTAAAATACTATCATTTACGAGAGAGAACCATTATGGTGAAGGAAAGCTTATGAATTATGTACAAAATCTTCCCACAATTGCTAGATGAAACTACAAATTACAAATCTTCCAGCTGAAAGATAAAAGCAAGGTACTTGTAAAATACAAGTGAAGACACAACATTATTTTATTTTACTTCTTAATTTTCTTATTGAACTTAAAATATATAAAACATAAATGTCCTTTAAAAACATACATGTTTCTTGGTATCATTATAAAGACAAAACAAAAGAACCCAGTAAGACAACACAAAATCTTTTTCAAATGAAAAAATTATATCAAGCATATAACGAAAATTCCATATACAATATACCCATATATTATTATAAATTTTCCTTACAGATGGCAAATATCAGTACTCCCTTGTGGCACTCTGTCTAACAACAAACTCACAGATCAATAGGTAAATCACTATTTAAGACTCTATGTTTATACCAATCTGTAGATCTAATACAGTTATAGATTTGGATCTTATTTACAACCGAGAGTGAATTTATATAATTTTCCCATACATTAAATAGCTTATTTACCTATTGATCTGTGAGTTTGTGGATCCATTCATGTACAATATAATTCTGTTTGCCAAGGAGAGAAGGAAAGAATGGACCGCACTGGGGATTCATGGCACCTAGCATTAGAATACGGTCGGAACTACGCACAAGTTGCATGACAACGCTGCTCCTTATTAAATTATGACTTGGGGGTCATGGTGCATCAAAATCCTGGGGTGCATTGTGGGCCTGATTCAAGTCCGAACGCAACTTGTATGCAACTTGTGCGTAGTTCCGACCGTATTCTAATCCAAGTGAATCTCAAGGTACGTTTCTATTTGCATCTGGGAGTAAGTTCGCTCTGTCTATCCAGTACTTGCCGTACGTTAGCACACAGAACAGACTGCAGGACACGCACATGCCTATGTACAATAAAAGATCACATCAGAACACATTGATTTTTTTTTTATCAGAAAATAAAACAACAACTGTTGTCAGTATAGTTATTTACATAAATATTAAACCATACTTGCCAGCTTCAGGGAGATCCCAGGGGAGGTGGGTGTGCAGGGCGGGGCTTGACGAATCGCATCATTTTGGCACCACCCCCTAAAAGATTGTCGCAATTTTTGCCAATTACAGAAGGGGACCCTCAATATAAAATTACAGTATTCTCCTTACTGTTCTTCCTTCTTCATCCTCCTCCTAATAGCCATGATGTGTAACCACAAACTACAATGGGGAAACAGCGGCATTTCCTCAACTACTGCATGTGTTTTCTCAATGGACATCATTTCAACTCATCACAAAACTATTACACAAGTTTACTTAACAACTGTATTACACAAGGAGCCATGTTACACATGGAAGCAACTGATGGCTTGCAATCACCAGAGCTGCTATTAATTTGATAAAATGCTGAGAGGAGAAGAAAATACACGAGTTATCAGACATTTCTTTTATATATTTGGGGTTTAATTTGTCAGTATCTAATTGTACACAGTTTTCACTGATCTCCTTAAACCCTCCTTCTTGCAGACACCCTAACGTGTGAACATGGCTTCTTTCATCAAACTCTGTCCCTTCTACAACCGGGACCCTACTGTGTTCCTGCGGGTAGCTCGCCCCATGGTCCTGCGCAGTGCCGAGCGCTGCCCAGTCATGGTGGCTCGTACTGTGGCTACTTCTGCAGGTACCCAGCAGAGGGTCAAGGACACCACACCATCTACTGGAGGTAAGTATGTCGATAACTTGCCCTAGTAGGAATTAACCGATGGAAGAGTGAAGTGCTCCTATTGTTCAGACTTATCATAACTCACAGGGTACCTTCAAATTCTGTTTCACCATCGATGACATAATCCAACTTTTACTGTTTCAGTCTCTTCCGGAGCCTCCAACAGGCGTACCTTGGCTCAGGCAGCCCCACAAGCCGCCACTGCCAACGCCGTGTGCCCTTTTATCGAGAGCGAGATGGAGAAAGAAAATAGCGTTATAGTCCAGAAAGCTGGTTCTGAAGTGCAGGAGGATCTAAAAGCTTTCAAAACAGGTACAAGCTTTATAAATTGTTACTGAACAAAACTCGCAGGACAATAAGTTGAACGAAGAGTGAAGACCCAGGGCTATCTTAACAACATTATGGGCCCCTGGGCAAAGCAGTGCACCAGGGCCCCTACATATATAGATATATATATAGATATAGGTGTATAGAGATACAGATATAGTTATAGAGATATAGATGTACTTGCTCAGTGACCCTTGAAGGTTTTTTTTTTGCAGGTTTTTTCTTTTGCAGGATTATTTATTCTAATTAAGAGCCCTGCCTATGGAGGCCCCCTTGCCCGTGGGGCCCCCGGGCACCTGCCCATCGTGCCCAATGGAAAAGATGGCCCTATGAAGACCTACCCTAAAACTAAATCTGACTTATGTACAATCGCTAGAAGTGATGGAATAGCACCATTCCAAACCCGCAGGACCCATGGCACGCTTACGGTTCTCATGTATAATTGAATACCAGAAAAAAGCTAGTTATCCCAGGTGCAGAATCCTACAACCATAGACTTTACTGTCCAAAATAATTCAATTGCTGACACGTAACCATGTCTAATGTGAAGTCAGAATACAATCATTTTTTATCAGGCAAATCTATATAGGGGGAATGGGACAATGAAAGTAAATAGTTTAAAGGGTTAATAAAAAACAAAGCTACTTGTAAAATTCACAAATGCATAGTAGAAAGATTCATTTAGCACAGCGCTAATGCTCTTTTGTGACGTCATGTGTCTAACTTTGAAAGTAACCAGTTTTACAGGGAAATGCATAGATTTTTTGCATCAGATGGAGGAGTTAGATGCATAGGGGGGCGTTCCTTGCTGAGTACGGATTAGGAGAATGAGTGCTTCTACTTTTGTACTCTCCTGCAAATACAAGATTTTATAATTTGGGATGACATTATATAAATAGGAATGAGGAGTGCAAGGGGTGGATATACAAAGGACGTTCCCTGCTTTATGGCAAGGTGCAGTTTTTTTCTACCCGCAAAAGTACTTGAACTTTTCTGCATATCTAGCCAATGTAAAAAAAAAACACACACATAGTGACACAATGTTCCTTCACACTCATGATTAATTTAACACAAATATTAAGCTAAACTTAGCAATATCTTAGGAAAAAAAACTCTGAGTTGAAATGAATAAAGGATTCCTGTATTAGTCTATCTCAAGGCATTTCTAAGGATCAGCAAGTAGGTAGCACCTTATAATGTACTATCACAGGCCTGGCCAATCTGTGGTTCTCCAGGTATTGTGAAACTACAAGTGCCAGCATGCCCTGCCAGCTCTGGGCTAGCTATCTACTGGCAAAGCATGCTGGGGCTTGTAGGTTGGCCAGGCCGGCACTAGGAGGACAAGTCACACATAAAGAGAGAGTGCGGGTCTACATTTTTTCTGATTTATAAATGACTATTACTATAGGCAGCCTGAATTGAGTTTGCACCCAGTTGAATAGCAAATTTAAAGGTCAAACATTTCAAGTTCTGTAAAGGAATTGTACATTTTACATGTATATCTGTGAACAAGTTATTAGATTATTTTTCATATTGGGTTAACTTGTATTTTAGGTTTAGGGTCATTTAAATCATAGCTAATGTATGACATAGTTGATATTACTCTATGGCTCTAAAATGTGTTGTAGTTTCCAGCTCACACCAGAATCTAAATACTATAATGTTACAAAGGTTTAAAACAATATTAAATCTTAATAATGAAAGGCTGTATTGTCGTGCCTCTGCACAGTAGCAATGTAGCCCTGTAGACTAAACTCTTAACTGCTTTGCAAATCAGGTGAGCCTCTAGTAAAGCACTGACAGCAAAATAGTAACTTTGGGCATGGGCAGACTTTAAAGTGCATTTGGATCTTAGACACTGAAGCAATGGACAAATCTGATTATTCTTGGGAGAAAAACTCAAGCCCACTGGTGCTCTTTGCCAATGATGTCACATTTATCTGTTTTCCAGATGCTCTTAGTTCTCTGCTGTTTGATGTCCAGTCAAGTCTGAAGAAGAAGTTCTTTGGTTCTTCGCCTAAAAAAGTGAACCTTGGAACTGGGGCTCCTCTAATTCCAACTCATCTGATTAAAGAAAACATGACAGGTACACTCTTTTAATTCCTAATGAGTCATAACTGTTATCGTTGACTTGTAAGGGCTTTCATAAAACAGACTTACAAGGTAGACAATATAAACGCAGACATGGAAACAAAGGGTAGGACCCTGCTGCTGCTTACATTTTTAAGTGGAAGAAGAGGAACAAGGTGGCTCACAGAGTGGAGATTGGGACAGTTGTGAGGGTGCTTTAGTGTGGGTAGCGGTGGTCAAAGGGGGGTGTATACAGTGTTATGCCATACCGCCACTTCTCCTACTACCTTCATCGTAAAAATATCACATTCCATTCCCCATACCGCCACTTCGACCACTGGTGGGTAGTAGTAGTATAGGTGGGAGTAGGGTAAAGTGGAATAAAGAGCTTTATATGATTAATATAATATGTTGCTGTTACCACCCAGTAGTCTGTGTCCTTATGATTGACACTTCACATTCTCTCATCAGGTGGAGCTGCCTTTGGCTACGATGAGTTCTTCAGCCGAAGGATTGAGGAGAAGAAACAGGACCACACGTACAGGCTGTTCAAGACCGTGAACCGCAAGGCTGAAGCCTACCCGTTCGCTGATGATTTCTCTGACCTCCGGGGCAATAAGAAGGAAGTGTCCGTTTGGTGCAGCAATGATTACCTGGGCATGAGCCAGCACCCTAGGGTTCTGCAAGCCATTTCGTAAGTACAAACACTCAGACGTTAACATGCCATCGTAACATGGTACTTGCCCCTTGAGGTCCCTTTTCCAATCATAATAAAACATAACAAAGGTCCAGGAATAACCACTTACTAGGAACTCATTAAATTATACAGACACTTTATTTTAACCAACACTTTGTTCTTGGCACTTTAAATTGCATTTGTACCTAACTACCTATACACAATGGAGACACCATCCAATATACATTCTTTATCCACAATTAGCTGCATCCACTGCGTCTAGATGACTATAAAACTTTAAGTACCCTTTAGCCATAATAGTCCGCTTCATGGTATACATCGTCTAGGTTAGTAGATCTAGTGACTGCCGCTGTTGTAGAAGAGGAGACACACAGGCCCAGTGCCAGCCCCCTGCTGGAGACACACACAGGCCCGGTGCCAGCCCTCTGCTGGAGACACACACAGGCCCGGTGCCAGCCCTCTGCTGGAGACACACACAGGCCCAGTGCCAGCCCTCTGCTGGAGACACACAGGCCCGGTGCCATCCCCCTGCTGGAGACACACAGGCCCGGTGCCATCCCCCTGCTGGAGACCCACAGGCCCGGTGCCATCCCCCTGCTGGAGACCCACAGGCCCGATGCCATCCCCCTGCTAGAGACACACAGGCCCGATGCTATCCCCCTGCTGGAGACACACAGGCCCGATGCTATCCCCCTGCTGGAGACACACAGGCCCGATGCTATCCCCCTGCTGGAGACACACAGGCCCGATGCTATCCCCCTGCTGGAGACACACAGGCCCGATGCTATCCCCCTGCTGGAGACACACAGGCCCGATGCTAGCCCCCTGCTGGAGACACACAGACCCGATGCTATCCCCCTGCTCTTCCTTCCGGTATTTATTAGCGTTTTCCCATCAGGAAGACTCTTCAGGAGCTTGGAGCTGGGGCTGGAGGAACAAGGAACATATCGGGCACCAGCCAATTCCACGTGGACCTGGAGTGTGAATTAGCAGATCTGCATCACAAGGACGCAGCTCTTCTCTTCTCTTCCTGCTTTGTCGCAAATGACTCCACGCTGTTCACGCTGGCAAAGATGCTGCCAGGTAGGTTAAAAAATTAATCCGATCTGCAGACATTTTACCACCGATTAAGAGTGTCACAGTTCATGAATGATGGAGGAGACTGACCGCATTACTTAATCCCTTCATCAGATATATGCATATATCAATTGTCACCATGGTATGCAGCTAGCTACAACCATTAATGCAAAACGTATGACCTTAATAATTCAAATGCAGCAATAACATTCCCTCGTCTTATAAAGTCTCCCCTTTTCCACAAATTATTGGCCGCACCAATATCTGTCTTCATGTCGGTCTAGAGTTGGAGAAGAGCCACTATAGATATTTTGTTGACATGTAATCCGTAGAAGGTGACATTTGTCTGCTGTCTGTCTGTACAGACCACACTCTGCCTGTTATTGAACTATACAGTAGTCATATATTGACATGTCATTGCTTCCAGGCTGCGAGATTTACTCTGATGCTGGAAATCATGCTTCTATGATCCAGGGTATCCGAAACAGCGGAGTCACAAAATACGTCTTCCGCCATAATGACCCTGCCCATCTGGAAGAACTGCTCCGCACATCAGACCCTAAGACACCCAAGATTGTTGCATTTGAGACCGTCCACTCTATGGATGGTAAGTTCTCAGAGAGTTCTTTGTTACTGTAAATATTTAACTTTGTATAAACAATGCAGTATGTTAAAATGTGGACTCTACTTGGGGTTGCATTCTGTAGTCAATGGCACACACTGGGGCTGGTTCATTAAAGAGCGATTACCATTTCAGGGAGGGAACAGGGTGGGGAAGGGGAGCATGCCCGAAGTCAATGTACAGTAAGGGCGGCGTGCCAAGCTCGCATACGCAGCAGCGTCCAATACGAGTTCGGGGCATCTCTAAGCTACCTACTTATCAGCCATATCTCTTGCTCCAGCTAAAGGTCTGGTGTAAGTACCGCTTACTAGTGATGACGGCTGTGTGTGCATGCTAGGACATGTGTTTGCAATCAGGAACAACTGCAAAAAAAAAAATTTTTATGTACAGGAGACATTAATTACATCCTAATAAATGTTTGTTTTGGGGGAAGGAAATAATTTTTTTTTTTTTTTATAATGTTTTGTCATTAATAACTATATTATTAACGTGACATTCATTGAATAGTTTTATTTTTCTGTGTGTTCTTTTGTGAGTTATATTCCACCTCTGTATTGGACGTATCCTGTAGTGTCCGGTCTAGTAGAGCAGAGCAGACCTACACCCGTATTCATCACTATACATTGAATACAGACGTGGGTATACCCGTTTCATGCACGTTATTTTTAAAACGCACATTACGTTCGTTTTGCATGCCTTAGTGAATCAGGCCCACAGTCCTTATTATCTGTGCTTTATGTCATTATCATTGATCTGCTCAGTAAAGCCCATATATTTCCTATACCAAGATTTACAATGTTTATCTTGCTGTGGTTTGCAGCCACAACCTGTCTATCAGTGGCGGATCCGGGGGGGGGCGATCGCCCCCCCCCCCCCTACCAGGGGCTTGCTGCCGACGGCTGCACACTATGTGGAGGTTTTAAACACAATCAGAGCATTCGGGCAGCACACTATCACTGCAGAACGGACCTGCACATAGTGTGCAGCCGTCGGCAGCATCAGAAGGCAGAAAGGGGGCGGGGCCTAAATCGTCCCCCCCTAAATCGTCCCCGGTACACCAATTATCTAGATCCGCCCCTGCTGTCTATAGAGTGATGACTCAGGACTCCAAGTTCCAATTCCACAGCAAATACATCTATTATACCAAGCTAATAAGCATTGTATAAAAGCTGGAATAATGGCTCTGCACTGCTTTGTTTCTGGATGTCTTTTAGGCAGCCTGAAACACAAAATACAATAACGCTAATTATTTTCTCACACCAAAGAGTGGATCTATCAAACCTTCTAAAAAGTCAAATTGGAGGCGTTGAGCATCGCAACCAATCAGATTCTAGCGATCGATTATCTAGTACATCCTAAGAATGATATCTAAAATATGATTGGCTGCAACTCCTCCATTTCTCGTTTTTAGAAGGTTTCATAAATATAACCCCAATACATTTTTCTGACAATGGTAAATTTTTTCACATCTCCTAAACAGCTAAATAAAACACATTATTGGCTGTGAGCTTGTTTCCACCAATTCTTTCTTCAGGGCCATTGAAAAAAAACAAAAAACATGCTGCTTTTATGTGCTGTTATTTAACATTTGAAGTATAAATGCCTCCAAAGAGCCTCAAATGCTTTCAAACCAGTGGTCGAAGTAGACATTTATAAGTGGTGGTATGGAAAATGTAACATACAAAGTTGATGAGGTTGAAAAAAGACACCAGTCCAATTAAGTTCAACCTATTTTGGATCTCCTGCGATCCCTCACTTATATTTGAAATTGATCCAAATTAAGCAACCGCCAATCTGTTTCAATCTGGAAAAATCCATCCAGACCCAATATTGCAGTCCTATTTCTCCCTGGATCCACTTACTCCTTCATTTTAATTAACAGTTGTAACCCTGGATACACTTTTCCGCTAAACATTTGTCTAACCCTTTCTTAAACATATCTATTGAATCTGCCATCACAACCTTCCTTGGCAGTGAATTCCATATCTTGACTGCCCTTACTGTAAAGAACCCCTTCCTTTGCTGGTTGTGAAATTTCCTCTGCTCTAACCTTAGGGGGTGATCGCGTGTCCGGTGTATAGTACTTGGGGTACAAAGTTCCCATGAAAGTTCTCTGTATTGACCCTTAATGTATTTGTACATAGAAATCATATCTCCCCTTAGACACCTCTTTTCTAAAGTAAACATGCCTAAACTGGATAACATTTTCTCAATTTAAGTGAATGGAATTTGATAGTATTACAATGAAGGCAGTAGGGCAAGTGGTGGTATGGCTACCACAGTATAAACCCCCACTTCACACCAGACCAACTCTTTTTAATAACCTTGCAGATCAGGAGGTAAAATAACTTGGTCGACTCTATGTGCAGATAAAAGAACTATTTGCACATTTGCTAAACGTAAACCTTACTTGGCAGTTGTCCCTACAAGTTAATGAATCATGAATATGCTTGCTATATCCTTCTATAGTGTTGTACTCCTGTGTGTCTCATCATTTCAGGTGCAATCTGCCCCTTGGAGGAGATGTGTGACGTGGCACACAAGTACGGGGCCCTGACATTTGTGGATGAAGTTCATGCAGTGGGGTTGTACGGGGTGCGAGGCGCCGGAGTGGGAGAGAGAGATGGGGTCATGGACAAGATGGACATTATCTCCGGAACACTGGGTAAGTGATGAATACAGTGACGTCATGCAGACTATGAAGGAGTCTTATTGTTACATAAAAGACTTTCACTGTTGCGTAGAAGCTATGGCCATTCAAAAACAAGGAAAGGAGCTACACATTTAGGAGTGCCTCTCCTTGATCGGAGCTCTTTCCTTGCTTAGAATACCGTAAATTGCTACTAAGGGAGCACCCACTGATTGCATATATCATAGTTCCAATATATACCTAGCATATATCATATTTGTCTACTCTTCCGGAATGTCTGGGAGACTCCCGAATTCCGGGTATGTCTCCCGGGAGAGCAGGCAAGTATCCGCATCCTGTCCCTGATGGGCCTCAATGACGCGATTAATGGCGAATTGCATCATTTATGCCCCTCCCCTCATGTCAAAATACCAATTGGGGGCGGGGGAAGAATGACAGTATTCACCATGCCCAGCACCCTTCCTCCATCCCACCACACCCCTCTTCAGGGAGTAGGCAAGTATGACATATATTAAGGAGGTAAAATACACCATAAACATGATTTTATAATCTAGTGAGGTTGGTTTATGAAAAATTTATAAAAACTTTGGGTCAAAGTTGCACATAAGTGAGTCTGGGAGGTGTTTATTGATTCAAAATTGACCAAACAATAACGGTGATCAACAGCTAAGTTTTAAGTCTAGATGGTTATTGGTCTCTGTATAAAGTGGATAAAGGGCACAGCCAGCAAAGTTTACAGTGCAGTGGATTGGCTGACTTGTACAAAGCTTCTGGGTGTGGCAGGTAAGACGGACATGTATCACGCCCTTGATACTTATCTGACACCCCAGTGCAGACTGTGCATGTTTTTAGGAGATACCAGAAGCTCTTTACAAATCAGCTGTAACACAAGGAATAATAATTCTGGGAGCCCGCTGAGCAAGGTGAATTACTAATGGAAAACCAGTTCAAATACAGGTTGCTTCCATCATGAAAAGTATTTTTCAACATTCTCATATCCTGGGTATCACAAACCTTCTACATATTAGATATAAACTGGCTCTAAAGCCATTGAGGAAGCGATGCTCCGTTACAAGAATCACCTTACATTGCTGTGCCACTAATCTTCTGTTCTCTGCTTCACCAGGGAAGGCATTTGGCTGTGTCGGTGGTTACGTGGCCAGCACGGCCTCTC
This sequence comes from Mixophyes fleayi, assembly GCF_038048845.1. Taxonomy (NCBI): domain Eukaryota; kingdom Metazoa; phylum Chordata; class Amphibia; order Anura; family Limnodynastidae; genus Mixophyes; species Mixophyes fleayi. Next base: position 778,151 of record NW_027446953.1, on the reverse strand, counting down.
TCATAGACACCGTGCGATCTTACGCTGCTGGATTCATTTTCACCACCTCCCTGCCCCCGATGCTGCTGGCGGGAGCTCTGGAGTCCGTGCGTGTCCTAAAGAGCGAGGAGGGACAAGCTCTCCGCCGCGCTCATCAGCGGAACGTCAAGCACATGCGCCAACTCCTGATGGATGCTGGGCTGCCTGTCATCAACTGCCCCAGCCACATCATCCCCATACGGGTGAGCAGCCCTCCCACAGACAACCAAGGCAAAAAAATGTATAACAGCTTCAGCTTTAAGGGAAATGTTTGGGGTTTTACAAAAAAAAACGACATAAGACATTACATTCAAGTGCACCGTTTTGCAGCGCAGCTGAAAGCACAATACACCATGAAACATAATCAGACATACTTTATAGTACAAAACAAGACACAAGATATGACATCCTACACGTTACATTAAGTACTGCACTATACGTTCATCACTTTAACAAAACAACAGTTTAAAAAAGCAATGGATGTGAGGGAGAGATAGGCGGGGGTTGTAGGATTCTGGAGGCCCGAAGCTTTATGGATAGACAGATATAAGGGAAGGGTGCATAAAAGACATTCAACAAAACATCAACGTGAGATGGGGGAATGGGGTAGTGGGGGTAAGGGAGGGAGAGTCACAGGCCCAAAGCTTTATTGAAAACAGACACATAGGGGAAGGGGAAAAGTCTAGGGCCTGATTCATTAAGGATCTTAACTTAAGAAACTTCTTATTTAAGTCTCCTGGACAAAACCATGTTACAATACAAGGGGTGCAAATTAGTTTTCTGTTTTGCACATAAGTTAAATACTGACTGTTTTTTCATGTAGCACACAAATACCTGATAGCTTATTTGTACACTGAAATTTAAAGTTGACTGTCCATGACGTTATAGTCTCCTAGCAGGCTGTGGATCAGCCTGTGACAGTCCGGGATAGTCATCTTCTCCCTTTTCAAAATGAGACAATTCCTGGCAAGCCATAAAGCGTCTTTAAAACAGTTCATAAAGCGCTAGGCCTCCTGGACTGCCCCATAAATGTGAGTCTCACAAAATAATCCATAAAATACCGAATGGTATGAAAGGCAAATCATGGACACACTGTCTCTGTTCCAGGACATTCAACAGTGCCTGTGCAATGGGGCAGTCCCACAAGATATGCCGAGATGTTTCCCTGCTGACAAAGCACCAGGGGCAATGAACATATCTGTACAGGTTCCGGCCATGCATGAAATGTGATCTTATCTGGTGACTATACCCATCCAATCAGATTAATCCAACTAATAAGACAAACTCTACTAGATTTAGAATTCTACAGTCAGCAAACAGAGTAAGGGAGAGTTTAAAGATACTCAGTAGGGACAGTATGCAAATAACCCACTCCTAATCAGAGAACATACTTCTGGAGGTCACTACTTATGCCATTTATGTGGCAGTCATTTGAGTCAAATGCTTTATCCAATGGGTAATCAGAACACTGCAGAGACCATTGATGAGGCAGACTTCACACCAACAGACTGTTTAACCCTTGTTGGAGCTCATCAGTGCACAACCTGGATAAATTCAGAGGTATTTTTTCTGGGGAGCTGTCGTGACTCCAGAAATACTGGTTAAATATATGTCCTTTCTTACTGCTTTACAATCCCAGCAATCAGCTGGGAAAGTCAAACAGAACCAACTATTACTGACTACTCCCATTGTTTTAATAGTTTTGTACTAATTAGTGTGGGTATTCTAGTTATTTGTTCTTGGCTAACAATAAATTGTGTACTGTTAAAAAATAAAAGCCACAGCAACAATCTCTCAGGCTTACACCAAGAGGCTAAGTGACAGCCCGCATGATAGCGATTGCCTGTTGTCCTAAGTTTACTGCTGACAGCTGTCTCACTCCTTCCTTAGCTGTTGTTCAGTGTGATGATAACCTGCATCTCCCCCTAGTTTCCAGGTCGTCTGTACATTACTGAGTGTTCTATACAGTGCTGTATAATTCCACAGCACAATATAGTACGTTAATGTTGATGGCCGACTAACCTGTGAAGTAGCTGTGTATTCGGTGCTCACTCTCCTCTCCTTACAATGCACTCGACAGAAGATAACACATGAGAATATGTTAGTTACAACGGAGGCATTGTAATTGTTATGATGTAGGAAGGTGATTGTACAATTCCCTCAATGACTAAACTCGTGAAATGTCATCTAAGTCTACAGCCATTTACTTTTCCAACACACAAAGCAGACTTTTTGGTATATGATTATAGCGAAGGGGGGAAAAAAAGAATATTGTTTTAAAAATGTCACAACCATGGTGTACAAAACTATATATTGTTGGGTGTTGAAATGATCAGGACCTATAGTTACCAGCAGTCTTCACCAGCACCCACACCGCTAACCTTTATCCCTACGGTTCTGGAAGGCGGAGTAGGAAACTGATCCTTCGCTCTTATTCTGTTCTCTACACCAGGTTGGCAATGCCGCAGTGAACAACAGAATCTGTGACACTCTTCTGAATGACTACAACATCTATGTCCAGGCCATCAATTACCCAACCGTTCCCCGTGGAGAAGAGTTGCTGAGGTTGGCTCCCTCTCCACACCATGCTCCCAACATGATGAACTACTTTGTGGGTAAGCATTGGTTTACAGAGTCTTCAGCTGCAAAGACAACAAGTTGAGCTTTGGACAGTGATTGCATAGACACAAAAAGCGTATAAGTGGAAGGAAAGTATCTTCCAAGCTAGCTATGATTTCCTGTACAGTAACAAATATATGGATAACTGTTCTATTGTACTCTGCTCATTCACTTCATCTTGGCTTAATATTCAGCATAGCTGCCGCTAAAGTGTACCCATCGCCAACATACACTTGAGGCGGTCAGTCTATGGACTACAGAATGCAGTTTATTGAGGCACATGGTTCGGCAGACGATAAAGCTGCCTATAGTATATAGGTGACGATGGCCATTTAAGAAAACCAAATAAGGGTTATTGAGACAGGTATTTTAGCCATGGTTCCGACAGGGGAGTTAGCTCAAATCGCATGCTGTTTGAGATATCTTGAACGTCAGAAATTGATCAATAAAGTTATAAAAAAAGCTCAGCACTAATCAGCATTGGGCCAGTCCTCTAGGAACGGGAGGCTCGAACAAACGATTGGGATCACGCACTTAGAGAGTGAAAGCACTATGTTGAAAAGCACTGGACAACTCCTGGTACTCTTGGACTTTGGGTAAAAGAGTAATAAAGTACATAAGTCCCCATTAGTAATAAAGTTAAAATTACTCCTCCATTATTAATAAAATGCTTAGTAGTATTGGCATATAAAGAAAATTCTTAGATCATGGCGGTTGGTGTGTCACTAAATGGTTCTTTCGTCTATTGTGTTCATTTGAATATTTATTGTCTAGGCAGCAATGTCAAAGCATAAAACAAAAATAAAAAAATTGCTAATACCTATTTGATATATCAGCGGTATTCCAAAATGATCCATGCACATCAGATTTAAGATAATTTCATTGCATTCTTGTGGTAGAAAACGATATCTAACACATATATAAGGGGGGGGGGGCAGCATTCTCCACATTGAGGACCAAGTAATTAGGTCAAATTCCTTCACATCATCTAGAGCTATCAGACCTGCGTTAAAGCCTACCTGGTCCAGGTGAACCAGAGAAGGAATAAGCCTCCAAGCCCATATGCCAAGATTTTAGTGAAAAATTTAAGGGAGACATTCAGCAGTGAAATGGGCTGGTAGCAACTGCAAGAATTAGGGTCATTGCCCACTTTGGGTATGACTATTATCTCTGTCCTGGTAGCCCTCTTAAATATGACTCCCTGTACTATTAAATTGAGTCCACTAATACAAGGAGTTTTGGAATTTCTTTTAGTAAGATGCAGGAAGGCCATCTGGGGGTAAATGTAACATCCAATTTATGCATGTCGCTGGAAATCGGCAACTTTGCAGTGACAATTTAAACTGGCGTTGGATTGTAAAGGCAAACTTGGCTTTACAAACCATCGCCGCTTTAAATTTTCTCTACAAAGTCACCGATTTCCAGCAACATGCATAAATCGGATGATGACACATTTACCCCCTGGTCTTTTTGGAGGTCCTTAATTGCTTGTGCATCCTTGTTGAGTCTAATTCTTTGTGAATCCATTATTATGCTCATGGAACAATATATTGTGGTAATTTGGAGTGTAGTGTGGTTGGATCCTGGCATTGGGAGGGAAGGTTATATAAGGTCACATAAAATTCCTGGAAAACCTTTCTCAATTTTGTTCGGATCAAAAGGTACGTGAGTTTTTGCTTCTTTGATTGAGAAGATTCTGTTGGGTTTGGAAGCTAACACTGCATTTGCTCTGTCACCCTGCTGGCAAAAACTTTTTTGAAACCAGTGAAGCATCTTTGGTCTTCTGGCTGGCAGTATATTGTTGAGATGCAATATACCCTGAGTGCAAGGAGTTTCTCATACAGCTAACACTTGAGGAAGAGATCATGTTTGCCAATGTTCATTTTATTGCACTTTGAGGCTGGTGATTCAAAGCCCTTGTTATTATTCTCAGCTTTGGCTAAACTTATTAAATGTCTGCTTATGGTCATCCCAAATTATTGGAAGGGGGAGTTTAGACATCATGTTAAGCAAAAAGAATTCATCAAGAGCACTCTCAGTTTCTGTAATTATTTATATTTTTACTAGAAGTGCCTTATTTAGTTTTCAGCAAAACTGAGCGAGGGGGGACGGGGTGATCCAGGTTCATAGTCACCATGACACGTTTAACGAGGATGAAATTGATGTGCTTGAGCAAATTCTGCGGAAAGAAGAAATGAGTGTAAGTTATTGGGGAAGTTACATCTTGTTTAGTAGTATTAGCTAGATGCCATAATTTTTTTATTAGATTTATTTTTATTTTACTGACAATATTTATTTATTTATTTATTTTTTGGGTGCTGTACCTAAAGTAGATCTTATTTTGTTTATATACAGTAGATTAATATTAAGATCATGAAATAACCCTGAAAAACCTCTATATAGAATATACAAGTGAGCAATGAGGTCATGAGGATAGCATGCATGCTATGAATTATAAATTCTGTTATCCTAGTCATTTGTGGGAGGAAAAGAGAGCACTCTGTCATTTAATTTATTACATTTGCTTGCAATAAAAGATGTTGGCTCCCAGTTTCTCCCAAGTTTGTCATTTTTATGGTAGTTTTTTTGAAGAAGCCAGCTTAATCTTTATGATTCAGTTTTCTGTATCAGCAGGGTTCTCAAGTACAAAATAGCGCATGGGAAGTTGCAGTGTCACAAGCTCATATACTCTCTATATGGTATTCTATTAACATGCTAAATAGCACAAACCCTTGCAAAACAGTTTTAAAGGCAAAAAGAAAATCTACAGACTAGTAAAACTATTTGACTTATAAGGGACTGGATCACACAGAACAACAGTGGCAAAATTGCCAGCCAAAATCCTGTTAGAGACTGGCAACAGTCCGTCAGAGTGTGGTGATGTGGAAGCAGTGGCGGAACTACCATTAATGCGGCAGGTGCAGTGCACTAGGACCCATGGAGATAATGAGGCCCGCTGCATGGTAGATGCAAAGGGTCGGGAGGTCCAGTTCCCTCCTCTCCACCTCCCTGCCCATATCTCACTAGTTCCGCATCTGTGTGGAAGCCAAACTGATTGACACAATATTGAATGTTTATGGTTAATATTGCATCAATTAAGCTATACAATATACTATAAGTGTCCACATCTGATGTGAATGCAATAAAGACCTCATATTAACTTCAGAAGGCTTTGAAAAAGATTTGCGTCATCAGTTGGGGACTTTTTCGTCCAGGATTCCAATAATCTACATCTCATCTGAATCACTCTCCCTCCAATGTTATCCAATGGTGGCCATTTAAGACAAGCTTTTACCGATTTTCTTTTTGGGGTTGAAGGTATAGAGAATCAGATGATTGTAGTTATGAAATCTTGAGCATGAAGTGAGTTATGAATACAATTTACAGCCTGACAAAAAGATGTAAACCATTTTCAGACATAGAAGATGAGATCGAACTGCAAATGAAAAATGGATTAGATATGGGAATAGGATTGCATTCACGTAAAACTGCTGTGAAAATAGTAGATTTTATTGCCAAGGAAATTAAAAAAGAAATATTTACTAAAATTACTGCAGAAGATAAGAAAATATGTTTGATTATTGATGAAGCTTCAACTATATCTTGCAAACCCTCAGAGACAAAATTAAGTAGGACTAGTTCTCTCTTCACTAAATATTTCTAAGGTACTTGAATTATGGGGTGGGAGGCCATTACATGGGATATATAATATTACTAGGCCCCCAGTTTGAGACTTCGCCAATACTCAGTACATCGGTCTCTGCTGAGTATGAATTTTTCACACACAAATAAAGTTGAGTATTGGGAAGCTGAACTGAGTGATCAGACAATAGCACGCCCCACAAATGTTGATGAAAAACCCATCTATATTATTTGAGTTCATTTAACTTAAAAGGTTAAAGGATATCATAAATTAGGTTATGTAATAGAAATAAGAGGGTGTTGTGAAAGTTCCTAAAGGTTATTGTTTGAATGTTATTCAAGCGGAGACTTGCCTTGGATAGATGGAAATACTAGGTAAGAGGAACTTTAATTGAAAAAAAATTGTATTGTAATGAATTATATTGTGCCTGATATCCTTTCAGACAATGTGTTATATATGTGGGTGTAGGGCATACAAATGTTTAACTTCGAGCTCCAGAGGTAAATGTTTTCTAAAGTAATTTCTGAACTTATAACTCTTTTCCATGATAATGCAACTGATATCCACCGACAGTGTGATGAATACTAAAAGAGACAAATATCACAAATGAAATGTACTACTGAGATCCTGCAATAATATTTTGAAAGAGTGAGATCGTTATGTGATAGTTTTGTGCACTATCAAAGCGTGGCCTGTGGAAGTTGAATATTGGATAAAGTAGGCTAAATTGATTAATATTGTTTTACCATGCGATTGCAATTAGCATACTACGGTTAATAACGCAATCGCACAGGTAAACAACACACACTTACATTCACACTTACATTTTGTAAATAGTACACATTAATTAATGTTTCAATCCATATTCATTTATTAGTAAATGTATTAGAGATTATTTATATATAGATAATACTACAGCAAAGGTAATTATAGTTCAGGTCCTCAGAAATGTGTGGAGTTTGGTCTCATATTAATCCACATTCTCCAAACTGAAATCCGGTGTCAACAGAGTAGCGATCACATCTAGCGATCACAAGTTATGATTGATATGAGATTAATACTCAAAAGCACTTTGTTTATGGGTCAGTTTAAACTGTTTTTTTCGGCGGGAAGACACATAGGCAACAGTTTGTGTAAGTTGCCCCCACCTTTGGAGAGATCAAATGAACTGATCTATGACCAGTAGTCTACTGGAACATTGTAAACCCTGGACCAAAAAAGAAAATTCTTAGTGTTATCTGTGAATATTAGTGACATCATCACTGTTTATGTTAACTGAAACTGTATATAAGCAACCCCTTGGCCCAGTATTAAATGATTTTGACTGTAGACTCCAGGACTGAATCTGGACCTGGGCCCAGGGTGCATGCGTATTGTATTCGGTTATGCTTTCCTGTATCATCATCATCATCATTTATTTATATAGCACCACTAATTCCGCAGTGCTGTACAGAGAACTCATTCACATCAGTCCCTGCCCCATTGGAGCTTAAAATCTAAATTCCCTAATATAGACACACACTCACACACAGACAGAGAGGGAGAGACTAGGGTCAATTTTGCTAGCAGCCAATTAATCTACTTGTATGTTTTTGGAGTTTGTAATGAAACCTGAGCACCAGGAGGAAACCCACAGAAACACGGGGAGAACATACAAACTCCACACAGTGAAGGCCATTGTCGGGACTTGAACTCATGACCCCAGCGCTGTGAGACAGAAGTGCTAGCCCTATAAATCAATGATAATAATTGTAGAAGTCCCCATATCCTCATGTTGTGTATTAGCTATATTATTTGTGCATGATAGAGCAGCATATGAGTTTTGCTATGTCACAGAAATCTCCCCCTTTCAGAGCTCACAGTAGTCCAGGCAGAATGTCTTCTGGGGGATCTCTGAGGCAGTTGTGGCTTCAAGGATATGGACATCCTACACATCTCAGCCTGCAGTTTAGCTATCTCCTCCAGCAATAATGAAAAATATTTACAGATTGGAGAGCATCTGCGTTTCCAGAATATCTCCCGCAAAACAAGAACATTACATCCACTGCACTGCACTAGTCCAAACATTGTATCAGATGTTAATGGTAGCATCAACATCTGTGCACCTGTTTCTGTATTCTAACTCATCTTATTTTGTTTGCTGATTCTGATTCTGTTGCAAGCTACTGCAATGAGCAAGCTCTAAAGAGTCTTCTGCCTATTTGTGATGGAATGGTGGAATATAAACAAGTAAACAGAGGTATAACATAGTTCTCACAAGTCCCATGGGGATAACCAAAGTTTTAAGCAAATGGGCCAATGTTGTATTCAATCAGGGTTTGGGACACATGGAAGAACACAGATATGGTATAAGTAATAAAAATGGAGTCTTCTCATATTAATGACATCACCTGAGTAACATGGACATGGTCTAGGTTGCTGCAGCTCTCCGAACTCAGGGATGAACGTGGTGTAAGCTCTAGAATTGCCAGGGTCAATAGCGCAGTGTTCTCCTGGACACCTGAAGCCATCTAAGATGATGTATGGTCATGAAGGTCTGACTTACTAACTAGATTGCTAAATTTCTCCAGTTAGGCCTGAGGCATCAATAATTCCAGCAGACATCTTTATTGTTCCTGCTACACCCCATTTCAAGCCAATTGGTCTAGAAGCAGTAGCTAGTTAGGTTGTATAGGGAACTCTGAAAGTCAACACGTGCCAGTCCCAATATTCAAACCATGCTCTCTCTATTAAAATTCTAACAAAAAATTTAATTACATTTACATTGCTGAGAAATGTAACTATAATTTGCCCATTATTACCTACGTATTTATTTCAAGATTTCTTAAATATCTTTTTTTATCTTACAGAACATTTAATCCTGGAGGGGAAGTCAGGTGGCAGGTGTGAGAGGGGGCGTGGTAACGTTTTTGCATCACCATGTCCCTTTCCCCTGCTGTGCAATGCCATGACAATTGTGCGGCCTGATGACGTGAATCGCATTATTAAATTCTGCCTCAATTAGGGATCCAGGAGACTGTCTGCTCTTCAGGGAGACCAGGAGGACTCCCCCGAAATTTGTGAGCTTTCCAGATATTCCGGGAGAGTTGGCGAGTATGTCTTAATTCTTATAAGGTCTCTCTCAAACATTACAGAATGATAGAAACTGTTGTGGATCACCCAGAAAAGCTTTAGGGCAACAGGGTTTTTTAAATGTTCTCTTGAACTGAAGTACCTTTATATTGCCACTTTTAAATTGCGATTTGTATGTGCAGGGTAGATGTGCTTTATAGCCTTGTTCACTTATCATTAGAAGTCAATGTTTTCACAGGATTTGAGAACATATTAAAAACAAGTTTGGTTTAGTTATCCTTTGTGTTTTAGTTATTCTTTAATTAAAAACAATTTGTCACACTTCACTTTACCAATGTTCTTTACTCTACTCTAAATGTATTCAAAAAAAAGTTACATCATCAATGACTAACACCTGCATAGTAAGAGAAAGTTGCACTGCATTGGCCATTGACACTGGTAAGAAGGGATGTGCCTGTCTACGATTGTGCCTGAGGCAGCAAGTGAAATGGTGCCCATCTCATCCCATATATAAAATACTTTAAACATTTGTATATGAGTAATGATCACTTTAAAAGCAAATATTGTATTTTTTAAACATTAAGAGATTTAAAAATGAGATGACTACCACTAATTTAAACATCTGCATCATGAAAATTATCATTTTTAAATTAATTACCTTACCTTACCTTAATTAATTTTGCTGTCTCCTTGGGTTCCCTCTCATAGACACACCCCTGCTGGTTAGCTGAAATTGGAAGACTTGATAGAGAGGCTTAACTAAAAATTATAAACTGGTTCTTGTAGTTTTAACAATGAAAGATTATTTCTGATTTTTTACTTTACTGTCTTACAATAGATGGAAGGAATAACCTGTTGGTAACACAACCCAACGTCCACAAAGCTGCAGCTGGAGAGTCAATGACCATCACCTGCTCCTTTGTGACTAGTTATCTCTCTTACACTGTGAGATGGACTTTAGGCTGTGATAATAGAGTGTTTCTCAGTGATCAACCATATTACAGAAACAGAATTCGTGTATCCTCTCTGGAATCTAACCAGACAAAGCATGGCTTGGGAATGTCAGAGGTGTGGACTATTATCACTATTTCCAACCTGACAGAGAACGACTCAGGAACGTTCTGTTGTCATGTGGAGCTTGCTCGAGGGGAGAAGGGAACTGGAAATGGAACCCGACTGGAAGTGACTCCGACTTCATGTGCTGCAGGTATTGTATTAGTAGTTAGTATTTTATAACCAAAACAGGGATATAGAAATAGCTTCTATAATGTCCTTCCATTTTACTATTGACCACCTAGGGGTAAATGTATCAAGCTCAGAGTTTTCCAGCGGATTTGAAAAGTGGAGATGTTGTCTATAGCAACCAATCAGATTCTAGCTGTCATTCTGTAGAATGTACTAAATAAATGATAGCTAGAATCTGATTGGTTTTTCAAACCCGCCAAAAAACTCTAAGCTTGATACATTCACCCCCTAATAATTACATCCATTTTACTTCATTGCTTCCTCCACATTCTTTTACTTCTACTGGATTTTACTTCTCAAAAGTCACCTAGAATGAGACATAACCGGCCACATTTATACATGTATGAAGAAATTGTCAATATTATATTTAATGTTGAAAAAAATATTAATTCTGAACTAACCAATGAAGTTCACATATACATCCTGGATATCTTTGTCTATATTTTTATGTTTATATTTTTATATTTTCTCTGTTTTACTTACAGACCCAAGTCGAGATAAGGAACTGTTTATTCGCTATGCCGTTGTAGGGATTGAAACTTGTCTTATAATGATCCTGTTTGCAATGGTTATTAAGTATCGCCACCAAGGTGCGTATCTGTCTCTGGATTTAGTTTGAACCTTAGTAGTCGTGTGAAGACCACCTAATAAGACATTGACTGACCTCTGTTCTATGCTATGGGTGTTAACTGGATTTCCAGTTTCACTCAAAACTCTATAGATTAAGTTCTGTAAATGATATTAGTTAAATAACAAATTAGTAATTTTTTTTGGACCCATCAATTGGTAATACTGCAATATAAATTGTCTTCATTCACTTTGAAACCAGCCACACAAGACCATCATCGTCTGTTTATAATTTTCAAGTTTTAAACTCTAAAACATGCAGCAGTATTGCCAGTGATATTAGAGATTGGCCTGATATAGCTGCAAATGTGGATTTAAAGCTGAAATACCACCTAATATCTAAATGTCCTCCATTTCTGTAACATTAAACTGTCAACACTTTAAGGATTACCTCTTTAAAATGTGGAGAGGAGGGGTTGAGCAGGATGGCCAATCAGAAGCCGCAATCTCTATAATTGCGAGATTTTTATTGAGTTCTATTTTTAAAAAAACATGGTGGCCGATAATGATCTAATATACAGTATATCTAATATAAAATTAATAAACACACGTTGAGTGCATTATTTATTTATAAATGTCCAGGAACCAGCGTAAAATTTTATGCTCATTGTCGAATTTATTTCTCTCTCAGGATTTATTTCTGATTATATTGAAATACGTAATACAATCGTCATCATCATCATCATTTATTTATATAGCGCCACTAATTCCACAGCGCTGTACAGAGAACTCATTCACATCAGTCCCTGCCCCATTGGAGCTTACAATCTAAATCCCCTAACATACACACACACAACACACAGACAGAGAGACTAGGGTCAATTTTGATAGCAACCAATTAACCTACTAGAATGTTTTTGGAGTGTGGGAGGAGGAAACCCACGCTAACACGAGGAGAACATACAAATTCCACACAGATAAGGCCATGGTCGGGGATTGAACTCATGACCCCAGTGCTGAGTGGCAGAAGTGCTAACCACTAAGTCACCGATACGTGATACAATGAAGCTCCTGCAATTGCGTACCCACAGTTTAACTTTTCTAACATTCTAGAACCTTTTTCTGCATTCCCCTGTGAGTCCAATACGTTTCTATGGAATTATTTATTGCAGATTGCAATGTGCACCACAAAGGATAGATGTCCTTAGAGCCCATTTCAGCTCTGAAATCACAGTAACTGCAAACCCTGACCTCTATAAAGTGGATCAACTTGTCGTTCCCGAATCTTCAACCTGTTCCTGGATGGCTGCTTACAAAGCCAGAGATGATAGGCTAATTACTGCATCTGCCACACACTTTGTCCAAATAGGAATGCTCGGCTGGTGGCTCAATCTGTGTGTACATATATAGGTTTAATGCACTTTCCCACAAGCATTTTCAGTCTGGTGAAAAGTCTTCTATAGAATTTTATTTCTGAGATAGTTGATATAGTTGACATAGAATAAATAGACCTTTCTAACATCAAACATTTTATAAGTATATTTGCAGAAGTCATTCTACATTAACAGGAAACCTCCCAATTTAAGATGGGTAAACACTACAGATTTTTAATCCAATTATTGTACCAGTTACACAATAAACAACTGTTAGGTCTGATAACGCATTAGTGTGTACGCTCCCACGATCATGTTTTGTAGTATCAAAGTACATCGTGACGTTTGATTCGATTTTATAAACTGACTAAAAATCACTATCAATGATGAAACAATGTCGGCAAATGTGGAAGTGTGTACTCACTCACAACCAGCAGTTGTGATAGATCTCTATAGAGTTTACAGAGTCGTGATTTTTTCAGCAGACGGTTATGTCAGATGAAGAGGATGGATCTGAAAATAAATCGTTTATAGTGTGTACACATGAATCTTCATGCTCATCGGGACTTTCAGTCGTTGGTAAAATCGTTACAGATATTGCATTGGGAGAAATTTGCTGTACTGTGCACCCAGTTTTCAATGTTTCTGAGTCCATGATGACAACATTTGGAATGTATATGACCATTTAAAAACATTTTTTGTATCATTGTATCAAGAGAGAAATGATGGCAATCCATGAAGCAACAGCTTCAATTCCATTTTCTTACAATGGACAATCCATTGTTTATTAATCCAGATAAAATTCCAATTTCCTTATCTCATCGCATTTATTACTCACATATATAGTGGGAAACTGTATTTGTATAATACTGTGCTTCTTCTCAGCAATCTATTACAGCCCTTACATAATACTTTTGATTTGTGTCTCTCTGACATTACAGGACAATGAGGAAACAATGGAACCTGAATTTGGAGTTCTCTGCGCAGAGACGAGTCAGTCTCAACATCCAATGGATAGAGAACAGAATCACCTACGCACCCTACCAGATGCAACAATCAGCACATGTGCTTTAATGCTTTTTTGTTTAATAAAGGAATATAAACATTTAAAATATAATTGACCAAAGTACTTAGTACCGAATACGCATGTCTCAAATACTATTCTTGTTACCTGTAAATATTCTACGTATGAACTACTGCAATTGGGTTTATACTTATCTGATTCTTGTATATTATGTCTTATCAATTTATCAAAATTATAATAAAGATACACGGAATTATGGCTATAATAAAATTGTGGTCAAAATAAAACAGAAAAATCTTCTACCTGTGCAGTAACTTAGATGTTAGTGCTATCAAATGTTCCATAGAAATAGGTACATGCTTTCTAAATGTTGCACAATACTCCAGGGATTATGGGCCAGGTTTCTCTATGATATTACGGGTAGGTCATACTAATAGCCATGTCCTAGCCTACAGAGAGCCAGAGGAGGCAGCTGCCTAAGGAGCACCTGCTTCTACCATGTACACTGGTATAACATGCTCCTTCGCTCTAAGCTGTTTCCACCTCTTCCATTGTTTAAGATCTCACACTCAAGGATAGTCTGAGCACCCTAATCAGCTATGTTTCCTCCCCTGTAATGAACACTCAAAGCCAATCAGTGTTCAGTACTGGACATGAAACTCAGTCTGTTTTATTGTTAACAGGAGTTTTCTGTCCTATGTTGAACTGTGATTGTATTTTATAGTTCAATACAGGAGAGCAAATTGTGCTACTATCAGCCAATGGGCTGGTAACAACTCTGTAATCCAACAGGCTCACTTGTCAGTACAGGCTTAATGTTTGGATCTGCCACAGGACCCATTCCTTGACCCAATAGTTTGTTTCACAGTTATTGAAAGACTCTGCCCCCCTTAAAAGTTTGTATCTTCTTGGGACTGCTGAGTTGGACGTATACACAGTTGCATAGTGTAAAATCTGCAAATTATATAATCCACAAATTTGTTTTCTGCATGCCCATAAAACAAGCTGAACAGCGAGTATGAAGATATTCTCCCACGTGACACTGTCTGTGACTGGAGAGATGGGACAGGGAAGGGAAGGGGTGGTCTAAGTACAGATAGGGTGCGTTTACTTAATTGGAGTTGCAGACCTACAATAAGACACACATATCTGTCAGTAGCCATATCAATCATGGTTGCCTGAGTGCAGGTGCAAATACACAGCAACACTAGCTAGCCAATTCTGATTGGCTGATTGCGGATTCATGTTCTTTATTGATTGTACATATATTTAATGATTTATTTCTTTTTTATTAGTATATGTTGCATATCTGTGAAATTGAGTTTCTTTTTAACACGTCTTGCATCTGTGTTTTTTGTGCAGAAATGTGTTAAAACTCAGCATCAGTCCCCATAGTTTCAGTATCTGTTCCTGTTATTTAGTACTGACCCTGGCTTGTTGGATTACCTACACTGGGTTCAGAATCTCCCGACTGGCTGATTTTGCACTAACTTCTAACTTTGGCTGTCACTAATCTCCATCTTTCACACTGCAGCTACAAGTTATGTGTGTTGCTCCTTAAAACCAGCTACAATTTATATTCTCCAGCTGCTTGTCAATGACTTTGCATTCATTTTCTTCAGTGTGCTTTTCCCTCACCGTATTAATTAAATATTACTACAATTTGTAAGTGCTGCTTCTGGGTGCCTCACACAAATCCTAAATACAAAACAAAACCAACCAAATAAAATCACAAATGCATACATTTAGGGGTAAATATAAGAGTAAACTGTGAAATTCTTTCCTAGTAGGATACCTGTAAAGGGCAGGGGTCCAGAGACCGGCATACACTTTACCCACGGCTTTAGTGTGTCAAGGTGCAGGAACAGGAAAAACAGCAACACAGGAGTGAAGAGTGTTAGATATATACAAGTAGACGTTACCCAGAGATGAGGGTAGAATAGAGTGAGCTATCAGACTACACTTCTTTATCTTATATTCACAAAGAAGAGGTAGAGAGTAGAAGACGTGTATATTAGGGGCACTCTATGATTGTTTATTTATATAAAACATACATTTTAATGGTTCATTTAAAACGATAATGAAGTCCCAAATTAGTACCTTAGTACCACTAGTAGCGAAATAAAAACAAAATAATAAACAAAATAAATTTGTTAAAAAGGCAGAACCAACTGCCTAGCCTCGCTGTGTGATGTGTATTACAATTCCCTTAATTATATTATATCTGGGTAATATCGATCGTCATGCTGTCCAGGTGTCTGGCATAATAAGCAGTTTAACCAAATCAGTATAGGCACTATTCAAAGTGCAAGAGAGATAAGCTATATCATTACAGACAAATCCTATTTGCATATATAGTGTTATAAATCTAGTTCAGATGGATTATTTCCTTTCAATACTTTATTGATAGAGGGAGAGACAATTTGATAAAGTTGAATATATAACATTTAGGATCAAATCAAGACCATTATGTTTTCTTTTATAAAGTGAATAGATCTAGATATCCCAATATAGTAGCAGTTGGTAGCGCGATTATATTAAATCCCGTTTTACACCACTGTGATCTTATTTATCACAGAGAACACCAAATTAGCTACCTTTCAGTATCACTCCCTAATGAGATTGATATGGTATCCCTCTTTGAACTATAAACACTTCCTAACAGATTGGTTGTGATCACATTCCCCTCTTATACAGAGTTGTAGGGTAAGGTGAGCATATAGTGCAGGCCACCTCTGTTATATTGTAGCCCCTTAATATATTATAGCATATCTCCCTAGTTTATACACACAACGGCAGCATGAGTCACACATGTAAGCAGCACAGCGAGGCGGACGCCGACGCGCGTTTCGCTTACTCGCTTTAACAAGGCAAGCCGAGGAGAGGATTAGACATTTCTCTTATAGGGCAAAGATGTCACATGGTGGATACATCACTATGGATAAACCAATCAGGGTTCGTATATATCGGAGGCCCGGTTTTTGACAGACAGTTGCTATAACCAATCGATACTCGGCATGGAGGAACCATTCCTTAAGTCTATATTATCTATGACTCGTTGTTGGTACATATATTGTATATAGAGACATCTGGAATATAACTGGAGTGACAATGTCTCGGCTATTATTACATCCTATATAAGGGAAAAACGGGAGAAGGACGAAGAGAGATTCATACTGGATTTATTTGATTCATACCCATATTCATTGAAACATACACAGCTTTCATTATAATGGAAACGTTCATTATTGTAAGTGGATACAAATTAATTGTAGTGATGTTGTATTTCCAATAAGGTGAGTGTAATCAATTAGTGAATGACTAAATTGTCTAAAAATAAATATATTCTGTGATACTCTCTCATGTCTCGTTATTTCTGACATCTGTCTATTATGATATGTACAGCTATAAACACTTTATAAAGACAAAAAAAAAAGGGGAAGGTGAAAAAAAGAGGAGGTGAAAAAAAGGGGGAGGAAAGGAGGGGGAGTGTGATAGCTCAAGTAAGGGGGGGGTAAATGTGTTAGGAGATGTTGCATATAGCAGCATCATTAATATAAAGAAGACATACATCATAAGATAGATGTATGATAAAGGTGAAGTGAGATTAATTCCATTAAGTCACCATGCCTAATTTATCAGTATAGGGTGTTAAGATATGAATTTATTGTGTTGCAAATTAATGGGGTACTTGGCCTACTTATTACATTTAGATAAATGCCATATAGTTTGTTTTATCATTAAGGCCATGTGGTTCAAGACTATTCATCAGAAAAATAAGTCTAGATTCTCTCTTCAATAATTCCTGCTGTAAATTGCCACCCCTAATTCCCAAAGATACTTGTTCCATGATAAAAGCCTGGAGTGTATCCGGATTATTCTCATGGAATAATAAAAAATGCTTAGCCACTGTAGTAAGAGTTTTAAATCTATCCCTATCTTTTGGGGCATTTTTTATATTGTTGACATGCTCCAATAAGCGTCTTTTAAAAGGTCTAGTCGTCATGCCAATATATTTGAGATCACATGGGCATGTCAAACAATAAATTACCCCAATAGAATTACAGTTGACAAATTGTTCAATTTTCCAGATTTTTGAATATCTATCCATATATTCTTGTTTTTGAATAGTATATTTACATGCTTTACATCTGCCACATTTGTAAAAGCCTATCGTAGAATTTCCCAATTTCTTTCTTTTTATAAAATGACTATGAACAAAACGGTCTCTCAGATTACGTGCTCTCCGCCATGTTATTGCAATTTTGTCATCAAGATTTTTTCTGAGGTCATGATCCAGTAATAGCACATGCCAATGCCTTTGAAAGATATTAAGTATATTCTTCCATTCTGGACAGAAAGTACCTATCATCCTTGTTTTCTCTTTCAAAATAGGTTTAGATGTTGGAAATATTAAAGAATCTCTGTCTTTATGGTTTGCTTCCTGAGAGGCCCTCTGTATGCTTTTCTTACTATAGCCCCTTTGTACCAATCTTTCTTTTAGTTCTTTGGATCTTTTTTGAAAAGTGGTCATACTGGAACAGTTCCGTCTTGTTCGAAGGAATTCTCCTTTCGGAACTCCTTTTATTACTGGTGGGAAATGAGCACTTGTAGAATGTAATAAACTGTTAGTAGCAGTTGATTTTCTAAACATATCTGTTTCCAATTTTCCTTCAGAATTGATAAGAATTTCAAGATCAAGGAAATTAATCGTTTTTAGCTGAATATCAGATGTTAATATCAGATTCAAATTATTATTATTAAGGTGTTTAGTAAATTCCTGGAATAGGGTTTCCTCCCCTTCCCATAATAATAATACGTCATCTATATATCTGAACCATATTAAAATATGGTCAGTATATACTTCATTTTGATCATTAAAAACCATTTCCTTTTCCCACCAGCCAAGGTATAAATTTGCATAAGTTGGCGCACACGCTGTGCCCATTGCTGTCCCACGGATTTGTAAGTAGTATTTATCATCAAATACAAAATAATTATTTGTGAGCACAAATTCCAAAAGAGAGATCAGGAAGTCGTGGAAATCACTCTTACTGTCCATGTCCAAAAAATATTGGACTGCTCTTATACCCTGATGATGAGGTATATTGGTATAGAGTGACTCCACATCATATGATGCTAGTTTTACTTCCTGATTAACTGTGATGTCACTTATTTTAGCTAGGACATCCAGCGTGTCCCTGGTGTATGAGGGTAGACTTATGACATATTTACGAAGATGTTGGTCCACATATTTGCTAGCATTCTCCGTCAAACTGCCTATTCCCGACACAATAGGCCTGCCCGGGGGGTCAGTTATAGATTTGTGGACTTTTGGTAGGGCATAGAAAGTCGGAATCTTAGGATCGCTTACATGTAAAAATTCATAATCTGATTTAGATATTATATTGTGTCCCAGGGCATTTTTAATCAAGTTGTTATATTTTATTAAAAGATTAGCTGTGGGATTAAATATCAGCCTTTTGTAGCATTCCGTGTTGTTTAATTGTCTATAAACTTCTGTTGTGTATTTGGATATAGGCCACAAGACGATATTTCCACCCTTATCTGAAGGTTTTATCACTGTGTCATCCCATTCCCCAATATCTTTAATGGCTTGGTATTCTTGTTTAGATAAATTCTTATTAAGTTTCCTTAATTTTGATTGATTAAGTAACTCATCTAGGTCCTTAGACACCAGATCACGATAAATTCTAGCTTGTGGGCAGATTGATAAATCTGGAAGAAAAGTAGATTTTTTCCTAAGTTTAGTTTGTTCCCAGACTCTTGTATTCATATTTAAATCTTGTATTACATTTGTATCTAATTCCTCAAGAGTTGCCAACGCCTGTCTTTCCTCATCAGATAGAAATGCCAATTCCATAACCTGTATGGCGTCCTTGTTGGTCTCACTTGTTGTTCTAGAATCACATATGGTAGTTTTGTTGGAATAAAATTTTTTTAAAAGTATTTTTCTAATGAATAGATTTAAATCTTTTTCCCATTCGAACCGGTTAAAGGATTGAGTAGGTGAGAATGATAAACCATGACCTAGAACCTTGAGATGTATTGGTTCTAGTTGTCTTTCTGTCAAGTTGATAACTTTGAGTGATGTATCTAATATATCTAGCGTCTGTAATTCCTTCTGTAATTTTGGTGACCCTCCTGTCCCTCCATCTGTTTCCTCTTTTTCCGATCTCTTAGTCTTACGCCTCCCCCTTCGTATCTGTTTGATTCTGTTAATCCTCCTCCTTCCATATTCCTGGGGTCTCTCTCTAAAAAAGGCCTAGTATGATGAGGATGATCTCTTTGATTAATGGAGGCATCTGATAGTTCACTCATTGAGGATTCTATCCCTGAATTGCCGAAGGAACCATATGACTTATTAAATTTAGGCCTATCCCATTTGAATATTTGATTAGTGGAATAATCATTTTTATCCCGTGCAAATTTTCGACGTTTTTTGTCCACTATTATTTTTTCAAAATCATCCAATTCTGTTTTGAATTTACTATAGGCTTTTTGAAAAGACTCCAAGTTATCAAATTGTTTCAAATTCTCTCCAATCTTAGTGATTTCCCCTGTAAATTGTTCCAATAGAAGACTGTCATGTTTCATCAATACATGTATAAGTTCATTGGAACATCTGCTTAGGATGGTTTCCCATTCTTTCTTGAGTTCATTAGTTGCCAATTCAAAGGCTGGGTAGATTTTTGGCCTTAGGCCTCTCGGTATCATGTTTTGCTTTAGATAATTTTCAAACATGGTTTTATTCCAAAATGTTTTTGTTTGTTTATACATTACATGTTTTAATTCTGCGAGATGGCCCGGCCAATTGTTACCCAGCGTATCAGATGAGATAATCCCACCCTCAAATTCCAAATTGGATTCCCGTATCCATTTTTCTTGTCTATTTATAAGTTCTTGACCAATACTAAAGGACGCCATATTGAGATAAATGTCTAAAATGTAGAAATCTTGGGACAAAAATTATTTTCCATATAATAACTTCCAAATGGGTTTATTTATCTGTGCTGTCTGGTGAAGAAGAAAATAGTGGTGAAGAAATTCACCCTATTATAAACATTCAGAAGGAGATATACCGACGCACCAGATAATCATATACCCAGTCTATTATTGTAATATTTATTATCATATGGCTGGGTTGGTGCACCCTACACACGTTGGACTAATATTCACAAAGAAGAGGTAGAGAGTAGAAGACGTGTATATTAGGGGCACTCTATGATTGTTTATTTATATAAAACATACATTTTAATGGTTCATTTAAAACGATAATGAAGTCCCAAATTAGTACCTTAGTACCACTAGTAGCGAAATAAAAACAAAATAATAAACAAAATAAATTTGTTAAAAAGGCAGAACCAACTGCCTAGCCTCGCTGTGTGATGTGTATTACAATTCCCTTAATTATATTATATCTGGGTAATATCGATCGTCATGCTGTCCAGGTGTCTGGCATAATAAGCAGTTTAACCAAATCAGTATAGGCACTATTCAAAGTGGTACTAAGGTACTAATTTGGGACTTCATTATCGTTTTAAATGAACCATTAAAATGTATGTTTTATATAAATAAACAATCATAGAGTGCCCCTAATATACACGTCTTCTACTCTCTACCTCTTCTTTGTGAATATTAGTCCAACGTGTGTAGGGTGCACCAACCCAGCCATATGATAATAAATATTACAATAATAGACTGGGTATATGATTATCTGGTGCGTCGGTATATCTCCTTCTGAATGTTTATAATAGGGTGAATTTCTTCACCACTATTTTCTTCTTCACCAGACAGCACAGATAAATAAACCCATTTGGAAGTTATTATATGGAAAATAATTTTTGTCCCAAGATTTCTACATTTTAGACATTTATCTCAATATGGCGTCCTTTAGTATTGGTCAAGAACTTATAAATAGACAAGAAAAATGGATACGGGAATCCAATTTGGAATTTGAGGGTGGGATTATCTCATCTGATACGCTGGGTAACAATTGGCCGGGCCATCTCGCAGAATTAAAACATGTAATGTATAAACAAACAAAAACATTTTGGAATAAAACCATGTTTGAAAATTATCTAAAGCAAAACATGATACCGAGAGGCCTAAGGCCAAAAATCTACCCAGCCTTTGAATTGGCAACTAATGAACTCAAGAAAGAATGGGAAACCATCCTAAGCAGATGTTCCAATGAACTTATACATGTATTGATGAAACATGACAGTCTTCTATTGGAACAATTTACAGGGGAAATCACTAAGATTGGAGAGAATTTGAAACAATTTGATAACTTGGAGTCTTTTCAAAAAGCCTATAGTAAATTCAAAACAGAATTGGATGATTTTGAAAAAATAATAGTGGACAAAAAACGTCGAAAATTTGCACGGGATAAAAATGATTATTCCACTAATCAAATATTCAAATGGGATAGGCCTAAATTTAATAAGTCATATGGTTCCTTCGGCAATTCAGGGATAGAATCCTCAATGAGTGAACTATCAGATGCCTCCATTAATCAAAGAGATCATCCTCATCATACTAGGCCTTTTTTAGAGAGAGACCCCAGGAATATGGAAGGAGGAGGATTAACAGAATCAAACAGATACGAAGGGGGAGGCGTAAGACTAAGAGATCGGAAAAAGAGGAAACAGATGGAGGGACAGGAGGGTCACCAAAATTACAGAAGGAATTACAGACGCTAGATATATTAGATACATCACTCAAAGTTATCAACTTGACAGAAAGACAACTAGAACCAATACATCTCAAGGTTCTAGGTCATGGTTTATCATTCTCACCTACTCAATCCTTTAACCGGTTCGAATGGGAAAAAGATTTAAATCTATTCATTAGAAAAATACTTTTAAAAAAATTTTATTCCAACAAAACTACCATATGTGATTCTAGAACAACAAGTGAGACCAACAAGGACGCCATACAGGTTATGGAATTGGCATTTCTATCTGATGAGGAAAGACAGGCGTTGGCAACTCTTGAGGAATTAGATACAAATGTAATACAAGATTTGAATATGAATACAAGAGTCTGGGAACAAACTAAACTTAGGAAAAAATCTACTTTTCTTCCAGATTTATCAATCTGCCCACAAGCTAGAATTTATCGTGATCTGGTGTCTAAGGACCTAGATGAGTTACTTAATCAATCAAAATTAAGGAAACTTAATAAGAATTTATCTAAACAAGAATACCAAGCCATTAAAGATATTGGGGAATGGGATGACACGGTGATAAAACCTTCAGATAAGGGTGGAAATATCGTCTTGTGGCCTATATCCAAATACACAACAGAAGTTTATAGACATTAAACAACACGGAATGCTACAAAAGGCTGATATTTAATCCCACAGCTAATCTTTTAATAAAATATAACAACTTGATTAAAAATGCCCTGGGACACAATATAATATCTAAATCAGATTATGAATTTTTACATGTAAGCGATCCTAAGATTCCGACTTTCTATGCCCTACCAAAAGTCCACAAATCTATAACTGACCCCCCGGGCAGGCCTATTGTGTCGGGAATAGGCAGTTTGACGGAGAATGCTAGCAAATATGTGGACCAACATCTTCGTAAATATGTCATAAGTCTACCCTCATACACCAGGGACACGCTGGATGTCCTAGCTAAAATAAGTGACATCACAGTTAATCAGGAAGTAAAACTAGCATCATATGATGTGGAGTCACTCTATACCAATATACCTCATCATCAGGGTATAAGAGCAGTCCAATATTTTTTGGACATGGACAGTAAGAGTGATTTCCACGACTTCCTGATCTCTCTTTTGGAATTTGTGCTCACAAATAATTATTTTGTATTTGATGATAAATACTACTTACAAATCCGTGGGACAGCAATGGGAACAGCGTGTGCGCCAACTTATGCAAATTTATACCTTGGCTGGTGGGAAAAGGAAATGGTTTTTAATGATCAAAATGAAGTATATACTGACCATATTTTAATATGGTTCAGATATATAGATGACGTATTATTATTATGGGAAGGGGAGGAAACCCTATTCCAGGAATTTACTAAACACCTTAATAATAATAATTTGAATCTGATATTAACATCTGATATTCAGCTAAAAACGATTAATTTCCTTGATCTTGAAATTCTTATCAATTCTGAAGGAAAATTGGAAACAGATATGTTTAGAAAATCAACTGCTACTAACAGTTTATTACATTCTACAAGTGCTCATTTCCCACCAGTAATAAAAGGAGTTCCGAAAGGAGAATTCCTTCGAACAAGACGGAACTGTTCCAGTATGACCACTTTTCAAAAAAGATCCAAAGAACTAAAAGAAAGATTGGTACAAAGGGGCTATAGTAAGAAAAGCATACAGAGGGCCTCTCAGGAAGCAAACCATAAAGACAGAGATTCTTTAATATTTCCAACATCTAAACCTATTTTGAAAGAGAAAACAAGGATGATAGGTACTTTCTGTCCAGAATGGAAGAATATACTTAATATCTTTCAAAGGCATTGGCATGTGCTATTACTGGATCATGACCTCAGAAAAAATCTTTATGACAAAATTGCAATAACATGGCGGAGAGCACGTAATCTGAGAGACCGTTTTGTTCATAGTCATTTTATAAAAAGAAAGAAATTGGGAAATTCTACGATAGGCTTTTACAAATGTGGCAGATGTAAAGCATGTAAATATACTATTCAAAAACAAGAATATATGGATAGATATTCAAAAATCTGGAAAATTGAACAATTTGTCAACTGTAATTCTATTGGGGTAATTTATTGTTTGACATGCCCATGTGATCTCAAATATATTGGCATGACGACTAGACCTTTTAAAAGACGCTTATTGGAGCATGTCAACAATATAAAAAATGCCCCAAAAGATAGGGATAGATTTAAAACTCTTACTACAGTGGCTAAGCATTTTTTATTATTCCATGAGAATAATCCGGATACACTCCAGGCTTTTATCATGGAACAAGTATCTTTGGGAATTAGGGGTGGCAATTTACAGCAGGAATTATTGAAGAGAGAATCTAGACTTATTTTTCTGATGAATAGTCTTGAACCACATGGCCTTAATGATAAAACAAACTATATGGCATTTATCTAAATGTAATAAGTAGGCCAAGTACCCCATTAATTTGCAACACAATAAATTCATATCTTAACACCCTATACTGATAAATTAGGCATGGTGACTTAATGGAATTAATCTCACTTCACCTTTATCATACATCTATCTTATGATGTATGTCTTCTTTATATTAATGATGCTGCTATATGCAACATCTCCTAACACATTTACCCCCCCCTTACTTGAGCTATCACACTCCCCCTCCTTTCCTCCCCCTTTTTTTCACCTCCTCTTTTTTTCACCTTCCCCTTTTTTTTTTGTCTTTATAAAGTGTTTATAGCTGTACATATCATAATAGACAGATGTCAGAAATAACGAGACATGAGAGAGTATCACAGAATATATTTATTTTTAGACAATTTAGTCATTTACTAATTGATTACACTCACCTTATTGGAAATACAACATCACTACAATTAATTTGTATCCACTTACAATAATGAACGTTTCCATTATAATGAAAGCTGTGTATGTTTCAATGAATATGGGTATGAATCAAATAAATCCAGTATGAATCTCTCTTCGTCCTTCTCCCGTTTTTCCCTTATATAGGATGTAATAATAGCCGAGACATTGTCACTCCAGTTATATTCCAGATGTCTCTATATACAATATATGTACCAACAACGAGTCATAGATAATATAGACTTAAGGAATGGTTCCTCCATGCCGAGTATCGATTGGTTATAGCAACTGTCTGTCAAAAACCGGGCCTCCGATATATACGAACCCTGATTGGTTTATCCATAGTGATGTATCCACCATGTGACATCTTTGCCCTATAAGAGAAATGTCTAATCCTCTCCTCGGCTTGCCTTGTTAAAGCGAGTAAGCGAAACGCGCGTCGGCGTCCGCCTCGCTGTGCTGCTTACATGTGTGACTCATGCTGCCGTTGTGTGTATAAACTAGGGAGATATGCTATAATATATTAAGGGGCTACAATATAACAGAGGTGGCCTGCACTATATGCTCACCTTACCCTACAACTCTGTATAAGAGGGGAATGTGATCACAACCAATCTGTTAGGAAGTGTTTATAGTTCAAAGAGGGATACCATATCAATCTCATTAGGGAGTGATACTGAAAGGTAGCTAATTTGGTGTTCTCTGTGATAAATAAGATCACAGTGGTGTAAAACGGGATTTAATATAATCGCGCTACCAACTGCTACTATATTGGGATATCTAGATCTATTCACTTTATAAAAGAAAACATAATGGTCTTGATTTGATCCTAAATGTTATATATTCAACTTTATCAAATTGTCTCTCCCTCTATCAATAAAGTATTGAAAGGAAATAATCCATCTGAACTAGATTTATAACACTATATATGCAAATAGGATTTGTCTGTAATGATATAGCTTATCTCTCTTGCACTTTGAATAGTGCCTATACTGATTTGGTTAAACTGCTTATTATGCCAGACACCTGGACAGCATGACGATCGATATTACCCAGATATAATATAATTAAGGGAATTGTAATACACATCACACAGCGAGGCTAGGCAGTTGGTTCTGCCTTTTTAACAAATTTATTTTGTTTATTATTTTGTTTTTATTTCGCTACTAGTGGTACTAAGGTACTAATTTGGGACTTCATTATCGTTTTAAATGAACCATTAAAATGTATGTTTTATATAAATAAACAATCATAGAGTGCCCCTAATATACACGTCTTCTACTCTCTACCTCTTCTTTGTGAATATTAGTCCAACGTGTGTAGGGTGCACCAACCCAGCCATATGATAATAAATATTACAATAATAGACTGGGTATATGATTATCTGGTGCGTCGGTATATCTCCTTCTACTTCTTTATCTTAGTAGGTGACTTTACACTGAGCCTGTTTGGTCTTATAAAGAGTATACACTGGGCCAGTGTGAGAAAGGGGTGGAGCATTCCTATAATTTTGGAGAAATTAACCCCTTCCTCATATGTGACAGACCTCCACCCTTCCACAAGCCTAACTTATTTTGAGGATGTTCTCGGACCAGCCAAGGAGGAAGCCTGCCACTCCAACCCTGTACAGACACAAAATCTGAATTGAGGTACAGGCATCCAGAATGAAGATGAATCTAAAAAGGTAAGGGCTGGAGCACCAGAAACCCCTTTGTCAGGCATGGTTTGGCATCCTGCATGAAGTACAACTATCTTAGAGGTGCATGGACATTGACGACAACAAAATGAAACCCTCAAGTTAGTAATGGAGTATTTTGACTGCACCTTAGAAGCAAGGTATTTCTTCTCCATAGAGAAGTGTGAAGATTCATGGGTCAGAGTTTGCACCTTATATACAACACCCGGTACTCTACTGTCCTGACACAAGACTGTCCAAAGCCACACCTCAGTGGCAGCCTTTTGAAGAAATTCAGGAACCAAAGATAGATTCCTCATAGAGTACCTTGCATAGTACCTCACAGTGATCTTGAAAATCGCTGCCCAACACTATGGAGTCTATTGAATGAGGTTAGGGGTTGAGTCTTTTTTAAACAAACCTGTTAGTGGGACTTCAAAGAGGAAAAACTGGGTATAAATATCCTATAATATTCAGCCAATTCCATAAATTAATGCATTCCCTTTTTCATTTGGAGCATTGTGCCTTGATCAAAGCAGGGAGCTTATTAATAAATAGCTTAAGACAGTTGTTTCCTACCATGTACGCTAGATACTTTGTTTTATATTTCTCCAAGGCATATTTCTTCATGTTGACATTAAAGTCTGTATTACAAATGGACTGGAGGATTTCACATTTTTTAGTAAGATGAGCTCACCAATGGACATTAAATATGGCTGGCAGGTATGCTACTACATGATTTTCGTGAGGATAAGGCACTGGATCCATGAGATATTAGAAGGATGCAGAGGCTCCATGAAGTCCATAGGCCATTGATATGAATTATTACAGCCCCTTGGGAATAGCAAATGCAGTTTTGTGCTTTGTCTTCGCGGCCATCTTGATCTTCCAATAGCCCCTTGTGAGATCCATGGTGGAAATATGTCATGGAGATGTGAGACAGTCGAGGAGTTCAGCCATCCATGGTATAGGATATGCATCAAATGTGGAAATATTGTTCATCTTGCAAAAATTCACAAAGTGGGTACGTCTGTTCAGTTTTGGGACAAGTACACTGAGGCTATATTATTTGCTAGACTCCGTAATGACTCTTAGCGTATCTTGAAATACTCTGATTACTACCTCCCTTTTCCCTTCAGGAAGTCTACGAGAGAGTTTTAGCTTAACAATATTATGCGTACCACGTAGATTCTTCCAGGTGCTATTGCCAGGTTTTACCAAGCAACCTGAAGAAAACAATTGTAAGTCAGAGATCCAAATATGAGCTTCTTTATTCAGGCGTGGAATCATGGGTGCAGTACTCTGACAAGAGTCTGAACAACAATTGCATCTACACAGTATATATATATATATATATATATATATATATATATATATATATATATATATATATATATATACCTTTCTAAGTGCTGGGCAGATTTTACTTACACACCCTCTCTGGGACTTCCCCAATACAGGGTTTGATCTTGCAGGGGTCCACATTTCATGGGGTTCCCTTGTAACTTCATACAACCAGGTACAAGAATGTGTCTTATCTCCCTGTTAGCTAGACATCAGCTTGAGGAGACTATTACTCTGCAGACTATTAATATATTAACTTTTATTAACTATTTAAGCATAAGCATATGTACACACTTATTATTTGAATTCATCCAAGTTCCATAAACACTGCATTTAAAACACATTCTACTCAGAGGTAAGGGATGGCTCATAATGTTTCCTGGGTTCTGATAATAAGGTAACCTGAGGACCAAGATCAATGTCACCTACAAGTGTCTGTACAAATAAAGGTCCATGGATACCCCAAATCCTCCTGCCATATAGCAGCTCATACAGCAAAAAGCCAGTTGAAGCCTGGGGACCACAGTAGAAGGAGTTTTTCTCTATTTGAACAAATGTTATTAATATGGCCTTTAACATATAATTAAACAGTTCTACTAGATAGTCAGCCTGCAAACTTTAGATCACATCCCTAACTGAGAGAACTTTCAGTAGCTTTAGAACCTCTTGCACTAGGAAAGACATAAAGTTTTTTCCTGGGTCCATGAGGACAACTTTCATCAGACCTTCTCTGGAAAACAAATTCTATTAATTTGTTGGCCACTTGCCTGTCTTGTAACAGAAAGTCCCCTGGGTATCTGGTGGCATAATCTACACCTACCAGTATGAATTTGTATCCCTTATAAGAAGGTTCTATCCGACTCACCAAATCTACTCCTATCTTTTTAAAAGGAACCATTAATGTAAGAAGGTGAACAAGAGGAGCTGAAGGCTGGTGCTGGGCTGTTATCATCTGATAGTCAAGATACAAAGTGCATTAGATTGTTAGATTGTTGGTTATATAACTAAGCTGAATTGGAACTAAGGATCATCAATATCACAAAGTGCCTAAATAGTCTTAATAAATCTATATTGCCTTAAATGGACTGTCTTATATGCACTATGTAAGATGCTCCGTGATGGTGAAGGGCACAGAGGTGGTGATGGTGAAGGGGCACAGAATTGGTGATAGTGATTGGCACAGAGGTGGTGATGGTGAAAGGCACAGAGGTGGTGATGGTGAAGGGCACAGAGGTGGTGATGGTGAAGGGGCACAGAATTGGTGATGGTGATTGGCACAGAGGTGGTAATGGGCACAGAGGTGATGGGCACAGAGGTGGTGATGGTGAAGGGCACAGAGGTGGTGATGGTGAAGAGGCACAGAGGTGGTGATAGTGATTGGCACAGAGGTGGTGATGGTGAAAGGCACAGAGGTGGTGATGGTGAAGGGCACAGAGGTGGTGATGGTGAAGGGGCACAGAATTGGTGATGGTGATTGGCACAGAGGTGGTAATGGGCACAGAGGTGGTGATGGGCACAGAGGTGGTGATGGTGAAGGGTACAGAGGTGGTGATGGTGAAGAGGCACAGAGGTGGTGATGGTGATTGGCACAGAAGTGGTGATGGTGATGGGCACAGAGGTGGTGATTGGCAGAGAGGTGGTGATGGTGAAGGGGCACAGAATTGGTGATGGTGATTGGCACAGAGGTGGTAATGGGCACAGAGATGGTGATGGTGAAGGGCACAGAGGTGGTGATGGTGAAGAGGCACAGAGGTGGTGATGGTGATTGGCACAGAAGTGGTGATGGTGATGGGCACAGAGGTGGTGATTGGCATAGAGGTGGTGATGGTGATTGGCACAGAGGTGGTGATGGTGATTGGCACAGAGATGGTGATGGGCACAGAGGTGATGGTGAAAGGGCACATGTGATATTGTGAAGGGGCAAAAGTGACAATGAAGGGGCACAGTGTGATGATAGAGGGACAAAAGTGACAAGAGCACATACTTGGATTTATGCGTATTATTTTTGCAAACAACTTAAGTAAGTATTTCTGCCCTGACTTCAATATTTATTAAGTTGTTTTGACCAAACTACTTAAAAAAATGGGACTGCTTGGTAATTATTTAGGGGTGCCTTTTTCTGCAGCTGGGTGGCCTTGCTCTGTTCACATGTTAGGTACGCCCCCAAAGATGCAAGCCACGTCCTCACCTCCTTTGGCGGCGGCACATGCTTTCATATCTACTTAACTATAGGGGTATATGGTAGGCTGCAAAAATATAGTGCTATGGATTGTTTCAGGGAGGGGGCCCAAAAACAGTATCCTAGGGCCCTATGAGGTCTAAACCTGGCTCTGCACGTAAATTGGCATGTGCACGTCCGTATTCAACAAGGAGCAGATGTGAAGATATGTCTGGTGATGAATCCAGGTCTAGGTCGGCTCTGCTCTAACAGACAATACACTGCAGGATACGTCCAATACATATGTGGAATATAAAGTCCCAAAAGTACAAAAAAAGAAAAAAGTATTCAGTTAATGTAGCCTGTTAATAATATAGTCATATAATATAATTTTAAAAATAGCATTTTTTTAAAAAAAAAAATTGTTTTCCCCATAAAATACATTAGATTGTTATTAATGTCTACTATACATAAAATGCATTTTTACAGTTGCTCCTGATACAAACACATGTTCTACACAGCCGTCATCACTAGTAATCAGCACTTACACCTGACCCGTAGCTGCTGCAAATGATAGGACAGAAAGTCATGTACCTTAGAGATGCTCAATGCTTGAATAGGACACAGCTGCGTGCGCTCCAGCTAGGCACGCCCTTACTGTACACTGACTATGTGCATGCGCCCCTTCGACTCCCCATTCCGCCCATGAAATTGTAGACTGTGCACTCGAAGATGATTTGGACGTTGCTGCACTCTCTGGTGTATCGCCCAGTTCTGAGCCGACCTAGACCTGGATTCATGTACCACACTATTACGGTGTTATATAGGATTTATATAATGTACAATGCGTGGGACCCATAATGGCAAATGTGGGTATCATTTGGGATGCCTGGGCATCCAATGTACACAGCCTCCTGTAACACGTGGGGGGGTATATGTGTACCCAAACATGTATAGGGCATAGAGAGGACATACTCGGTGACACAGTGAAGGTTGCCATTTTCTATGAGAATGCATCCTATTAATACACTAGGAACAAGCCGACCAATTTTCCTTTGAATTGATGGGTGGCATTCCTATGAATAATGATTCAGCATAGAAAATGGCAACCTTCACTGTGTGTAGGCAATTGATGCCCTGTACACCAAAATAAATATTTAGGGAAAACAAATAATTGTATGGTGTCTTATTTAAAATACCTAACAATATTTTGTCCAAGTGGATACTATCCAGCCCAGTGAGAGAATTGTGATTCATTATATTGTACGGTTATAGTATTGTTAATTAACAGTGGTGTAACATAAAAGTCAAATGTATGACACAAATTATTACGAGAGACATGACTAAAATTATTTGTTTAGAACCATTATAAAATGCATCAGGAGAAACGACATAAATCATTTTAGGAAAAACAGAAACAGTGAAACTAAATAAACAGTAACACAATATAATTGGCCTGAACAGTATTAACGAAAAAAATGTAGTCAACTTTAATATGAACATGCAAAATGGCAACAGTGCTCAAATAAATATAACTGTGAGTTGTTATTAATTGTAAAAGACCTCGAACATTACATGATTTTAGAAATATCAGCTATAAATCTCTGTTCTCATATTCCTTTTTTTCAAATGCACTAGTCATTGCCTGCAACACATCCGAATGACCAAAGTGACAAAAAATGGACCCTTTTTTTGCAGATATTATTTGCATTCCGCTCAATGACAGCTCACTTCCTGTCATGCGGGGGAAGTGGAAACTACCCACCCACTGAGCAAATGGGAAGAAGATCCAGTGCAATTTAATTAGAAATTTAAACTGGTTATGCATTTTGGGCAGCACAGTGGCTAAGTGGTTAGCACTTCTGCCTCACAGCACTGGGGTCATGAGTTCAATTCCCGACCATGGCCTTATCTGTGTGGAGTTTGTATGTTCTCCCCGTGTTAGCGTATGTTTCCTCCAGGTGCTTCGGTTTCCTCCCACACTCCAAAAACATACTAGTAGGTTAATTGGCTGCTATCAAAATTGACCCTAGTCCAGTGGTTCCCAAACTTTTGCAGTTCGCGGCACCCTTAGAGTCTCCAAATTTTTTCAAGGCACCCCTCCAAAATAATTATTTAGCAGTCCTGTTTAAGAAGTAGTTGGGTCAAAAAATTGTAATAAGTATTTAGGTCAGGACAGAAATACTTATTTAGTTGTATGCAAAAATGCCCCCTCTGCATCCAGACACTCTGCCCTCAGGCACTCTGTCCCCTCTGCATCCAGACACACTGCCCCCTCTGCATCCAGACACACTGCCCCCTCTGCATCCAGACACACTGCCCTCTCTCACACTGCCCCCTCTGCCCTCTGTTACGTTGTCCCCCCTCCTCTGCCCTCTCTCACGATGTCCCGACTCCTCTGCCCTCTCTCACGATGTCCCCCCTCCTCTGGCCTCTCTCATGCTGCCCCCCTCCTCTGCACTCTGTCACGCTGTCCCCCTCCTCTGCCCTCTCTCACGCTGTCCTCCTCCTCTGCCCTCTCTCACGCTGTCCTCCTCCTCTGCCCTCTCTCACGCTGTCCTCCTCCTCTACCCTCTCTCACGCTGTTCCCTCCTACGCTGTGTCCCCCTCCACTGCCCCTCTCACGCTGTGTCCCCCTCCACTGTCCCTCTCATGCTGTGCCCCTCCTCTGCCCTGCTGTGCCCCTCCTCTGCCCCCCTCCTCTGCCTCGCTGTGCCCCTCCTCTGCCCTGCTATCCCCCTCCTCTGCCCCACTGTGCCCCTCCTCTGCCCCCCTGTCACCCTCCTCTGCCCGCTGTCACCCTCCCCTGCCCTCTGTCACGCTGTCCTCCTCCTCTGCCCTCTCACACGCTGTCCTCCTCCTCTGCCTTCTCTCACGCTGTCCTCCTCCTCTGCCCTCTCTCACACTGTCCCCTCCTACGCTGTGTCCCCCTCCACTGCCCCTCTCACGCTGTGTCCCCCTCCACTGTCCCTCTCACACTATGCCCCTCCTCTGCCCCGCTGTGCCCCTCCTCTGCCTCGCTGTGCCCCTCCTCTGCCCCGCTGTGCCCCACCTCTGCCCCGCTGTCACACTCCTCTGCCCCGCTGTGCCCCTCCGCAGCCCAGCTGTGTCCCTCCTCTGCCCAGCTGTCACACTCCTCTGCCCCGCTGTCACACTCCTCTGCCCCGCTGTCACACTCCTCAGCCCCGCTGTCACACTCCTCTGCCCGCTGTCACACTCCTCTGCCCCGCTGTCACACTCCTCTGCCCGCTGTCACACCCTTCTGCCCCGCTGTCACGATCCCTCTCACTCCTCTGCCGCGCGACAGCCATATAAAAAAAGAAAGAACATAGAAACTTACCAATCCGCCGGGCGCCGGGACCCAGCATCCACCTCTCTCCTGCAGCTGTCACTGACGTCGATATTCAGTGACAGCTGCGGGAGAGAGGAGGCTGCTGGGCCCCGGCGCCCGGCGGATTGGTAAGCTTCTGTGTTCTTTCTTTTTTTCTATGGCTGGCCCGCGGCACCCCTGGGAGCCGCGGCGCACAGTTTGGGAACCGCCGGTCTAGATTGTTATTATTTATTTATTTATAAGGCGCCTCAGGTTCTGTAGCGTCGGATACAGAAACAACTAACAAATAGATGAGGTAATACTCATAAGCAGCACAGATGAGTGTGAGTAAGGCTACGGGGACTCACACAGAGTGCAGCAAAATACATGACAGGACGTACAAGGGAGTCAGACAGCAGACAGACAAGGGACAATAGGTAGAAAGAACCCTGTCCTTGAGAGCTTACATTCTAGATGTAGCGGTGGTGAGAGACAGTAGGACTAGCTGGGAGAAAATGGAGATGACAGGCGAGGAAGAGGAGGTGATGGATAAGATGGTCAGGGATTGGTAGGATAGGCGAGCTTGAAACAGTGAGTTTTGAGTGAGCGTTTGAAGGACTGAAGGATGGGGGAGAGTCGAGTGAAGCGGGGTAGGGAGTAACAAAGAATGGGGGCAGCACAGCAAAAGTTTTGGAGTAGGTAATGAGAGGTGAACTGAGGCAGAGGTCAGAGGCAGAGCTAGAAACAATGGAAAGGGAACAAAAATTAGAATATGGTTCCTAAATCTGACTCTCGGACCTGACATAGTCCAAAATGACGTTAGAACTTAACCAGTCTTGTGTAACAAGATGTTGTTCAGTGGCCTCACAAGTGAATTGGCAGTACAAGGAGACTGAACATTACTTTTGCATAGATGCATGCCGTTATGGAGTCCACATTACAATTACATTACAACGTCCTACATTTGTAAGAACAAAGCAGCAGCAGGAATTCAGGCAGAACATTTACCCTTCTGTTGACTAGTCAGGTGATACGTTCCAATAAAACACTCAATTAGCCACCTTACATTCATTCAGAATTCATAACAATTAGCTAATAACGTCCAGGCATGGAAATAATAAAGTACTGTTGTTCCACATAGAACAGATACTGCTGTACGTATAATATGGACAGTGTGATCCAAAAGCCAGATATACAATCATGCAAACGTAATGTACAAGCCATGCACAAAATGATGAGCACAAATGTGGGAATAATTACAACCACATGGCAAATTTATGTACAACGGTCTGGGAGTGACCTGTGAAATAGAGTGTGATAGCAATGGTGGATAGATGTGCAGCCTACTTCAAACATCTTCCTTTAAAAGAATGTATTCTCATATTCATATTGCAGACTTTTTCCTAACTCCTGTCAAAGAATTAATAAGTCTTCTTACCTAATTTGGTGACTTACAGCACCATTGTTTTTTCTCTTTACCAACTTTATCTCCTCGTGAAACCATTCATCATCATCATTATCTACTTATATAGCGCCATTAATTCTGCAGCGCTCTACAGAGAACTCACTCACTTCAGTCCCTGCCCTATTGGAGCTTACAGTATAAATCCTCTAACACACACAGACTAGGGTCAATTTGATAGCAGCCAATTAACCTACCAGTATGTTTTTGGAGTGAGGGAGGAAACCGGAGCACCCGGTGGAAAACCACGCAAACACTGGGAGAACATACAAACTCCTCACAGATAAGGCCATGTCGGGAATTGAACTCATGACCCCAGTGCGGCAGAGGCAGAAGTGCTAACCACTAAGCCACCATGATGCCCAGTTAAGGTGGGATTTAACTTTTATGCCACTATAGACCATTTTTATGCTCCACCCACTACACTGCACAATATACAAAGCAACATACACGCAATCGCCAGCAAGTTTCAAAGTTATAAAAAAAATAATTGTGTGCATCTAGTAATTACACATTTACAGTACAGTAAAGGCGTGTTTATGCAAATGTGGCTCATTCAGATGAAGATAACTGATGTAATCCAGGCGCATATGCTGCTAATGTGGAGGCAGATAAATCTTGCGCATAGGCTCTGCATATGGGTGGAATATTGTCCATTTTGCCACCAACTTAGTCTGACAGCTATCTCTAACAGTTAAATAATTTCTGGCATATTAACACATATCATATTTCTGTATATTTACTGTGCAGCAGTCACAACCTTGATTAGATCCAGCCTGAGCATAATCCTACGGGACTCAAATTGTTTGTGATAGCAGTACGTGCTAAAAGATCAAGATCATCGACTGACCTTATTTTACCCAGCTCTGATCAACATCTATGAAATGTTAATTGGGTCTGGTTGTCACAGTTCAAATTGAGGAAATAGGATTCCTGTTTGTCAGTCAGGTTTGGTACTGACAGAGTCAAGGCGCATGGTCTATTCACATTTAATAAATAAACCTATTCCCCTCCCTACAAACAGCCCCAGCAATAAATTAATAGTATTTACATTTCAGAAATATACCTATTTCCCGCAACCATCACTGCCATTAAATAAATCATTAGCACATTTAATAAAGAGACCTCATTCTCCCCAAACTCACCCCATATTCAATAGTCCCCAAACCACCCCATCTTAAATTAATAGTCCCCACTATTAAATTGCCCCACCATCACCCCACAAACAAAATTGCACCCATTAATTAGCCACCACCTACCTCACACTACATTGCCACAAGCCCCCTGTGCCATCACACACACATTACCACAAGCCCCCTGTGCCATCACACACACATTACTGTGCCTCTTCATCATCACCACGCTGTGCCCCCTTATGAGCACACTGCGCCCTCCATATCACTTTTCACCCCTTCACCTGGTCCCCCTTCATCACACTGTGCCATGCTGCTCCCCCCTCGCCTTCATCAATGTGCTATTCTGCCCCCCTCTTTTTCATAACTGTGCCATGCTGCCCCCCATCTCTATCACTGTGCCATCCTGTCCCCCTCTCCATCACTGTGGCATCCTGCCCCCCCTCTCTAACACTGTTCCATGCTACCCCCGTCCTTCATCACTCAATACCTTCCTGCTGCCCCCCGCCTTTTTTCCTTATATCGTGCCTTTCTCTCCCCCCACTTTTTCATCATACTGTGCCTCTCCCCCCCCTTTTTCATCATACTGTGCCTCTCGCCCCCCTTTTCATCATACTGTGCCTCTCCCCCCCCTTTTCATCATACTGTGCCTCTCGCCCCCCTTTTCATCATACTGTGCCTCTCTCCCCACTTTTTCCTCATACTGTGCATCTCTCCCCCCCTTTTTCCTCATACTGTGCCTCCCCCCCACTTTTTCGTAATACTGTGCCTCTCTCCCCCACTTTTTCATCATACTGTGCCTCTCTCCCCCCCTTTTTCATATTACTGTGCCTCTCTCCCCCTCTTTTTTCCTCATACTGTGCCTCTCAGAGTGTTTTCTTCCAGTGAATTCACCGCTGTTGTGATTTTGTTTTTGAGGTCATTCAGATTAGATTTGTGCTAATGGTGGCACAAAAACACGGTTTTTGAAGTATTCCCACATGGAAAAGTCACAGGGTGTAATGTCTGTGGATTTTGGGTCCAATGGTGTAGTGCCAAGTCTTGGGGTCCCGTGCGACCTATCCAGCGTTTAGGCAGTATGTCATTTAGAATACGTCGAACCTGAAGGTGCCAATGTGGTGGTATTCCATCTTGCTACAAAACTAAGTAATCAGAATCTTCATTAAGTTGTGGAAAGAGTCAGTTCTGCAGCATTTCGAGATAGGATTGACCTATAACTGTGTTTCCCTCAAAAAAGAAAGGGCCATAAACCTTTCATTGAGAAATGGCACAAGACACATTCACTTTCGGGGAATCACGCTCATGTTCTTCAACTTTACTACTTAGATGAAACATTGCTTCATCACTAAAAATCAAACGTGGTAAGAAGCTGACATCTTCCACGTTCTGCAACATCGTATCACTAAATTCTACACGCTTCCCTCTGTCATCTGAATGAAGAGCCTGTACCAGTTGCAACTGGTATGGCCTCATGATTAAACTTTAACACACTCCAGACAGTCGTCTGAGGGATCGCAAGTTCTCGGCTGGCATCACGAGTGGACTTGCCCGGGCTACGCAGAAAACTGTCTTGAACTCTTCTCGCGTTTTCCTCTGTTTGGTCGTTCTGTGCTCTTTCCTTTAATAAAGAGACTGTTTCCTGTCTGTACCAACGACAAATGCTCTGGCATTGGTGGAAACGCACGCTGCACTGCAATTACGTTATTAAGTCTTGCTGAACTTGCGAACACAAAACACCTTTTGTTAAGGGGTCGCCATCTTGCAAACCACTGAGGCTAGAGGCTGTTGGCGCACTGGGAGAGGCATCTAGCGGTAGTCATTTGATACTTAATGCTCCACCTTTTCAAGTGGTAAAAGTTTCATTCATGGGCGGTTTGCGGTTGCAGAGATATAGCAGCAACACTCCAGGACATTGAATAGCGATGATTGCTGGCATCTCTCAGTCAGGTGCCACCCTTCTTCTGACGTGCAGTATTGGTTAAGTGACTGCAGCCAGCATCACTAAAGCAGATTTCTGTGCTCTTCTCCAGGTCCCCTAACAGCTGGCCAGAGTCTTCTTAGATTAGGATGCACATTCTAATCGATAGGACAAAAAGCATGGGGCCCCCCTGATTTTACTATTACCAGCACTAGGCTGTTGGTACTATAGCAGGGAAACCCGCAGCGTGGGGTCTCTCTGCCATAATAGTACTAATATTAGTGCATGTTGCAATTTGCTGGTAAAAGCCAGAGAAATTTACAGCTGTCAGGGTTATTGCCCGTGATAGTTGGGTTATAGGGCAGAAATTCTTAAAATCAGAATATTGTGCTTACCTGCCATCCTCAGGTTCATCCACATCACTTCTGATCAACAGCCCGCAGGACTCCATTGAAGAAGAGGAGGAGAAAAGTAAGGGGTATAGAAAGCAGAAGTGATAGAAGACGGGGCTGGCAGGAGAGGTGAAGAGCAAGAGATAAAGTGGGTTGTGAGAGGCACAATGGAAAAGTGGGTGGTGGGAGCAAGTGGTACGATAGATGTGATAAGAGGGCTGAAGGGATACAGACAAACACAGAGGGTGACAGACATATACACAGAAGGACACAGGCACACACACAAATTTGGAGACAGAGACAAACACCAGGGGGATGGAGACAGATGCACGAGGGTGATGGAGACATACATACTTGAGGGATGCAGACGGCTATGACAGTGATAGAAAAAGGGGGAGGAGCAGAGGTAAGGGGGTGCATGTGGCACTATATTAGGCTGTACATGGGGGTGGGGGCAACCCCAGCATGCCTAATATGGTCAGGAGTACACAGGAACTATTGATTCAAACAGTTGGTCTTATTTGACTCTACCTATAATGGAGGCGCAGAGTCTAACGTAAGATAGGTATTCACCATGGACCTCCCGCAAGGAGGTATTGGCTTTGGTGCTATCCCCATATGTCACATCTCTCAGTACAGGTACCACCCGTGATCGGCAGGTAAGTGGAATCGAGAGTGAGCATAAGACAGGATAATGATATCAGGAATACAGCAGGTTGCTGAAGACACCAGGAATATGGTAGATTGCTGAAGATACCAGGATTACAGCGAATGGTTTCAGATACCTGGAACATAGCAGATGGCGACAGATACCAGGAGCACACCGGATGGCTTCAGATACCAGGATTACACTGGAACAAATAGAATTACCAGGGACACATTGAAATAGATTTACCTGGAACACATTGGAATTGATGGAATTACCAGAGACACATTGGAATTTATGGAATTACCAGGAACACAGTGGAACAGATGGAATTACCAGGAACACATTGTAACAGATGGAATTACCTGGAACACTTTGGAATAAAGGGAATTACCAGGGACACAATGGAACAGATGAAATTGCCAAGAACAAACTGAAACAGATGAAATAACCAGGAACTCCTTGGCATAATGGCAGCTGCTTTAACAGGCAGTGTTTTTACACCACCAGCACACTAATCCCATCTGAATGTAGCACTGAGACATTCATTTTACTGTTTCTCTGCTGTGGTACTTCACAGGTCGCTCCTCAATATACCCAGATGCAGGGGGCTGCAGCACAGTCCATGTGTGGAGACTGCCTGTTTCTCCACGTAGTCCAGCTTCCCAGGTGCACTCTGTATGAATACTAGTGTTGCAAAACCACACCACTAAAGACATCACTGAATGACCTGAGGTGTGGGCATTGCAGTTAATAAATATTCCCGTGCCTCACTGGTTAGATATGGATTATATTCAAGATTTATTTGAAAAATGTTGAACTTTATTTTGGAAATAAGTAAACATTTAATTTAATATTGCACCTAAAGTGAACATTTTATCTATGCTTGATTGGTCTTGTTATCTGTTGTACTATATTTATCTTTGATTTTATAACTTTGTCTTTCAGTGGTGGTCTCAGTAACCTTCTATATAAGTGCAGTCTCTCAGACACAGTACCAACCCAGTCTACTGAGCCTCGGCAAGTTCTCTTGCGGCTGTACGGAGCCATCCTGCAGGTGATGTATTTGGTTGCCTTATTTTGAAGAAAATATTTCATATGGTGTTGCAGCTCTTATCCATAGGTGTAAGTCGGGTTTGGAAATATGTACTTTCACAATTGACTGTGGTGAAGTTAGCCAATAATAGTACATGATGGAACACAGTTCTGTAGATTTTAATGTTTTGTGTTAAGTGCTAAAATATATATTTGTGTAGTTATTGTATACAGATTTACTAGCTGCCTATTTCCATTGGTAAATGTTTTTTGCTATATTTCAATTATAATGTCTTGGTAAATTTGACCTGATGCATTAAGAGTAGAATATTTGCCATCCATTAGGTTTTTATTTAATTTGTTTCTGCACTTCTTGCAGGGTGTGGACTCTCTTGTTTTGGAGAGTGTTATGTTTGCAATCCTTGCTGAGCGTTCACTAGGTCCACAATTGTATGGAGTGTTTCCACGAGGTCGTCTGGAGGAGTACATTCCGGTGAGATGCTGCACCCGAGGATAAGGGCTAGGAACAATGCTTTCATGATGCCTGTCTAAAATATACTTTTACTTTGAATTTAGGCTCAACTTTGGATATTCCTAATGATACAATATATGCAGCTTTCTTAAAAATGATGGTATTACACTTGAATTGTAATGGTTCTGTAATATTTTTGTTTTATGGGTATAGTACACATAAAGCAGGATGGTAAATGCCATTTCAGAACTATCAGGGTAAGATCATTTACATGCCCTAAAAACATACTAGCAGGCTAATTAGCTGTTATCAAATTTAACGTGGTCTCTCTCTCTCTGTCTGTGTGTGTTAGGGAATTTAGACTGTAAGCTCCAATGAGGCAGATGTGAGTGTGTTCTCTGTACAGCGCTGCGGAATTAGTGGCGCTTTATAAGTAGCTGCTGCGGCTAATCTCTAAGATTAGGGTTTTGAAACAGGACGCCACCAGGTGCATTTCATGCAATACTTTCTGAACCATAAGCCACTCTGTTGCATAAGACACACTGGCCAAAAAACTGCACATGG
This sequence comes from Mixophyes fleayi, assembly GCF_038048845.1. Classification (NCBI taxonomy): domain Eukaryota; kingdom Metazoa; phylum Chordata; class Amphibia; order Anura; family Limnodynastidae; genus Mixophyes; species Mixophyes fleayi. The sequence goes on along the minus strand of NW_027446953.1, from coordinate 736,910 downwards.
ACTTTTCCCTTACTCGAAAATAAATGCTGCAGTATTTCTTATTCAGCCAAGCTGCATGGAAAAGAATGCAGTCATTGAATCCAGCTGTACAGTACATGCAAGGCGTCCTCCTATGTTACCAAGTACATCCTTACAATTCAAGAAATGTTCAAACCTGTTGCCTGTTTTTTGTTGTGTCTAAGGCTGGCAACCCACTTGGTGTTAAGAAAACACCAGGGACACAGCAATCTTATTTGTCATGCGTTGGTTAACAGTGTTTGCATTTGCAGTTGGTGGGAGAGTGGACAATGGAAGATACTTGCAGTGAATGCCACTAATCCTACCAAGGCCTCCTCTCCCATTTTGCTTATAATATAGTGTTGTGATCTATCAACCCTCAAGTTCAGTTAAGTCTGGTTCACATATTTGTTTGTTTACTCATATTGTACTGAGTTGCAATACTCATATTGTGAGGATGTTTCTTATTACTGTAACCAGTGGTTGTGTTTTCACTCAATAAAAGTGATTTGATTAAAAAAATGTGTTTAGAAATGTTTAGAGGAAAGTTTATATATGTATGTAAGGTACGCACCAAGACAGTGTCCTGTATGCACCTGAGAATAACTGTATGTGGCTATGAACGGAGGACCATAATAAATAATAGTCTGGTAGTAGAGATACTGACTTTGCTTTGTTTAATAGAAGTAAGTTTAGATGTTTGGGGGTTTTTTCTCTTTAAAAAAATGTTTAAAAAATACTCAATAAAGTTATATTTCTCTTATACTGTACCCAGAGTCGACGACTGGTGACTTCAGATCTTAGTATCCCAGATATTTCCAGTGAGATAGCAGTGAAGTTGGCCAGATTCCACATGATGGAGATGCCATTCAACAAGGAACCAGTATGGTTGTTCAGGACTATGGAGAAGTAAGTTCTTGATTGTGGCACAATGTGTATACATGTATGTATAGTATGCAGGTAAATCATATTACATCTGTGATCATCCAGACTTTCAATATCTGCTAACGTAACATTAAGGCAACATGCGCTGTCCGTGTGTGAAGCTGTAAAGTAGTTGAAGACAAATGATATATTAGAAGGGTGATCGGTGGCCGCAATGGGTAAGGCTGGGTACACACTATAGGAAAATTCTAACAATGTGATAGTTTGTGATTTAACCAACAACAGGAAAAATAAGAGTCCCGATCAGCATGCCGATTCATGTTTACACACTGTACACGATTTACCTGCAGATCTGTGCTCTTCATCTGTCATAACCATCGGCTGAAAAGTTTGGACTCTACAAATCTCTCCTGAGCAGTGCACCTTCTGGGGCAGCCATCCCCGAGACCAAAGTAAGCTGATCTTTGTGCTGCTCAGATACAGATACAAAGACACTGTCTGCAGACTGAGAAAATTCCCTATCGTATACCCCCCATATGGATCAACACTTTCACCACAGCAGTATTTCAAAATAAAAAAGAAGGATAAAAACACTATAGAACAAAACACAATTTAGATATAACCATTCACTACTGCAATGCAAATGCAGTTACCAAACACCATGGCATCGGAAGGGTTAATACCAACGGGTGGAAAATAAGTGAAAGAAGTTAAAAGTCCACAAACCTTTCATACAAGCTCTTGTGGATAAAAAGTGAGAGGAAGACTTTGACATATAGTGATAAAGAAGGCAGGCTGAGAAGTAGTCTAGGAGCAAAGTCCCCCCTTCACTGTCCACTAAAGCCAGGGAGGAAAACAAACCTAACAGCTTGGGGAACATAAAGACAGACATACAACAGTCTCACACCCAGATCATCCCCTACACACTGATACTGTTTACTAATTGCAACGTTAAAGTTTAAATAGTGACTTTATGAGAAACCAGCCATTTAAAGCTGCTGATGTGCTAAGTGTGTTTTTGTTGGTTTTTTTAAGTGGGGGGGGGGGGGGGCGGCGGGCAGAGCACTCTGGAATACTTGGCTGTTCTGTAAAGCAGAACCCCTTATTGCTGCAGTACCCACTCCTCCCCATAAAGATGAAGGCTCTGGGCGATTGTGACAAGCAAGAAAGTGACTAGCTAGCTGTTAGAGCGGCTTGTTCTCTATAGGCAAATACTGGGGTGGTTAATGGTCCAAAGAGTTGGCTTTAGCTCTATAGACCTGGGACTGCTGTGTAGCTAATGCTGGGTAGCTCGGGGTTACTGGGAAACTGCTGAGAGCCTACTGCTGCCTGGCCCCTGCAAGAATTGGAAGCTGCGAATTAGAGAAGAAAGAGATCTAGTGGTTTGTGTCAATGCTGAGCTGCCTCTAGGAACCATTACGTGAGACAGACTATTGTGAAGAAAGAGCAGAAACTTTCAGCAGCACCCTGTCCTTCTCCACTCCCAGCTGAGATCTCCCTGCAGTGTGTATGCAAGACAGTTGTGCGTGCATGCACACTGCAGAATTGGAATGACATAATGCCTTCGTTGAATAAGATTTTTAGTTCAGTTTAAAATTCTCGTTCAACGATACAATGGGCTTTGGAACCATAATCATTCATTGTAGCAGGATACACACTAATGTGATATCAGGCTAACCGATCGTTTATCGTCCTGATTGGCCCAATATTCGACTGAAAACACTAGTGTGTACCCAGCCTAAGGCCACATTCTGATACCCAGATCAGTGAGACAGGTGGGATCCGGCCCCCTCCCTGCTCCCCTCTTCTGTGCTGTGCTCGCAGTGAATGTCGGGCGTGATGATGTCATGCCCGACATTCACTACGAGCACAGCATGGAGGAGCGCAGAACGGAGACTCAGCGAGGACCCAGAAAAAAGAAGAGAAGGGGATTGGAGGCGATTGAAAGGTTAAGGGGGCTCATGTGTATATATATATATATATGAGGCCCCGGTGCACTGCTTTGCCCGGGGGGCCCGTAATGTCGTTAAGATGGCCCTAGGTTTTATGTTAGTAGAAGACAGTTTATCTTTCCAGACACCAAAATTACACAGAGTGGGATGGGGTCCTTAATTAATGTAACTCTAAAAGTAGAATTCAAATAAGCCAGGACCTTATTCCAGAATTGACATACTTTCCTGCATTCCCAAAAATTATGTGAAAAATTGGCAGTTTCCTTTCAATATTTTGGACAAATGTCCTCTTCATCAGCTATAAAATGTCTCATTTGAGCACGTGATATGTATTTTCTAAGAAGCATTTTGATATGTACCTCCCGCAATTTTGCTGAGGCCAAGCATTTAATCTTTAATTTAATATTTAATCTTGATAATTCAACATAGTACTCAAACTGGCAATAGAAGGTATATCTGTGCACCATTTTCTAATCCCTCCTGATGAAGTCTTATATTGACAAGACGAAATGCGTTGAGGCATTTTGGACTTACTGTACCTTCGGAGTCACAGCATAAGACTGCAAGTATATTTGGAAATAGCAGTTTCAATCTGCTATATACTCCTGCTGGTTTTTGATCTGAATCGTGGACAGATTTTTCTAGTACACTGTGATTTTATATTTTTTACCATGTGAGTTTGATACCTTAAGGTTCTTACTGTGTTAAATTTGTATTTTACTATACTACACCATGATGGCTCTTTTTCTCTAATATTGAGATCAATACAGATCCTGTTTGATGAAAGCTGCCTGCTGCAAATGTTACAGATAAGCCTTAAAGATTTTACCTCTGGTACGCATATACTATATGCATAAGGTGTTGGCGCTTCAAAGTGTGTATAACTATATATAGCACTGTACAGATAAGCTATAGAGCTTCTATATCCGGAAGGCATATTGCACATAAAAGGTGTCGGTGCTCTAGAGTGGTGATCACTCTATGTATTTCCATGTATTTCACTGATCTTCAAGAAAACTCTATTATCTAACACTGATACTCCAGTATATTCACGTGGAGATTGTCATTTCTGGGCTTGTGGAACAGTCACTGTATGTGCCTCTAGAAAAACAGTATTATACTATGTGGCGCCCCATCCCTTCTGTTTTGCTATATATATATATATATATATCTACTATATAAATGCCTAGTGGCGTGTGTGAAAAAAAAAAACAAGCTGCAGCGCCACCTGCTGGGCAGAGTTATACACTGACCTATATATTTCTTGAAGGAGAAGTGACAGTTGGGAGTGGTTGGTGGTTGCCGGGGGTGACAGTGGGGAGTTTTTAACACCTTAAGCAGCTTGATGAAGGATGTGGCGATGAAGATGAAGGATGAGGTGATGGAGAAAAATGATGAGGTGGTGACATGTGGACAAAACCACGTTTAAAAAGGGCGCTTGCGTCGGGAAGTAACGCTCTTCCCCTGAGGAGGCCTGGGCTAGGCTCAAATGCATGACAAGAACCTTTTTAACACCTTAAGTAGCTTGATTTGACTAGAATGCATGAGTATCATGCACGGGTTAGCTTGTATATATATATATATATATATATATATATATACATATATATGAGGCCTCGGTGCACTGCTTTGCCCGGGGGCCCATAATGTCGTTAAGATGGCCCTAGGTTTTATATTAGTAGAAGACGGTTTATCTTTCCAGACACCATAATTACACAGAGTAGGATGGGTATTTGTTTAAATCGGTCAAGCACGCTCTCTGACCCATCATTTTGGGAGGGTGGTCATCTATATCTTACATCGCTCAGGGCTAGCACATTTGACAGGTCAGAGGATGGGGTTACTCCACTGACCCCAAAGCATTCAGTTGTAGTGAACATAAGAACATAGAGCAGGCATCTTCCACAAAATACTGTCCTGCCGTTAAGGCTACACAATGTAATTGGGTATAGGGTCATTGGAATTAATACGTTTCATTCACATACCCAATCGGCATTGCAGGGAGAGAAGCTGCTGAAGGCCCATTATAGCCCCTCAGCTGATGGGCCAGGTGTAGCTGCTACCTGTGCTGCTCTGGGCCCTGCTTCTCTCTGTCCTGTCATCTGAGCATTGTGCTCCATACTGGAATTCTGCTGACAGGGAAACAGAATTCTGATGCTCTCTTCCTCTCTGAGCAGGACGTGTAGAGTGGTATGTAGCAAAGTGGCAGACAGTAAGAGTGGACGGAGAGCTGGCCCAGTAAGGTAAGTGAGAGGAATGGAGGGGTGGCATGGTGGTTCTCCCTGGGTGTCTTGGGTTCCCCTAACTAGAAACCAAATTTTGCCATGGGGCCCCAAAATGTCTAGTTCCACACCTGTCTATACTTGTTTATATGCTTTTACTAGGGTTAAAAAAAAACTTCGTAAATGTAGTATTTTGATGCCAATGGGTAAGTGGCAAAAGGCATACAATCTACTTTTAACTCAAACATAATTTGTCCAGTATGTCTTAGCTCCTATAGTAAATGCACATTTTATATCACATAGGTGTAAAAGGGGAGCTCCCTCTTTTTTAGTTACATATTCCCCAAAGAAAACTAAGATGAGTCTCTTGTCATCGTCAGTGGTGTGTTGATAAGCCTGTTAGAAGGCAGGCAATAGTACTGTAAGCAGCACCCCCTCATATGTTCACAATAACTAAACGTATAGCTAAAAGCCATATACATAAGTAAAATAATCGTGGGTATTATTACGAATTTTGCTCTCTTGAATCCTTCTGCTTTGTGAACACAGGTAAACGCCAGTGAGACCAAGTAAATAGTTACACAGCCAGATATGTGCTATATACTGTGATTGGGCATTGATGATCACACTGATTGTAAAAGAGAAACCATGCTATCTATGAATGCTGGTCTTCCGCTGTTAAAACAATAGGAGGAGAAGCTGCCCAGACCTCCCCTGGTTACTGTTATATATTGGATTCTGCCATCTGTAAAAATAAAGCATATATATATATATTATATTTTAACATTACTGTTTAGTTGTGGGAGAGTCAAGACAATCAAATGAGTTTCAGAAGATACTATTCTGGGCTTTCATAGCCTTCCTTCTCTTCCCTACAACAGACCTATGTATGTAGTAGTGAGCAAACATTTGAAATTAAAAGTGTTTGATATATTTTAGAAACAATTAATCCCATAACACTGCAGAACTGGGAAGAATACATTGTATTTTTCAATTTGTCAACCTTGGCTGGACTCCCCAGTTACTGATCCACTCCAAACCTTGAACTGAAATCCCTTTAGACAAGTATATCAACTTTCCAAATCATCTTGTTAACTTGCTTACCTACCCAATTACAAACCCTCCACATAGTTCACACAATTATACTTATTTTTCTTCTATACTCAAATAACCCTCTAACCAAGTCTATCACATTGCGTCATAAATCTGGCAACAGTAATTGATTCTGTAGCTGAAAATTAATTTTCACCTTTGATAGTTTGCTGCACAGCATGTGTTTTGCCTGTCTATATTTAGGGGGCAAAAGCAGGAATTCTAGAGAGGGGTTTTGACAGCAAAGATGCATAGCAATCAAGGGGTATGTCTGTCATTTTAGCCATTCCCATACACTTCAAATACACAGGCAGTGCTGCATGCACTACTGATAGGTGCATGCAACATACCCTTCATGAGCAGGGTGGTGTGAAGAAGGAAATACCTCCTGACTGTCCCTACAGTCCTGACTGATCAGGACAGTCACCCAAAATTGGGACTACCACACCAGATTTAGGACAGTTTGCAGACTGTCCTGTCCTCTCCTACCTGTTTTTGCAGCTTTCACTACCTGTTACTGCTTGTAGCTCAAGTCCAAATGTTGCTTGTCTGTATCCTGGAATGTTGGTATCCTGTTTGGAAAAGTATAAAAACATGAAATATGGACAGCCTAGCAATACATGAACACACTTGTCCTACCTCCCCCCAACCAGCCTTGTCATTAAATTAATAGCATCTATGTTTAATAATCAGGTGCCCACCCCTACAACCAGCCCCAACATAAATTAATAGCCTTCACATTTCATTTTCAAATGAAAAAGCCTGCAACACCAAAAAATAGCTCCACTATTAAATGACTAACCCCTGCCCTCACACCACCATTAGATTTATAGCCCATGACACCACCCACATTAACTTTTTCCCATCTGTCACTGCAGAGGCAGACTCTTCTGTCTGCCTCTCTTGATGGCTGCAGATGTGGGATGGCACACATGTCATGTTGTGCACGCCACACATGTCCAAGGGAAGTCAATGCAGCCATAAGACCTGTGATGTGTATGCAGTTTTTCTCAGGCTGTGAAGTGAACTTGCTTTGTGAGGCAATCCACTAACACCAGAACAGTGGTGTACTTTGGGATCTGGGGAAGTTGCTTATGAAATCAATGAAGAAATGAGTCTGTTACCTCTATGGAATGGGCATGGCCATCAGGAGCCTGGAGGACAGCATCAGTAGCACCTTGGTGTGTGCACAGGTAGTGCAGGATTGGACAAAGAAGGCAACATCCTTCCTAGTTGGCCACCAGAATTTCTGGAGAACCTAATAGATTGCTTTCTTGATGCTGGGATGCCATGCCAATCGTGAGTTGTGTCCGCATTGCTGGACCTCCAGCTGACAGAAAGGAGGATCTAATTTCTTGCCTTAGGCTGCCTGCTCAACCTGGATCCTGTCCAGCAACTCCCAGAATCAAGCCTGGAGGTACAATGGCTTTGTCTTCCAAGAAAGATCAATCAGGAGAGAAATAATGGGAGAGTACTTTGGCCTTGACATTGCTGGATCCAGGCCAGTATGTTATTATTATATCAAACCTGGTTAGGAATAGTACCCAATGTGCTGCCAAAAGTTCAACCTCTTCAAGTGATTCTGGCTCCTTCTAGAAGGCGCCTCCACTCAGTGAAGTGAAGCATCTTAGGGATCTTAGGGAAGCATGTTTCTTGGTCACAAAAAAGAAACCTACATGCAGGTTTGAAGAAGTGAAGCTGTTACCTATTGAAACCAATCAGATTCTAGCTGTCATTTGTAGAATGTACAAATTAAAGGATAACTAGAATCTGATTGGCTGCCATAGGCAACATCTCCACTTTTCAAACCCACCAGAATCTCGCATCTTCATACATTTAACCCCAGGAATGCTTCCTTCCTCTCCACCTACCCTCATTTTCACGTCTATGTGAGAAACCAGGAACCAATTTGCTCTTGAACCATTCATTGTAGGAAGAAATGCAAAAACACTTCTTTGTGTAAAACAAGGTCTGACTGTTCCAGGACCATTGTAGATACATTTTGCCCCAAGCCTATATTATTAAGCAGTGCCTATGCCAGGGCCTGTTCATCCCATTTGAGCATTATTTACTCATTCTGTGAATGCAGCAGCTTTGATATGCAAACAGATGAACAGCCCCTGACACTGAGCCACAGCGGCTGCAAGCTACTTAATGACCAACACTGCCATTGTGATGCAGGACAACTTCATAAATACCCCTCAATGTCAGTATAGAACTGAACATGACCACAATCATAAATTAAGCAGCAAATACACCTACAACCAGGCATTTAAAGTACACAAAGTGTATATGTTACAGAGTTAAAACGAATTACACAATGTAATAGTACATATACCTGAAGAGGGGTTATATTTGTTTAAATCGGTCAAGCATGCTCTCTGACCCATCATTTTGGGAGGGTGGTCATTTATATCTTACATCGCTCAGGGCTAGCACAGTTGACAGGTCAGAGGATGGGGTTACTCCATTGACCCCAAAATCATTCATTTGTAGTGAACATAAGAACATAGAGCAGGCAGCTTCCAAAAAATACTGTCCTGCCATTAAGGCTACACAATGTAATTGTGTATGGGGTCATTTTAATTAATACGTTTCATTCACATACCCAATCAGCATTGCAGGGAGAGCAACTGCTAAAGGCCCATTATAGCCCCTCAGCTGAGAGGCCAGGTGTAGCTGCTATGCTGATTGGGTATGTGAATGAAACGTATTAATTAAATTACCTCCAGTAATATACACAATTTACAACAGGGTGTAGTCGGTAGACTAGTTGGTAGTGCAGCTTGATGTTCTATTAAAAGTTTTTGTCGTGGGGGTGGGACCAAAATGATGTGATTGACCGCGCCCCACCCCCTCCTGCCCTCCAAACATGCCCCCTGCCCAAGATCTCCCAGAATTCACTATTCAAAGGTTGGCAAGTATGGGTAACATATGTTCAGAAATATGAACACAAACTTTTAATAGAACATCAAGCTGCACTACCAACTAGTAAAATGAAGTGCAGGGCCAACTTCACCTAAATCAGTTTAGTTCATCAACAAAATGACAGCAGAGAGGGGTGTGAGTGGGAGGACCAATCACTAGCCATAATCTGCTGCTTACAATTTACCAAATTTTACAGCTTACTTTCCATTGATAAATAGACAACCAGGTTTTACTAATGATGTTCCACCCAAAACTGAATTTCTTTTGTGAATGGAATATAATTAAATTCTTAGAATTTATTTTTGGTTTTGCAATGAATGACTATTTAATGTCAGCCTAAATGAACTGTCCTCAAATGGGGAGAATATAAGAAACTGATTTCCAAGCCTATAGTGTGTTACACAGAGATAAATTAGGGAAATACAGAAAAGTACTTACAACACCAAGATACCAAAGTAGCCTAGAGCATATTTTCTGATGCATGTCATTTTTTAATATATGAGACAACTCTGCAAATACGTAGTATTGTATATATACTAGGGATGAGCGCGCTCGGATTTCTGAAATCCGAGCCCACCCGAACCTTGCCGATCCGAGTCGGATCCGAGACAGATCCGGGTATTGGCGCCAAATTCAAATCTGAAACTGAGGCTCTGACTCATAATCCCGTTGTCGGATCTCGCGATACTCGGATCCTATAAATTCCCCGCTAGTCGCCGCCATCTTCACTCGGGCATTGATCAGGGTAGAGGGAGGGTGTGTTAGGTGGTGCTCTGTCCTGCTGAGGTCCGTAGTGCTGCTGGGTCCTGTGCTGTGTCCTGTTCAGTCCAGTGGTGCTGTGTCCTGTGCTTCTAAGGGCATAGTTATTTCCCCATTATTCCCAAGTTTTTAAAAAATAAAAAAAAAGTAAAAAAAAATAAAAAATAAAAAATTAAAAAAAATATATATAATTATAACCAAATTTACAAAACCAATCCAGCAGTATAAGCCTATTGGTACTGCAATATTACCAAGTTCACACATTCAGCAGTAAAAGTCCAGTGGTACTGCAATATTACAAAGTTCACACATTCTGCAGTATCAGTCCAGTGGTGCTGTGTCCTGTGCTCTGTCCTGCTGAGTTCCGTAGTGCTGCTGGGTCCTGTGCTGTGTCCTGTTCAGTCCAGTGGTGCTGTGTCCTGTGCTCTGTGCTTCTAAGGGCATAGTTATTTCTCCATTATTCCGAAGTTTTTAAAAAATAAAAAAAAAATGATAAAAAATATTAAAATAAAAAATTAAAAAAAAAAGTAATTATAACCAAATTTGCAAAACCAATCCAGCAGTATAAGTCCATTGGTACTGCAATATTTCCAAGTTCACACATCATTCTGCAGTATCTTGTGCTACATATAATGGAGACCAAAAATTTGGAGGATAAAGTAGGGAAAGATCAAGACCCACTTCCTCCTAATGCTGAAGCTGCTGCCACTAGTCATGACATAGACGATGAAATGCCATCAACGTCGTCTTCCAAGCCCGATGCCCAATCTCGTAGTACCGGGCATGTAAAATCCAAAAAGCCCAAGTTAAGAAAAAGTAGCAAAAAGAGAAACTTAAAATCATCTGAGGAGAAACGTAAAGTTGCCAATATGCCATTTACGACACGGAGTTCATGACTAGTGTTCATGACTAGTGGCCCGTGTTCATGACTAGTGGTTCAGCTTCACCCACGGATCTTATCCCTCCTCCTCCTCCTCCCCCCCCTCCAAAAAATTGAAGAGAGTTATGCTGTCAGCAACAAAACAGCAAACAACTCTGCCTGCTAACGAGAAATTATCACAAATCCTCAAGGCGAGTCCAAGGGTGTTGGTGGTTGTCAAGCCTGACCTTCCCATCACTGTACGGGAAGAGGTGACTCCATCCAGCATTTGCAGCACGCCCTCTGCATATGCTGGAAGGATCACCCACAGTCCAGTTACAGATTTGGCTAATGAAGGTGTGAATGTTGTACACTGGGAGGAGGATATTGATGTAGCTGGCGCTGAGGAGGATGTTGATGATTATGATGCAGACAGATACCAAATTGCCTTTCTCAATTTCTATTTATATTCTAGATTATATAACGGCTGAAAAGTTTTCTGTTTTACTCCTAGTGGAGAGGGGATCTGATGCAGACAGATACCAAACTGCCTTTGTCCATTTCTTTGTATATTTGAATTTCTAGTTCTACAGTCTATGCAGGCTGCTTTATTTATATTCAACTACAAGTGTAGGGCGGGGGGGGGGGGGGGCATAGATAGCCACCAAAGTAACGTGGTCCATTTAATTTCACTTTCTTGCTCCTCAGTCTGTGCAGCCTGCTTTTTTTTATCTTCAAAGTATTTATATTTACAAGCCTTGCAATCTAAATTAACTAGAGGTAGTGACGTGGTAGAACTCCAAAAGGCAGTTTGGAAGCCCCTGTACAAACTGGCTCTATTTTTTAACTGAGTTGTCCCCCCTCCAGTGTGTACTCGGAAAGAGTTTTTAGTGCAGCGGGGAACCTGGTCAGTGAGCGGCGAAGGAGGTTGCTTCCTCACAACGTTGAAAAAATGATGTTTATAAAAATGAATAATCAATTCCTCAATGAAGTACAGCACTGCCCTCCAGACAGTACAGAGGGACTGTGGTTGTGGAGTCCAGCGGGGACGAATTGATAATGTGTGAGGAGGAGGAAGTACACACTGTAGGGGGAGAGGAATCAGAGGTTGAGGATGAGGACGACATCTTTCCTCAGTAGAGCCTGTTTAGTTTGTACAGGGAGAGATGAATTGTTTTATTGGTGTGGGGGCCCAAACAAACCAATCATTTCAGCCACAGTTGTTTGGTAGGCCCTGTCGCTGAAATGATTGGTTTGTTAAAGTGTGCATGTCCTATTTCAACAACATAAGGGTGGGTGGGAGGGCCCAAGGACAATTCCATCTTGCAACTTTTTTTTTGGCATTATGTGACCATTCAACAGTCGTTTGCCATGTTCAAAAAGTAAAAGAAAATGCCAACAAATTCAATAAATTAAATCAAAAGTTAAATGCCCTGTCATTATTTAAAACAAGAGGTTTTGACGTGCTAGAATTAGTGTAGTGTTAAGATGTTATAAACACTACACTTGGAAATTGGAGGAGGTAATGTGGCCCCGGTATCAAATTGGGTACCGGGGCCACCCCACTACGCAGTCCAGATACTTGTTTGGTGAAATTCAGACCAGTTGAGGGTGTATTTATTTTATTGTGGCCCCGGTATCAAAATGGGTACCGGGGCCACCCCACTACGCAGTCCAGATACTTGTTTGGTGGAATTCAGACCAGTTGAGGGTTTTATTATTATATTGTGGGGACCACTCTATCTATACCACACTACAACTCTATACCACTCTATTTAATACTTTAATTCTATTTAATACTTTAATTCTATTTAATACTTTAATTCTATTACTAATTACCATAAAGAGGAACTGCCGCTTCTATTTAATACTTTAATTCTATTAGTAGTTACCATAAAGAGGAACAAAATAAACCAATTTTACCAAAAGTATAATATGACTTAGACTTAGAAACACTACACTTGAAAGATGGTGCCTTTAAATGAAAAAGTCAGTCTTCATTGCACGACTATGTGCAACAGGGACAGTTTTTTGGTTTAGAAAGTCAACCAATAACACTTCGATCCTGTCTGTCTTTAACATACTTGATGGGATCTCAATGACGAATTGTCTGTACCATGTTTGGAGGAGGTATTGTGGCCCCGGTATCAAATTGGGTACCGGGGCCACCCCACTACGCAGTCCAGATACTTGTTTGGTGGAATTCAGACCAGTTGAGGGTGTATTTATTTTATTGTGGCCCCGGCACCAAATTTACTACCGGGGCCACTCCACTGTGCAGTCCATATTTAGGTGTATCAGATATTAAACAACGGTGACAGTTGATGCCCAATTTTTTAATTATATTGTGGCCTCGGTACCAAATTGTGTACCGGGGCCACCACACTACGCAGTCCATACCCTTTTTTGGTGGAATTCTGACACGTGGAGGGTTTTTTAATTATATTGTGGCCTCGGTACCAAATTGTGTCCCGGGGCCACCACACTACGCAGTCAAGATAGATAGATGCGTATCATAGATAAAGTACATTCAGTGGTGTGGGGCAAATTGAAAAATATTCAAAATGCACTGACATTATCAAAAACAAGAGGTTGTCACACGCTAAAACTCCAACATGTATATGATGGAGAGGATGGAGGAGCAGCCGTATGTGTAGTGTAATGCAGACCTGTTGAAGGTTTTTTATATATTTTATTGTGGTGCCCAGTGCCCACTCCTCTACGCAGTCCAGGTACATTTATTGGTGCGAATCATAAAAGTTCAGGGTTTTTAATATATATTGTGGTGACCCACTCCTCTACGCAGTCCAGGTACATTTATTGGTGCGAATCATACAAGTTGATGGTTTTCTTATTATATATATTGTGGTGACCCACTCCTCTACGCAGTCCAGATACATTTATTGGTGCGAATCATAAAAGTTCAGGGTTTTTAATATATATTGTGGTGACCCACTCCTCTACGCAGTCCAGGTACATTTATTGGTGCGAATCATAAAAGTTCAGGGTTTTTAATATATATTGTGGTGACCCACTCCTCTACGCAGTCCAGAAAGATACCTCGTTGCAACGTTTTGGACTAATAACTATATTGTGAGGTGTTCAGAATACACTGTAAATTAGTGGAAATGCTTGTTATTGAATGTTATTGAGGTTACTAATAGCATAGGAGTGAAAATAAGCCCAAAAACTTGATTTTTAAACTTTTTATGTTTTTTCCAAAAAAAATCCGAATCCAAAACCTTAAATCCGAACCGAGACCTTTCGTCAAGTGTTTTGCGAGACAAATCCGAACCCCAAAAATAATGAAAATCCGGATCCAAAACACAAAACACGAGACCTCAAAAGTCGCCGGTGCACATCCCTAGTAAATAGCCCCAGTGATGTCCCCTATGGAATGACTCTTGTCCTTTTACAAATGTGGCTAGTTTTAATAAAGAACATAATTTGCTGTATTAAATGCCCCCCTTGCACTGCCACTAACACAGCCCGCTCCTGCTAGTCCTAGCGGGGGCCTGAGAGTGGGGATCCCAGCTCATGTGTCCACTCCCCACTTAATCCAGCCCTGACTACATCACAATATTTTGCCTGAGACACATGCTCTCATACCTTTTAAGACAGTTAATTGACTATTGAATTAATCTGGTCTGAGTTAAGTAAATGAGAGTAAAAAATCAATACAATTTAATAAATGTGTTTATTCACCAATGAAATTAATGTGAAAATCATTTTTACAGAGCAATTTATGTCTCAGGTGAAATATATGGTGGGGTTTGTACAGAATGATAGATAACTCTAACATATATACTATAACTATGATAACTCTATCATATATACTGTAAACCTAATGTTGGAGCCCAGGGGCCCACTCTGATTTACTGAACTATGTACATACTGTATACATACTGTACAGTGTATTGCTGGGCGACCAATCATAACAGGCCTTTGACATTCTAAATTCTATGATGTCATAGAGCAGGATTATTCCCTCACAGATACGTAATAATACAGCTGGCTATAAATAGCAGTGACCCCCAGGTCTGACAGTTATTGTGCTGATAGAAGCAGCTAATAAGAGGTCATTAATGGCTGGTAAAGAAGAAGAAAGTTCCATGGACAAGAGTGCATCATGCAGAGCCGGGCTCCTGTGTCCAGTAGAACATGTTCACCATGTGCCCAGGGAGGGCTGTTACACCAAGTGAATCACAGCAGACGCTTCGGTATATTTGGCAGCTGTCATGGAATATCTGACTGCAGAGATTTTGGAGAAAGCAGGTACCGCAGCGCGGAACAACAACGAAGCGCGGATCACCCCCAGGCACCTGCAGCTGGCGCTCCACAGTGACGAAAAGTTTAACCAGCTGCTCAGAGGTGGCCGTCGCCGGCCAGAGAGGTCTCCTGCTGCCCAAAATCCTGCTGCAGCTGAAAGACAAGCCCCAGTGGTAGGTAAATTATATTGTAATCTACACAGGGACTGATATGCATGAATAAAATGCTGGTGTTCCATACATATGTACAACATGTTCATAATATTTGAACCATATATTGTAATCTTGCAAGCAGGGCCTTCCATATATTGTAAGCTTGTGAGCAGGGCCTTCCATATATTGTAAACTTGCAAGCAGGGTCTTCTCACCTCTTTGTCTGTTTTACCCAGTTTGTTTTTTTACTGTCTTTGCCCCCAATTGTAAAGCGCTATGGAATATGTTGGCGCGATATAAATAAATAAATGATGATGATAAAGAGTTAAAATAATAAGTAAATGCTCTTCAGAAAGGAACTGTGAGTTTCCAAATTTGTAGGATAATCCATTCAATATCTAATGAATTTACTTACAGTATCTGCTTAAAATTGACCAGGTAGAGAAATAAAAGAAAGATTCCAGTGCTGGAATATTGCAAGGACAGCAGCACTGTCAGATGTGAGAGTACCACTGTTCTGCAGTAGAATCAGATCATAAACGTGTAACACATACTTGCCAACTTTCTTCAGCTCCCTTCCGGGAGCCAGCCAGTGGAGGGGGGCGAGAGGGGGGCGGGACGGCCAGTATTGCCACACTCGCCCGGGAGTCCGGGCGACTCTCGCAAAATGCGGGAGTCTCCCAGACATTCCGGTTGAGTTGGCAAGTATGGTGTAACATGGTCTCATAACAAGAATAAAATCCTTAAATACTACCAAATAATGAGGATGAAATACAATTTTGGATGTTATAAGACATAGAAAGATGACGCAGTAGGCTGGCAAACAGATTTACTCCACAAGGAAATTCTGTTGCCAATGATGATCTGATATTAGCTCAGTACTCTCTCAGAGTGTTCAGTTCAGGTAACTTACCTATAGGAGTGCGCAGAACACTTCATTAGGGTGTGCACCCCGGGACACCGAGCGAGGGATACTCTGTGCCGCAGCTCGCTGCCGGAAGGGCGTGTACAGCAACGTCTAGGAGGAGGGTGCCTAATAGTGCCCAGAGTTCACATAACGCCAAACAATAGTGCCTTCAGTTCATATAACACCAAACACCAAACAATACTGCCCCCAAATCAATCACATCACACCAAACAATTGCCCCCGGAACATATTATGCCAAACAATACTGCCCCCAGATGATAATATGCCACACAGTAATGTCCCCAGATAATATTATGCCAAGTAGTGCACCCCAGATAATAATATGCCACACAGTAGTGCCCCAGAGACTAATATGCCACACAGTAGTGCCCCAGATAATAATATGCCACACAGTAGTGTCCGCAGATAATATAATGCCAAGTAGTGCACCCCAGATGATAATATGCCACACAGTAGTGCCCACAGATAATATAATGGCAAGTAGTGCACCCCAGATGATAATATGCCACACAGTAGTGCCCACAGATAATATAATGGCAAGTAGTGCACCCCAGATGATAATATGCCACACAGTAGTGCCCACAGATAATATGCCACACAGTAGTGTCCCCAGATAATATTATGCCAAATAGTGCACCCCAGATGATAATATGCCACATAGTAGTGTCCCAGATAATAATATGCCACACAGTAGTGTCCCCAGATAATATTATGCCACCCAGTAGTGTCCACAGATAATATGCCACATAGTAGTGTCCCCAGATAATATTATGCCAAGTAGTGCACCCCAGATGATAATATGCCACATAGTAGTGCCCACAGATAATATTATGCCACACAGTAGTGCCCACAGATAATATGCCACACATTAGTATCCCCAGATAATATTATGCCAAGTAGTGCACCCCAGATGATAATATGCCACATAGTAGTTTCCCAGATAATAATATGCCACACAGTAGTGTCCCCAGATAATATTATGCCACACAGTAGTGCCCACAGATAATATGCCACATAGTAGTGTCCCCAGATAATATGCCAAGTAGTGCACCCCAGATGATAATATGCCACATAGTAGTGCCCACAGATAATATTATGCCACACAGTAGTGTCCCCAGATAATATTATACCAAACAGTAGTGTCCCCAGATAATATTATGCCACACAGTAGTGTCCCCAGATAATATTATGCCACACAGTAGTGTCCCCAGATAATATTATGCCACACAGTACTGCCCCAGATGATAATATGCCACACAGTACTGCCCCAATTCAAATTGTGACACACACTACAAATACTAAAAACTGCTCTGTAGTCCTATATGTGAGTCAACTCACCTCTCACACTGATGTTGTCCGTTCCTCATTGGTAATAGAAGAGCGGTGAGCAGCCTATCTGACGTCCAGGATGTTGAGCTACATGGGATCTCTCTCCCTCCTGCTTGTGCTGCAGCCAACCCTCAGTGAAAAGCAGCCTGGTGATTTACTTCCAGGACTGCTTCATTGTCGGCCATCGGGGCGCCCCCTTGTGGTCGGAGGAAAAACAACATGCATAAAAAAAAACAAAACAAATGAATGAAAATGAAAGTATAAGAGAGCCGCCGGTACCCCTGGTGACCCCGGGCCCGGTACAAGAGTATCCCCCGTATCCCCCTGATGGCGGCCCTGCACTCACCTGCCCTACAACGGAGGGTAACGCACCAAAGCTGGTTGTATACTCACACATGAGTATCTACCATTTATTAAAATTTTGTTGTGTGCTTTCCACTAGTCTCAGTTTACATCATCATCATCTATTTATATAGCGGCACTAAATTCCATTGCGCTGTACAGAGAACTGACTCACATCAGTCCCTGCCCCATTGGAGCTTACAATCTAAATCCCCTAACATACAAACCCAAGGTCAATTTTGTCAGAGCCAATTAACCTACCAGTATGTTTTTGGAGTGTGGGAGGAAACCGGAGCACCAGGAGGAAACCCACGCAAACACAGAAAGAACATACAAACTCCACACAGATAAGGCTATGGTCATGAGCTCATGACTCCAGTGCTGTGAAGCAGAAGTGCTAACTACTGAACCACCGTGCTGCCTATATGTTATGGCAGTAATACTGGCACATCACCTCCTTCTAATTGAGATGGGACAGATCAGGAAGCCATCTGGGCACCAGAGGCTTCCTGGTTCTTTTGTGCAGGATGCCCCCTTGACACCTCTGATTTGTTTGGTCGGAGTACCAGAGTCAGCACTGCTCCTGCCACACTTTAGAGGAGGGTGAGCGTCTTACCTGCCCAGCATCGCACTAGATGTAAGCACCCATCTGCATGTGGTGAACCTTGCACTTTGTATAGACATGGCATTGTTACTCCCCTACAGTCACCATCACCAACATCACAGAGGATACAGTCCAGAGAGGGGTGAGCAGCTACTGTACGAGTAAGAGGGAGGCAATTTTGCTTGCCCTGGACCAATGTGTGATGCCATGTACACACTCACACTGCTTATATCTAGAAAAAAATACCACCCACTCAACATCACACAGCCCTGTTATGTCCCAATGTTGGCTATTGTATCACTAGCAATTGGCTTTATCTGGGACCCCTGTAAAGGATTGATGGACTCTGCTGTGGAATCATGGACTTTTGCAGCTCCCAAGATAATCTAGTTAGATGGCTGCTGACAGACTGAAGAATGGTGGATACAGGCTTAGGTTAGAGAGGGCAGCTCAAGTGCAAAATTGGAATCTAATATAAGGTCAGCAGAAGGCAACACAAATACAAAAGAGAATAGAAAGGAATTATAAGCAAACAGACACAGCCAAACAAGGCAAGTCGCTTCACAGTCCCTGTTGCTCAGGCGCGGATCAAAGGGCAGAATGGCTTAAATACAGGACTTTATGGCACCATCAGCATGCGCTAGAACATGCGCATACACAATCCACTATGGGAGGGCACAGATGCCAGGTGAGTGAGGGCAGAACATGTCAAGTTCATGGACAGTTAAGTGGCACTACCAACCCTCCCTTTTATAACTGGCCACTGGAGGCTCATTGTTGTAATTTATCTGCTTTCACTGTGGTATTTAAATAGGACAGGTATACCTTTTTGAGCAAAAAATACTATGGGGTATATTCAATTGTGCTCAGAGTGCCTCCGAACAGGCGCGAAGGTACTCCGCGTCACCGCAGCATCCCTGTGAGGGATGCAGGGGGAAATCTGCGATGTTGCAGTACCGTATTACCGTAAAAAATGCACAGCCGCTAATTGAATATGCCTCTATATGTTGTCAGATTTTCTGGTGCTAAATTGGTTATTGTTCTTTATTCCACTTATGATCCACTTGCCTCAACCTCAGCCTTTTGCACTTTTGCTGCTTGTCCCTGACCTTTGCCTACCCCACCAATTTGGTCAGCTGCCTCTTAGAAAATCTACTCTGAGGTCTGTGGAAACCAGAGAGCCCATAGACATCCATGAGCGGAGCCTCTGTTAACCGCTAAAACCTATAGAATCCACTTTCCTTGGCCTGATACCAAGAAACGACGATAAAGAAAAAGCAGCTTGTGTACAAGTAAAGTTCAGTTTGAAGTGCTTTATTTAGTTATATGAGGATTGGATTGAATAAAAGGAATTGGGAAAAAAGTTCTGTCGGATTATTCTGTATGATTTATGCATGAAATAAAACAGACAGAGCTTCAAAAAAATTAAATGTTTGAAAAGTCATTTATGTATATTTTAATGAAATAGTAAGTAATTGTGGTATCAAATAGTTTTATTTTGCATAAATATACAGCAGGGAAAACAAATGGTATTTTGGTTTGACAATAACATTCACATTTTCCTTTCTGAAACTTGTAGTAACTATTCATTTTACTTACAGCATTTCTGAGCCTTGCTGGTTCTGTCAAAGAGCTGAGAGGGAGGTAGAGAGAGAGAGAGAGAACCCTCAAACAGTCAACAAAAGCATAAAAAACAAAGCCTTTCCCAAATTTAACAATGGATATGAGGGGTAAAGCTGAGGGCTGAGTCAAGGGTGACTCCAAAGCAGCAGGCTTGGGTGACAGGAGAAAGATTGATGTTGTCAACCAAGAGGGAGATATTGGGAGGAATAGCAACATTGGCAGGAGGAAAAATGAAAAGATGATTTGGTAATATTGAGTTTCAGGAAGCGCTGTGACATCCAGGTAGTTACAGCAGAGAGCAGCTAGATACCTGGGTTTGAACGGCAGGAGAGAGGTCAGGGCAGGAAAGACAGATTTGCGTGTGATCAGCATAGAGGTGGTTTTGGAGGCCAAATGATTGACTGAGTTCACCAAGAGAGGTGGTGTAGAGAGAGAAGAGCAGAGGTTCAAGGATAGAGCCTTGTGTTATTATGGCTTCTGATTGGCCTTCCCGCTCACAAACACCCCCACATTTTATACTGGGTAACAAATTGAATTGATTCTACCGTCTAGGGCGAGGGGGCACTTTAGGAAAATATTTTACTAGGTGGTAGTGCAGCTATAAAGTGGTCTTCTCACCTACACACAGTTGAGACCGCTATTTTGTGAGAATAAACCTTATGCATCGCATGCATTTCCTAGCAACAAGTGACACTAAGACACCCACTGGTATTGCAACAGCATTTTTGCAACTCGTGTTTGACGTGTTTATTATTAGCATTTGGAGCTCCCTCTAGACTTTTACAATGCTTTAGCCCTTTTTTTTTTGCTGTTTTGTTGTGTATTGTTTTTTTTAATTGGGAAAAAGGTGCACAAATCAATAAATTTCAAAAGGGTGTGGCAACTTCAGGCCCTCTATCCCTGACTCATGAGACAAAAAGGTCACTTAGGGAGTAAGGAACACCACCCTCCCCCCCTTCAGGGACACCATGCCTATAAATGTCAACCGCTCCCCTAGATCTTATGGGAAAAAAATTCACATAAAAGTGAAGGTGACAGTGACCAGTGATAGTACCACAACGGACATGGAGATAAAAATATTTCAAAATGTGATTCACCCAAAAAAATATTATCTGAAAGTAGTGGGAAATAGCACCAAAAATTACACCAATCACACGCTGGCATCATGAAGGCAAATTGCTGAAAAATAATCGTCTCTGGCCTAATGATCATTAACAACGGCAACGCATTTTTTTTTTTTTACTGCGTGCTATTTCTCCGTAAGCTTAACATCTAAAAGTTTTGGCAATTGATCCATAACTTGAAAAAAACGTAATTTTTATATATGTGTGTGTGTGTGTGTATAATATATATATATATATATATATATATATATATATACACACACGTGTGTGTGTGTGTGTGTGTGTGTGTATGTGTGCGTTTCTATATTTACATATTACCATTTTCATATTTACTAAACGATGTTCAAGAATCAATTCAAGTAACTTTGTTTTAAGGTTTAGCTAAGTACTGACACGTACCCATGTCCCTTTCTCTCAGGGAACCCACATGTAACATTCACTATATCAGGCGTCAGCACATTAAATGTGTTTCTGTGGGAGCCTAACATCTCCTAGCCATCTAGAAAGAATTTAGGTTATAATAATGTTCTCCATCAGCCTTAACTAATTACCTTATAACAGCAAGCCAGCGTGGTAGTGTATCTACCTCTTAACAGTTAAATATTTGGTTTACAATAAATTATATCACTTTTTAATATTTCGCTTTGATTATTTTAATATATACCAATAAAAATTGTTGATTTTATATTACAGATTTATACCAATATTTAATTATCTGGTTAAAAGAGTGCTCCGTTAGTACTATTTTCTCTTTCTCTCTTCTTTGACAATTACAATATTGATACATGAGTACAGGAGCACCTCCCCTTAAAGATCAAACTAAATATAAAAAAAATAAAAAATAAATTAATATATAAGGGGTTTATTAACTTGGTGCGGAGTAAAATTGAATTCTGTCTCCTTTCTAAATTCCTCAACCATTTGGAAATGTGAGGATGAGTAGTAATGATGGTGATTTAAACTTATAGGGGGGTATTCAATTGTTCAGATTGCCGACCGAAATACTAGCGCCCTAAAACTATTACCGTTAATACGGTAATTACTCGCTGAATTTCAGCTCGCAGCTCCCTGAGCTGGGATCTGAAATTCAGTGATGGTCATGATGGTCTTTACGTTTTCTTTGCCAAGCCCAGTGGTCTTCGGCTCTCATCACCTAATAAGAAACAAACCAAAGAAAACTGTGATTCATTTGGCCCACAGTCTGCTAGTCGGACATCCATGCTCTAGAATAGAGGTGCATATCTTATGGGGTTCAAAATCTGTTTCTGGAATACAATGCTTTTACTTCATATTGACAATAGAAAAATGTTGAAAAAAGCTTTCCATGCACAATGAGGAAAGTGTTCCTATTTTAATTTAATATGCCTGAAAAAATGTTTTACCTTTTTCCAAGTGACAATATGCACAGCCCTATGAGTCAATGCTTTACCCTTTAGATATTCAGAATATGATACTAGGAAATACTAATAGACACCCCAACCTAAAGAGGGACAATATCAGTTTAGTTGTAGTTTACTGTTTTCACTTGCAGAGAATCCCCTAGAAAGATGAGTATTCCACTTCTCTTCATGCTCATATGTAGCTGTTTTTACCTCAAATATTCATAATTTATTTTTTACCACACAAAGGCACATCAGTAATTATTTACCACTCAATGCCCATCGGTAGCTATTTAACTGTCAACTGTCGATGTTCATCAGTAAATATACAGTACAGTATCATCACATTACTGCTACCTCCTTCTTCGCTACTACAGCCGCCTCAATCTCTGCTGTGTCCCAGTCTTTTCTTAGAAACACTTCCTGCACAGCTTTCTGTGTCACATAATGTGTGCTCTTCATGGCATTCTAATTGAGCAAGGTCAATAACAATTTAGAAAGTAAGAGAACTCACACTCATGTTGGCTTTATATTAAGCACTACTAGGTAGGTATTACAATTAATCCCCCACTGTGCCAGCTTATCCTATATAATACAACTGTGTCAAGAGAACCCAAATACATTACACAGTACAGTGCATACAAGAGGTGTTTTTCCGCTGAATCCCATAGTGGTCCATGAATTTTTTCTACTTCTACTCATTCTACTATTTTACACACCTCTTCACATTGCTCCAGAGTTACAAGTGTTCGGAGCTGCAATCTGTTCCACAAGGCATCAGTATTCTTCAGGAACATCTTCAATGGTATAAATCGAGCAACATAGGAATAGATTGTGCGGTACCATATCTGTTCCTCCTCCATTTTATTTGCAAGCAACCTACAGAAACAGAAGACCATAAGGAGTAGATATATTTGTATCATAGAGTCACCAGGTTTACAAAACATGTTTTAATTGCCAAGCTTATATAAGAAAAGCCATATATTTCACAGCTCCTTTTCTATTAAGTGCAGGCTATGAATAGACTGTGGTGTGGAAGAGACAGAGGGTGTATTTATCATAGAGGTAGAGCCCTTTTCTGGTGAAAATGCTCTAAAGAGATCTTTTTACTCTGCTTAATTAGTTAATGAGATTTCCACCAACAATAACCACTCTAGCGATAGTCTAATTTATGATGTATCCAAGTATCCAACATGATCCCTGTTCTGTTAGAGCAACTCAGGATGGCATTAACAGAAAGAATAAATTGAAAAATATCATTACAAATAGATTTTTACTGAGAATTGTTATGGGCTATTGTTCTGGTGCCAAAAATATATAATACTTTATGGCGAGGGGGAGTATATATAATATAGCATATTTCATATATACAGTGTATATTTCTTCATCTCTTTATTTATAATGTTATTGTTATTTCTCTTTCATCCAGTCTGGGGGACACTGCTTTACCATGGGTTGTGGAGGGGAGCTGGGAGTTGGCACCTAACTAGTTAACTTTAGTGCTGCTGATAGACCCCTCCCCTCTACAATCCCCCTGCCTCTTCCTGTACAATCCAGTTTTTTTTAGGTGCCCTGGAGTTGGGCAGCCTTTTTGTTTAGTGCTTAGTTTAATGTTAAGAAATTTTATTTTTTTCTTTTACTTTTTACTTTTTTCTTTCAGCTGGCAGCGCTGGAGTGTGTTCTACTATAGAGAACACACTCACAGCTTGGCAGCGCAGGCATTCCCCTGTCAGCTGAGAGCCAGCGGTTCTCACTGACAGGGACCAAAGTACAAAGTGCCTGATTGAAGGGAGTGACAAGAGGTCTCATGGACCGCTGCACTCCTACAGCCTCCCCGATAACCGGTGCTGCCATTACAGGCATAGAGCGCCGGTTATCGGATAATGAAAATGGCGGCGGCCATCTTGGATTTCAGCAGCAGCGCCGAAAAGAGGAGAAGGGGGCTAAACCAAGATTCCCCCCTCAGACATAGGAGGGGGGCATCGGAAAGGTACCACTGCGGAGACCTCTGTCCTGGGAAGAGGAACTAATAGAGGTCTCCACAAATCTGCCACCAAAAGCCGTTTTTTCCTATGGATTTTCAAGCAGGAACATCGGCATCAGGGAAGAGGGGGGAGCTAAAACATAGAGTTCCCCCCCTTCCTACAGAGAAAGAGAGAGATGGACTGTCCCAGGGTTCTGGCGCCAAAGCAGAAGCCCGGGAACAGGAACAGAGCTGAGGGAGAGCACAGACTGCTGTTGAACTTCTCCCTGTCTTGGTGGCCCTTGGGCTAAGTACAAGCTTATTTAAACACATATTTGTTGTTTTATTACTGACTTAGCAGGTTTACATTATAGTCTCCTGCTAGCCTAAAATATTTATGGTGTTTAAAAATATTCAAGTACAACTTTTTCAAAGACATTAGTTGATTACTTGTAATTTACTCTGTTCTTTTAATATATTTTACTCTCTCTCTCTTTCTTTATCTCTATCTGTATATTCAGCTAGATTGATTTGTGTGATTGGTGTGCCTTCCTTTATATAAAATGACAGATAAGGGAAAGGGCCCTATGGCAAAATATTTCACATGTTCTAAATGTCATGTTAAATCCAGTATCTTGAATGTGGCGCTTTCCACTGCTTTATTCCTGACATTACAGCGGTTTCTAAAACTAAAAATCTGACCCACGTGCATTTACAACGATCAGTCACTACATTAAAACCACTGATTGAAGTGAATAACATTGTTTATCTCGTTACAAAGGCACCTATCAAGGGGTGGCCTATATTAGACAGCAAGTGAAAAGTCAATTTTTGAAGTTAAGGGTGTTGGAAGCAGGAAAAATGGGCTTGCTGTGCATGGGGCTGCGTAGCTGCAGACTGGTCAGAGTGCCCATGCTCTGAACCCTGTCAACCACCTATAATGGGCACGTGAGCGCCAGAACTGGACCACGCAGCAATGGAAGGATGAATCACGTTTTCTTTTAAATCATGTGCATGTGCGTCAGTTACCTGGGGAAGAGATGGCACCAGGATGCTCTACAGGAAGAAAGAAAGAAAGCCGGCAGAGACAGTGTGATACTATGGGAAATGTTCTGCTGGAAAACCTTGGATCCTGGCATTCATATGGAAGCTACATTGACACGTACCACCTACGTAAACATTTTTGCAGACCAAGTACACTCCATCATGGCAACAGTATCTCCTGATGGCAGTGGCCTCTGAATAGAATAATTTGCCCTGTCATGCAGAGAAAAATGTTCAAGAATGGTTTGAGGAACATGACAAAAAGCATTCAAGGTGTTGACTTGACTTCCTGTCACAAACTTACCATCCTTCGCTCCATCGCAGTCTCAGTTCACTGTTTCCCTTACGGCTCTTCAGGGAATTGAAGGTCACACGACCGCATTTCAGAGCGGGGGAATTTGAATCCTCGGGTATCTAAACACCACTCTGACACTCGTTCAGTGTCAGAGCAATTTGTAGGTGTCCTGCCTCCTGTTCCTGTGCGGTACCCTATGTGCTTCACTGGATCCTTGACTGATTACTGTGTACCAGATTCTGCTTGGCTGACCACTCCTGCTCTTCTGTGCCTGTGTACCGATTCTGGTTTGTTGACTTCCCGCTGCCTCAGTATTTGCCTGCCAACTTGTGTTACCAGATCCAGCCTGTCCTGACCCTGATTTCGCCTGCTGAATCTGTACCTCAACGCCAGCTTGTGTACCCGGACCTGGTTTGTCTGATTTCACTCATTACTTACCAGCATACATATGTCTACTCCATCTGCAGTGCTACATCTTGAGGCAGGCCAGAGGACGGAGACCTGCAAGTTCTCGGCAGCAAAGCCCATCCCGCCTTGCAGTAGTTCTTGGTGAATACTGGGGAGCTCGTTAGACTCCGGCACCTCCTGTTGGCCAAAGTCAATCTTAATTAGCACTAGGATCCTATTCAATTTGTTACACCTCCAAATTCCCCAGATCTGAATCCAATTGAATATCTGTAGGATGCAGTGGCCTGTTTCACACTGCAAAAATTGTTCAGGAATGGTTTGAGGAACATGACAAAGAGTTTAATGGTGTATTCCGTTGTCATGGGTTGGACACTTGCATTGAGGTTCTCTTATCAAATGAGGCTCTCTCTATCATATTATGAAGTAAATTTACATTATTATGGTAGCTTATATACAGTGTGTGTGGCATTATAAGATGTGTATGGTAACTTTATTTGCATCATTAGGTATGGCGTTATTGAATTTCAAACTTGTGTCACGGGTGGGACAGAAAGTAGACATACCTTCTCACATAGTGGACAATTTTATACAATCTCTGTGAATGTTTAGGTGGGATAAAATTTATAATTTTCCCATTATGAAGTAAGAACTTGGTGTAGATGTTACAAAAAAAACAAGGAGAAAGTTTTGGTTTTATGCAAATAATGTTTTTTTTATTTTGTCACGTGTAGGACAGAGTGCAAACTAATTCTCAGTAACACCCATTTTATGTATGTAAAACAACAACTGTACACTTCTATTGCTAAACAATCTTTTTTTTTTAATTTAAAATGTTAATCTTATTACAAATGTTATTGTTTTGGAGTACAGATTTTTTGTTTTTACATTCGACTTTCAAACCCATCTACCAGAAAACTCAAACAAAAATGCTGCCTCTCACTTTTTTAAGAACTGGTTTAGGTAACGCTGCAAGAATCTGATCAAAATTTACAAACTGAACATCATTTTCATTTATTTTGAACAGTTATCCATTTTCCCCCAACATCTTTCAAAAACATTATTTTCACTGAACCGCCCTCTTCACAGGAGCACTGTGTAATGCCACCATATCAGTAGTGAGCAAGATTGGGCGATTCAGTTTGAAAACTTTGAACATTGTGTGCTTAAACTGAAAAGTGCGCCCAACAATCAAAGTCTGTTTTTCATGGCCCTGCAGATAGTGTAGTGACTGTTACCAATCAATACCAATTACAGCTTTCCATCTTTGATCTAGCAATTCTTTGTTTTCTACAATTTCTTCAGAAGGGATACATATGATTTGAACATTTTTCACTGCCAAGTGTGCTGCTGAAACAAAGTCTTTAAAACAGCCCAAATTTCAGGTTGAAAATTTTAATCTGCTCCCCACAGCACAGGTTTTTTTTTTTTTTTACTACAGCTCCTATCCCATCAACCATCCCCTTTCCCCACTCTGAAGTATTCTTTCATAAAACAAAGGTTGACATTGTAAATCTATTCTTAAATTAGGCTCCAGCCCCAGCTGAAAATATTTTCATGTTTAGTAAATTAAATTCACTTTTCAATGAAGTTACAATTCTATTCAGGTAGGCAAATGCAGCATACTTGCTGTGTGTCACTGTTCCACAGGAGAAGTCAAGCTGAAGAAGCGAATCCTAGGGTTCATACAGTTTTGCACTACTTCTGGCAGGGCGCGGAGTCTAACGAGGAGACGGTGTTCACCAGGAACCGCCGCAAAGCAGTATGGTCTTAGCTGCGTCTTACTCGCAGGTCGCGGCCCCCACCAGGAGTACTGAACGGAAGCCCTTGGGAAGGCTTAAGGAGACAGAACCGAAGGCGAGTAGTCAGCGGCCCTAAAGATAGCTAGCCTCTCGGGAACAGGAGGTGGAGCGTCAGCTCTGCAGCCTAGCCGGTTACCACACCGACAAGGAATGGAGAGGATCAGCCTAGAACAACTGTAGAGGGTCAGCTCTTCAGACAACGGAGTAGTAGTAGTAGCTGCGGGTAGAGTGTTAGCTCTGCAGGCACAGGAGAAAAAGATGCAGTGGATGGAGCGTCAGCTCTTTAGGCAATAGATACCACGGATGAAGCGTCAGCTCTTTAGGCAATAGATACCACGGATGAAGCATCAGCTCTTTAGGCAAACAAATATCACGGATGAAGCATCAGCTCTTTAGGCAATAGAGTAACAGATACCACAGGACACACAGGGAAGCCACTTCTAATCATCAGGGAATGACTCAAAGAACAGGCACCTTAGGTAAGGAGGAAGTGCCTTTTAAACTGAGCGCCATTAGGATCCACCAATGACAGAGGAACAGGGGTTTTAAAGAAGCCGGTGGATCTGCGCATGCGCAGACCCGATTTCAAGATGGCGGCGCACAGGACGGAGCGGAGCGCCGGAGACAGGTAAGTCTGCCGGGTGTCCTACCCGATCACCCGGCGCGTGACACTGTGGGCAAGAAAATCACTTACCATTGCAAAGGATCGTTTTTCTTCCCGTGAAAGGCCTTCGATTTGGGGTCATTTTTAAAGATCTAACTTTAATCATTTACATTTATAATTATCTCTTATTTTAACATTAATAACATTTTGGTATAATATGTTATTATTTTAATCAATAAAATTCTTAAGAATGTTAAAAATAGTGCCCAACCAATTGGGACTTAGCAGGTTCTTTATAAGACCTTCTCCATCTACCCCACAACATCCTTGAAAAAGTGCCGTGCTGTATCCTCTGTCTGCTTCTCTGCATGGAGTACATAGTTCTGGAGAATGACAGGCTTTTGTCATACCCAGAAAAAGTGGATGGCACACCCCTGATTGAAGAATGGCTGGAGCTATCCACCAATCCAAATGCAGGAAGCTGTAAGTCTGCTGAGAGACGGCAGGAACTGCAGGACAGTTAAGTCTGCTCAGATATATGAACACTTGAAGAAAGAATAGTTACATAGCAAGCCTTATACATTCTCCTTTGGCCATTTGAGGTATTAGAAGGTATGAAAATGACCAACAGCTGATAATCAGGTTCTCACACATTAACTGCACAGTTTGTTTGTATCAATAAAAATCATATTCTGCTCTCTGTATTGTGTGGCAGTGACAAGGGTGCTATGTATTGTGTGGTGGTCACAAGGGTTCTATATATTTTGTGGCGGTCACAAGGGTGCTGTGTGGTCTTCTGCTTCTGTAGCACATCCACTTCAAGTGCTGTGTATTCACAGATACTCTTCTGCATACTACCCATGGTTAATTGAGTTATTATCGCCTTCCTGACGACTTGAACTAGGCTTACTATTCTCTTCTGACGTCTGTCATTAACAAGGCATTTCCACTCACAGAACTGCCACTCTGGTTTTGAGCACCGTCCCCTGTAAACTCCACAGACTTTTGAGTGTAAAAATCCAAAGAGATCAGCAGTTTCTGAAGTACTGAAGTAACTAGGGATGTGCACCGGCGACTTTTGAGGTCTCGTGTTTTGTGTTTTGGATCCGGATTTTCGTTATTTTTGGGGTTCGGATTTGTCTCGCAAAACACTTGACGAAAGGTCTCGGTTCGGATTTAAGGTTTTGGATTCGGATTTTTTTTGAAAAAAACATAAAAAGTTTAAAAATCAAGTTTTTGGGCTTATTTTCACTCCTAGGCTATTATTAACCTCAATAACATTCAATAACAAGCATTTCCACTAAGTTACAGTGTATTCTGAACACCTCACAATATAGTTATTAGTCCAAAACGTTGCAACGAGGTATCTTTCTGGACTGCGTAGAGGAGTGGGTCACCACAATATATATAATAAGAAAACCATCAACTTGTATGATTCGCACCAATAAATGTACCAGGACTGCGTAGAGGAGTGGGTCACCACAATATATATTAAAAACCCTGAACTTGTATGATTCGCACCAATAAATGTACCTGGACTGCGTAGAGGAGTGGGTCACCACAATATATATTAAAAACCCTGAACTTTTATGATTCGCACCAATAAATGTACCTGGACTGCGTAGAGGAGTGGGTCACCACAATATCTTAAAAACCCTGAACTTTTATGATTCGCACCAATAAATGTACCTGGACTGCGTAGAGGAGTGGGTCACCACAATATCTTAAAAACCCTGAACTTTTATGAATCGCACCAATAAATGTACCTGGACTGCGTAGAGGAGTGGGTCACCACAATATATATTAAAAACCCTGAACTTGTATGATTCGCAGCAATAAATGTACCTGGACTGCGTAGAGGAGTGGGTCACCACAATATATATTAAAAACCCTGAACTTGTATGATTCACAGCAATAAATGTACCTGGACTGCGTAGAGGAGTGGGTCACCACAATATATATTAAAAACCCTGAACTTTTATGATTCGCACCAATAAATGTACCTGGACTGCGTAGAGGAGTGGGTCACCACAATATCTTAAAAACCCTGAACTTTTATGATTCGCACCAATAAATGTACCTGGACTGCGTAGAGGAGTGGGTCACCACAATATCTTAAAAACCCTGAACTTTTATGAATCGCACCAATAAATGTACCTGGACTGCGTAGAGGAGTGGGTCACCACAATATATATTAAAAACCCTGAACTTGTATGATTCGCAGCAATAAATGTACCTGGACTGCGTAGAGGAGTGGGTCACCACAATATATATTAAAAACCCTGAACTTTTATGATTCGCACCAATAAATGTACCTGGACTGCGTAGAGGAGTGGGTCACCACAATATCTTAAAAACCCTGAACTTTTATGATTCGCACCAATAAATGTACCTGGACTGCGTAGAGGAGTGGGTCACCACAATATCTTAAAAACCCTGAACTTTTATGAATCGCACCAATAAATGTACCTGGACTGCGTAGAGGAGTGGGTCACCACAATATATATTAAAAACCCTGAACTTTTATGAATCGCACCAATAAATGTACCTGGACTGCGTAGAGGAGTGGCCCCGGTACCCAATTTGGTACCGGGGCCACAATACCTCCTCCAAACATGGTACAGACAATTCGTCATTGAGATCCCATAAAGTATCTTAAAGACAGACAGGGTCGAAGTGTTATTGTTTGACTTTGTAAACCCAAAAACAGTCCCTGTTGCACATAGTCGTGCAATGAAGACTGACTTTTTCATTTAAAGGCACCATCTTTCAAGAGTAGTGTTTGTAAGTCTAAGTCATATTATACTTTTGGTAAAATTGGTTTATTTTGTTCCTCTTTATGGTAACTACTAATAGAATTTAAGTATTAAATAGAAGCGGCAGTTCCTCTTTATGGTAATTAGTAATAGAATTAAAGTATGAAATAGAATTAAAGTATGAAATAGAATTAAAGTATGAAATAGAATTAAAGTATGAAATAGAGTGGTATAAAGTTGTAGTGTGGTATAGAATAGAGTGGTCCCCACAATATAATTAAAAAACCCTCCACGGGTCAGAATTCCACCAAACAAGTATCTGAACTGCGTAGTGGGGTGTTCTCTAGCCTCTTCTTGATTTGAACTCAGTTCTCCAGGATCTGCAGGTATGATACAATAATAAATACTAAGCAGCCAAATACAACGATCCAAGCAATAATAAAGAAATAGACTTTCAACATAGAATTGTCTATGCAGGAATTATTCAGTAATGGAATCCACAATATAATTTAAAAACCCTGAACTTGTATGATTCGCACCAATAAATGTATCTGGACTGCCTAGAGGAGTGGGTCACCACAATATAATAAGAAAACCATCAACTGGTCTTAATCGCACCAAAAAATGTACCTGGACTGCGTAGAGGAGTGGGTCACCACAATATAATTTAAAAACCCTGAACTTGTATGATTCGCACAAATAAATGTATCTGGACTGCGTAGAGGGCCATAATTGTTACTGATGCACAGTATTCTACAAAACAATACACACTGAGGTGTCAAACCAATCAGTTTATGATTGTTGGTCTCAGACCTGAGGTCTCCCATCACCTGTACTTCTGGAAGGTGATTGGTGCCTCATTGGTGAGGCCTGGGGACAGGTTACAGAATCATTTTATAACAAGACCACTGCAATGTATTAGGAATATAATGCCAATTGACTGCTATAAATGGAAATGGAGATCTGCTATTTTAGATACAGTTGCGTTGCCTATATAGGGCTGTAACAATCTCTAAGAGGAACAAGGGGGACCAATGGCTACTAGTGATATTTGGTACATGGAGTCTAATGTCCATAATAGATTTAATGGATGCTCGGACTTTTCATGGCCTCCATGGTATTGTCACTATATATCAGCCTGATATCAGACATAGTCAGGGCAATAAGAGTCCAAGAATGGTCAGATCATAGCTTAAATCCAAAATGATAGAACAGAAGGCAGCAATACCCCGTTCCTGGGGCAATGGGTACATGAAGGATGGTGATCACTGGGCGTACTTCCCGACAATCCCGATTTCAGCTGGGCAGTCCCTAATCGACAACCTTGAAAGGAGCGGGGCTTATACTGAAATGGCCGGAGCTTTGACAAACACTAGAGCATTTCAAGCTGACTGAGGGTCAGTGTTTAAGCAGATTAGGGACGGGTTATTTAAAATGTTCGCTCATATGGATGGGAACCTAGCATCCCAAATACTATGCCATATTGGGTTATAAAGGGCTCCTGCGTCTGGCTTTTGGGCTTGTGGAGGCAGCCGTTATGTAGGTTAAACCAGTCCTGAAAATGCAGCTTATCCGATCTCTAGGAAAAAGTCACCTGACTGTGTGCAGTGGAGGCAGCCATGTTGTGTAGGCTGAACCAGCCGTTTACTAGGAACTAGTGACATCACTGATGATGAACCATAACTGACGGTAGACTCAGAATATGGATTTTTTTCAACAAAACGGCAGCCCTCTCTACATATATTGGGAAGAGAGGTTTTTACTTCACTTAATTGGTGGATTGTTTCGCATTATCCAAATACTTCAATTACAATTTTGAATAACTAGTCTCATCTGTGCAGCACTCACAGTCTTATGGTCGGCCTCATATCATTTCAGGTCAAAATATATTCAGATTAATAATAAATTGTTGTGTTCATCACTAACGTTAACATTTCATAATGCTCCACAACACATCCATTGAGATATACAAAATGTCTGCCTCCTGTCTGCAGGGAGCCATGTTGTTCCTGTCAGGTATATTATTCTTACCATTATTTACTGATAAACTGCCAACATACCGTATATCACAGGGTGTTATATTGCTCGCGGTCAGGGAAAGTTTAGAAAATGGATTGAACACAATAAAATCTGTTATTTCACTTTCTTGTCATGTTCTGTAAACATTAAAACAAAAAGAATTGAGTGATCCGTGGTAAACACGTAGCGTAGATTCTCGTCATCCAGACGATAATCCTCCGTCATCTCCCCCGCGAGTCTCCGCCAGTCTTCCTACCATAACATGAGACAATCATTTATTATAAATAAATAAATATATATATATATATATATATATATATATATATATATATATATAAAGAACGCACACATACATAACATTATGAATCTTTCTATACATATTATGAACAGTATACCAGTAGTATTATATAATTTATAGTGTACTGGACATTATCTGTATCTTGCTATACATATAGCACAGCTTGACATGGGAGAGTAATGTAATAGACAAATACACACCCTGGGGATGCACACAGACAGACACAGGGAATGTGGTGCCCAGGGAGTTTCATAATCCGACAGATAAACAGCTGCTAGCTGTCTGCATCTTCAAGAGCCAATGTGAGACACTGCAAACAGTCTGTACATGGTATCAGAAGTTAGAGTACAACCAGATATTTGCAGCATCTCTGAAAAGGACTCTGTGACTTTAAGGAGAATATGCTATTTTTATGTAGGATATTTGCACAGATAGAAATTGTGTATCTGATAAATATGGAGCATTTTAAAGTTACAATCGTGTTCTCTAAGATGGGAAGGAGCTAGCATTGATCTCAATGTTTTCGGTTTCCTAAAAATGATCTAAGGCTTAGCGGGTAGTGTACTCGACAATAACGAATCAAGTTTCAAGATGGACCAATGTTTTTCTAAAATCTTCATAATCTGATGATTAGCTGTATTAAAGGTAGTAACAAACAAGCAATTAAATGCTAAACCAGACCGAGTGTTGGGTGTGCTCTCACGTGCCGCAAGGGCAGCATAATATAGAACTAGTGCCATTCCCTCTAAACATATCCGAAGTACTCGAATTGAGGGGTGGGAGGCCCATAGACGGGAGGTACAATAACACTAGGTCCCCTAGTCTGACGCTTCGACAATACTCAATAGGCAGATCTTTGCTGTGCCTAAATATCTCATTCAAAGCGTCTGGAGAATTGGGAGGCTGACCTATCAGATCAGACAATGGCTCGCCACACTCATTTTAGAGGGAGACTCACAAGGTCACTACTAGGCAGGAATGTTGATGGAAGTCACAAATTAGGGCGTATAAGCAAACATAAGAAGGTATCCATTGGAAAAGTCTCTACAGATAAATGTAAAAATGTCATTAATGCCGATACGTGTCTAGAGCAAATGGAGACACTAGGCATGGGTAGTTTTATCAAAACTCTGTGTGATATAATTCATGGGCATACTGTTCCTTATGTTCTCCCTGATGATGTGTATTTTGTTTGTGGAAGGAAAGCTTATTCCTGGGTGACTCCGAGTTCCAAGGGCTTGTGTTTCTTAGCTAAACTGGTTCCTGAAATCATGACTATTACTAATGAAGAAATGGTTGATATTCACAAGACTACATCACCACCATACATACACACACAGTATGAACACTGTGGCAAGAGAAATATGATTCCGGGTGAGGAACCCATAGCTACAAAATTGATTATTGAAACTGCTGGTTTCCAAGTTATGGTTGCTCTAGATCTCACCAGGACCGCTCGAGGAACATTAAACTTTAAATATATCCAATGCCTAGCTAAATTAATAGATAATATCACCGAGATGTATGATGACACTTTCAGGTATACTGGAAGGGAGCTACAAGCGTACAAGAAGGAGTTGGTGCAACACAGACTGGTCCTAAATTATCTCACCTCTATTACTGGTGGGTACTGTGTGACACTGGCCACCCAGTTCGGTGTCAAATGTTGCACGTACATCACTAATAATATGGATGACCCTAAAGAGGTTATAGACCGGAAGATGGATGAAATTTTACAGCTGAAATGGGAATTTCGAAAGAGCCATAATTCTTCGTTATATGAGGTCGGGGAAAAGGTGGCGGGTTGGTTCTCGTGGTTGAACCCTGTGAAATGGTTCTCAGGTCTGGGGAAGTAGGTACAGGAAATGGTTGCTAGTGTAGGTAAGCTCCTTCTCCTTATACTGGGTGTCATCTTAGCAATTGGTTTAGTTGTCAAATGTGTTCCTACTGTGTTGAAGTGTGGAAAAAGGTCTCATAGGAGTAACACTGAGAAAGAGACTGAAAGGGTGGTACCAGATACCGAGATCATGGTCTGTGAAGAAGTATTGTATAATCCTGAACTTGAAACGGTGATTGGGTGATAGTTTGTTACACTATCAAAGGGTGGGGCTGTCGAAGTCAGCAAATTGGATAAAGTCATTTCAATTAAAGTCGCGCAAACTTGGTTGTCTTTGTCTGAAAAGATGCGTACGGTACGCTACGGCATGAAAGGGCGTACGCATCCACTACACGTGGCAGCAACAGTAATTGGTCTTTTACCATACATTCGCACAAACACGCATACTTATGAAATAGTACACATTAATGGTAACAATGGCACTTCCGGGCAGGAGCTGATTGTCCCATCCGGGCCCCCGTTCTCTGGTCGCTGGGAGCTCTCGGTGCTGACAAGATGTCCCGTGGCTCTATAGAGATTCCCCTGCGGGACACGGACGAGGTGAGAGGGGGGAACCCCAATATATAACCTCACATGTGACTGCCCCCCGACATCCAGCTCCCCAGACTGTCTGTGAGATTCTTCCCCGCTGAGGCTGCCCCCTGTGCTGGGGACCCTGGTCCTAGGCAGCTCCCACAGGGGTTACACCAGGAATCACCATGTATTGGTTTATCGCCCCTTCCCCGCTGAGGCTGCCCCTGTTCTGGGGACCCTGGTCCTAGGCAGCTCCCTCAGGGGTTACAGCAGGGATCACCATGTATTGCTCTATAGCCCCTTCCCCGCTGAGGCTGCCCCCTGTGCTGGGGACCCTGGTCCTAGGCAGCTCCCACAGGGGTTACACCAGGGATCACCATGTATTGCTCTATAGCCCCTTCCCTGCTGAGGCTGCCCCCTGTGCTGGGGACCCTGGTCCTGGGCAGCTGCCTCAGGGGTTACACCAGGAATCACCATGTATTGGTTTATCGCCCCTTCCCCGCTGAGGCTGCCCCCTGTGCTGGGGACCCTGGTCCTAGGCAGCTGCCTCAGAGGTTACACCAGGAATCACCATGTATTGGTCTATAGCCCCTTCCCCGCTGAGGCTGCCCCCTGTGCTGGGGACCCTGGTCCTAGGCAGCTCCCACAGGGGTTACACCAGGAATCACCATGTATTGGTTTATCGCCCCTTCCCCGCTGAGGCTGCCCCTGTTCTGGGGACCCTGGTCCTAGGCAGCTCCCACAGGGGTTACACCAGGGATCACCATGTATTGCTCTATAGCCCCTTCCCCGCTGAGGCTGCCCCCTGTGCTGGGGACCCTGGTCCTAGGCAGCTCCCACAGGGGTTACACCAACAATCACCATGTATTGGTTTATCGCCCCTTCCCCGCTGAGGCTGCCCCTGTTCTGGGGACCCTGGTCCTAGGCAGCTCCCACAGGGGTTACACCAGGGATCACCATGTATTGCTCTATAGCCCCTTCCCCGCTGAGGCTGCCCCCTGTGCTGGGGACCCTGGTCCTAGGCAGCTCCCTCAGGGGTTACACCAGGAATCACCGTGTATTGGTCTATATCCCCTTCCCTGCTGAGGCTGCCCCCTGTGCTGGGGGACCCTGGTCCTAGGCAGCTCCCTCAGGGGTTACACCAGGAATCGCCATGTATTGGTTTATATTCCCTTCCCCGCTGAGGCTGCCCCCTGTGCTGGGGACCCTGGTCCTAGGCAGCTCCCTCAGGGGTTACACCAGGAATCACCATGTATTGGTTTATGGCCCCTTCCCCGCTGAGGCTGCCCCCTGTGCTGGGGACCTGGTTCTAGGCAACTCCCACAGGGGTTACACCAGGAATCGCCATGTATTGGTTTATATTCCCTTCCCCGCTGAGGCTGGCCCCTGTGCTGGGGACCCTGGTCCTAGGCAGCTCCCACAGGGGTTACACCAGGAATCGCCATGTATTGGTCTATAACCCCTTCCCCGCTGAGGCTGCCCCTGTGCTGGGGACCCTGGTCCTAGGCAGCTCCCACAGGGGTTACAGCAGGGATCACCGTGTATTGGTCTATAACCCCTGTCCCAGTAAAGACATTGTACCTAAAAATGGCCAAAAAACTGTATTGTTATTGAAATTTCAGTTGGCATCAATTCACCTATCCAAGACCTCAGAAATCTGCATTCTGTATATGGGGGTTTTATGAAGTCAGCACTGCAAAATGATAATTCAATTTGTTTTGTTTGTTGCTAGTTTGCGCTGTCTTTAATGAAATAAGTAAAATATTCAGGAATAATATGGGTAGTTGGACAAGGCATACCATTAATAAATAATGGAGCTATCGCATCAAATGAGATTTCCCCAACCTTCCAAGGGCAGGATTTAAATGGACAGTAGTTTCTGGAAAGAAAGGTACCATATTTGTAGGTATTTTTTTAGTGGAGGGGTTGCAAAAGAACAGATAAGCATATTGTGCTTTATTTACATAAATATAATGTGATGCGTGATCAATATAAATTAAATACAATGGAGGCTGCGTTGTTTGAAAGAGGGGAAACCCCTTTTTCAAATCTGGGTACAACCACTTATTACGCAAATGGGGGTTGAAAGGCAGAGATTTGATTTCTGTGACATCAACATACTAAATCCCCTACCTGTATCCGTCACCCCAATACTAACCCCCCACCTGTCTGTTACCGCAATACTGTAAACCACTTGTATCTGATACCCCGATACTATACACCACCTGTATCTGACAGCCCCAGTACTAACCCCCCCAACACACACCCTGATACTAATCCCCCAACTGTGCCTGACACCAGCACTGTACCCCAACAATATCTGACCCCTAAACCCAGTCATATTTAATTGGACGAGATCTGGGTGTTTTACGCCTCAGCCTGAGTGGTCTGATCATATTCCTCATTGGGGCTTGTTGGTTGGAAGATGTCTGAACACAGACTGATAGGGGTCTTCTGTAGTCCTCTGCCAGCGACATGTACAAACGTGTCCCATAGTCAGTGTCGGACTGGCCTGCCGGGGAGCCGGGGTATCCCCCGGGAGGCCCTGTTGCCTGATAACCCCGCCCTCTTTGTTGGTGAGGCAGAGCAGAGAATTACCGAGTTGCGGTCAGTCTACATATGAAACGGAGACTGTCAAACTAATCCCTGCCTACAGCCAGCACGTGAGAACACTTCCTGCTCCTGAGACAGAGAGAGGCAGAAATGCTTCACAGTGACACAGATCTCAGATTACTCCTTCTGCTGTAGTTGCAGGCGTCCTGTAGTCATAAAGTTGCCATCCTAACTGCAGTGTGAGTCCGTGTAATCAGTAAGTAATAAATCGTGCAAACTTCTCTAGAGCTCTCCACTGTGTGACCTCGGAGGGAGGGAGATAAATTAGAATGGCTTCATTGCAATATACGTCTTCAGTGCCTCTATAAAAGGATCCTATTGCAGCTGACCAATGAATGGATTCCTAATAAACTAGTAACCAAATTCACTGTTTATATCATGTTCCATGTTTATTTGTTTTCAATCAATTGTGGGACTCTATTCCCTATAGAAGCATATCTTAATCAGAATAAAACACATTCAGACAGTTAGGTCCTTATAGGATTGCATCTGCTATATGCTTTAATATTAATGTTTTGCTTTTGTCCTTTGTAGTGGCATTGGATTATTATTGAGTGTACATTTTGTGGGTAGATCATTTTTTAGAGTCCTGTTTTTATTTGCCAGTGTCTAGAGTGTAATTAGATTTATGTAATATTTTAAATGTGCATATATTTTTATGCTAATAATTTTGTGGTCTCCATAGTGCTTCATGGATATATTAATTTTTAGTCTATACCCTTATATTGTGGTTTTCATATGATGAATGGTTGATCTCTAGTACTGTAGTATAGCATTTGTTTTCTGTGTACACTATGAGGGGAGAGAACACTAACCACAAAGAATGGACAGCACACAAATAGCTGATGATGATTGATTGTATTCAATTCATCCCTCCCCTTTCCCTGTCTCCCCTGTTTCACACAGTGCCCTCCATGCTGCATTTGCTCCCCTTCACTTACTTTCCTATTGACTTCTTTCTTCTCTTCTGTCTTTTCCTTCGCGGCTCCTCACTGCAAATGTCCTCTTTTTCTTTATGGACCATACTAAGGTGCTATACGTTGTCCTCCATGGCCTGACCCCATCCCCTTTAATGACTGACCACAACCCCTCTTACAGTTGGCCACATCCCATTGTAGTGGGCCCCTACCGCTGCATTTCCCCCGGTGGGCCCTTCATGTCCCAGTCCGACACTGCCCATAGTGATCTTATTATAAATACAAGACATGTTTTTCATCTGCTGAGACTGTGCATCTTGTAGTGAGGTAACATGTTCTGTATTTACCTGATTGATAACGCTGGTTCCTATCTCTCCGGCAGGTCATCGAGCTTGACTTTGATCAGTTACCAGAGGGGGATGAAGTTATCAGTATCTTGAAGCAGGAACACACTCAGCTGCACATATGGATCGCCCTGGCTGTGAGTATCATTCCTTCATCCACCATGTACATGGTTATATGGTCAGCAATTGTGTAAGGCTAAGTGATACATAAGGGAACTGGATGTAAATAACTAGAACTAATTGTTGGAATCATTTGGGGACAGTTTTAAACAATGAATACAGTTAAAAAAACTGCAGCTGTTACCAATATTATCTAATGATACACAGTGATGATATTTGTATAAACAGTTCGTTTTGGGGGTATCGTTTCTAAACTGCGGGTTTGAAAAGTGGAGATGTTGCCTATAGCAGCCAATCAGATTCTAGCTGTCATTTTGTAGAATGTATTAAATAAATGCTAACTAGAATCTGGATGCTGTAGGTAAATATACCCCTTAGGGGAGTATTCAATTGACCGCAAGTTATTTTTTAACACTGTGTTAAATCATAATAATAATATTGTAATTATTTCCTGCATTAATATACAGTGCACAGAGCACTGTTAGCGGCATCACAGTATAAAATTATATAAGACATAATAAATACAACTGATGATTAATATAGCACAGACAACATATAATATGGGTGTTCTACAGATGCAGTGATCCATAGAAATTATGGGGCTTAAGGCATAACTGAGGAAAATGTAATGGAAAATAAGTAATTGCAACTCTGCATTCAAATGTCCAAAGCATGAATAATATATATATATATATACAGGTATAGCCGGGTTTATGATCGTGGTGGATCATATGCCTCTCTGCTCCGTCTCCTCCCCTCCACTTACTAGTGTCAGACACTCAAAACAATATCGGATGTATGCCCATACACAGGGCCATTATTACCAGTGACCATACATATGTAGGTACCATTAGGTACATGGCATCACGCATGGACGTGTATGACTATGTACCCCACAGTGGTATACATGTGTCAATTATAGCATGCCAAGGTAATATGCCTACAATTGAGTGTCATACACCCATATAATCCTATAAACCTGCACAGAGGAAAGGGTGCCTGGCAATATCGAATATGGCTTATGTCATGCTGCCCAGTCCCCCCCCCCCCCAGTGTTTTTTTTCTGGAGTAATTTAATTACCTTATACGCTTCTTTTCTTCTTTTCTATGTCTTATTCTTTCTTCTTGCCCACTTTTCTGCTTATTATTGCTTCTTGCCTGCTTATCTGCTTGTTATTGCCTTCTTTGTCTTCCTCCTGTCTCCTCATGGATCACATCCACTGATAGCATCATGACATAAGCCATATTCGATATTGCCAGGCACCCTTTCCTCTGTGCAGGTTCTGCTCTGCGGTGCTCCCCTATGGCATGCACTACATTCATATGTACCTGACATATATAGATTTTTCCTTCTCATCTTCACTACATAATTAGTATTTTTACTCTAGACAAATGTTTAGACCCAGGAAAGGACACACTCACACATTTTCTAATTTCACTGGTAGAAGAGCCTGAGCTACTTCTTGTGTTTCACCCCAGGCCAAAAGTTGTAAACCTTCCACTGCACCTATATGTAAAAGTCCTACGGGTACATTTACTAAAATGTTGTAAAGGAAAATTGGAGGTGTTGCGCATAGTAACCAATCAGATTGTATATCTTATTTTTCTAGTACATTCTAGAAAATGATAGCTAGAATGTGAAGGGTTGCTATGGGCATCACCTCCAATTTTCCTTTTTGAAAGTTTTAGTAAATCTACACCATAGTGTTTTACAGAGGAAAAGAGCCTCTTTATCACCCACAGCTTTATGAACA
Source organism: Mixophyes fleayi (assembly GCF_038048845.1). NCBI lineage: Eukaryota > Metazoa > Chordata > Amphibia > Anura > Limnodynastidae > Mixophyes > Mixophyes fleayi. The sequence goes on along the minus strand of NW_027446953.1, from coordinate 695,122 downwards.
AAAACTAAATTTAAATATCTTGTTATCAATATAAAATTGTGTTTCTGCAATTGGAGGCAATAAACATACATGTCTACATCATGTTAGTACATGTTTTAAAAAACTTCCAGCCTGCCCAACTTCTGACATCAGAAGACACAACAATTTTCATCCCCAACATTCTCAGTTATGATGCAATAGCCCAAGATTTCATAAGCTGGTTCAATAGCACAATAAATAAACATAGTACACTAATTGGCATTTGCAATGTTGGGCAGCAGTTGTGTAGCATAATGTATGACTTTTATTGTGTTTTAAGTACATTTTTAGGGTCAAATGCTTGCAGAAATTATTACAAGATGCATTTGTTTTCATATTAAGCACATTTCTGTCTGGTTTGCTATGACATTAATAATATTACTACACTATAATTGGTTCAAAGGCTGGCAAGCTATTAAAAACGTTGTTATCATTTCCATATCAATCACAAGTTCTATCCCTCTAACATATAAATAATATATAGAATAATTGCTTGTTAACAAAACACCTTGGAATATTTTTATTTCTGCCTATTGAGGTGAAGGATTCCAAAGGTTCGGTCCGATGATGACTTTGAAACTGCAGGATGTGAGTCATGAAGCATTATGGCTCAGCAGTCACTGGCCATAGGGACCTTGGCCATCAAATGTAGAGTTTATAGGAAAACAAGGAATTATCCTTTAGTCCTGATTAATTAGCCTAGGAAGAAAATAGTATAACAGCATACAATGCAGCGCAGAGATTCAGTAGCTACAAATTCTCCACACAGCAATGACATTAGAAATGTGTTGTGTTTTACGCTCTGAGGTGAATGAGTAAAACAATAATGAATAAAGTAGAACTCACCTCCAAATTAAATTCTGGTTAGCTCTACATATTGAATAGAACACCTTGAAAATTCATTGCTTTCCTTTTAAATCTAACTGGGTCATTCTTTCACAGTAATATGTTTAAGAGCAGCTTGAAAATGCTTTAAAATAGTACAGCTGCCTGGCTGATGTGCCAAACATGTTAAATAGGTTATCTAAAATGACACAAGGTCAGATTGTGTCAGCATAACTCCCCTCCATATTTTGAGGCTCAGCCAGGAGCATTGTTAATGTTATTATCACTTAATAGAATGTTCTTTCATGTTTCATTTACATCACTTACTTTGTCTACAATAGTTTGTCACTTTCACCACTTTCTTTTCATTTTCATGATTTTGTACAAAACACCTGAGCACACTATGCATTTAATGCTCACTCGCCTGGCAGGCTTTAGCAGTATATTAAAAGGTAATATTGTTAGATATAAAAAGTCTCTTCATTTTAGGTCATAGAACATGAAATTACATCAGGGCATTTACGTTGATGCTCTAATAAGTAAAATAATACACAGAGTAAGTACGGATTCAAAGCTTGGAAATGGAAGCAATTATCCGACCGAATCCTACCTCTCTAGAGGTGTACGTTTTGCTTTAATAATGATGTTAATTTTTGTATCATACTTTGATCTTTCCTAGCTGAAACTGAGCAAATAGGATGTAAAAACAGATTGTTCCTCCATCATATAATAATCTAATAATGCATATAATATAATATCTGTCAGAATGGTAAAAAAAAACATGAAAACAGCTTGATGTTCGTGAAAAAAAGAAGGAAGTGGTATACATACAATTAGAAATGTATGAATTCTAATACAAAATTTTTTGTCCTTTAAATATTTTTTTACTTTGAACCAGTAAAGATTTGTGAATCAATTTTCTGAAATAGATTTATGTATAATGTCATATAGTCCTGCAAAGTCTGAAAATGAATAATAGATGTATCAAAACAAAGTTTTAGTTTAGATAAACCTGCACTACCACCTAAAAAAAATCGTGCAGGGCCTCTATCCTACACTAGCTGCAAATGAATGTGGTTATTTTGGGGGCAGTTATTGCGATCTCACCGAACACCAGCCTGACCTCATAACAATAAGCAGATATCTATTCCTCAGCAGCTGAGTAACAGCAAATTTCTCCTTTTTGTCCTCATAAATGCTGTTCTCCTTCCACTTACTAGTATTAGTGTTATTTTAATTGTTAAATACATGTGTTTCTGACCCACAGTACTTGTTTGAGAGCTCCTTCTTTGTTGACTGTATGGTGGATTAGGGTGTCGGTTACAACCTCAGGAAGGTCTATTTCCTGCATACCAGTCAGTTTGTACAGATTAACAACCACCTCCATAGAGTGCATGTGAAACATTGTGCCACCATTAATCATTACTGCCAGACCCATGGTTATTGTCCAGACCCATAATCTTTGTGGGACTGGTTCATTTAAGTAGTTGGGGAGACAACTATTATTACTCTTTGCCTACCTCCTAAAGGTAACAGACCCCAACACTGACACCCTGGAGTTGATGGTCAGTAGCACAATAAACTGAAAACCACATAAGTACTAAATTGTGTACAGGATTGTTTTGAGAAATGGAAAGTGTCAACTAGCATATACTTCTAATGAATAAATAAGCACATTAATTATCTAAAATGATAATTTAATAATTAGTCAAAACCACCATTAAGGTTGCTCATGATGGATTCCTATCCACAAGCCCTAAGAGGTGACATTCTCTCCTCCATTTAGAGCTGTATTATGTGTTTTATGATATACTGTACTGGCCAATAAGCACTATTATTTCAGTGCTGACCTGTCCATCCATTACTACCCTGAAATCCCTTACTGTTTCTTTCACGTAGCTGTTTCCATGTGTAGTTTATACAATTTTCTCAACAATACATAATACAGTTTATTAATTATGGTTATACAGATTTTCAACTTCTACAGCATTTACTGAACACCATATCTGCATAGATAAAGAACTACACTCAGATATATGTACTTTAAACTTTTATTTAATATCATAATGCATTCCTACCAACCATCCCGATTTAGGTGTTGCAATACTGATTTGAAGGCTCTGGGATAGTCTAGATTTAAGAGCATCTGCCATCCCGATAGCATTACTTCAAACTGTAAAGAGAATGCTATATGAAGAACTCTTTATAAAGTATACTCATCCTGGATAATGAATGTGGAACATTGGATTGATATACAGCATGCTCTAGCTGATATTTTTCAGAACCTTGCATCTCTGGGTTCTGATGCTGGAGTCACCCGAGCACATTAGATAAAAGTCACCCTTGCACATGTACAGATACTGCTTTGGCTGATGTCCCTTCCCCAGTGTTTTGTCCTTGACTGTCAGTAATGGAATGTTTACTTGGTTTAAGGAGCAAACCCTAATAGTCTGGCAAATGTATAGATGACCATTTAATAACGTTATTTATGACTATTACCGCCAGCCAACTCCTCGCAATGGTAATTCTGATTTAACTTAAGAAATATAATTCTTATTTTCCCTTAAATCCAAAGGACCAATATTCATATTATAACTTATGCTTATCTCTTCAAGAATAATCAGAGACTCCCGAGTTCGCAATAACCCAATAATAGTAAGGATCCAGACAGGTGTAAATGACTACAAAATCTCCATGTACGCAAACGATATTTTACCGACAATCACCAATCCTCTCACTTCTCTTCCCTCTTTACAGGAGGAATTAAACAAATACGGAGAAGTCTCTAACTTTAAAATTAATATGGATAAATCTGAAATCCTCCCCCTTAATATATCTCTTCATCTATTAGACTCCCTCAAACGTCAATCAACCTTTAGATGGCAATCGGATAAGATTAAATACCTGGGAATCTATTTAATGAGCCAATATAGTCAGCTATATGTGGCTAACTTCCCCCGGCTTTTGAATGCACTTAAAAGAGATCTCGAGAAATGGGACAGCTTGTACATCTCGTGGCTAGGCCATATAGCGGCGGTAAAAATGAATTTACTACCACAAATTCTTTCTTTTATTTCAGGCGCTGCCTATACGGGTTCCTTAACTTGCACTAAAGACCTTACAGAAGCAAGTTTCTCGATTTATTTGGGTGGGGAATATCCCACGTGCAAGCCCGTATGCTACATCGCCGAACCTCGGAGGGGGGAGTGGGCCTTCCAAATATCTCTAAATATTATATTGCTGCACACCTAACCCAACTAGTCCTGTTCCATTCTCCTCTTGGTACGAGGTTATGGGTTGACATAGAAGCTAAGCTTATGCACGTTCTTTCGACCCTCTTATGGATATTGATCAAACACAGACTCTCTCCTCACTTCCACCTACTATCCGTTTTTCCCTCCAGATATGGGACTACTGTACCTGAGCATTTCACCTGTTAGCACATCGCAAAATTATGCTCCCATTATGGAATAATCCAGCTTTCCCCCCTGAACAACAACAATCCTTTTATCAGCTCTGGTCCTCATGTGGATTCAGGTTCTTGACAGGCATAGCCACATAACCGCTTTTACCAATACCTACAGCTAAGACACTTATATCATTCAATTCCAGCACTTAAAACCATTTATCATCTTACACCTTTAGAATCCTTCTGCAGAAGCAAATTCCTCCCTACTGGTTTAATCTCGACATTTTACAGCCTCCTGGTGGCATTTCGTCAACCCGACAAATATCGGTATGAACTTAAATGGGAGAAAGACCTTGGAGAAGTATTAGAGATGGAGGAATGGGCTAGGATTAGAGCGCGTGTCGCCAAGAGCTCTCTATGTGTCAAGACTAAGGAGAATGCTTATAAATTACTTTATAGATGGTATTTGGTCCCCACTCGCCTAAAAGCCATTTATCCTGATTCCTCTAACTTATGTTGGAGGAACTGCAGGCAAGAGGGCTCTTTCCATCACATATGGTGGTCATGCCCTAAGATGGTGGGATTCTGGCAAAAAGTCCATAATCTAATACACAGAGCTCACATAGGCTAAATATATATATGATTGTGAATTGGCAAGTGGCTAAATGAAGGGATTTAATCTGCTAAATATGTTTTTTTCTATTCAGAGTTGAGATGATTGAAGAAGGTTCTAAGCTGCCACAAACTAGTAATTCTGCAAAAAAAAAAAGTTGATCACATTTTATAGTTGGAGACCATTTTTTCTATGAAAGCATTTCCTGTATTTATGAAGATGATGAGGGGAGAGCTGCCATGGAGAACTTTACTTATGAAATATGAATGTTCTATGATGGAGGGATTAGAATTTTGAATCTCAAAGCCTCAGCGTGGTGCTTAACGTGTAAATGAGAAGTCAGCAGGTTGCCCCACCAGGAGAACTGTCCCCCTGGCCTTCTAATTACCCGTCTGCTTTGTCCTCTAAACATTGGCAAATTAGTTGGTGAAAAAGAAGCTGGGGTGCCCCCAGGGTAGGCGCTCTTGAAGCTACTTTGCATGTTTGAACATAATTGGTTGTAAAAAGGAAATGCATAATAGAATGGAAGTGGAGTATGGATTTAAAGTATCTGAAATATTGATCACTCTCTCACAATGAAGCCAGCTCGCTCTGCATAATGTATTTACAGTGCATATGCTGTTAGAACCTTATACTAACGTTTTGCAACACAAATAAATTATAAGTGATATGTCTGTTCTGTCCAAATTCTTAAGTATGGAGGGTCACAATTTGTGGAACCTACGTGGAGAAGGGCCGGATAACACAAGAGTACTAAGAGTAGGATTGTGAAAGTGTAAAATGAGTGTCGAGTATGGTGAAAATAACATTAGAAAGAGTAAATACTTAGTGTGTAGTATGCAAGAAAGTAAAGGCAGTGCAAAGCATGCACACCACACACAGTCCCATGCTCTGTATACCAGCCTAATGCCCACCACCAGGGGCAGAGCATGCACAGCACATACAGTCCCATGCTCTGTATATGAGCTTAATGCCCACCAGCAGGAGCAGAGCATGCACAACACATACAGTTCCATGCTCTGTATACCAAGCTAATGCCCACCAGCAGGAGCAGAGCATGCACACCACATACAGTCCCATGCTCAGTATACCAAGCTAATGCCCACCAGAAGGGGCAGAGCATGCACACCACATACAGTTCCATGCTCAGTATACCAGCCTAATGCCCACCACCAGGGGCAGAGCATGCACACCACACACAGTCCCATGCTCTGTATACCAGCCTAATGCCCACCAGCAGGGGCAGAGCATGCACAGCACATACAGTCCCATGCTCTGAATACCAGCCTAATGCCCACCAGCAGGGGCAGAGCATGCACACCACATACAGTCCCATGCTCTGAATACCAAGCTAATGCCCACCAGCAGGGGCAGAGCATGCACACCACATACAGTCCCATGCTCAGTATACCAGGCTAATGCCCACCAGCAGGGGCAGAGCATGCACAGCACATACAGTCCCATGCTCTGAATACCAGCCTAATGCCCACCAGCAGGGGCAGAGCATGCACACCACATACAGTCCCATGCTCTGAATACCAAGCTAATGCCCACCAGCAGGGGCAGAGCATGCACACCACATACAGTCCCATGCTCAGTATACCAGGCTAATGCCCACCAGCAGGAGCAGAGCATACACACCACATACAGTTCCATGCTCAGTATACCAGCCTAATGCCCACCACCAGGGGCAGAGCATGCACAGCACATACAGTCCCATGCTCTGTATATGAGCTTAATGCCCACCAGCAGGAGCAGAGCATGCACAACACATACAGTTCCATGCTCTGTATACCAAGCTAATGCCCACCAGCAGGAGCAGAGCATGCACACCACATACAGTCCCATGGTCAGTATACCAAGCTAATGCCCACCAGAAGGGGCAGAGCATGCACACCACATACAGTCCCATGCTCTGTATATGAGCTTAATGCCCACCAGCAGGGGCAGAGCATGCATACCACATACAGTCCCATGCTCATTATACCAGCCTACTGCCCACCAGCAGGGGCAGAGCATGCATACCACATACAGTCCCATGCTCCGTATACCAGGCTAATGCCCACCAGCAGGGACAGAGCATGCATACCACATACAGTCCCATGCTCAGTATACCAGCCTAGTGCCCACCAGTACGGGCAGAGCATGCACACCACATACAGTCCCATGCTCAGTTTACCAGCCTAATGCCCACCAGCACGGGCAGAGCATACACACCACATACAGTTCCATGCTCAGTATACCAGGCTAATGCCCACCAGCAGGGGCAGAGCATGCATGCCACATACAGTCCCATGCTCCGTATACCAGCCTAATGCCCACCACCAGGGGCAGAGCATGCACAGCACATACAGTCCCATGCTCTGTATATGAGCTTAATGCCCACCAGCAGGAGCAGAGCATGCACACCACATACAGTCCCATGCTCAGTATACCAGCCTAATGCCCACCAGCAGGGGCAGAGCATGCATACCACATACAGTCCCATGGTCAGTATACCAGCCTAATGCCCACCAGCAGGGGCAGAGCATGCATACCACATACAGTTCCATGCTCAGTATACCAGGCGAATGCCCACCAGCAGGGGCAGAGCATGCATGCCACATACAGTCCCATGCTCCGTATACCAGCCTAATGCCCACCACCAGAGGCAGAGCATGCACACCACATACAGTACCATGCTCTGTATACCAGCCTAATGCCCACCAGCAGGGGCAGAGCATGCATACCACATACAGTCCCATGCTCAGTATACCAGCCTAATGCCCACCAGCAGGGGCAGAGCATGCATACCACATACAGTCCCATGCTTCATATATACCAGGCTAATGCCCACCAGCAGGGACAGAGCATGCATACCACATACAGTCCCATGCTCCTTATACCAGCCTAATGCCCACCAGCAGGGGCAGAGCATGCATACCACATACAGTCCCATGCTCAGTATACCAGCCTAATGCACACCACATACAGTCCCATGCTCCGTATACCAAGCTAATGCCCACCAGCAGGGTCAGAGCATAGAGTCCCCAGGCACCTGCACTGCTCTTCTGAACATGCACAGGATTTAGCGTATGCCCAGTTGAAGCCCTTTTATATTAAGGACTGAATTGCTGAAATATTTAACATTCTGGAAAGAAAAGAAGTGGTTATACATGGTTAAATATATCCAAACATTTCTAGCTTACAGTCATTTTTTTTTTTATCATCAATCGTTTTTATTGAAAATTTTTTTAAGTAAATGGGGGGTACAGAAGAAAAAAAAAAGGGGGGGGGGGAAAGGGGGGGGGAGTTCGAACACACCAATATAGCATTTGCAAATTACAGACAGTATACAATTTATAGTATTCAGTTTACTGTGGAACTTTAAACTAACTCACCAGACCTGGCCTAGGACTTGGAAAACCCGACATAAACACTCAATCAGGGCGCAACTATTGACAAAGAACCACCAATAGCAGGGGGAGAAGAAGAAATATTTACAGGAGCCCCACCCCCGTCGGTCACGTAGACATGCCATTCAAACCATTTCATCAATGGGGAAGATGGTCTCATTGAATAAGGGACATCTAGTGTTTCCATTTCAAACGCATACTGGACTTTGGTAATTACCTTTGACAGAGAGGGGGGGAGCGGTGCTCTCCATGCCTGGGCTATGGCGGCTCTGGCGGCAATAAGTATATGATTAAACACATAACAGGCCTGTCTCGGGACATGAGGCGGATATACCTGGAGAAGGGCAATCTCGGGGGTCTGAGGAAGATCCAATCTGGTCACTCTTTTAGCAAGGTCAAATACCTGAGCCCAGAAAGAGCGCAAAACCGGGCATGTCCAAAAGATGTGAAGCAAATCCCCAACCAACGAGCATTGTCTCCAGCACAGCTTAGACTGGGAGGGCCACATTTTATGGATTCTAGAGGGGGTCAGGTAAAGTCTATTAACTAGCTTGATGAACATTTCAGTGTGGTTTAAACATTTGGACATGCGAAAAGCATTTACATAGACTGCCTGCCACTGGTCCTCTGTGAGGGCTATCTGGAGATCTGATTCCCACTGGAGTTGGCTAGAGCACTTGGCTATTGGCTCCGGGGAGGTGAAACCGTACCAAAAGGTGATCCCAGCTCTATTATTTCCTTTCGTAAGTTTCGAGAGGAGCGTGGCTGGGAGGGCCTGTAGGGACAGATTATATCTCGAGAGGGAGGATATCCAGTGTCTGATTTGTAGGTATTTGTAAAAATCTCTCGCAGGTATATGGAATTGGTGTTGGATTTGCATGAAAGACATCAACCCCTGGTCATCAAATAATGATCCTAGGACTACCATGCCATTCGCTATCCACAGCGACAAATTTACATCCGGGATCAATTTAGCCAAAGCACTCAATGACAGGTTCTTAGTGGGAAGAGATATGGCAGATGAGTTCACAATCAGCTTATCCCAGGCCCTTAACGAGTCAACAGCTAGCCGGGACAGGGACCCACATGGTGGGCGCCACCGTCTAGGCAGCCAGAGTAGATCCTGCAAGGGGAAATGAGGATTGCGAGCTCTTTCCAAATCTACCCATGGTTTTGTATTGGGGGGAGAGACCAGTCTCTAAGTTGGGCCAGAAGGCAAGCCATATGATATCTAGCCAGGTCTGGGAGAGCTAGACCACCTTTTTGTCTAGTTAAAGACATACGAACACTAGCTATTCGTGGAGGTTTGTTCTTCCAAATGTATGAGCACATGATAGAGTGTAACTTGTCCAGTATAGGTTTTGGTAAGTGCAATGGTAACGTACGGAACAGATACATTAGCTTCGGTAAAATCATCATCTTAAAGGCAGCCAGCCTACCTAACCAGGAGACCTCGCAGCACATCCATGACTTAGTCAAGGTGATAATTAGGGGAATCAGAGCCACAAAGTTAAAGTCTACAATGTTGTTTATCGAGGGAGTAATCTGAATACCCAAATAAGGAAGCGCTTCCGACTTCCAGGAGTACGGAAAGAGAGCCCTAAGACTCGACACTTTAGGTGGTGGAAGATTGATAGGTGCAGTCCAGAAATCTTAGTATCAGATATTAAACTACGTTCACTGTTCCTGCAGTGCAGAAATATTAGTATCAGATATTAAATTACGTTCACTGTTCCTTCTACATAAAAAAAGCATGAAAACGCCCTGCCATTAACAAAAACAAGAGGTAGTGACGCACTTGAACTCCACCCTCTATATGCTGCAGAGGATTGAGGAGCAGAAAAAGGCCATTCAAGCCTACACAGCCACCTACGATGGGCCACGTGTTTGTGCCGCCCACTTGTGTCGCTTAGCTTAGACATCCAGCTACCTCGGTGCAACCTTTTGGCCTAAAAACAATATTGTGAGGTGTGAGGTGTTCAGAATAGACTGGAAATTAGTGGAAATGATTGTTATTGAATGTTATTGAGGTTAATAATAGTGTAGGAGTGAAAAAAAAAACCAAAAAACTGGATTTTAGCACTTTTTATGCTTTTTTAAAAATAAATCAGAACCCAAAACCCTAAATCAGAACCAAAACCTTTCGTCGGGTGTTTTGGCAAAACAAATCAGAACCCAAAACCTCAAGCTAATCAGAACCCAAAACACTAAAAGTGGCCGGTGCACACCCCTAATAAATATGAGCATAGGGGTTGAAAGTTCAAGCCTGATGTCATCTGGGCTTCATCATTAGCTTATCTGCATTCTTTGTGTTTTTTAATGTTTATTATTTCTATTATAAGAAATCATTTTCATTAGAATTTGTTTCTATATGTATTTTTATTGTATATATGTTAATTATGGATGTAAGCCTATAATACATTTTTTGCACATTTTAAATACAGGACTCCAAGTTTCCAGAAGCCAGCCCACTGACAACGCTCCAAGAACAAGCAAATGAGAACATCGGGTAGTCTATGCTTCAAGATCAGGTAAGAGATGAAGTGCAGAATGAAGTGTGTTTTATGTATTAATATTTTACAAGTGAGTGTGTGTAATATATATATATATATACACACACACACACACACATATATATAATCAGAAAGTAAAAACTTGGTCTGACCACTGCTGGCAAGGGTAAGTAATGGCTGCCTACCAGAAAGAAGACAATCAGAGCTCTCAGAAAAGTTCTTTCATTCCAGGCGCCTGTGGGCACAATATTTATTTGATGATTGTAACAGTTTTATCATGTATGGGTTAATATATTCATATGATCCTGTATGACGTTATAAATATGAGACAGAGGGTATGACACATTATGTCTTGATAAAGACCTGATTGGTTTAAATGCGTCAATAGCAGAGTATTTGATAGGAGACCACTACCTGGGTTTACAGTATTGAACAGAGACCACAGGCGCCTGAATTAAAAGAAATTTTCTGAGAGCTCTTCTTTCCACTTACTTACTGTTGTCAGCAGTAGTCATACCAAGTTTTTATTTTCTGATTCCATATGGGACTGGCAATAAATGTATTTTTAAAAAGTACTACACTATGAGAATACTTTTACATGTTTTCACATGTATTCTCCTTAGGAGTATCTATACATCACTGTGATGCATCTTCGTGAATAGAAGGGCATTGGTTTATGAAATCATTATACCAATTGTGAATCATTAATCTTGAACTGGACTGCTTCTCCGCTTTGGTGTATAGTAATATATCTCTTTCATCTACTTGAACAGTAGTAATGATATTTGTTTAGCGCCTAAGGATTTGTGTTTTATTATCTTGTTATTTGATTAAGGTGAATATCCTGTCACATTGCCGAGGCAGCTGAAATAAGAGCGCTCCTAAGTTATATAAACCTGTTCATTCATGGACATGTACCACCTACCTAAATATTGTTGCAGACCAAGTATACCGCTTCATGGCAACGGACACTTTCAGCAGGATAATCCGCACTGCCACACTGCAAAAAATGTTCTTGAATGGTTTCAGGAACATCAAGATGTTGACTCGGCCTCGAGATTCCCCAAATCTCAATCCGATTGAGCATCTGTGGGATGTGCTGAAAAAACAAGTCCGAGCCATGGAGGCCCCACCTCGCAACTTACAGAAGTTAATGGATCCGCTGCTAACGTCTTGGTGCCAGATACCACACCAGACCTTCAGAGGTCTTGTGGAGTCCGTGCCTTGACAGGTCAGAGTTGCTTTGGCGACACAAGTGGGATATACACAAGATTAGGCAGGTGGTTTTAATGTTATAGCTGATCAGTGCATATCTCTGCATGCCAATTTCAATTAAAATTGATATAATTTACTACATTAATACCTCATATTTATAATCCAAATACAGCTTGAACCACATATATAGGAACATTTGCACATGTGAATCATATACTGGGTTTAAAAAGAAAAAAATATTTCCTTTTTTCAAAGTAAGCAGTAGCTAATTGCTGGGAACATTAACAGGGACAGAGTATTTTTCTGTTTCTGCAAGGGCCTGCTTTGCCATGCCAAATGGAGCAGGAAGACTCCTCACTCTGTGCCATATTAACATAAGGTTTGAAAGTTCCAGTGTAAGTAGCAACCATCCCCTTCACGTACACACTATCCGTAATCAAACCGCACAGGTTTTGTAGGTATCACACTGTACTATGTAATACCACATAAAGTCGATCAATCTTCATTTGTGGTTTGTTTCTCCAGTAAATGCACACATCCTCCTCATTTCACACATAATTCCTCTCTTCATGCTATAACTCAATGTATTTGCCAAATCAACTACTACACCATATTTCCATTAGACAGGTTTTTACTCAATCATATTAGTTGACATAAACAGTAATAAAATGGAAAGTGTCAGATTTATGACACATCACTATGAAACAACTTAAAATCCATTATTTTGTAAATTGTGAATATAAAAACTGAAAATTTTCATTTCTTTAAGCTTCCTGAATCAATTTTCTCCATATAGCTGTGATGTTGTATAACTTAAGGGTATAATGTAACATTAATAATATATATATATATATATATATATTAGCCTAATGACAGCTATTAACTCGCATACAATCCTTGAGAAAATCATATATAAGACGGCGTCCATATGTCTAGCTTTTACTTCTTACTACGATGCCTTAGGTCAGGCGCTCCCGACTGCAGCCCTCAGGTTTCCCTAACAGGTCATGTTTCGGGGATTTCTTTAATTATGTATCAGTGAATCCATGTATTTGGCTAGATAAGTGATTATAACAGCTGCACTTATAGTCAGAAATTCACACAGTGTGAGCTGTTGGGGATACGTGAGGACAGGAGAAACCCTGCTTCAGCTATTATGAATTTTAGTTGATGGTGTTGGCTGTCTTGTGGGCTGAAGATCGTATGATCAGGGGCTGGTAAATTTTATCATATGTAATGAGACTTCGCTCAGCAGCCTATTAGAGACATTTTATAGGGAAAAAAAATGCAGGTGGCCCAGTGACTCAGCCCAATGTAACCAACTATGGAGCCAGCCTGGGGAGCAGATGCCCATCCATTCCCTACCTATTACTCTGATTATTTAGAATCAGTAAGGGGCCTGTCAATCCCTTGACTCTGGGTGATAAACATTTTGGTCTAATCATGCGAGAGGGTGAAGGCTAGAGGGACTGCCTTACTTTAGTGATAGACTGACAATGGTGTTTTTCCACAAGTACTCCAGTACTTAGCACAGCCCATAATTGAAATATACAAACATGCGCGCCCCCCCCCCCCCCCAAGCAGCAAAATAACATTATATACAAATTAATTTATCTCCATGACTTTAATAGGAGTTACAATGGAGAACTAAGTAAGTTGATCTACTATGCAAAGTAATTGGTTCATGTGATGGTGACAGCTCCCTTTTTTTTTTTTTTTTTAATATAGAAACCTATCTGAATATCCTGTAACACAATTTCTGTATTTATTCCTTTGTTTCAGATGTACATTAAAAAAAAAAATAATGATGTTTTATGACAATTCAAAATCTATATACATAGGTTATGATGTCCTACCGACCATTAAAATCTAATCCACTCTGCCAACATTAAAAAAAAAAATTCTGTTTGTTCAGCAGCTTAGAAATAGTGAAACATTTTTTATTTTAAGTTATTTAAATCTAATTTTTTTTGCAAAGCAATTGGGATAAATGTTATCTCCGCTGTGATCAGTAGTAGTTCTCATTTGCATGTAATGTTGGTCAATGATCTTTACCTTCCCCATGTATGGAATGCATACAAGAAAATGTAATGTCTTTAACCTCAGCAAACTTACCAAGTATGCTGATTGCTAGCTTCAATGGTTAGGTCAAATCCTGAAGCAGAAATTGCTGCTAGGGTACAAACAGGCATTTGCATTTTTAAAAAAGTTATCAGCTATAAAGTACAGGTTAGGTGTTATTGTCTAAGTGGTACCTTATGATTATTATTATTATTTTTTTAATGAAAAAGAGCACATTCAAAAATTAGTGTTTTGCTTTACTAAACGTCCACTTAAGAGGCATCTATCTACTCATGATTTTCAAAGTGATAGCTACATGGTATGTTCTCAACCTTCCAATTTTTGCAATCTCCCCCATTGTGTTTTATGCTGAATTTTCTTTTAATAAATGTAAATGCCTGTTTGTACCCTAGCAGCAATTTCTGCTTCAGTCAATATGGGTCCCTGCAACAATACAGATCATAAATGTAATCCTCGGTTTAAAGCGTATGTTGTGTGTCTGTATCCGGCGGACACAAGTCTACAGCGGTGCAAAGACCTGCTGGTCAGGAGATTGTCCTCTGAAGAGGACCGTGACATGCCAACAGCTCCACCCTCATTTTCTTCCACATCTATGGCTGCGAGGAAAAAGCTCAGTTTTCCCAAAAGAGGCACTGGCGGGGATGCTGATAACATCTGGTCCGGACTGAAGGACCTGCCAACCATTGCAGACATGTCTACTCTCGCTGCATTGGATGCTGTCACAATAGAAAAAATTGTGGATGATTACTTTGCTGACACCATCCAAGTAGACATGTCAGACAGTCCATATTGTTACTGGCAGGAAATAAAAGCAGTCTGGAAGCCCCTGTACAAACTGGCTCTATTTTACCTGAGTTGTCCCCCCTCCAGTGTGTACTCGGAAAGAATTTTTAGTGCAGCGGGGAACCTGGTCAGTGAGCGGCGAAGGAGGTTGCTTCCTCACAACGTTGAAAAAATGATGTTTATAAAAATGAATAATCAATTCCTCAATGAAGTACAGCACTGCCCTCCAGATACTACAGAGGGACCTGTGGTT
The DNA here is from genome assembly GCF_038048845.1 of Mixophyes fleayi. NCBI lineage: Eukaryota > Metazoa > Chordata > Amphibia > Anura > Limnodynastidae > Mixophyes > Mixophyes fleayi. Next base: position 680,016 of record NW_027446953.1, on the reverse strand, counting down.
GTGGAGTCCAGCGGGGACGAATTGATAATGTGTGATGAGGAGGAAGTACACACTGTAGGGGGAGAGGAATCAGAGGTTGAGGATGAGGATGACCTCTTGCCTCAGTAGAGCCTGTTTAGTCTTTACAGGGAGAGATGAATAGCTTTTTTGGTGTGGGGGCCCAAACAAACCAATCATTTCAGCCAAAGTTGTTTGGTAGGCCCTGTCGCTGAAATGATTGGTTTGTTAAAGTGTGCATGTCCTATTTCAACAACATAAGGGTGGGTGTGAGGGCCCAAGGACAATTCCATCTTGGAACTTTTTTTTTTTGCATTATATGACCAATCAACAGTCGTTTGCCATGTTCAAAAAGTAAAACCAAATTTAAACAAATTCAAGAAATTAAACCAAAAGTAAAATGCCCTGTCATAATTTAAAACAAGAGGTATTGACGTGCTCTAAAACTACTGTATTGTTGTTTATATTTTATAAACACTACACTTGAAAGCTTGAGTCTTTCAATAAAAAAGTAACTGTCCATTGCACGAATATTTGCAACAGGGACAATTTTAGGGTTAAGAAAGTCAACTAATAACACTTCGACGCTGTCTGTCTTTATAAACACTACACTTGGAAGTTGGAGGAGGTATTGTGGCCCCGGCACCAAATTTACTACCGGGGCCACTCCACTGTGCAGTCCATATTTAGGTGTATCAGATATTAAACAACGGTGACAGTTGATGCCCAATTTTTTAATTATATTGTGGCCTCGGTACCAAATTGTGTACCGGGGCCACCACACTACGCAGTCCATACCCTTTTTTGGTGGAATTCTGACCCGTGGAGGGTTTTTTAATTATATTGTGGCCTCGGTACCAAATTGTGTACCGGGGCCACCACACTACGCAGTCAAGATAGATAGATGCGTATCATAGATAAAGTACATTCAGTGGTGTGGGGCAAATTGAAAAATATTCAAAATGTACTGACATTATCAAAAACAAGAGGTTGTCACACGCTGAAACTCCAACATGTATATGATGGAGAGGATGGAGGAGCAGCCGTATGTGCAGTGTAATGCAGACCTGTTGAAGGTTTTTTATATATTTTATTGCGGTGCCCAGTGCCCACTCCTCTACGCAGTCCAGGTACATTTATTGGTGCGAATCATACAAGTTGATGGTTTTCTTATTATATATATTGTGGTGACCCACTCCTCTACGCAGTCCAGGTACATTTATTGGTGCGAATCATACAAGTTCAGGGTTTTTAATATATATTGTGGTCTTCCTAACTGAGACTAATGCTTCTCAAACATTCACAACATACACACAGGTACAAGATCTTTATCCAGAAACCGGCTTCAGGATGGATTGTCCACCCACGCCTGCTGTCACCAATGGTTAGGACAAACGCAACGCTAATCTCCAATGTTACAGGGCTACCTTTTAATTTCACTTTCCAATTTCCTACTGTGTGTGCCCATAGCTCACAAACACATAGTCAGACTTACCAAGCATATGCTGCAGAACTAAACTTCATATAACCCTCACAATAGGGAGTACTTAATCGCATGTGGCTCATATCTAACATGGAATATATAACACTAGTCAACGAAACAACACAATTAAAAAAAATCTCCAAATATGAGGCTCATAGACTTTGTCCTACCTCTTCCATCTTTCCATTTTTATGTCTACCCTTTTTTTCTGTCTGGCGCCCTACAAATCATATAAATAATAACATATACACACTCAAACATGTGCACATACAACCAGAAACACACACACACACACACACACACACACACATACACATACAAACTCTCTCTTCTCCTAATGAATACTTTTGTGATAGCAATATTGTAGACAACAAGAAATGTGTTATTTGTATTAAGAGGTCGTATTACTTTTTGTCTATTTCTTTCCTTTCTTGAAAAACTAAGATAAGCGGTATGTGAAGTTTGATGTGTGTGAGATGTGTGAGGATTTGTCGTTTTCATATCGTAGCAATTACAGGTATGGGAAATATTCATCTGCGGTGCTGGGGTTTGTGCTTCTCTGGATAAGAGGTCTTTTTGCCTATACCTAAAATATATTAAATTACATTTACAAACTAACTCTTAATGACATTATTAATGGAAGTTAACAATGGTTTACTTTGTTTTTTTTCTAATAATTGATGGTCATTCCCTTCCCATAGGCAAACCGAGGGGGGTTTCCAAGTGCCTGGAAACCCCCTCCAAGCCTGGGGCACTATAAAATTGAGGGTCTACAAAGCACAAAAGAGTCTATATGCTGTAAGACATTTATGCTTCAAAAGCAGCAACATAGGTACTGAGATAATACCAATGTATGCCTTATACTATATGTACACATGCATTTGTTTTTGGGCATATGGTGGAATTAGTAGTATTTTTCGATACAAAATGAACTTCTGAATACAGAAAATTTTAGAGAAGTAGGAGAAATGCTGTTTCTCCTTTTGAGGGCCCATAGCAGAAAAATTTATGTCATCAGGGTCAAATGGAAAAAATACATTTTATACTGTGGCTCATAATATTGTAATGAAGATGTGGAGACTGCACATTTAGAGGGTGTTCTCCCTGTTAAGTGGGTTCCCAGATAGCATAAAAACTACTTGATTTTTACATGAGATTCCGTTGTTCGGGATCAGTCATTACTTTCAATGTGAAACATTTAGTATCATCCAAGTGCACGTTAAATGCTCCGCTAAATTAGAGGAATTAATTCCTTTAGCCGTTAATGGATAGACCGCAAATATCTTAATGTGCCTTATAGCTGGGGTAGTTGATATATTAAGAGCCCAGTCGGTAGATCTTCTTACCACTACAGCGGCTAAATGATAAAAAAGGACCATCAAAACCTCCGGTAATTATTCATTTAGTCTTGCCACCAGCATTTCACATTATCCTGGACATGGAATGAATAAAGGATTTACCTTCTCATCGCCAAAGCGGCTCAGGGAAAATGTGTGTATGGTTGGTCTCTGCGGTGCGCACCTCCAAAGGAGTCTGGATAAGTAACAAAATTCACAAAGAAAAGTTCCACTTGTAAACATCTCTGTAATTGTTACGCTCAAAAATAGTAATGCAGCATAAACCCAGCAACGCTGGGTTTATGCTGCATTACTATTTATGCTGCACCTGATACCGATGTTTTTTTAATTAACTACTAGCTGTACACGTTTGATATTAGCGCCAGAGATTAAAGTTGTTTACTCACTTATCTAAGCTTGAAATTCTACAAAACTCATATCAGATACTGTTTTTATTTATTCGTAGATAAGTAAATAAATGTAGTATTCTTTTATATTCTTATTTTTACACTACATAGCATACTTTTCCTAGTTTGGTATTGATGTTTTTGTTTTGTGATATTACATATTGCACTGATGTTCCAATATATTACTGTCTTTTAATGAAATTAATTTTTTGGTCTTTCAACGCACTATGGACCCTCAAGGTTTACACATTTTACTACCCTATCTGGCAGATTCCAGAGCCACATCACCGCTTTATGGTTTTTAGGACCAATTTCGGACACCTTCACCTACTAAGTCATCCATTTCCATAGGTCCCACCTCTCAGACTATTCATATATATAACCCTAGCCCCTATTTTCCTGCCCAAATATATTCCCCATTCTTCCCATCTTACCCTTTCCATTGAGACCGTTCTTCTGGACTCCCGGTAGCCCAATCCCTTTTTATTTTCTTAATCCTGCTCTTTCTGCTTCACCTATTCACCATGATCATTAAAAGTATAATAATGTAAAATAGCCCTTGAAAAAGGTCCACTTTGTTCCATGCCATCAAAGAGTTGAGGGGCGACATAGTATTCTAACAGGAGACTCACTTTTCTGGTCCAAAAATTACCTGTGCTCAAGTCATGCATGTGATCCTGTTCATAAGAAAAAAAGGGTTGCCATTCTTATAGCCAAAAAATGTTACATTTGTGGTATACGTTCATAGAGGCCAGGGACCCAGAGGGGCGTTATCGTCTTCTAAGAGGTGAACTAAACAACATTCCCTATACATTTCTTAATGTTTATGCTCCCAACACGAACCAAGCTCAATTCTTCCGTTCCATACATAAGTTTTTATCCCAACATTGAGTGAGCAAAGTGGTCCTAGTCCATATGATTGCCTAACAAGTGACTTTAATACTATTCTAGACAATCATATGGACAGATCCACACTTCCCCCCCAGTCGACCCTTCATACTATTGATACCAATTCTAAGTCCTTAGGGTCTCTCCTCTCCCAACACCTCCTGTTTGATGCATGGCAAGTTATGGAACCTACTGCACAAAGCTTCACGCTTGGACATGGTCTTCCTGAGCATTGACCTAGCTTAACATATTCTTAAAGTTGATATCCTTCCTAGCACATGGTCTGACCATGGCCCAAAATTTGAGCAAAAGCAGTTTACCTGGTGCCTAAACGATAGAACCCTCCTTAATCCATATCTTAAATCACAAATAGAAACAGAAATACATCACTATTACGAGACCAACGTTGATTGCTCTATCTCCCCTATGCTCCTCTGGAATGCCCATAAAACTGTAATCCAAAGCAAATACCGTATTTCCCAAAGAATATGACGCACTCATGAATAAGACGCACCTTAATTTTGGGGCCCAAAATGAAAAAAAAAAAGCTTCCTGAGACAACTGGGGTCTCCCAATGCCGGCTGGTTTTCCTGCGCCGTCTCATGCTCTGAGCATGCTGCCCTCCTGGCGGTTTCAAGATTCCCGGGTGCCCCCGCCTTCTGAGAGTCCCCCCTGGCCCTGGTGGCTTCTAGCTGAGTGCCTTACCTCTACCTCTCGGAGCGCCTATCACTGCAATTGTGGCCTGTTTCCGGTGGAGAGCAGGGGCTGGAGTTGGAACAGCCCGGCGGACCCGCTACTTCCGGTTACGCGGCGGGACTTCCGGCGGGGACACGCAGTTCATACAGCCAGCGGGGACTCCTCTCTCCTCTCACATCCAGGTGCCAACTTCTTCATTCAGGTAAGTAAGACTTGCAGTGTATAAGACGCACCCTTTTTTTAGACCCAAAATTTGGGGGAAAAAGGTGCGTCTTATACATGGGGAAATACGGTATCTACCTTGTAATCCAAGGTAGATATTTAAACCTGAAATAGCCAATCAGACATTCTCAGACCGTATCTATACTGTTATTTATTTGAGAGTTAACAGGACGAATAAATACCAGTATAGATACAGGTTAATCCTGTGGGGTGTATTACCCAATCAAATGGCTCATTAATGAGAATGTCTGATTGGTTACTTCAGGTTTAAATATCCCGCTTGTAGTAACAAACGGCTTGCCTGGATAAAGCTATTACAGTGAAACGCGCATCTGCGTTATTGCTGGATATGACTATTAATTCTCATATTTAATATACTTTAGATTAATGCCTATTGATGATATCTGTATAGTTTGAAATTGTCCAAACCCAAAGTTAGACCTCCGATAGGTAGCGAGCAATTCACTCCCTGTCAACGGAATTTATATACCTGACCGGACCATTTAACCCGGCGTGTTAAAGGCAGAAAAAGGAGCACAAATAGCTGCGGATATAATGACAAACAAAGGTGAAAAAAAACATAGATCAAAAGTGGCAATGTTTACACTCCTTTGTAATTGTGAGCAGTCCAGCAAGTGTGTCCAGTAAATCTCTCCCTCAACCTCACTACCGCTTACCCTACCTCTCGATGTCTCCGTGAGGCCAGGAGGTGATGTGTCCAGGTTGTTCCTCCGGAGCTTAACAGCGTACACGTCTCCTGTATGTTTCTGACGATGTTTGTGCAGCTTCTCTCGGCGGTGGTTCCTGTTACTATGATGTGCTGGATAAAATGATGCAGTCAGTTCAACGCGTTTCATCCACTGGGGACTTTGTCAAGAGTACTGCTGCATTGTTAGAAGGGCTTTTTATTCATTCTTCTTAATTGTTTAATTGCTTGATTAAAATAACTATTAAACTTGTGGAAATAAAACTCAAATGGTAATGTTGTCATATATCTGACACAAACCACTGAAAAGTGAAATATATATAGTTATAAAAAGGGGAAAAAAACATAAAAAAGAGAAATATAAAAAAGAGAAATGTAAAAAAAAAGAGAAATATATTTATAAAAAACAAAACAAAAAAAAACCCCACCACTTCGTTGAATGAAATGTAAACTTATTCATTATCGTTGAATGAAATGTAAACTTACTCCGTTGAATGAAATGTAAACTTATTCTAAACGGCGTGTTAGTTTATATAACAATTGTGGGAGCAGTAGATGGCTACCTAGGATAGTTTACAATAGTACTACTGTAGGAGGCACGGGGATACCTTCAATCTCCGTAGTAATCTACATATATACTATAGGATTCTGTCACAAAATTATTGCTGTTAATTCATGATCAGATATGGTGACGTCCTATAATAGATTATTAGACTATTGAGAGATACAATAATCAACTATTTTGATGTAATACTATATCTTTAATCAAATCATTAATAAGGCATTCTAGCATAGGAAACGGGAATTATTATGCAACTTTTCTAACTCTGTTATTTTATACCAAATTCATAGAGTAATACACAGCAATTTTTTAAAAATCACTTTATTTCACTTTTTCACATTATATTTCGCTGCAATTTTTGTATGATTTTATTATATCAATAAAAGTTATGTTTTAATAATACAAATGGCCTGGTTTACAAGATAGTGAAATTTGGTTTTGATGGCACTCTTCTTTAAGGATCTATGTCTTTATATATATATATATATATATATATATATATACACACACACACATATATATATATTTATTTATTTAAAATCACAAACTGCATTTAACTATTTACCATCTGCAATCTATATAACCCTGCATTCTGGGCCTGATTTATCTTCGGAATGCCACCTGCATGTAACTTACGTGTAAAAAAGGAACAGGGGACTTAAGCATAGTTCTGCCCATTTTCAAATACAAGAGGATCTCAATGGGCCTGATTTATTAAGGAAAGTAAGGCAAAAAAAATGAGTAACTTGGCAAAACCATGTTGTATTGGAGGAGGAGTTGTCCTAGATCAACTAAAAATTTCAGTGTACAAATAATATGTCAAGTTTTTTTCTTTGTTTCGTCTACTACATGAAAACTATTTAACTTACGTGCACCCCTTGCATTGTAACATGGTTTTGTCCAGGAGAAAACTCTCCTTAATGAATCAGGCCAAATATACCTTTCCATATGAATCTAGGAAAATAAATAAGCAATAATAAAAATATTTTTAATTTTTTTTTTACGTTTCTTAATATATTTGTTTAATAGTATATATATATAAATGGATGTTCTTAATGCGTACTGTATATTCAATGCATTTATATAATCTATCTTCCTTGCATATACATGTTCTGTGCTAGGTAGTGGCATGTATACGTGTAGTTTTTTTTTAAAAAAAAAATTCTATGCCGCCTTATTCATCATTATCAGTCGATACTTATATCTGCCCAGTAACTGATGCAAATGATACAGCTATACATTGCTTATGTTCATTTGCCCCTTATCTCCCCGGTGTCATTTGCATTTGGACATGAATTTCATACAATTGCGTTCATTGGCATAAGGTCTAGTTCTGAGCTAATACGGCACACAAATGGACTTATGTTCAAAGATGAATATCTTTACTTTAATCTAACTGCAATCTGTATAATGGTAAAACTTTATATAAAACTGCAATTGCTACATTATTTAGCAATTTTTATCTATTATACTTATAACACTATTCTATGCCTTTTATACAGCACTTATATTGGTCCTTCTTCTACATCTCTTTCTCACTTGTGGTCCTTTTTAAATTAAGACTAAGAGACAAAAACAAAAAAAAAAAAATCAAGAAAGTGTTGCAAGGGTGGAAAATAAAGCATTTTCCATTTACTTAGTAAAACATATTGAGAAAACAGGTAAAAAGTATATAGATATGCCCAAGGCACACAAATGATTGTGCTATAGGGTAGTTTCCTATATTTACCCCGTAACCCCATCACCGATTAGCAAAGACTCTCTTTCCCTAACAGCACTTTAGATTCTTACGGGCGATAGACATTTGGTACACTGTGCATCCAGCCGGACGCTAAGTCTGCCCACTCTGCTGTTTGTTTACCATTGACTTTGACTCTGTACAGATTGGATTCAACTCCATTGGAGAACTTTACTTGATTTAGTAACATATACTACAACTGACTATTTATGAGTATATACCTATTTTGCTACATTTTCATTTGTTTTGAGTACTCGGAAAAAAAAATTCTTGTGATTGCATTTTTTATTTAAACTCAGTACACTTTTCTATTTCTCATCAATACAAATTATTTTAGCCATTAATTGTGTTTACATTTATGTCACAACTACTGGTCATTCTCTCCTTACATTTTGAGACAATCATTGTTTACTTCTCACCCCATGCCGGGACGCCTGCATCCGATAACACAATAATTTATGCGCTTTGGGAATATCTATACATTTTTACCTGTTTTAAAGAGGGTGGGATACCCGATACCCTCCCCATCAACCAAGCTATTCCCTATTGGCAGCCATTACTCAACTTATAATAGGAAGCACAGACACACCTACTGTTTTATTATTATGTTGGGGAAACAGGTGAAAATTAGGCAATGTCCTACCTTTCTGGAGGTCTCCCAATAAGAATGGTGACATGCAGAGGCGGGCTGGGCCGGGGGGCATCGCCCCCCTGGGCCGCTTAGATTTTGCACTTTTAGGGCCGGGGGGTAGGCCGGCCGGCCGCCCCCCCGATGCAATTTCTTCTGATGTTATCAGATGCGGCCGCGTCAGCGCACAGGCGGCCGCATCACATGACAGGGGATGTGGCACACACGACCACCAGAATACAACCCACATAACAGGAAACCCAGAATAGTGAGATGTTACAATTGCAGAGAAGAAGGACACATTAGGAAAGATTGTAAAAAGGAAGAGAAACAACACGAGTTGAGGAAGTGTTTTCAAGGCAATAAAATAGGACACCTAGCAAAACATTGTAAAGACATGACAGGGACGTGCTTCTACTGCCATAAGAAGGGACACATGAGTAGGAACTGTGTAGAGAGAAGAATGAATACCTGGGTTGGAAATCACATAGACATCCACAAAGGAGGCGTACACTTCCCTCAGAGGTTCCCCTTTAATTGATTGCACACTCTGTAACAACTAATATTCTGGGGGAGAAATATAGCCGACTCTAGAGTTAATCTGTGGTGAGCATTAAGGTGCAAAATGTAGAAAGAAACTTATTTTTTTAAAAAGTAATCTTTGTTGATTTTGTTTGTTCGTTTTATGTTGTCACATGTTTGTTTTCCTAAATCGCTAGCCGACGGCAAAGAATAGAAATGTTTGTTTTGTTTGCTGTTTTAAGATAACTATCTTGTTTTTCTTTTCACAGATAAAAGGGACACAAAAGAAGTATAGACAAGTGTTTAAAAGGGGTGAGATAGAGAAATAGAAGAATTACTCTTGAAAGACTAATTAACAATAGACAATTGGAACACTCTTTTGTTTTAGGCTGCAGTGACTCATGATAATTTGTTTGGCTGAGAATCATTATCCAACAATGAAGTATGTACATACTTTGCTCCAAAATATCGTTTTATGTATTTCAGAGAAAATATGAGTCACTAAGAGTACATTTTCACATTTCTCTATTATAAGTTAGAAAAGTCCGTTGAAAAGGTAGGTAGTCAATGAGATACCGAGTTCTTAATGAACAAATGACGGACGACACTGGATTGCACTGTTAAGAACCCCTAGTCAAGTATGGGGAGGGGTCATAGTTAGCAAATAGCTAAGGGGAACAGTGGAATGAATACAGCCATTTCCCCATAGAGTCAGAGTCCAATCCAGCTGTCATTTTGTTGTAAAAATCTTCCTTTCTACATGTATGTTTGTATTCAAACCTTTGTATTCCCATCATTCATTGCTTTCCTATTTCTCATTCTTTACACAAACGCTAGTCTCTCTCTCTCTCTCTCTCTCTCTCTACTTCTCTCTCTCCCGCTCCCTCTCTCTCTCTCTCTCCACCTCTCCCGCTCTCTCTCTCTCTCTCTCTCTCTCTCTCTCTCTCTCTCTGCTCTGGTAGAGATAAAATCAGACAGTCTCAACAATGGGGCTAAAACATATTTTATGTTTTTACATAAGACAAATTCAGAGATACACACACTAGATTGACATGAGTTACAGAAACAGTCAGGGGTTTTGTTTTCATGTGTATAGAAACTGCTGATTTTAAGCAGAAAGGTTCTGTTGTGGAAATACGATTCATGTGTTATAGATTGCATATCTGTTTTGTTTTTTGTTTTGGCTCGTGCCTCCTGTAAAAAAATGTGCCTTTATATGGATGCACAAAGGGTGGGCAGGACAGGAGGACAGAAGAATGCTAGAGGTGAGGCATACAGATATGCATCTCTGAATAGAACATTGGAGTAGGATTTTTACCACAAGATACGACATAATGTGAAACCCTAGAAAATGTAGAATTTTCATGTTTTCTAATTTTCACTGTTAGACAGGCATGTACTGGATACTGTTATATTCGAAGAAAGTGTTATAGAAAGAGACCTCTTTGCCTTTCCCACTTAGTCAAGTAGCTGAATATGAGGTACTGAGAATGACATGTGAGTTGGCAGAGGGAAAATCGATTGATATACATTGGTCTTTAGCATTTTTCTAGTCTAGAGGGCGATGTTGAGGTGACTGAGAAATCGTTTTATAGCAATACCAGCACATGATTAGGACACTACATAGAGGACTTTATACAGGGACACAGTTACCAATGGAAGTAGCTGCTAGTAAGGTCCACACTTACACGCACAACCATACATGGCTGTCACACCAGGGAGAACATAGCTGTCAAATAGACAGCAGGGTTTTATGTGACAGCTAACAAATCTATGTTTTGTTTTGTTCTTTGTTGTATTGTTTTAGTTTTAAAAAGGTGAACACACACACACATGCACGCATACACATGTTGGTTAATATAGGAAGATTTGTGTTACCCGAGGGATAAACTGTTTGGAAGGTGAAGAGATGTGGAGAGGAGTCTGGTGGACTCTGGAGAGATGGACAAGGTAGACCAATAGAGCCATCCCATATCCCTCCTGCTGATGGGTTTTCCTCCAGGTAAAACAAATACACGTCATCCAATTACCACCATGCAGGATCCTCAAGTATACACAGGTGTACCAATGAAAAATGTCTGGGTAGAGGTGTATTGAAATGTGTCTAATGTATTACTGTATCATACTCAAAGCTTTTGTTATTTAATGTGATAGTCCTAGAGTTATAATAGATGATAGGTGTATTCATGTTATTGATAATAGATGTATAATGTATGAGTAGTGGTAACAAATCACATACTTTCAGCTAGCCATAAACCAGTGTGAACATAAAGTAATGGTACTCGGTAGAATGAATTGAATAGAATAAGAGTTGGAACTTGATTGAAGTGCCACTAGTCCTTTCCCGCTACCAAGAGATCACCCCTGGGCAGACTCCTAACCTGTCAGTTTTTGAAATGTTCTTGACCCCTCGTGAGATGAGATTGTAACTGGGAGGCTAGGTTAGACCTTGAGAGAAGGTAAATAGCGAGACAGTAACCAAGAACGTCCAAAACACTGTTTCCTGAAAGGTCACACTAACTGTCAGGATGTTGGATCGGGAGAGTAAGTTGTGGAGCAGAAATTTCTTAAGCTTAGGTTATTTGCCAGACAGGTACCAGGTGTAGGCTACCAGTCTCACGGCTTTAAGGGTAGCAGAGACACACTGGTGCCCATACCACCCACTGCAGAGGGGCCAACACTCAGAGAAGGGTCCAAGGGCACTCATGAGTCTGTACTGGAAGGCCTCGAATGCAGTTAGTAGCACCTGAGCCAAAGGCTAAGACTGTTGTCCAGCATGAAGTTGTAGTTTTTCCTCTTTTGTGTTCTCTCATTTCACTCTCTTCTCAGGACGGTTAATTCTTTTGATTATTAGCAGGTGACAAAGACTGGTTCAGGTAATGATAAGGAGGTATTGGGGAGGAAGAAGTTAGTGGCATAATCAGTCCAGTCAATTACTCTATTTAATTCAGGGGTAAAGGAAAATTTAGAAACCTTGGAGCTTGGAGAAAGTGCGAGGGGCTATTGTCTGAGTAGCATTACGTCCGTATCAATGCCATCAAGTAACCTGTATGTACACCCCTTATGTTGATGCCGCTGTTCAACGATGACCAATCGTCTGCTTAGCCTAAATGTCAACACTCCTCTTAAATAAAAAAAACCTGGAACGCTCAGTTAGAAGTGAGCACAAAGCATGCTCTTAAGGCCCCCCTGCAGGATAGTGCACGGTGTATTTAACGAGTGTTCCAATAGAACTCTGCTACATTGTACCAGTTATTAATGCGAAAGGAATGTTGACATTTAGGCTAAGCAGACAATTGGTCATCGTTGAACAGCGGCATCAACATAAGGGGCACCGATGGGGGGGGGGGCGCAGGAACAAATTAGCCAGCGGGGACTGATAGGGCAGCCATCTGACGCACACTACCCCTATACTGTGCAAACTGTACAGAACATAAATAGCACAGTAATGAAACACAAGCCAAAGAAAATGATCACTTTGTCCAAATCACATTTGACATCAATCCCTCACTTTCAAGATGAAGTATTTCTACACAATGCAGTCGTACGGGAGAAAACAATGATTATTTGGAAAAAAGGCTTCTCTTCCCGAGTTGTGCAGGAGCCCTCCAGACCAAAATTTAATGGGGGCTTGAGATCTCAAAATTAACTGCAAGGAAGCACTCATCACCTACACCAGCTTCTCGAATAAACGTGCGACGAGCAGGGGACATCACGCGCTATAGATATGTGTTTAGAAATGGAATGGAGATATAAATGTATATTAATCACAACTAAATTATATTTTATAAGAACAAGGATTACCGCTATGCTGGTGGGCTGCATGAGTGATATGTACTGAGTGAGTCATTATGATATATATTTTACTGGATACAAACCTAAACTCTGCAGCTCAGTAAATTATACCCCTATCTTTCTTGCATCACAATCTTCAGGACATGTATAGTTATAAATACAGTATATGCTTGAGGAATGCCAACATATTAGTTGGTATTACACAGCGTGTTCCAAAAGAGAGGATCCTATGAACTCACCCCAAAAGACTTGACGACTAAATTTTGGACCTCAACCGATCATCCAGATGTTGTCAGGGACGCTGAAGAGGTCTTGGCGGTCACAGGCTATGGGTCAGCAGTCCTATATTAAACCACTGCTAATCCTATACACATAAAGCAGGAGCAGACTCCGAAACAAATGATTGTTGGTCCATTCTTGTGCTTACTGAGCTGCAAAGTTTAATTGCAGTCTTTAATCATATCTGGGAGGCTGGAGGCCTCTTCATCAACATAAAACCTTTTCTATATACACTCTCATCGTTCTTCTTACTCATCTGTTCTGGTGTTTCTCCCGCAGGAATTTCCGCAAACACTTACGGATGGTTGGAAGTCGAAGGATGAAAGCTCAAAGTAAGGAGCACGTCTGAATGTGGATTACTATTGCCGTCTGATGTGTCTTTTATGTGCATTTATATCGTTTCATATAGGAATTCCCAAATGTTTGTCTGCAGCGGTTCTGTTTATTAATTTGTGTTCCCACATTCCGCTGAGTGCAGACTGTTCTCTGGATATATTAATATTCTATACAAACTAACATCTGTGTGAAGGTCACCGCGTGTGACAATGGGGTTCACCGGCCCCTCAACTTACCGCTTGACATAGAATTTACATTACTACTGGCTCAGATTGTCTCCTGTCAGGATGTCAAATCTAATACGCAGAGCCACACGCTTTTAAACTCCTTCGGCTTTATGGCCTTTCGCACACTAAAATGCATAGTGTTGATTCCCCTCTTATGCGAATCCCCTTTCTGGTTAACCTTGCACAACACTTACAAACCATAAAATAAAGACACGGACACCGACTTAAGTTTGGAATAAAAAAGGTCTTTTTATTTCTATTATTATCATTTTTATTTATTTTTATTTTTTATTAAATTATTTTATTTATTTTTTAATTTTTATTTTATTTTATTTTATTTATTTCTATCAAAACTATCAAAAGTTTCTATCAACAATTTGGACCTTTTCTTTATATAGGTAGCGATGAGCAGGGCAGCCAGCTAAAACCAACATAAACCAATAAGGTGGAAGATCGTCTCCTTTCCACCAACCCAGGTTAAAACCTTATCTATTAGCCGGTACTATAGACTATAAATTACTTAAGTACCGTATGTTTAACAACCATTTGACTGCCATGCTCTCCCACCACAGCCGTGTGTTCTAAGTATACATTTGAGGTTTGTAAGAAAATTACAGGTTTCCAATGTATATCCTCTAAATGCAATGCAGGGTGTGAGGGCAGCAGCTGCTAAGGCTTGAATGCATCTAAACAACAGCAATGTGAAAATAGAATACTGTGGAATTCTGGGCCTACCTCCCAGTGGCGCACGCAGGGGGGGGTTTCTGGGTCCCCAGAAACTCCTCCCCTCCGCTAAGGACTTACAAAAGTTAATGTTCATTTAGAAATGCTGAAATGAACACATACACATCATACCCGTTCACTGAGCTGAAAAATAACTGTCAAATTCTCAAGTCAAGTGTAAGATTCTCTGGTCACCAACAACCAAATAACTGAAAAACAATCAGATTTATTCTTTTGAATATAATATTATTTCATATTTTATCATCCCCCTGAAAGGCATCAGAAATCAGAGCTAACTAGGCTTCGTGCTTCCAATGTACATGTAACTGCTAGCAACTTGTTTCCTAGCCCGATTGTTGCAGTCTAAATAAAATATTATCTCTGAAGATACTTTCCTCCTCTTTATAAAATAGAGGCAGTGGACTGTGAGCACTGTAATACAGATATGCTGCCAGCTGAATGACTGTGTGAGGTGGAGATGGAAGGAGTCATATACTGTTGTGTTTTACTAATGAGCCGGCACCACAGAGCCAGGTAATGAGTGGACTGCCCTGGGCCATAATGTAATAAAGTCCCCAATTAGCATAGAAGATTGTAATCATGAAATAACCAAAGCTATGTTGTTTAAAGCCTGTTCCCATCCACCATATTATCAAAGGGGGAGTAGTATGACCGGATCATTGTACAAGGTCATAACTACCATAGTAGTAGGGGTGAAGCAGCTGTGGGACCCACAGCTTTAGGGAAAGGGTGCATCAGGCCCAATTC
Source organism: Mixophyes fleayi (assembly GCF_038048845.1). Lineage (NCBI taxonomy): Eukaryota > Metazoa > Chordata > Amphibia > Anura > Limnodynastidae > Mixophyes > Mixophyes fleayi. The sequence goes on along the minus strand of NW_027446953.1, from coordinate 664,702 downwards.
CCATGTCAATGTGCCTATGTGTTTATTCACCCTTAGGAGGTACATGGAAGTCTTTTCAAAATGTTGCTATGGGGTCCACAAATGTCCAGTTGCACCCTAAATGCATATAAACTGAAACACTGGAGGTGTGAGGCTGCGCAGTGCACAAGCAGCATTGGACCATGAGCCTCAATGTGCACAAGTGTAATTAGATTTCTGCCAAAGGTAAAGTTTGCACAAGTTGGAACGTGGAGTAGGTGCACTGGTATAGCTACTTTAGCAGAAATAATATTTATATATATAATATTTCCTTTTGCAGAGTGAGAATATAGATTGTGACAAAAAACAAAGAGGGCATATTGCCTGCTGTGCTCAGGAGAGCACAGCCACTGCCACTTTGTGCCAGCTCCATGTTGGCGGTCTTTGAATCCAATCCCATGTTTCTAATAGGAACCATTGTGCCCCACTGTGGTTCACTTTGGCAGAGAAGTGAACTCCGAGCTATGTAATAAGAAGCTTCACACGCACAACAGTGCAACAAGAGACGTTCCCTCACTTTCATGACTAACTTCAGCCACTAATGAGGCTAAACCAAGCAGTATGTAAAATAACATTTTATTTTAATGAAACCAGTGGGTGTAAAGTCTAATAGGAGGCTGGACTTTGATTTGACATTTTATTTGCACAGTGTGTCTCTGGTGATATTTGCCCCTACCTTACCTAAGAGCGATTCTACTACCTTGAGGTGCACTCAGTGGTCTATCTTGGTGCACTGGTGAAAATCCAAGGTGTATTTTAGGCTGGCCATCAAGTGTGCCAATGTTAGACTCTGAAAGGCTCATATTTGTAATTTACACTCCATACCTATTTGTTTCTTTGAAACACCATCTAGTAGAGAGTATCTAATAGAACCTGGAAAGTGCTGTTTCTCTCACTCTTTGCGCTGTAATTAAGCCCACCTCAACCACTGCATCATCTGCCAACATCAGTGCACTTGATTTCTACAGTGTGAACAACCCACCCTTCCAAGAGAGTATTTTTACATTACACTCCGGTTTAATTGGCTAGTAGGTTAATTGGCTGCTATCAAAAGTGACCCTAGTCTTCCTCTCTCTCTGTCTATGTGTGTGTGTGTTAGGGAATTTAGACTGTAAGCTCCAAAGGACCAGGGACTGATGTGAATGAGTTCTCTGTACAGCGCTGCTGAATCAGTGGCGCTATATAAATAAATGGTGATGATGATGATACATAATTACATTAAAACCTGCAAACGTACATAAGGAAACCACCAGGAGAGAGGGACCTGCTCATGAGAGCCTACATTCTAAAGAGGATAGGCAGGCATAGAGAGGGTGAAACTGAGTGGGGGAGCAGAAGTGGAAGGCAGGGGAGTTAGGAGGAGGGCTGGTTAACTTGAGGAAGAGATGTCATTTCCCTGTAAACTTACATCCAGCAATTCACTAAACACTGGACTACATCCTGGTCATTCTGATAGCACACAATCACACATTTGCTATCATTTGTCTTATTTGCACTATACTGATCTCCACGTGTGCACTTCTAGTGAGTGGAAGGATTAGAGAGCAGTCTCCGTGCTGTCCAAGTGACAATGTGGCACATTGTCCGATGAAGTAAGATATCATCATCACCATTTATTTATATAGCGCCACTAATTCCGCAGCGCTGTACAGAGAACTCACTCAGTCCCTGCCCCATTGGAGCTTACAGTCTAAATTTCCTAACACAGAGAGAGAGAGAGAGAGACTAGGGTCAATTTGATAGCAGCCAATTAACCTACCAGTATGTTTTTGCAGTGTGGGAGGAAACCGGAGCACCCGGAGGAAACCCACGCAAACACGGGGATATTCTGAAACGAGTGGCAGGAACACAGATCGTGGTTAACCTAATGTTTGTACAACATCGATATACTAATTGATAAACTAATTACTGGCGTTTTAAACTTTTTTATGTTTTTTTTTTTTAATAAAATGTTCACTAGTCCTATTTTTTCTGTAGCGTTCTCTAATCATTCCACTATCGATCTCACCACTTCTAGTGAGTCACAATCCCCTATTTTATTTCAAATAACTGAAATAATAGCTCTACCTAAAACTTAAAATGTAGTTGTGGTGACATGACTTACATACAGGGCTTAGCTTGCTTGGAAATGTTGACAAGTATGATAATGATCTTTATAAAGACGACAACCTGTTTAACACAATATTGGCTGCGTATGGTTAATATTGTATCAATGAAGTGGTACAATATACTTGTACCATAGAGATAAAAGTGTGCTTAAATTTGTCCCTCTAAGAAATCAACTTAACAAAACAGAGACTAAAAGTTAAATGCTGAATATGTCATTTACCAGGATGCCACACTCCATTAGCACATGCTGTATGTTCTATTTCTTATCTTAAGTTAATCAGTGAGATTTAGAAGCAAAGACATGTATAACTGGTATTACTATGTAGGGAAAACTGTAAATGTAGAGTAAAGGTTACCACGTCTATGTAGTAGGGTTTGTTAAAGGTATATAACGCTGTACTTCTTGTTAAAGGGCGCCGTTCTGTGATTGAAGTTGAAGTGTCCACATTGATGTGTATAAAATAAAGGGACTTTATAACTACTTTAACTACCAAGAAACCCATCATTCTCTTGCTATGTTCCTTATTTGCAGTTGAACTCATCATTATCATTTATTTATATAGCGCCAGCAAATTCCGTAGCGCTTTACAATTGGGAACAAACACAGTCATAAAACAATATTGGGTAATATATACAGACAGAGAAGCAAGAAGGCACTGCTCACAAGCTTACAATCTTTAGTTATCTTATCAATATGTCCCTGAATGCTATCATAATTATCAGAGATCCTCACCGCTCAGATTATTTTTTCTTCATATTTGGCCTCCATTACACAGTCCAGATACTTTTTTGGTAAAATTCAGACCAGTTGAGGGTTTTTTTATTATATTGTGGCCCCGGTATCAAATTGGGTACCGGGGCCACTCCACTACGCAGTGGTGGAATTCAGACAAGTTCAGGGTTTTTAATATATATTGTGGTGACCCACTCCTCTACGCAGTCCAGGTACATTTATTGGTGCGAATCATACAAGTTGATGGTTTTCTTATTATATATATTGTGGTGACCCACTCCTCTACGCAGTCCAGAAAGATACCTCGTTGCAACGTTTTGGACTAATAACTATATTGTGAGGTCCCGTGACGTAATGACGCAAACGCGTCATTTGACAGCGGGGGGGTTGGGCCAAACGCCGCGATTCACCAGAATCGCAGCGTTTGGGACCCAATTCTGCCCACTTCACTAGGAAGTGGACAGATCCGGGAGATTGCCACACTCTCCCGGGAGTCCGTGAGACTCTCGCAAAATGTGTGAGTCTTCCATACTTTCCGGGAGAGTTGGCAAGTATGCTGTTACTTTTACTACTACTTTTGAACCATTTTCCTACCTTGATTGCATTTCCCAGTGTCAGCCCTTCCTCTTATTGCTGAGCTACTTGCCCAGCCCATGATATTCTCAGATTTTTTCAACAAAATATAACCAGAGCTTTTTCCAGACAAATATAATGTATCATTTATCTACAGTACTGTATGGCAGTAAATCAAATGCAAACACACAGTTGCCACATTTGCAAACATTTTTTTTATCTTAAAAGCCTTAGAATGCAGACTATAAATGCCATTATTAGATATAAAACATGTAGCAAAAACAAATGCCGATGTCTATTATACTCTGTACGTTATTGTCAAATCTTAATAACAACCTCTGTGCCAGGAAAAACCTGATCTAGCTGCGTGATAACAGTGTTAATTCATTTCACCATTGGCTCCAACCCTTTATTGAGTACACAATATTTATATTTTCAAAGCTTACCTTAGTGGGTGGGAGAGGTGAACATGGGGATCTATTGCTCATACAACAACCTGAAACTCGTATTCTCTTTCCCTGAATAATTACCCTTTGTACTCTGGCCAAGGGAAAATGTTATGCAGCAGTTGTTATTAATTAAAAAATAAAGGGCACGCAAAGTGAACTGAAATAATATCAGCGTAGATTAGGAAACATAAACTACAATTGCTTGGGGAATGAACATGACATCAGTTTATCAGTTTATTCTCTTGTCAAATGATAGCACCCAAAAGACTAATCACTTCTGTATTCCACTAGGAAGCCAAATAACCTGAAGCTAGTGGAGGTGCATGGGAATCCTGGTCTTGGTTTGAAAATTGCACAAATTGTTTTAGATGTCAAACAATTAAAAAAACTCAAGCAAAAATGAAATAAACAAAATAAGGGTTATTTATATGCTGCATCAAATGAAGCATGTGGAGCACAAATGCTGTTTTGGGACATCCAATTTTGGCATGACTGCATTCATATGGGAACAAACATGGACTAGCGAATGAGAATGGAGGCAACTGCAGTTATGAATTTTTGCTTTTTCCATTGGAGAAGCTATGTGTTTCCCTCCTAATGTGGGTTAGGCCTGATAATTCACCCAAATGCAATAATTACACAAGATATTTAAATAAGATTTAAGGTTGCAGTTTGTGTATTTAATAGGGATGAGCGCACTCGGATTTATGAAATCCGAGCCCACCCGAACGTTGCCGATCCGAGTCGGATCCGAGACAGATCCGGGTATTGGCGCCAAATTCAAATCTGAAACTGAGGCTCTGACTCATAATCCCGTTGTCGGATCTCGCGATACTCGGATCCTATAAATTCCCCGCTAGTCGCCGCCATCTTCACTCGGGCATTGATCAGGGTAGAGGGAGGGTGTGTTAGGTGGTCCTCTGTCCTGGTAGATCTCGTGCTGTGCTGTTTAGTTCTGTGCTGTGCTGTTTAGTTCTGTGCTGTGCTGTGCTGTGCTGTGCTGTGCTGTGCTGTGTTCTGCAGTATCAGTCCAGTGGTGCTGTGTGCTGTGCTCTGTCCTTCTGAGGTCAGTGGTGCTGCTGGGTCCTGTGCTGTGTCCTGTTCAGTCCAGTGGTGCTGTGTCCTGTGCTCTGTGCTTCTAAGGGCATAGTTATTTCCCCAATATTCCCCTGTGTTTAAAAAAGTAAAAAAAAGTTATTTTAAAAAATACCAAAAACTAATTTAATTTTTTTCAATTACCACAAAATTTGCACAACCAATCCTGCAGTATAAGCCCATTGGTACTGCAATATTACCAAGTTCACACATTCAGCAGTAAAAGTCCAGTGGTACTGCAATATATATTACAAAGTTCACACATTCTGCAGTATCAGTCCAGTGGTGCTGTGTCCTGTGCTCTGTCCTGCTGAGTTCCGTAGTGCTGCTGGGTCCTGTGCCGTGTCCTGTTCAGTCCAGTGGTGCTGTGTCCTGTGCTCTGTGCTTCTAAGGGCATAGTTATTTCCCCATTATTCCCAAGTTTTTAAAAAATAAAAAAAAAGTAAAAAAAAATAAAAAATTAAAAATTAAAAAAAAAATATATAATTATAACCAAATTTGCAAAACCAATCCAGCAGTATAAGTCCATTGGTACTGCAATATTACAAAGTTCACACATTCTGCAGTATCAGTCCAGTGGTGCTGTGTCCTGTGCTCTGTCCTGCTGAGTTCCGTAGTGCTGCTGGGTCCTGTGCCGTGTCCTGTTCAGTCCAGTGGTGCTGTGTCCTGTGCTCTGTGCTTTTAAGGGCATAGTTATTTCCCCATTATTCCCAAGTGTTTAAAAAATGTAAAAAAAGTTATAAAAAAAAATACAAAAAAATGATTTAAAAAAAAATTAATTACAACAAAATTTGCAAAACCAATCCTGCAGTATAAGCCCATTGGTACTGCAATATTACCAAGTTCACACATTCTGCAGTATCTTGTGCTACATATAATGGAGACCAAAAATTTGGAGGATAAAGTAGGGAAAGATCAAGACCCACTTCCTCCTAATGCTGAAGCTGCTGCCACTAGTCATGACATAGACGATGAAATGCCATCAACGTCGTCTTCCAAGCCCGATGCCCAATCTCGTAGTACCAGGCATGTAAAATCCAAAAAGCCCAAGTTAAGAAAAAGTAGCAAAAAGAGAAACTTAAAATCATCTGAGGAGAAACGTAAAGTTGCCAATATGCCATTTACGACACGGAGTGGCAAGGAACGGCTTAGGCCCTGGCCCATGTTCATGACTAGTGGTTCAGCTTCACCCACGGATCTTAGCCCTCCTCCTCCTCCCCCCCCCCTACAAAAAATTGAAGAGAGTTATGCTGTCAGCAACAAAACAGCAAACAACTCTGCCTTCTAAAGAGAAATTATCACAAATCCACAAGGCGAGTCCAAGGATGTTGGTGGTTGTCAAGCCTGACGTTCCCATCACTGTACGGGAAGAGGTGGCTCGGGAGGAGGCTATTGATGATGTAGCTGGCGCTGTGGAGGAACTTGATGATGAGGATGGTGATGTGGTTATTGTAAATGAGGCACCAGGAGGGGAAACAGCTGATGTCCATGGGATGAAAAAGCCCATCGTCATGCCTGGTCAGAAGACCAAAAAATGCACCTCTTCGGTCTGGAGTTATTTTTATCCAAATCCAGACAACCAATGTATGGCCATATGTAGCTTATGTAAAGCTCAAATAAGCAGGGGTAAGGATCTTGCCCACCTAGGAACATCCTCCCTTATACGTCACCTGAATAACCTTCATAGTTCAGTGGTTAGTTCAGGAACTGGGGCTAGGACCCTCATCGGTACAGGGACACCTAAATCCCGTGGTCCAGTTGGATACACACCAGCAACACCCTCCTCGTCAACTTCTCCACAATCTCCATCAGATTCAGTCCTGCAGCCCAAGTCAGCAGCCCAAGTCAGCAGCCAGACTGAGTCCTCCTCAATACGGGATTCATCCGAGGAATCCTGCAGCGGTACGCCTACTACTGCCACTGCTGCTGTTGCTGCTGTTAGTCGGTCATCTTCCCAGAGGGGAAGTCGTAAGACCGCTAAGTCTTTCACAAAACAATTGACCGTCCAACAGTCGTTTGCCATGACCACAAAATACGATAGTAGTCACCCTATTGCAAAGCGTATAACTGCGGCTGTAACTGCAATGTTGGTGTTAGACGTGCGCCCGGTGTCCGCCATCAGTGGAGTGGGATTTAGAGGGTTGATGGAGGCATTGTGTCCCCGGTACCAAATCCCGTCGAGATTCCACTTCACTAGGCAGGCGATACCAAAGATGTACAGAGAAGTACGATCAAGTGTCCTCAGTGCTCTAAAAAATGCGGTTGTACCCACTGTCCACTTAACCACGGACATGTGGACAAGTGGTTCTGGGCAAACGAAGGACTATATGACTGTGACAGCCCACTGGGTAGATGCATCCCCTTCCGCAGCAACAGCAACAGCTGCATCAGTAGCAGCAACTACAAAATGGCTGCTCGTGCAAAGGCAGGCAACATTGTGTATTACAGGCTTTAATAAGAGGCACAACGCTGACAACATATTAGAGAAAATGAGGGAAATTATCTCCCAGTGGCTTACCCCACTTAGACTCTCATGGGGATTTGTGGTGTCAGACAATGCCAGTAACATTGTGCGGGCATTAAATATGGGCAATTTCCAGCACGTCCCATGTTTTGCCCACACCATTAATTTGGTGGTGCAGCATTACCTCAAGAGTGACAGGGGTGTGCAGGAGATGCTTGCGGTGGCGCGCAAAATTGCTGGACACTTTCGGCATTCAGCCAGTGCCTACCGCAGACTAGAGGCACATCAAAAAAGCATGAACCTGCCCTGCCATCACCTCAAACAAGAGGTTGTGACGCGCTGGAACTCCACCCTCTATATGCTGCAGAGGATGGAGGAGCAGCAAAAGGCCATTCAGGCCTACACAGCCACCTACGACATAGGCAAAGGAGTGGGGATGCGCCTCAGTCAAGCGCAGTGGAGACTGATTTCCGTGTTGTGCAAGGTTCTGCAGCCATTTGAACTTGCCACACGAGAAGTCAGTTCCGACACTGCCAGCTTGAGTCAGGTCATTCCCCTGATCAGGCTGTTGCAGAAGCAGCTGGAGAAAGTGAGGGAGGAGCTGGTAAGCCATTGCGATTACACCAAGCATGTAGCTCTTGTGGATGTAGCCCTTCGTACGCTTTGCCAGGATCCGAGGGTGGTCACTCTTTTAAAGTCAGAGGAATACATTCTGGCCACCGTGCTCGATCCTCGGTTTAAAGCATATGTTGTGTCTCTGTTTCCGGCGGACACAAGTCTACAGCGGTGCAAAGACCTGCTGGTCAGGAGATTGTCCTCTGAAGAGGACCGTGACATGCCAACAGCTCCACCCTCATTTTCTTCCACATCTATGGCTGCGAGGAAAAAGCTCAGTTTTCCCAAAAGAGGCACTGGCGGGGATGCTGATAACATCTGGTCCGGACTGAAGGACCTGCCAACCATTGCAGACATGTCTACTCTCGCTGCATTGGATGCTGTCACAATAGAAAAAATTGTGGATGATTACTTTGCTGACACCATCCAAGTAGACATGTCAGACAGTCCATATTGTTACTGGCAGGAAAAAAAGGCAGTTTGGAAGCCCCTGTACAAACTGGCTCTATTTTACCTGAGTTGTCCACCCTCCAGTGTGTACTCGGAAAGAGTTTTTAGTGCAGCGGGAAACCTGGTCAGTGAGCGGCAAAGGAGGTTGCTTCCTCACAACGTTGAAAAAATGATGTTTATAAAAATGAATAATCAATTCCTCAATGAAGTACAGCCCTGCTCACAAGCTTACAATCTATGGGACAATAGGAGTTTCATACATGAGGTTAAGTCTACATTTTGCATTTCGGTCTAGCCAGACTGCAAAGGTAAAAGTGACTCATAAGCTAAATGATCCTGTCACACAACAATGTTGGTCAGTGGGTAGTTGTCTTGTGTGAAATTGTGTAACGGATGGTAATAGGGTAACGTAGTGAGGTTAAGAGGGTGGTTAAGGAATATTATTAGCTTGTCTGAAGAGGTGGGTTTTCAGAAAACGCTTGAAAGTTTGTAGACCAGAATTACCATGGCAAAATTGGGATAAAATTATCACCAACCCCAATCCATACAAGGCATGCAGCAATTTCACACAAGACACTCACTAATTTGCATAACCATGCCCAATTTAATCCGAAGCCTCTGGCTTTCAGGGTCTGCGGATCGGAACTGTTTTTCCTATATCAGGACAGTTAGGAGATGTGCACAAATACACAACAGGGTCAATTTTAAAGAAAGTCAATTAACCAGCCAGTATATTTTAAACCGTGGGGGGAAAATGTCACCAGATTGTGCACTGGTCGGAATTGATCCCCAAGGTCACAGTGCTACAGTACCACCCGTTTCTGACCAAAAGTCTGTCATACTTTCAGCATAACCACCACCAGCCCTACTTTCAGTGTCTGCACATTCACAACATTCCCATGGTATGGACATTACTGAAACATGAAGCTTTTTCCTACCTCATTGATGTCAATAGTTCCTAGTTAATTGATAAACTGAATATTAGAGCAGCCCATAAATGGGTTGCCTCCAGTGTGTGTCCGACAGGTACACTTTCAGTCAACCAATATGACTTCAAATATACAATATACAACTGCTCACGAAACCTGAGGCAGAGAGTGCAGCTGGCACTGAGAGCACACTTATTACATACCTTAAGCTAAATTAGTGATGTTGAAGTATTTATACATGTTATACAAAAAAACATTTTTGTTGACAAGACTCCAAAAAAAAATGGATGTTCGAAAGTCAATATGTTAGACAATTGGGCACAAACCACCTGAACCCCCCCCCCCCCCCAATAAAACAGCCCTACTGAATTGCCTTTCAAAATGTTAATATTCTAAATAAAAAATACAATGTTTTGCTATAGTGGCAAAACATATTGCGGACATTTATGAAAACTGTTCCACTGGTAACAATGCAGAAAATGTGGTGTTGCCCATAGCAACCAGAAGTTTGCTTCGATTTTCTAAAATGTACTAGAACATTTACTAGTTGCTATGGGCAACACCAGGTATCTGGGCAACAAGATTCACAAATATCCCCCACCCCAAAGAACTGAAGCAAAGGGTACACAGCAGTGATACATGTAGTTACTGGTATTAACAGCAAGAGGACTGTGCTGTTGAAGCTTAAATCCATACTAGTTGCTCCCCAATTAAAGTACACATCTTAGAGAAAAAATGTATTGAATGAAACATTTTTTTGCTTCAACTCCAATATCGTCAGCGACCCAATTAAAGCATATATTTCCTCTCTGCAGTAGCATCCGCTTCAAGCAACCAATTGGATGTCTAGCTCTGGGAAATGTGAGGTTGCTTAGAAACTAAATAATTATATTTCTCCGAGCAGTTTGCATGCACAAGTCTTTGCAATCATACCTATTAATTTCCAGATTATAAGTCATGATCCTCCCACAAAATATCAAATGAACACAGAGACATCTGCTATTTATTGATTTCAGCAGGCATTTGTGGTAGCCACATGGAACCATTTTTATATTGGATTTTTTTACCTTTCACTGTACAAAATAACTTTTAAAAGGCAAACATTATTATGTTTTTAAATGTAACAATATATTGAAGACAAGAAGTAAGTATTTTATATAAAAATAATATTTATTTTGAAGAAGTTGCCTTTAATATTGTAAAGGGGCAATTCAAATAGGGGTGAGGTGCTGCCGTACATCGCGTTGATGACCGGCCGCGCACATTGCGGACCAATACAATACAGAATCTCTGCTCCTTTTCTCCTCACATCGCTGCGGAATCAGTGGCGCTATATAAGTAAATGGTGATGATGATGATGATGTGAGGAAAAATGTGTGGCGATATGAGACAAAACATTAAGGCCTTAGCACTGTGCTGGAATGACACAGGGACAATCAGGACATTATGCTTGGAGTACGCGGAAGCCAAGGAAGAGTAACACAGCGTACAGAGTGTGTGGTGAAAAGCAATGGCAAAGGGGAGGAGGTGGGGGAAGGGGGTTGGAAGAATACACAGAGCTCCCATTAATTTGTTTACTTCTGAGCTGAGGGTCGCAATTCTCTGTATCCAGTTCTGATTGTTTCTTTAGCGGTCATCCAAACATATAATGCACAGCTGAATACACATATTCAGCATCTGATTGGTTCTCCAAATGCCTAATCTGCACAACTTGGATACTAGGTTTAGTTGACTGGTTCCTAGGGCACTTTATAGATTGTAAATGCACAGCTGGGAACAAAGGGCTCGAACGCAATCTTGAACACACATGACCTTAAAATCAGAAAATGAATGAGAACCACCACCCCTACCCCCCCAAACAAAATTAAACTATGTACGAATTACGTATTGGACGTATTTGTAAGCATCTACAAACAGTAATTGTTAAGTAGCCAACCGAAGAGAGGACCTCTGCGCCCCCCTAGCTCCTAACCTGGCCACACAACCGCTCTGTTTTTTGCGCTGGTAACAATAAAAGCTGTTCTGTCAAGCTAATAAACTTGACTGGATTACTAAGGAAGTCTTTCTGGAATGTAATGGGTTAAGTGACAAGAACCGGAAAACAAAGCTTTCTGCAATACAATAAAGAATTTGCAGGATGTTCTAGTGCAATGCTCAATGTATCTAGAGTTTGGACGTGTGAGCCTGTTTGTGTCTTGAGTAGGAAAGTAGAACAGAATGGGAGCTTTAAACCACTGCCCTGGTTATGCACTCTCTGCTCCACCCCCTGATTACATTAGAGCAGGGAGGAAAATAGAAAAAGCATGTATCTGTAATCTTGCATGATGATACACTTGGCTCTAAGCACTGTACATACTGTACCAGAGTTCTGGCAGAATCCCAGGGCGGGCAGAGTGCCAGCTGCACAAAAACAAACCTAACCAACGTAACAAAAAAAAAAAAAATAAGGAAGAAAAAACATACCAGTGAGACTGCAAGAGACAGAACTCACAGGCAGAGACAGACTGCTAGACAAATAAAATGGACAGAACAAAAGAAAAGTAACAATAAAAAGGCACTTATGATAAATCACTAAAATTACACTAATTGAGCACTTTTTATTTATTTTTCTATTATTATTTTTTTTATCATCAGGTCAAAGTAAACATTCTCAACAACATACAAAAACAGACAAAACTGCAGAATCTACCTACTTTTACAGTCACTTTAGTGGGTGTCCAAAAGGGAAGTCCGAGGGGTGTGATGGTGCATCAAGCAGCGGGAGCAGACCATGATATCGCATCATCAAGGCCTGACCCACTTCTCACGAAAGAGAAGCGGGATCCAGGAGGGTGGTCATCTCTCCCAGGGGAAGTCCCCGAGATTACTGGGGGCATCTCCTGGATGTTCCGGGAGATTAGATAAGTATAACCAAGTCAGTAACAGAACTCTCAGAGTTCCGTTGGATCGATACAGTAAGTTTTGGTATTTGACAGATCTTTTTAGATTTAAAAAAAAAACAAAAAACTAAAAAGGGTCCTACACAAAACATGGATACGAACTGGGAAGGATCAGAGGGGGGAAATGTGGGTCAACCAGGCGTACAGATAGAGATTAAGTTGATCCTTTCTCTTCAGAGGCTCAAAGTATAGGTGTAGGAGGCACATAAAGTTGTCAGTTGGGATGGCGTTGAGAGATACCATTAAAGCAAGGGATAGAAGTATGATATGGGGATTTGCATTATGGGAGGCGTGAGTGAATGTCACTTTATCAAAAAACAGCCATGGGGTCCAGAGCTGGCCAGATACATGACCGCTATCATGCAGATATGTTACTTTCTCCATGGTTGCCACTTGCCAGATGTAGTTTTTGAGTTCCTGTGTGGAGTGAGAAAGCAGATTCTTCCGGTTTCTAGTTAGGCCGCCAAGATGTGCAAGAGAAGATTTTTTTAGGAGCCGATACAATGTACGGAACAGCAGATATCTTGTGCGCCTTATAAACAAACAATAATAAATTTTAAATATCTATATGTAAATATAAAGTAAAATTAAAATTCTGTGCTGCATCCAATACTCTAAATACTTATATTGTCCCTGCATTGGATTAAATGATAGCATTGGAGTTTGAGTTTCCTGTTCCAAAATTTAAACAAAAACAAAAAAATGTATTTATTTATTTTACACAAAAGGAAACCCATATTTTCTAGATAAAAAAATAAAACTAAAGATAGATCTAAACATTACATTTACCTTTCTGTATCTGTTGACACCATCCTCAATACTTAATAAATAGGTTTCCCTATTCAGAGGCATGGCAAAGTCTCTTGGTTATAAATAAAGACCTTTTTCGCCCTTTGATAAACTGAGCCATATACGATGAGTAGCAACCTGTTTTTTAATTTTATTTTACGTGACTTCTTGTGATTTACAGGTCAATCCAGCAAAGCTTTGGATCAAATAGAATCTCATCCAATCCTAGAATTTTTCTAGAAGTGACTTAACTGCAAAGGAATGTGGTCAAGAAAACTGTGTCACATTGTTGTGTTGTATATGCAATTTCCTGAGTGTTAAAGATTTAGTGTATTATATCTTCATATCAGGTCTGTCTGGCTCCTGTTTTTATCTATAGCACTTAAAGAGGACTTTTCACCTTCTTATTCATATAACAATTCATTGCTACGCTGTCATAAATAGTTCTGTATCTTTTTTTTCCATCTCCTGTCAGGAGAGTCTATTTGGGTTGGTCTCCTCTACCAATGTGATTTTGGTAATGCAATGTTCCATTAATATTCATGCACCCACCAAATGCACCATCAGTACAGTGCAAAGCATTGTAGTTAGAGGCCTGAGGAATCACCAACAGTCAAGTTCATAAAGAGTAGGTTAAACATATCTTATACTGAACTAATGTAACGGGACAGGCATATACAGTATGTCATAATCTAGGTCCTGGAGGAGCACACATTTTATAATCTAGGTCCTGACAGGTCCTCTTAAAAACGAGGCTTAATAGGGAACACAGAACAAATTGTTTGACTTTCTACAAAAAAAAACCTGGTATTAACACATGATCACCAATCTAATGAAGTGAGCTGATAAACACCGGACATGAATTGTGAATCATTATTGGACCCATAAAGATCTCAGCAGTTCATTGTTAAGAAAATTGGCTGCTTTACATGCAAATTTTCTACTTGCACTATGCAATTTACCATATCAATTTTGTCACTGAGGCATCATTTCCTGTGAAGTACAGGCTACTGCTGCCCGGCTGACAGATGTGGACTTTGAAAGATTTAAATGGCTCGCAGCCTGTCTCTAGACTACATAGCTTTCAATTTATGATCCTTGTGGACATTATGGGCCCGATTCATTAAGGAAAGTAAAGCAAAAAAAAAAAACTTTGCACCTGTGCAAACCCATGTTGCATTTGAGGGGAGCTAAATTTAAGATGTGGGAACAGATTTATAGTTGGGGTAGGGCATGTCCTAGATCAACTTAGATAAATTTCAGTGTAAAAATAAAGCTATCAAATATTTGTGTACTACATGACAAAACCGCCAGTATTTAACTTCTGTGCAATATAATAAACGAATATTCAGCCCTTGCATTGTAATATGGTTGTGACCAGGAGAAAAAAATAAATACCCCCTTTTTTTTTTTTTTACACCTTACTTTCCTTAATGAATCAGGCCCTATGTGTGCAATGCACATGCACTGTTCTGTCAGCTCTGTAAGTCTCTTACATTACATATTGATTATAGCTATTAAAATATGATGGACATTGGATTCTTACCTGAGTGAGCCAGCAAGTGCATACGAAGTCTCAAACTGTCCAGAAATCTCTTTCCACAAAGCTCGCAGCCATATGTCTTCATACCACTGTGCAGCTTCCTAAAGGACACACGGAGATAAAAAAAACAAAATCAGGAGAAGAAGTTAAAGAATGTATATAATGATCACTATAACAGTGCTGCCCAAGTATTGGGGGTGGATGACGGGAAGAGCATAAAAAGGATTGGAGGGCCACCAGTTGGACAGCTTTGTGCTAGAACATCCTCCCAGTACATGTAGCTATGAGCAGGACCAGATTTATCACTGGAAGATTTTGGCTCCAACTGTAAAAATACCACTTCTCTTATAATTTCTTATGGCCAAAGTGAACTTGGCCATACAGCACTTTAACAAACATCATGGAATGTCCCTGTAATTCTGTGCAGATCCTAGCAACCATGTGAATTGCAACAAATACAGTAGATTCATTAAACAATGGATGGTTGTAAATACAAGTACATGTTAATGATTGCACAAATTGCAAATATGTCTATGATACACTAAATCACTCACTGTAATAATCGTAAAAACGTCTCTTAATTCTCATGGAGCAATTCCGATCAGATAATGAAATGTATCATCACTTCGCATACACAAACTATACTATACTATACTATACTACTCACCACGAATATGAACAATTTCCTTCAATTCCTGAAGGCACATAGGAAAGCCACACGCTAATTGAATGAGGTGACAACTGCAACGTGCAAAGCAACGCAATTGGAGTCAACATGCATTGGGGCCACTAGGAAAGCGGGCGGCATCTGGGAGGGTGTCCCCTACTTCTGGGAGTTCCCCCAGAAGAACAGAAGTATTTTCTAAACCAGAGCCAGCTGCTAGTGACTAAAGGGTTGGTCCTTAAACTAAGTGCAGTGGCGATCCCACAGGAGTACCGGTAAGCAAGGCGAATATTTTGGCTTGGAGGTGCCTTGAAAAAAATTATGGAGACTCTAAAGGTGTCTCAAGCTGAGAAAGTTTGGGATCCACTGGGCTAAGGAGAAGCATCATTTATTTTTCTTTCCCCATTGTCCAACCACAAAAAAAAAGCAAAACAAAAACAAAAAAAGTTAATATGTTGTTGCAGTGAATGGAAGCAAATCTTATACACAGGAAATAAAAGAAAATCCCCCCCCCCCCAAAACTAAGGTTTTAGGGACAGTAATCTATTAAAGCTGCGGCCTAAGATAGCCCATGATTTAAAAGAAATAGATATTACTTTTCACCAAGGTCTTGAGAAACAGTGCAAAAGTTTTAGTATAAAACGAGAGGACAAATATGCTGGCAGCTGTAACGTGTGCGACAAACACTGTGTACTCTGCCTCATGAGAAAGTGCTGGCAGCTGACGGCAGAAGTTCCTGCATCTTTGCCAGATCTCTCTAAAACTTCCGAGGTTCAAAAAGGAAAAAAGGTGCTAACACAGTTTTGAAATTAAAAACCGGGGCACCTAAATGACCTGAGATCTTGAAACAAAAAGGGAAGCATTGTGGAGAATTTTAGGTCCCAAATCAAAAGTGAAGCCATATATGAACCATCTCCTGTTGCTCTTTTTCATTGACGTGCATGAGGAGTTTAAATTAGTTGTCTAAATTAGGAGCAAAACCAGCTACTGTGTGCAAAATTTGGGAAAACCATCTTGCACTCCATGGGGGGGGGTTGTATAAAGTGCATAGTGTCAAGTCATTTAGTGTTGCGAGAGGTGCACAGCTGAACTATAATATTCAGTGTGTGAACAGCATGCAAGACCATGCAGCCCCCATGCATGCAAACAATGTTTGCGCCCCTTGCAGTAAAAGAGGTTTTACTCTGCTGAAAATTCTACACCCTGGAAAAATTTGTACCTTAGACTAAATTAGCCCTTGTGAATTAAAGGTTTCAGGTGGTGAAAAACAAGGGGCCTATGCTTTGCCCACCTGCTAGATCAAGCCACATATTTAAAAAAAAAAAAAAAGCTAAAAGCCAAAGATTTGCATGTTACAAACTTTTGATTGTTTACCTTTATTACAATAACTTCTTGCTGAGGGATGGATGACCTTTGGCAATTAGCTACAAAGTTCATATTACTACTGATTGGTAGCTTTGAAATTAAACTTCTACTACTGCAATCTGGTGGAGGGTCATGGTATAGCTTAGCAGAAGTCTGAATGTCACAGGATGTCAAGCCCATACTTACCTACCCTCCCAAAATAAGTTGGGTAGAGCTGGATGAAGCAATTTGCTATGAATTGTCTCATCAAACACCCCCCCCCCCCGATGCTCAATGAACTGCAGCATTGCGCAGTGTGGACAGGGCCATTGTAATGTTAATCATGGCATTGCCCAGCCACTTTGAACTCTTTCCTGGTTCTCCAAGGGAGGAGGTCGCTAAAGTAGGCAAGTATGGTATTGCCTGTTCTTACATATTTAGCAATAAGACATAGTAAATTATAAATATATTCCGGATCACCAATTCTATTGGGAGTTACTTGAACTCATTATCCAATAAATGTGTGGAAGAGCGATATATATGAATTCAAAAGACAAATCTAAGTGTAGACAACATCCATCTTGGATGTCTTCCAACCAACTCAAACTCAATCTTTCAAAAACTGAATTAATAATATTCCCACCCAAAAACAGAAGCTTCCTGCCTGACATTTCTATTTTTGTTGATAACAACCATAAATCCCACCCCGCAAGCTCGCTGCCTAGATGTAATCCTT
Organism: Mixophyes fleayi; assembly: GCF_038048845.1. Taxonomy (NCBI): domain Eukaryota; kingdom Metazoa; phylum Chordata; class Amphibia; order Anura; family Limnodynastidae; genus Mixophyes; species Mixophyes fleayi. Next base: position 647,252 of record NW_027446953.1, on the reverse strand, counting down.
GACTCACAACTATCCTTTGTTCCCCACATAGACTCTATATCTAAATCATGTTACATACATCTAAAAAACATTTCCAGAATACACACATATATCTTCTTACACAAGACATTGCATAAACATTAATTCATGCACTCATCATCTCCCACATCGACTATTGCAATTCCCTCCTTACTGGTTTTCTCTAAATGAGACTAGTACCCTTATAATCTATTTTGCACACAGTGGCTAGATTGATCTTTCTTGCAAACCGTTCTTCCTCTGCTGAGTCACTCGGTCAGTATCTACATTGGTTGCCTGTTTTACAATGAATCAAATATAAAATTCTTCTAACATACAAGGCTGTCAACAAAATCGCACTGACATACATCTCCTCACTTGTCTCAAGATATCGCTCAACTCGACACCTCCGTTCTGCACAAGATCTGCGTCTCTCTTACACTCTCATCACATCCTCCCATTCCTGGTTACGGGACTTTTTTCGGGCTGCACCCATTTTGTGGAATTCCCTCCGTCGCACAGTAAGACTTTCCTCTAGTCTTCAAACCGTCAAGCGTTCTCTAAAAAACCACCTCTTCAGACAGGCTTATGATATTTTTCAACCAGTATCCTAATCTTCCTCTACACAGCTAACAAGACATCAACCCTTTGACCAACATTGCCGTGTGACTGATCACACAGCCCACTCAATACTTTTCACCTTTGCATTCTAGATAGACCAATGTGCAATATGATGTAGCACATGCCCCTGTGTTTCAAACTCCCATTGTCCCATAGGTTGTAAGCTTGCAAGCAGGGTTCTCTTACCTCTCTGTCTGTATTACCCAGTGTTTTATTACGGTTTGTTCCCAATTGTAAAGGTCCTATCTTTGAACCTACAACTTCTCTCCCTGGTAGTAGAGAACTCAATGATTTCTGTCTGTCTGAAATCCAGTTCTCTTGGGCAGGGCAGGGCTGACAGACTTTAGCCCGGGGGGGGAAGCACACAGCACTGGCCCATAAGTAGCAGCCCATCCTTAAAGGGTAGATTTTGGTACAATATATATTTATCTATATAAAAAGAGGCTACTTTAGTGTTGCTTAATCCATATATATATTTTTAGTCTCAGAGCTGGATTAAGGCTCTGGGAGGCCTGTACACTTTAGACAGGGTAACCCCCTATGATGCAGCATGGTTATTATTTTAGACAAATACACAGGCAATACTGTGTGCACTACTGTTAGGTGCACGCAGTTCTGCCTTCACGAGCAGTATACGGTCACCCAAATTCGGGACTGTCCCACCAGATTCAGGACAGTTAGCAGACTGTCCTGCTCTCTCCTACCTGTTCTTGTCACTGTCACCACTTGTAGCTGCTGGTTACTTTAGCTCTGGATCCTTGGAGGCCCTATTTGGTAAAAAAAAAATATGGGTACATGAAATTTAGAAAACTTCTACAATCCCTGGCATTAAATCAATATATCACCCACGTTTTATAATTAGCCCCCCCCCCTTTATGCCCACATGCTTTAGACACACATGCCCCCCTTCTGCCCCCAGCACCTTTAGTCACACATGTCCCCCTCTGTCCCAGCACCTTTAGCCACACATGTCCCCACTCTTCCACAGCATCTTTAGCCACACATGTCCCCCTCTGGCCCAGCACCTTTAGCCACACATGTCCCCACTCTTCCACAGCACCTTTAGCCACACATGTCCCTCCTCTGCCCCAGCACCTTTAGCCACACATGCCCCCCTCTGCCCCCAGCACCTTTAGCCACACATGCCCCCCCTCTGCACCAGCACCTTTAGCCACACATGCCCCCCTCTGCCCCCAGAACCTTTAGCCACACATGCCCCCCCTCTGCACCAGCACCTTTAGCCACACTTGCCCCCCTCTCCCCCAGCACCTTTAGCCACACATGTCCCCCCTCTGCCCCAGCACCTTTAGCCACACATGTCCCCCCTCTGCCCCAGCACCTTTAGCCACACATGTCCCCCTATACCCTGCAGCTTCAATTGCATATGTCCCCCCCCTTTACACACGCTAACTCCCCCTTCCTCTCACCTTTTTCTACACGAGTGGCTCCCGAAACAGAGAGAAATGCTGCAGCTCCTGCACACTGACCATAGAGTTCCATCAGCCCGCCTACACTGTCTACCATGTGACCACTGCATCACATGTTCTACAAGCTGTAGTACAATATTCTGTGAATGAATAATGCAGCTGCTGTTTGAATATATTCAAATCATTGTTAAAATAGTAAAATAGTACTTGCCATCAAATTTAAGTAAATGTGCCTTTCACGCGGTCACCCCCTAAGGTTAGAGGTGAGGAAATTTCACAACCAGCAAAGGAAGGGGTTCTTTACAGTAAGGGCAGTCAAGATATGGAATTCACTGCCAGGGAACGTTGTGATGGCAGATTCAATAGGTCTATGTCTGAAAGGTTGAAGAGCGCTACTGGCAGAGAAAGCGCTTGAACAAATATCACTTTAACAGCTACTGCTGTGATATCTGTTTTGTTAACACCGTCTCTGGGTGGTGTTAACAGAACAAAAGTGTTAAAAGAAATGTTTTATTCTTCGAATAAAGCATATCTAATTCAGTAATGTTTTAGTTATATTAATTTAATTTAATTATTAAAATATGTAAAAAAGCTTTTGTAAATGTATGTGCAAAATAATAATATAAACTATATTTAATGTTATCTATCTGTGTGTGTGTTTTTTTGTTACAAATTAATACCCAGCGCCTCTGCAATATTTTCTGATAACTGCAGGCAATAACAATAAAAACTACTTATAATCGGATGGCTAATGATAAACAGGACCCCAAATCTCCATTGGCATCAAGCCATTTATTAGTGCACAAGAAATGTTTCTACGGCTTATAAGAAGATTTGGTATGTGGATCAGAATATGTGTTTGATGTTGGGTATACTGCCATTTGAAGTGTCTGTGAATCATTACTGAATTAAGACTCCACATGGATGAATGGTGTCAAGAATAATTTTGTACAGGAATTTTGTGTTTCTACTTCAAAGATTGTAATCCTCAAGATTGTAAGCCTCATGTGACTCTACTGTATATTAATAGTGTCAGAAAGTACGAATACAGACTCTAGCTCTATTTATTAAGCTGAGAAAAGCCCTATCTCCGCTAAATACGGGTGTATTCACTGAACATAGGGTTTCTCCCTATCTATCTAAGGTGAGCGGCGAAAGTTTAAGGGATTGTGACGTACACGTACCACCGCAATCCCCCTTTCACTATCACCAAGATGGAAAAATCAGGATATATGAAATTATGAAATGAAAGTAGGGACCACAGTATTACATCAGTACAGAGTACAGATTGGCACAAACCAGCAAATTGTGTTATAGAGAACAGCTGCAGTGTTGGGAACAGATAAATTATTCACAATCAGAAAAAATAAACCAAATATTCATCATCATCATCATCATCATTTGTTTATAGTGTGGCACAGATTACAGAAATGACCTACATAAATGTAACAAGCATGAGCAGAAACATGAAAACAGTAAAGCATAATAACAAATACAGGAAAATAATTATGCATGAGAGCAATATCGGTTACAAATAGAGATGAGCGGGCTCGGATATCTGAAATCCGAGCCCACCCGAACGTTGCCGATCCGAGCCGGATCCGAGACAGATCCGGGTATTCCCGCCAATTGCAAAACTGAAACCGAGGCTCTGAGTCATAATCCCGCTGTCGGATCTCGCGATACTCGGATCCTATAAATTCCCTGCTAGTCACCGCCATCTTCACTCGGGCATTGATCAGGGTAGAGGGAGGTTGTGTTAGGTGGTCCTCTGTCCTGCTATATCTCGTGCTGTGCTGTGCTGTGCTGTGCTGTGTTCTGCTCAGTCCAGTGGTGCTGTGTCCTGTGCTCTGTCCTTCTGAGTTCAGTGGTGCTGCTGTGTCCTGTTCAGTCCAGTGGTGCTGTATCCTGTGCTCTGTCCTTCTAAGGGCATTGTTAGTTCCCCATTATTCCCAAATTATAAAAAATTTCAAAAAAAGTTATAAAAAAAATTACAAAAAAAGAAATTATAAAAAAAAATAAAAATATCCCAAAACAATCCTGCAGTATAAGTCCATTGGTATACTGCTATATTACAAAGTTCACTGATTCTGCAGTATAAGTCCATTGGTACTGCTATTACAAAGTTCACTGATTCAGCAGTATAAGTCCAGTGGTACTGATATATTACAAAGTTCACTGATTCAGCAGTATAAGTCCAGTGGTACTGATATACAAAGTTCACTGATTCAGCAGTATAAGTCCAGTGGTACTCTCCTGGGCCGCATATAATTTTTAAAGGCTTTGCCGAGTGTGTGTGGCTTAGGGGTACGCTCTCTTGTGCTACATATAATGGAAAACCAAAATTTGGAGGATAAAGTAGGGAAAGATCAAGACCCACTTCCTCCTAATGCTGAAGCTGCTGCCACTAGTCATGACATAGACGATGAAATGCCATCAACGTCGTCTGGCAAGCCTGATGCCCAATCTCCTAGTACAGGGCATGTAAAATCCAAAAAGCCCAAGTTCTCAAAAAATAGCAAAAAGAGAAACTTAAAATCTGAGGAGAAACGTAAAGTTGGCAATATCCCATTTACGACACGTAGTGGCAAGGAACGGCTTAGGCCCTGGCCCGTGTTCATGACTAGTGGTCCAGCTTCACCCAAGGATCTAAGCCCTCCTCCTTCCCCCCCTACAAAAAATTTAAGAGAGTTATGATGTCAGCAACAACAACAAAACAGCAAAGAACTCTGCCTTCTAAACAGATGACATCACAAATCCCCAAGGCGAGTCCAAGGGTGTTGGTGGTTGTGAAGCCTGACCTTCCCATCACTGTACGGGAAGAAGTGACTCTATCCAGCATTTGCATCACACCCTCTGCATATGCTGGAAGGATCACCCACAGTCCAGTTACAGATTTGGCTAATGAAGGTGTGAATGTTGTACACCGGGAGGAGGATATTGATGTAGCTGGCGCTGAGGAGGATGTTGATGATTATGATGCAGACAGATACCAAATTGCCTTTCTCAATTTCTATTTATATTCTAGATTATATAACGGCTGAATAGTTTTTTATTTTACTCCTAGAGGAGAGGGGATCTGATGCAGACAGATACCAAACAGCCTTTGTCCATTTCTTTGTATATTTGAATTTCTAGTTCCACATTCTATGCAGGCTGCTTTTTTTATATTCAACTACAAGTGTAGGGCGGGGGGGCATAGATAGCCACCAAAGTAACGTGGTCCATTTAATTTCACTTTCTAGCTCCACAGTCTGTGCAGCCTGCTTTTTTTTATCTTCAAAGTATTTACAAGCCTTGCAATCTAAATTAACTAGAGGTAGTGATGTGCTAGAACTCCACCCTCTATATGCTGCAGAGGATGGAGGAGCATCAAAAGGCCATTCAAGCCTACACAGCCACCTACGACATAGGAAAAGGAGTGGGGATGCGCCTGTGTCAAGCGCACTGGAGAATGATTTCCGTGTTGTGCAAGGTTCTGCAGCCATTTGAACTTGCCACACGAGAAGTCAGTTCCGACACTGCCAGCTTGAGTCAGGTGATTCCCCTGATCAGGGTTTTGCATAAGCAGCTGGAGAAAGTGAGGGAGGAGCTGGTATATCATTGCGATTCCACCAAGCATGTAGCTCTTGTGGATGAAGCCCTTCGTACGCTTTGCCAGGATCCAAGGGTGTTCAGTCTTTTAAAGTCAGAGGAATACATTCTGCCCACCGTTCTCGATCCTCGGTTTAAAGCGTATGTTGTGTCTCTGTTTCCGGTGGACACAAGTCTACAGCGGTGCAAAGACCTGCTGGTCAGGAGATTATCCTCTGAAGAGGACCGTGACATGCCACCAGCTCCACCTTCATTTTCATCACTGTTTGTGCAGTTCCAAAAAAGAGGAACTGCCATTTCTATTGCTTCCTTCTTTCTTTCTATATTTTAAAAAAAAAAAAAAACTGCCATTTCTAGTACTACCTTCTTTCTTTCTATATGTAAAAAAACAACAAAAAACTGCCATTTCTAGTACTACCTTCTTTCTTTCTATATTTAAAACAAAAAAAACCTGCCATTTCTAGTACTACCTTCTTTCTTTCTCTATTTAAAAGAAACTAAATAACTGCCATTTCTAGTACTACCTTCTTTCTTTTTATATTTAAAAAAAAACAACAAAACTGTAATTTCTATTACTACGTTAATTGTTTGTGCAGTTACAAAAAAGAGGAACTGCGCCCTTAACTGCTATGTTTGTTTTAGACGTCCATCCGGTGTCCGCCATCTGTTCCCTGGAATTCAGACCAGTTGAGGGTTTTTTTATTATATTGTGGCCCCGGTATCAAATTGGGTACCGGGGCCACTCCACTACGCAGTCCAGATACTTGTTTGGTGGAATTCAGACCAGTTGAGTTTTTTTTTATTATATTGTGGCCCCGGTATCAAATTGGGTACCGGGGCCACTCCACTAAGCTGTCCAGGTAAAATTTTTGGTGGGATTCAGACCATTTGAGGGTTTTTAAATTATATTGTGGTGACCACTCCTCTACGCAGTCCAGATACAATTTTTGGTGTAATTAAGACCAGTTGATGCCGGTTTTCTTATTATATTGTGGGGACCACTCCTCTATGCAGTCCAGATACAATTTTTGGTGTAATTAAGACCAGTTGATGCCGGTTTTCTTATTATATTGTGGGGACCACTCCTCTACGCAGTCCAGATACAATTTTTGGTGTAATTAAGACCAGTTGATGGTTTTCTTATTATATTGTGGGGACCACTCCTCTACGCAGTCCAGGTACAATTTTTGGTGTAATTAAGACCAGTTGATGGTTTTCTTATTATATTGTGGGGACCACTCTACTACGCAGTCCAGAAAGATACCTCGTTGCAACGTTTTGGACTAATAACAATATTGTGAGGTGTTCAGAATACACTGTAAATTAGTGGAAATGATTGTTATTGAATGTTATTGAGGTTAATAATAGCGTAGGAGTGAAAATAAGCCCAAAAACTTGATTTTTGAACTTTTTAAGCTTTTTTCAAAAAAAATCCGAATCCAAAACCTTAAATCCGAACCAACACCTTTCGGCAGGTGTTTTGCGAAACAAATCCGAACCCAAAACCTCAAGCAAAAACTCTTATAGCGATGGCACTCCGTTCCCACTAAATTAAATACTACATATTGCTTCCGCTGCCTTATGTCAAATAGCCACTGATTGGAAACAAACTAACGCTCCGACATTACAAAAGATTACTGATTTGGTGCACATATAAAATGGAATATATGAACAGCATTCTTAACAATACGTCATATTAATAATCATTTAACAAAATATGAGCACCATGAGCTTCCTACTTCCATATCTAAAATCCCTTCATTACATAATTATTTAAACTTTTGGTCCTGATCCTCCAGGTTCCAACTCCTTACCCCTCCCTTCACCCCTTCCCTTTCTCTTTCTTCTCCCTTTTTATTTCCTTTTTCCCTATTTCTTACTAGCGGCACATCACCCCGCACTTTTATCTAAACTCTTTTTTTTCTTTTCCTTCTATTGAAAACATTGTTCCGCACCTACTTTTATAGACCTTTTAATTGCACATTCAATACCATGTCAATATTCCCTCATTCTTATTCACTACAAATATTATTTACACTTATTACTATTATATTTGAATGCTTATATATTTATTGTCTTGATAACGTCCTTATTTGATATTACCTGCTGAACCTTGAATAAGTAGAGTTGATACAAGAAAGCTCTACTGGGGCAAGGGCTGACGTGCCCCAATAAAGTTCTGTGTGGTACAGCAGAATATGTTGGTAATAAAAATTGTATTTCTATTTTAGACAATATTGGAAACTAGTGAAAATTTTAACTGCATTGACATGACTAATAACTTATTTTATAGTAAACAAAAGTATAAAAACCCAAAACTCACTCATTTATTTTATTAGTAAACATTCTTATAATACAGCTCATATACTTTAACTGCTAGGAGAAAATAACATCTGCTGCTGTAATTATGTTTAAATAAATCCAAGTTATTGATATGATCATTGCAATCTTATCACATTGCAGCCTGGAAGACAAACTGTACAGGTAAACAAAAGTCTGGATGTTGCTATTGAAAAAAACGGTGTCTGATAAATTGAATGGCATACAGTCACATAGTGAAGTTTCTAAATTTTACATATAGTAAACTTATTTTATTCTTCTACTGAATCACGACTGTCAGATAATTTGCTATCATATGCTATGAAATAGTTCATTGTACAGTCGAGTGTCCTCTTCTTTCTGAGTTTGCAAAGAATACTGTAAGAAAACATCATAAGATGTCATTCACTACTGCCTATCTGGAAGAGTTAGAGTGACAAGATAAGACGATTCAGGGAGCCTTCGGGGAAGGGACATAATCTTGTGAATGTAATATGTAAAGACTAGGGATGAATGATTCCCCAGTAATTCAGTTTGCTGCGATTCAGACAAATTTCAACTCAACATTTGTGAATCACAGCAAATTCATTTTTGAAATCCCGCTTACAAGTTGTGATTCGCTCCGATTCACATTATCCCAGCTCCGATTTACACAGCCATCTGTTATCTCTGTGGGTTCAGTAGGCATCTTAACACATAGATTGAAATCTAGGGAGGGTGCTTAAAAGTTAACATTTTGGGATCTTTTAGTGTCACCATAAAAAGAGGGTTCAACTTTGTTTATAAAATTATAGTAATTAGGTAATTGCAATCTCAGGTTTGCACAAGCCATTATTTTATGAAAGCACGCAAATTCAACAAACATGAGGGATAGTGATTTCTAAAGCTATCATTTCTGCTAAGTGTACATTTAGGGGAGTGCTCTAAGGTGTGTCCTGCTGTACTTTTTCACTTTATCACTTTTAGCAGTGATGGATGACAGCAGAATCGTGGCAGGTTGTGAATTTTCCTGTAGGAATTTTACAAACATTAAGGGCTTGATCCATTAAGGAAAACCAATTTTGATCCGTGAAAACTGCTCTGCGCATGCTCAGAAACAGGAACCCACAGCCGGTTGTTCCCCAGTCGCAATTTACATCAGACGTCTTTATGGTAATTCAGTATTTACTCCACGTCGGCTTTACAGTGTTCTGCATTTTTTGGTCACTTTAACTGCTGTTAGAAATATATCAGCCACAAAAACATACTCCATAATATATATATATATATATATATATATATATATATATATATATATATATGGGACCTGAGTTCTTGTATATATCTCTCACCGAACACTATGGTGCCTTTCCATATTTTGAAGAAAGGACAATGTTCCAAGCTTTGATCTCTGGTAACCTCCACTGACCTTTTAGCCATACATTGCCCATCACCATGTTATACACTGAAGATTATTTTGTCAAAATCTAATTTCTGGTTTGCATGGCAACTGGCATTGCAGATAATGTGGCTTCTTATGTTTTAATCTCGATCTTTCTAAGGTTGTAGGTAAAGGTGCTTGTGCCATTCCCAGGTCGAATCTCAAAGTGATTCAACAAATCGGTTGTAAAATTAAAGCATTCTGTGGGAGTTCTCAGATTTCAGATCCGCTTAAAATCTGAGGAAGGTTTCAGCATGTTCACGCCAATTTGTTCATGTTCAACTCTGTTAGAGCCACATGTGCAAACCTGGCTCAAACATCTTCAAGGTAAATTTGATTAAACGTATCACTTCTCAGACGTGTGCTCTATGCTTCTCATGTGCCCGCTGAATGGCAGCTGCATCTAGTTGAATGACTTTTTTCTCTTTATCATCACAAGCAGTTTCTAAAATTAGGTTTAATGTCTAATGTCATTTCAGTTTGTGCCATCAAAAATATGCATACACAGATTGCTATGCATTGGCCACAGCTGACAAATGTTTGCCACCCATTACATTTTTTGAAATTCTAAACAAGTTGGATGAGGATATATCAGCGCTACTTTTCTTTACTTCGTTATCATTGCTTCTTTTCTTGTGCAATGTTCTTATTGAAGTGGGATTGTTTGAGCACTTTTTTTTTGCCCGTACCAGATTTAGCTTTATTACCTTAGACTTATGTTGTAGATTTTCATCCTCATCTGACAACTCTTAAGCATAGGACCAAGAATAATTTGCACGCCCTCATCATCTCTCAATCAAGGTCCCTGTGTGAGAACCATGAATTTGAATTGAATAGAATTTCAATTGGGCCTTCTGTTTCATGTTATTGTGTGTAATTTGACTGTGTCATTATCCTCTCAATGTAAAGTGCTGCGTAATATGTCAGAACCTCATAAATAAAAGATAATAATAATAACCAATGGTCAACAGCAACTACAATCATTACTGCTCACCTGTTATGCATTGTTCAAAGCTGCAACAAGCAAGAGTATTGTGAGTGTGGCACTAAGACTGGGTATACACTACAGGCTTTTCAGCTAATTGGCCTAGTGGTTAGCACTTCTGCCTCACAGCGCTGGGGTCATGAGTTCAATTCCCGACCATTGTCCTATCTGTGTGGAGCTTGTATGTTCTCCCCGTGTTTGCGTGGGTTTCCTCCGGGTGCTCCGGTTTCCTCCCACGCTCCAAAAACATACTGGTAGGTTAAGTGGCTGCTCTCTAAATTGACCCTAGTCTCTCTCTGTCTGTCTATGTGTCTGTTAGGGAATTTAGACTGTAAGCTCCAATGGGGCAGGGACGGATGTGAATGAGTTATCTGTACAGCGCTGCGGAATTATTGGCGCTATATAAATAACTGATGATAATGATGATTATCATGCCCATCATACGATAAACGACAATGGTCATTCCAATGTTCATTGTAACGTTTAATTTGCTTTTTAAACAGGACTAAAAATCTCGCTCATTAATGGAACAACGTCCTTCCAATTCTGCAGTGTGTATGCACTCACGATCAGGATCTCCATAGAGTTTACAGTAATGATCTTTTCAGCATATGGCATCTGGAGAAATTCTCTGTAGTCTGTAGCCTTACACAGTTCATGCACTGAGAAAAAGCTCACAGTTAAAACCTATAATACTGCAGGCAAGACTGGCAAGTTGCAGCTGAAATTAGCTGAACTGCACAAAACGAACAATAATGAAATTATCAATTAAATAAATTGTACTTTTATGATAAATGAGCCTTTATTAATAATTTAGTAAGTTCTCATCTCATATGTCATGAAGCAAGGCTGCACAAATATTTAGAATCTAGGAGCCAGCCTATAAAATGAGGAGCCAAGCAAATGTCAAAACATTTTATATAGTGTCTACTAAAAAATAGCAGACAATACACATAGGTCCACCCACATTACACAAAGCTCACCCCTCTTACAGACATTACACTCCCTTCAATTCACATCATCAACTATCATCTTCTCTCTCCACCTCAATCCTCTTCTTTCCCCACCCGTAAGTCCGTTCTCTATCCTCCATCTCACTTCTTAAACACATTCAACCCCCTCCTCAGCATCATCATCACCTATTCAATCAACTTGTTCCCTATCAGCCTGCTCTCCTCATAACCCCGCTATCAATATGTCTCCCTTATCATTATCTCTATCCTGCCCCTCTTATCATCATCACCAACAGCCTTCCCTCATCATCTCCCCTTCACAAAGCACAGCATCCACTCCCTCGCTCACCCACCCTCGCAGTTCCTTCTCCCCTTATGTCAACCAAGGGGGAAACCATCTCATTATCACCCCATGGTTCTCACTGCCCCCTTCCACTCATAGTTGCCCCCAACTGTTCCCTCCACCCCCTGCAGTTCTTTCAGCTCAGTCTTTAGACCAACAGGCCAGGCAGTGGCTCCGCTCCTATTTAAGGCAGCATCATGGCATCATTACGTTACATCCACACCCACCAAAAGTGGTCGCTGGCACTTAATTGCAATTTGATATGTACTTTGTTTTCACCACTGTTAGGATCTGACATATTGGGCCTGATTCATTAAGGAACTTAGGCAACAATTTGAGTAAGTTTCCTTACTTAAGTTTTCTGGACAAAACCATGTTGCAATGCAAGAGGGGTAAATTAGTTTATTATTTTGCACATAGGTTAGATACTGGCTGTTTTTTCATGTAGCACACAAATATCAACTTTAAATGTCAGTGTACAAATAAGCTATCAAGTATTTGTTTGCTACATGAAAAAAACAGCCAGTATTTAACTCATGTTTAAAATAAAAAATTATTTTGCATCCCTTGCATTGTAACATGGTTTTGTCAAGACAACTTAAGTAAGAAAACTTACTCAGTTTCTTGCCTAAGTTCATTAATGAATCAGGCCCATTGTCCTTAAAAGTAAACAAAGAGATAAGTGGGAGTCACTTATTTAATGTTGGCAACATAAATCGTAGATCCCTCTGGCCACTGGGTACAAAATGTGATGTAATCCCTCTTGTGTCAGTTAATACCAAGCTACATTTCTTAAAATGTTCTCTTCTGATTAGTTATGCATTACAATATGTTTTATTCTTTACTAATGAATTGATGTTATTTTGAGTCATATTTAACAGAATGCACCTTTAGTCTATCTGAATTACCTCTTGGGGTACACGTACTATAGATTGAGAACCAAGGGAATAGGTTATGTGTCCCCAACACTGTCTGGAAAACCACAGATGTCGGAGGATACATTAAAATAAATGATAAATTAATTTAAAAAATTCTATATGTGTGTTGTGTGCAGAAAAATAAACGCAGAAATAATGCCTGTTTTTATGTTTTAGCTTTAAAGGAAAGACATTTCTAGGGTTATAGGAAGTTTTTCACACACAGCCATGAGTGGTTCTTATGCTCCCCTCTCACACCTTCTCTCCTCTATACAAATGTCTGATAGGAAACTCTACCTACATTTGAGAAGAGGAAGGTTGCAGTCACAGATGAGGGAATTTTTATTACTCATATAGGAGAAAGACAATAAAAACACTGGTGGTGCTTCAAATTGGCTATTTAACTGCTGTCTGTAGTAGACACTGTCACCGAATGTACTGAAGGGCGGTACAATTTTCTATACAAATACATTTCTACCATTGCCAACTCCATTAGATAAATCACATGGGATAGCTTTATTTTCTTCACAGCTCACCTTCAAGATTCTCGTTTTGTAACACAATTCTGGACATGGGAACTGCAAACGTATGTCAACTTCTCCGGATGTGCGGTAATAGCTCTCTAGTGACCTCCGGGGGCCTTAACCAACAAAAGATACTGCCACGAGCGTTTCTTGTCTCCAACTCGCACGTCTCCTCATTCCAACCATATCACAACGCCGTAAGCTGCACCGCCAGAAAACATCTGCTTTATTATTGGAGGCGGATGGTGCCGCTGACTTATAGTACAGTAGCCACACCAGCACGTACAATGTTATTACACTGCCTTGTGTATCACGTCAGACTGTAAGCTCATGGAGAGGGACATCAATATTTGCCCATTGGTGCTGCTCCCCTTTTCACAGCTCACCATGCTGTGCGAGGGCACCCAGCATAGAAGTACTGTGTAATTAATGCAAAAGGCACAATGGAAAAAAACATTTTTTTATTTCTTTTAAGTATGTATTTTCAGTAACAACACCAGGTGCTTGGGTACAGAAAAGAAGAAGGGAACATTAATGCTGTACATATAGTAGTATTACATACCAGTAGAGTATCAAAATATTCATAAAAATAGGAAAACATCCGGGACGATGGAAAAAGAATTTAAAGAGGGGATTGTCGCCTATGGAGTGAAAGCAGCCATCTTGAACGCTGAACCAGTATTGCTGCCATGCAGTTCACTAAGAGCCTTTGCCTCATGAATATTGGTCAGCAATGTCATCATCAACATTTATTTATATAGCGCCAGTAAATTCCGTAGCGCTTTACAATTGGGAACAAACATTAATAAAACAATACTGGGTAATACATACAGACAGAGAGGTAAGAGAACCCTGCTCACAAGCTTACAATCTATGGGACAATGGGAGTTTGATACACAAGGGCATGTGCTACATCATATTGTACACTGGACCAGCTAGAATGCAAAGGTAAAAAATATTGAGTGGGCTCCGTGACTGCAGTTCTTACACCTGTCTATAAGGTGGGGGTGAAATTATAGATTTGAAGCCCCAATAGCAAAAATGTATGATGACTTTCCCAAGCTTTCTAGTTAGGAAAGCCTTCCTTCAATCAACTTACAGAGCTGCTACCCGTCCTTTTCCTATACTGCACGCCTCTCCGACTTTCCACAATACATATAACACATGGAAAGCAGAACCGCTAGTATGGTACAATGAAAAAAGTTTTGAATGGCCATAACTTGTTTGGTTCTACCCAGAGTCATATACACTATTCCTATATTTGGTCATTGAGTGGAATAGGAAGTGATTACTGCTTATGTAATTGAAACCAACCATATATGCAGCCTGCTTGTTGAGTTGAATCATTTTGGCATTAGAAAAATATAACAATATAGCTTGCCTAGTTAAATTTGATTCATCTTCTAACTTAGTTGTTTGTTTATTTGAATGTGAGAAGTCCAAAGCATTCACAAACAGTGGTAAACATACAAAATTGGGTGACAGCTCTAACAAGAGTTATGTTTAATAGACTCCATGTTAACACAAGATTTACAATGACATATCTTTTTAGAAAATCCAAATGCTCCGAACTCTCAATAGAGAGAAAACATCTCTTGACACAATGGGCATGCAATTCAATATCTTACAGACATTGCTGAAATTAATGGACCTTGACAAATTAGATGTTCCAGGTCATTTTCAGCCCTTGCAAAATATTATTTGATGGTGCCACATTAAATGGGATGAAAGCTGATTGCCTTGTCTACATTTCATTTTTTGTATCCAATGTCTATTGTTCTGACGGACAAAGAAGTCACTTTAAATTTTTTATTTGTTCGGTGGCCTCCATGAACAAAACCTTGAAATTTGAATGGCAAATTCATAATTAAATGAAAAAAGAAAGCCCATAGATGTTTTACTTGAAGGTGTTTAATCCAAGATTTTGAACTTTTTTGCACTGTAGAAAATGTTCTGAACCAAAGTTGCTAAAGGCAAACTCTTTTTATTTAAAAAAAATTACAATAATAATAAAAATAATAATATTAATTAAAAATCTGCAAGTAAATCACCTATTATTTTAAAATACTTATATACTACGGTCTCATGTAGAGTTGGACACAATTTCTGTCTAAAACACAGCAGTATATTATGTCCAAACATCATCATCATCACCACCATTTATTTATATAGCGACACTGATTCCGCAGCACTGTACAGAGAACTCATTCACATCAGTCCCTGCCCCATTGGAGCTTACTGTCTAATTTCCCTAACATACACACAGACAGAGAGAGACTGTGATCAATTTTAGTAGCAGCCAATTAACCTACTATGTAGTATGTTTTTGGAGTGTGGGAGGAAACCGGAGCACCCGGAGGAAATCCACACAAACACGTGGAGAACATACAAACTCCACACAGATAAGGCCATGGTTGGGAATTGAACTAATGACCCCAGTGCTGTGAGGCAGAAGCGCTAACCACTGAGTCACTGTGCAGCCCTTAAACAAAGACACATTCTATATTGTACACTGAATCAGACATATCTCAGTCGACTGACATCAGTATCAGTAGGTATCTTACACCAGTGGTAGATCGCTCACAAAAGATTAATTTCCTGGTAGCTGTATCTACTAGGGATGTGCACCGGCGACTTTTGAGGTCTCATGTTTTGTGTTTTGGATCCGGATTTTCGCGATGTTTTGGGTTCGGATATGTTTCGCAAAACAGCTGCCGAAAGGTTTTGGTTTGGATTTAAGGTTTTGGATTCTGATTTTTTTTGCAAAAAAACTAAGAAGTGTAAAAATCAAGTTTTTGGGCTTATTTTCACTCCTACGCTATTATTAACCTCAATAACATTCAATAACAATCATTTCCACTAATTTAAAGGCTAACACCTCACAATATTTTTTTTTTTTTAGTAGAAAACGTTGCAACGAGGTATCTTTCTGGACTGCGTAGAGGAGTGTTCCCCACAATATAATTAAAAACCCATCAACTGGTCTGAATTACACCCAAAAATAGTATCTGGACTGCGTAGAGTAGTGGGCACTGGGCACCACAATAAAAAATATATAGAGAACCTTCAACAGGTCTGAATTACACCCAAAAATAGTATCTGGACTGCGTAGAGGAATGGCCACTGGCCATCACAATATAATATATAGAAAACCTTCAACAGGTCTGCATTACACCCAAAAATAGTATCTGGACTGCGTAGAGGACTGGCCACTGGCCACCAGAATATAATATATAGAAAACCTTCAACAGGTCTGAATTACACCCAAAAATAGTATCTGGACTGCGTAGAGTAGTGGGCACTGGGCACAACAATAAAAAATATATAGAAAACCTTCAACAGGTCTGCATTACACCCAAAAATAGTATCTGGACTGCGTAGAAGACTGGCCACTGGCGACCACAATATAATATATAGAAAACCTTCAACAGGTCTGCATTACACTGCACATACGGCTGCTCCTCCATCCTCTCCATCATATACATGTTGGAGTTTCAGTGTGTCAAAACCTCTTGTTTTTGATAATGACAGTGCATTTTGAATATTTTTGGATTTGCCCCACAACACTGCATGTACTTTATCTATGATACGCATCTATCTTTCTTGACTGCGTAGTGTGGTGGCCCCGGTAGACAATTTGGTACCGAGGCCACAATATAATTAAAAAACCCTCCACGGGTCAGAATTCCACCAAAAAAGGGTATGGACTGCGTAGTGTGGTGTGCCCAGAACACAATTTTTTACAGCGCCAACAATATAATTTAAAAATTGGGCATCAACCGTCACCGTTGTTTAATATCTGATACACCTAAATATGGACTGCACAGTGGAGTGGCCCCGGTAGTAAATTTGGTGCCGGGGCCACAATACCTCCTCCAACTTCCAAGTGTAGTGTTTATAAAGACAGACAGCGTCGAAGTGTTATTTGTTGACTTTCTTAACCCTAAAATTGTCCCTGTTGCAAATATTCGTGCAATGGAGAGTTACTTTTTCATTGAAAGACTCAAGCTTTCAAGTGTAGTGTTTATAAAATATAAACAACAATACAGTAGTTTTAGAGCACGTCAATACCTCTTGTTTTAAATTATGACAGGGCATTTTACTTTTGGTTTAATTTCTTGAATTTGTTTAAATTTGGTTTTACTTTTTGAACATGGCAAACGACTGTGGATTGGTCATATAATGCAAAAAAAAAAGGTCCAAGAAGGAGTACACACTGGAGGGGGGACAACTCAGTTAAAAAATAGAGCCAGTTTGTACAGGGGCTTCCAAACTGCCTTTGGGAGTTCTACCACGTCACTACCTCTAGTTAATTTAGATTGCAAAGCTTGTAAATATAAATACTTTGAAGATAAAAAAAGCAGGCTGCACAGACTGTGGAGCTAGAAAGTGAAATTAAATTGACCACGTTACTTTGGTGGCTATCTATGCCCCCCCGCCCGACACTTGTAGTTGAATATAAATAAAGCAGCTTGCATAGACTGTAGAACTAGAAATTCAAATATACAAAGAAATGGACAAAGGCAGTTTGATATCTGTCTGCATCAGATCCCCTCTCCACTAGGAGTAAAACAGAAAACTATTCAGCCGTTATATAATCTAGAATATAAATAGAAATTGAGAAAGGCAATTTGGTATCTGTCTGCATCATAATCATCAACATCCTCCTCAGCGCCAGCTACATCAATATCCTCCTCCCGGTGTACAACTGTCACTCACCGGACTGTGAGTGCTTCTTCCCGGACTATTAGGAACCGTGGACGTCCTCTATCCTGAGGGACTGCGCATGCGCAGCCCTTTCCAAACCTTCAGTGTATGTTCCTTTAACTTAATTGGCAGATCAGGCAACCTCCCTATATTAAGCACCTGTGGTCAACACCACGTTGCCTGATCTTGGAGTCTCATTCCCCATGAGTCTCTGAAGGTGTTCCTGTGTTTCCTTGTTTATTCAGCCCTGCTGATTCCTGTGGTTTCCAAACCACTTCTACCTCTGTGGTTTCCAAACCACTTCTGCTACTGTGGTTCCCATACCACTTCTACCATCTACTGTATCATCGTGACTGTGAGCTGATTCCTATCCGCTGCCTCCGTGCACTACAGTCTTCTAATCACTTCAACTCTACCATGTATCATTGGGACTGTTAGCTGATGCCTATCCGCTGCCTCCGTGCATTATAGGCTTCAACCACATCCACTCACCTGTTCATGTTTGTGACTGCCAGCTGATTCCTATCCGCTGCCTCCGTGCACTACAGGCTTCAACCTGCAACTCGTCTGTGTTTCATCATCGTGACTGTTTGGCTGATTCCTATCCGCTGCCTCCGTGCACTACAGTCTTCAACCTGCAACTCGTCTGTGTTTCATCATTGTGACTGCTAGCTGATTCCTATCCGCTGCCTCCGTGCACTACAGTCTTCAACCTGCAACCCGTCTGTGTTTCATCGTGACCGTTTAGCTGATTCCTATCCGCTGCCTCTGTGCGCTTCAGTCTTCAGTCCTTGTCTACTCTACCGTGTTTCCTTGAGTCTGCTGCCACTATTGCTACCCGCTACTCTCCGTGATCATCTGTTCCAGTTCAACTCTGCTCCGGTGTCCCATCGTTACTGCACCTGCTGGTTGCTATTGGTTACCTCCGTGTTCCCGCAGAGACCCGCTGCTGTTACTTCTCAGCGCTACTCATTCATCTACTGCTGATCCGCTCTCCACGCCTTCCTGTGTTCCCTGCTGGTCTACCTACCTGTGCGCTGCACCTGCTAGACCCCTGCTTCACCCATCCAGGGACTTGTATCCTGCTGGCCTCCTGCCCTTCAGGTATCTCTGCACTCCTGTCTGACTGCCTTCTCCTGAACCACGGTATGCATACTTCCCATTGACTGTGCTGTGTATTGCATACCTTGCTGGACTGTGTTGGTTCTCCTCTGGAGTGTACTATCCGCTGAGTCTATTGCCATCATTGACTGTGTTGGTTCTCCTCTGGAGTGTACTATCTGCTGACTCTACTGCCATCATTGACTGTGTTATCTCATGCCGGATTACTTCAAGAGACTTTCTATATTGGCAGTGTTGTTCAGTCATTTATACATTTATATTGTGCATATTACTGTGGATCAAAGTCAAGGTGCCCGTGTATATATTGTGTTGCAGTCTCTCCCCGTGCACCTCCTCACATATATATTCAGTAGTACAACTTGCTAGTGGCAGACCACTGACTCCTGTTTACTGTTAACTTGCTAGTGGCAGACCACTGACTCCTGTTTACTGTTTCACCTGTTCCAGTATCCTCTCACATAGCAGTGGTACAACTTGCTAACGCAGACCACTGACTCCCCGGATACCTCCACTTGGATTCCATTCCTTCACTCAGACAGCGGTACAACTTGCTATCCGCAGACCGCTGACTCTCATCACCTCCTCGTTTCTGTTGGACATTCTTCCTCACTATAGCAGTGGTACAACTTGCTACCGCAGACCACTGACTACCTTCACGTGTCCTTTGTCCATACAGTTCCTCGTGTATTACTACCTCCATATTGCCAGTGCTGCTAGTCATAGACTTTCCTGAGCATCTCATCATCTGCTATTTCCTGTTCCGTGATCACCCTGCTACCAGAGTACCATATTACCACCTATACCGCTCTGGTAAGCCTATCACCTGGTGATCCCTGGGTAAAGACTCCTAGTGCCCGTGACAGTAAGATCAGGCCATGACAGACCCAGATACGGAACCTACTGCTAAAGAGATGCTGCAGCATCTGGTCAGCCGTGTGGAGCAACAGGATGCTCGCCAACAGCTGTTACTTCAATGTTACCAATCGTTAACCTCCCAAGGAACATCTGGACAGACTGTTACAGCTAGTATTGAAGCTCCTGTGCTTTCCTCCGTTTCCCCAGTGCCATCCCAGGTGTCTACAGCTCCTACGCTTCACCTGCCTACTCCGTCAAAATATGACGGGGACCCCAAAACTTGTAGAGGTTTCCTTAACCAATGTTCAGTCCATTTTGAACTCCAACCTCAAAATTTTTCTACCCATCGTTCCAGAGTGGCCTATCTTATCTCATTGTTTTCTGGACAAGCCCTGGCTTGGGCCTCCCCTCTGTGGGAAAGAAACGATCCAATTCTACAAGATAGTGCCAAATTCATTTCCACGTTCCGAAGTGTGTTCGATGAACCAGGTCGTGTGACCTCCGCTGCTTCCAGCATTCTTCGTTTGCGACAAGGCTCCCATACAGTAGGACAGTATGTCATTCAATTTAGGATCTTAGCCTCTGAACTTCAGTGGAACACTGAAGCATTAGTTGCCGCCTTCTGGCAGGGGCTCTCCGATAAAATTAAAGATGCACTGACTACCCAAGAGCTTCCTTCGTCACTAGAAGATTTGATCTCTCTTTGCCATCGTGTAGACATGAGATTTCGTGAAAGAGAATCTGAGAAAACAACTTCTGCTAAAGCACCTCTTCGTTTAAACCCTCAATTTCGTCCAATTTCACCTTCTGTGATTCCCATGGAGATAGGACGTTCCAAATTATCTTTAGAAGAGAGGAAACGAAGAGTAAAGAATAGACTCTGTATCTATTGTGCTGATTCCACACATATGCTCAGTTCTTGCCCTAAGAAATCGGGAAATGCCAGGCCCTAACTAGTTCTGGAGAGGTGAAGTTAGGGTCCCTGGAGTCCTCTCCATTGTCTATGAAATCTAAAGTCTGCGCTTTCGATGTTACGATTTCCTTTGCTACCAAATCCTTTGAGTCACAGGCATTGATTGATTCCGGAGCAGCAGGAAATTTCATTTCTAAATCACTAGTGAATCAATGGTCCCTACCAGTGATCACTTTAAAAACACCCATTACTGTGACGGCTATAGATGGATCACGTCTCATCAATGGTCTCATCACCCAGAGTACGTCTCCAGTAACCCTTCAGATTGGTGTACTACACCATGAAGAAATTTCGTTTTTAATTCTTCCTGTTACGACAAGTCCGATTGTCTTAGGCCTTCCATGGCTTCAATGTCACTCTCCCCAGATTGACTGGCGCACCCCTCAAGTTACGTCTTGGGGGCCTGAATGTCACCATCGTTGTCTCTCTCAAGTTATTCCTCTTAAAGTACAGCAATCTTCCATCTCATCTTCCTCCCCGGGACTCCCTCCTCAGTATGCTTCATTTGCCGACGTGTTTGATAAAGCTCAGTCTGAACGTCTTCCTCCTCATCGTTCTTGGGATTGTCCGATCGACCTTCTACCTGGCAAGACTCCTCCCAGGGGTCGGGTCTATCCTCTCTCGTTACCTGAAACTCAAGCCACATCTGAGTACATACAGGAGAATCTCCAGCGTGGGTTCATTCGACCTTCCACCTCTCCCGCTGGAGCTGGGTTCTTCTTCGTCAAAAAGAAGGATGGATCATTACGCCCTTGTATAGATTTTCGTGGACTCAACGCCATTACTATCAAGAATCGGTATCCCATTCCGCTGATCACTGAGCTATTTGATCGCATCAAGGGAGCTCGGATATTTACTAAGTTGGATCTTCGTGGTGCCTACAATTTAATTAGAATCCGTTCCGGTGACGAATGGAAGACCGCGTTTAACACCAGAGATGGGCATTACGAATATTTAGTAATGCCCTTCGGGCTGTGTAATGCCCCCGCGGTTTTCCAGGGTTTCATCAATGAGATCTTTCGGGACTTATTATATGTATGTGTCGTTGTCTACCTGGACGACATATTGATCTTCTCACAGGACCTGCCTTCTCATCACCAACATGTGGCAGAGGTCCTCTCCAGACTACGGAAAAACTCGTTGTTCTGTAAATTGGAAAAATGTTCATTCGAGTTACCCCAGATTCCATTCTTGGGGTATATAGTTTCCGGAGTTGGCCTGAAGATGGATCCAGACAAAGTAAATGCTGTACTACATTGGCCTCAGCCAACTACTCTTCGTGCCATCCAGCGTTTTTTAGGTTTTGCCAATTACTATAGACGCTTCATTCAAGACTTCTCATCCATTGCATCTCCCATTGTGGCCTTAACTCGGAAAGGGGCTAATACTAAGCAATGGTCATCTGAGGCTCTCCAAGCCTTTCAAATCCTCAAAGAGTCCTTCTCGTCTGCTCCCATTCTGCGACAACCTGATGTGACACTCCCCTTCTTCCTAGAAGTAGATGCCTCTAATGTGGGCTTAGGAGCTATTCTCTCCCAACGCTCGGAGCAACAAAAATTACATCCTTGTGCCTTCTACTCTCGGGGTCTTCTGCCCGCAGAGAAAAACTATACTATCGGGGACAAGGAGTTGCTGGCCATCAAAGCTGCATTAGAGGAATGGAGATACTTGTTGGAAGGAGCTCGCCATCCGGTGACGATCTTCACGGATCATAAGAACTTGTCATATTTGCAATCTGCTCAATGCTTGAACCCTCGTCAAGCAAGATGGTCTCTTTTCTTTTCCCGTTTTGAATTAATTATAACCTTCAAACCAGCTGCTAAGAACAAGAAAGCTGACGCTCTATCTCGAGCTTTTGTGACGTCCTCTGATGTAGAAGAGGTTCCCAACCATGCTATTCTAGACCCCAAATGTATTTTTCTGGCTGCTTCATCCACCAAAATGCTACCATTTGGGAAGACCCTCGTGCCTCCTACTCTGAGGAGGAAAATCCTTTCGTGGTTCCATGCCTCTCGTTTTTCTGGACACGCCGGTGAACATAAGACCTTTGAGATTCTCTCTCGTAGTTACTGGTGGCCTTCAATGAGGAGAGACGTCAAAGAGTTTATTGCTTCCTGTGATTTATGTTCTCAGTTCAAATCCTCCCGCAGAACTCCAGCAGGGTTGCTGCGACCACTACCCATTCCGTCCAAGCCTTGGACCCATATTAGTATGGATTTCGTTACTGATTTGCCACCAAGTAAGAATCACAATACTATTTGGGTAGTGGTAGACAGATTTTCGAAGATGGCTCATTTCGTCCCTCTGTCCGGTTTACCTTCCTCGTCTACTCTGGCTGAACATTTCATTAAAGAAATCTTCCGCATCCATGGATGTCCGTCTGAGATTGTGTCAGATAGAGGAGTACAATTCGTTTCCAGATTCTGGCGGGCCCTTTGTAAAACCTTGGGCATACGATTAGCACTCTCATCGTCTTACCATCCGCAATCTAACGGACAAACGGAACGAGTCAATCAAGATCTTGAGACTTTTATTAGGATGTTCTCTTCAGCCAACCAAGACAACTGGGTAGAATTGCTCCCTTGGGCTGAATTCGCCCATAACAACATGTACCATGAGTCATCATCCAAAACTCCATTCTTTGTGGTCTACGGTCACCATCCGTCTTTTCCGGAATTTCCTGCCCTCCCGCCCACCCAAGTTCCTGCTGTGGAGACTGCTTGTCAGACCTTCAAAAATATCTGGTCTCAGGTCAAAACCTGTTTAAAGAAGACATCTAACAAATATAAGTCTTTCGCAGATAAGAAGAGGCGGGCTATTCCACCACTAAAAATTGGAGATCGTGTCTGGTTATCTACCAAAAATATTCGTTTGAAGGTTCCATCTATGAAATTCGCCCCTCGTTTTATTGGTCCATATAGGATCATTCAAGTTATCAATCCAGTATGTGTTAAACTTCTTCTTCCTAAGAATCTTCGGATCTCCAATGCCTTCCATGTGTCCCTGCTCAAACCTCTCATCATCAACCGTTTCTCGACTCCTTCCTCAGCACCGCAGCCAGTTCAAGTTCATCAGGAGGAGGATTTCGAGATTACTGAGGTATTGGATGCAAAAATTTCGCGAGGAGTCCTCCGTTTCCTCGTTCATTGGAAGGGCTTTGGTCCTGAAGAGCGTTCATGGATCAAAGCTGAAGATCTTAATGCTCCTGCCCTTCTGAAGAAGTTTTATTCCAAAAATCCGGACAAGCCCGGTTCCAGGCGTTCTGTGCCCACCTTTAAAAGGGGGGGTACTGTCACTCACCGGACTGTGAGTGCTTCTTCCCGGACTATTAGGAACCGTGGACGTCCTCTATCCTGAGGGACTGCGCATGCGCAGCCCTTTCCAAACCTTCAGTGTATGTTCCTTTAACTTAATTGGCAGATCAGGCAACCTCCCTATATTAAGCACCTGTGGTCAACACCACGTTGCCTGATCTTGGAGTCTCATTCCCCATGAGTCTCTGAAGGTGTTCCTGTGTTTCCTTGTTTATTCAGCCCTGCTGATTCCTGTGGTTTCCAAACCACTTCTACCTCTGTGGTTTCCAAACCACTTCTGCTACTGTGGTTCCCATACCACTTCTACCATCTACTGTATCATCGTGACTGTGAGCTGATTCCTATCCGCTGCCTCCGTGCACTACAGTCTTCTAATCACTTCAACTCTACCATGTATCATTGGGACTGTTAGCTGATGCCTATCCGCTGCCTCCGTGCATTATAGGCTTCAACCACATCCACTCACCTGTTCATGTTTGTGACTGCCAGCTGATTCCTATCCGCTGCCTCCGTGCACTACAGGCTTCAACCTGCAACTCGTCTGTGTTTCATCATCGTGACTGTTTGGCTGATTCCTATCCGCTGCCTCCGTGCACTACAGTCTTCAACCTGCAACTCGTCTGTGTTTCATCATTGTGACTGCTAGCTGATTCCTATCCGCTGCCTCCGTGCACTACAGTCTTCAACCTGCAACCCGTCTGTGTTTCATCGTGACCGTTTAGCTGATTCCTATCCGCTGCCTCTGTGCGCTTCAGTCTTCAGTCCTTGTCTACTCTACCGTGTTTCCTTGAGTCTGCTGCCACTATTGCTACCCGCTACTCTCCGTGATCATCTGTTCCAGTTCAACTCTGCTCCGGTGTCCCATCGTTACTGCACCTGCTGGTTGCTATTGGTTACCTCCGTGTTCCCGCAGAGACCCGCTGCTGTTACTTCTCAGCGCTACTCATTCATCTACTGCTGATCCGCTCTCCACGCCTTCCTGTGTTCCCTGCTGGTCTACCTACCTGTGCGCTGCACCTGCTAGACCCCTGCTTCACCCATCCAGGGACTTGTATCCTGCTGGCCTCCTGCCCTTCAGGTATCTCTGCACTCCTGTCTGACTGCCTTCTCCTGAACCACGGTATGCATACTTCCCATTGACTGTGCTGTGTATTGCATACCTTGCTGGACTGTGTTGGTTCTCCTCTGGAGTGTACTATCCGCTGAGTCTATTGCCATCATTGACTGTGTTGGTTCTCCTCTGGAGTGTACTATCTGCTGACTCTACTGCCATCATTGACTGTGTTATCTCATGCCGGATTACTTCAAGAGACTTTCTATATTGGCAGTGTTGTTCAGTCATTTATACATTTATATTGTGCATATTACTGTGGATCAAAGTCAAGGTGCCCGTGTATATATTGTGTTGCAGTCTCTCCCCGTGCACCTCCTCACATATATATTCAGTAGTACAACTTGCTAGTGGCAGACCACTGACTCCTGTTTACTGTTAACTTGCTAGTGGCAGACCACTGACTCCTGTTTACTGTTTCACCTGTTCCAGTATCCTCTCACATAGCAGTGGTACAACTTGCTAACGCAGACCACTGACTCCCCGGATACCTCCACTTGGATTCCATTCCTTCACTCAGACAGCGGTACAACTTGCTATCCGCAGACCGCTGACTCTCATCACCTCCTCGTTTCTGTTGGACATTCTTCCTCACTATAGCAGTGGTACAACTTGCTACCGCAGACCACTGACTCCCTTCACGTGTCCTTTGTCCATACAGTTCCTCGTGTATTACTACCTCCATATTGCCAGTGCTGCTAGTCATAGACTTTCCTGAGCATCTCATCATCTGCTATTTCCTGTTCCGTGATCACCCTGCTACCAGAGTACCATATTACCACCTATACCGCTCTGGTAAGCCTATCACCTGGTGATCCCTGGGTAAAGACTCCTAGTGCCCGTGACAACAACATTCACACCTTCATTAGCCAAATCTGTAACTGGACTGTGGGTGATCCTTCCAGCATATGCAGAGGGCGTGCTGCAAATGCTGGATAGAGTCACCTCTTCCCGTACAGTGATGGGAAGGTCAGGGTTCACAACCAACAACACCCTTGGACTCGCCTTGGGGATTTGTGATGTCATCTGTTTAGAAGGCAGAGTTCTTTGCTGTTTTGTTGTTGTTGCTGACAGCATAACTCTCTTAAATTTTTTGTAGGGGGGAGAGGAGGAGGGCTTAGATCCTTGGGTGAAGCTAGACCACTAGTCATGAACACGGGCTAGGGCTTAAGCCGTTCCTTGCCACTACGTGTCGTAAATGGCATATTGCCAACCTTACGTTTCTCCTCAGCTGATTTTAAGTTTCTCGTTTTGCTATTTTTTGAGAACTTGGGCTTTTTGGATTTTACATGCCCTGTACTAGGAGATTGGGCATCGGGCTCGCCAGACAACGTTGATGGCATTTCATCGTCTATGTCATGACTAGTGGCAGCAGCTTCAGCATTAGGAGGAAGTGGGTCTTGATCTTTCCCTACTTTATCCTCCAAATTTTGGATTTTCCATTATATGTAGCACAAGAGAGCGTACCCCTAAGCCACACACACTCGGCAAAGCCTTTAAAAATTATATGCGGCACAGGAGAGTAGCACTGGACTTATACTGCTGAATCAGTGAACTTTGTAATAGCAGTACCACTGGACTTATACTGCTGAATCAGTGAACTTTGTAATAGCAGTACCACTGGACTTATACTGCTGAATCAGTGAACTTGGTAATATTGCAGTACCAATGGGCTTATACTGCAGGATTGGTTTTGCAAATTTTGTTGTAATTAATTTTTTTTTAAATCATTTTTTTGTATTTTTTTTTATAACTTTTTTTACATTTTTTAAACACTTGGGAATAATGGGGAAATAACTATGCCCTTAAAAGCACAGAGCACAGGACACAGCACCACTGGACTGAACAGGACACAGCACAGGACCCAGCAGCACCACTGAACTCAAAATTGACAGAGCACAGCACACAACATCACTGGACTGATACTGCAGAATGTGTGAACTTTGTAATATTGCAGTACCACTGGACTTTTACTGCTGAATGTGTGAACTTGGTAATATTGCAGTACCAATGGACTTATACTGCTGGATTGTTTTTGCAAATTTGGTTATAATTATTTTTTTTTTTTATAACTTTTTTTTTTTTTAAAAACTTGGGAATAATGGGGAAATAACTATGCCCTTAGAAGCACAGAGCACAGGACACAGCACCACTGGACTGAACAGGACACAGCACAGGACCCAGCAGCACTACTGAACTCAGCAGGACAGAGCACAGGACACAGCACCACTGGACTGATACTGCAGAATGTGTGAACTTTGTAATATTGCAGTAACACTGGACTTTTACTGCTGAATGTGTGAACTTGGTAATATTGCAGTACCAACGGGCTTATACTGCAGGATTGGTTGTGCAAATATTGTTGTAATTAAAAAAAATTAAATTAGTTTTTTGTATTTTTTTAAATAACTTTTTTTTATTTTTTTAAACACTTGGAAATATTGGGGAAATAACTATGCTCTTAGAGAAGCACAGAGCACAGGACACAGCACCACTGGACTGAACAGGACACAGCACAGGACCCAGCAGCACCACTGAACTCAGAAGGACAGAGCACAGGACACAGCACCACTGGACTGAGCACAGCACAGCACAGAACTGAACAGCACGAGATATAGCAGGACAGAGGACCACCTAACACACCCTCCCTCTACCCTGATCAATGCCCGAGTGAAGATGGCGGCGACTAGAGGGGAATTTATAGGATCCGAGTATCGCGAGATCCGACAACGGGATTATGAGTCAGAGCCTCAGTTTCAGATTTGAATTTGGCGCCAATACCCGGATCTGTCTCGGATCCGACTCGGATCGGCAACGTTCGGGTGGGCTCGGATTTCAGAAATCCGAGTGCGCTCATCTCTAGTATCTACATCTACGTCCAAGTCTACATCACTTGCATTTACTTGAACACACCTTTATTATACTTTGCTTACACTTGCACGACCCTAACCCCCCCCAATCCACCTCTATAAATGTAAAGAGTTGTATAGACAAGATGTGAATGGCTCAAGCAAAAGTCTTTGTTGTGGGCATGCGCAGTAGTAAAGTTCGTAATTTACACTACGCAAATGGACTTGCGCCCTACTTTTTACGTGGCTCTGTATGTCTACATAGTATGCAAGGGCCGTTCTTGACGCCTACATGTAGGTGACATGTAGTTGACATGTAGGTGGCCAAATTGGCCATATTGTGGCTTGCTAATGCAGTCGTAAGATGACAGCACACACAGATCAATAGCAGTCATCTGTGTTTATACAAGGAGAACATTTCATAGAAATATAGAATTTGACGGGTAAGAACCACTTGGCCCATCTAGTCTGCCCAATTTTTTAACCTATGGTAACCTCAAACCCTATTTGGTCCTTTATTCTTTGTAAGGATATCCTTATGCCTATCCCAAGCATGTTTAAATTGCTCTACTATATTACCCACTACCACCTCTTATGGGAGGCTATTCCACTTATCCACTACCCTTTCTGTGAAGTAGTTTTTCCTCAAATTTCCTCTGAACCAATTTCCCCCCAGTGTCAGTGCATGTCCTCGTATTCTAATACTTCTCTTCCTTTGAAGAATGTTTCCCTCCTGTACCTTGTGCAAACCCTTGATATATTTGAAGGTTTCTATCATGTGCCTCCTTTCCCTGCTCTGCTTCAAACTATACATATTAAGATCTTTTAGTCTGTCCTGGTAAGTTCTGTGTCCTTCTTTGCACAGTTTCTAATGTATTTATATTCTTCTGGAGATGTGGCCTCCAGAACTGAACACAGAATTTTAGATGAGGCTGTACCAATGACCTATACAGTGGCATTATTACTTCTTTCTTTCTGCTACTCCCTATGCACCCAAGCAAGCAATATAATTTTACCGCGGGCGATTTAGTCCCCGCCCCCTTTTTGACAGCTAAGGCTGACTGCGGCTGCACACTATGTACAGGTCCGCTTGGCAGAGACAGGCAGGGAGAGTGTGGTTCCCGGCCACTTTGATTGTGCTTAAAATACAAACAGAGCAGCCGGGCAGCACACTCTCCCTGCCTGTCTCTGCCGACTGAACCTGCACATAGTGTGCAGCCACAGGCAACAAGCCCCTGCTAGGGGGGGGGGATTGCCCCGATCGCCCCCGCCCCCCATGGATCCGCCACTGAGTAAGCAACAGTTCCCTGCAGTTCCATCTGCTTTTCAGATGCAGTGTACACTTGTGACAGCTTGCGTCTCAGTACCAGGGAAAGGGTGGAACACAGAGCCGGATTTAGACCTGATGGGACCCTAGGCAGGATACTGGTTTTGGGGCCCCTCCCTGAAACAATCCATAGCACTATATTTTTGTAGCCTACCATATACCCCTATAGTTAAGCAGAAGTGAAAGTGTGTGCCGCCGCCAAAGGAGGTGGGGGCGTGTCTTGCATCTTTGGGGGCGTACCTAACATGTGAAAAGAGCAAGGCCACCCTGCTACAGAAAAATTCACCCCTAAATAATTACCGAGCAGTCCCGGTTTTTAAGTAGTTGGGTCAACAACCTAATAAGTATTTAAGTCAGAACAGAAATACTTATTAAGTTGTTTGCAAAAATAATACACATAAATCCAAGGATGTGCCCTTGTCACTTTTGTCCCTCAATCATCACACTATGCCCATTTTTTGCCACTTTTGCCCCTTCACAATATCATCTCTGTGCCCCTTCATTATATTACCCCTGTGCCCCTTCACTGTATCACTTCTATGCCCCTTCACTGTATCACCTCTGTGCCCCTTCATTATCACCTCACCCTATGTGCCTCCGTTTTACTAACCTGTCTTTTTCTCTTTTGTATTCCTCTTTTCTGTCTTCTGGTCTTCTTGTCTTCTTTCTTCTCCAGCGCGCAGCTCCTCGGTTAGTCCTCACAGTGGCCGGAAACAGACTAAAAAAAAAAACAGTCACGTGATCGCGTGACAGGTCCCGGCAGTCTCTCCTCCTCATTCAGTGGGAGAGGAGAGGAGGAGAGACTGCTGGGAGCGGCGCATGCGATCACATGACTGGTTTGTCTTTTAGTCTGTTTCCGGCAGCAGTTTATTTCAGTATGTCGGCGGACAGAGAGGGATGGCAGGCGGAGGGGAGCGCCTTCCCTACCCCGCTCACCGCCAGTCCTGACTGGGCCCTCTGGGTAGCGCTAGGCCCTAGGCAGTTGCCTAGGTTGCCTAGCGGTAAATCCGGCCCTGGTGTAACACGGAGTTGTGTATGTGTGACTGTGATTAATTCAGATACTATGGGCGTCTACCTGCAAAAGCTACCCTAGTCGGATCAAGATGTAGATGGAACACACGTCAAAAAAGATTGCGGCACACTCCCACTCCTGCTCTTTCATGTACGTCTTAGCACAGGCGGATCCAGGGGGGTGATCGGGGCAATCTCTCCACCCCCCCTCCTAGCAGGGGGGCACCAGGCAGCATGCTCCGGGCAGCACACTCTCCCTGCCTGTCTCTGCCGAACGGACCTGCACACAGTCTGCAGCTGCAGGCAGCCTTAGCTGTCAAAAAGAGGGAGGAGACTAAATTGCCCCCTGTAAACTAATATTCTAAATCCACCACTGCGTCCGACTATAAATTAGGCCCTTAATCAGTCACACACATTAGCTGTTGAATAACACTCACACCCTACAAGGGCCACTAATCTATTTCACTCTGTCATCTTTTATTTAAAGTAACCAGAGAGTTTAGATTAAACAGGAAATATCTATGTTCGTTCAGGCCTAGAGTTGTGGACAGGACACAGAGGCTTAGGCCTATGGCAGCACAATTGCAGGGGCTGCGCCCTGTTTAATCAATTTACCACATTATTGTCTCATAATTTACTGCCAGTATTAAAAAACACTGATCATTTACTGGTAAAATAGATTTATTAGTTATATTTATTTATTTTTTCATATAGATGATATATGGACAAGGGTAGTGACATTCAGTAAGGAGGAGAGATGAAGCAAAAACAGCCTAGGGGACAGTTTCTTAACCTTTTTTTATGCCATGGACCCCATTGGCAGTCTGGTGAAGCCTTTGGGCACCTTCTCGTAGCCCGTGTGCCTATCCGTGCCAAATATGATGTGAAAATATTTGTGATTTCTATTGAGGACTCAGGTACTGCTGATACTACTATAGCTTATTGCCTACATTCATAATTGAAGGAAATGCTAAACTTCAGTTAGAGGTTAGTGAAAACATAAATGTTGTGGGCAGCATGGTGGCTAAGTGGTAAGCACTTCTGTCTTACAGCACTGGGGTCATGAGTTCAATTCCCGACCATGGCCTTGTCTGTGAGGAGTTTGTACGTTCTCCCCGTGTTTGCGGCTGCATTCATTGGCTTTTATTTTTGGTAATCTATTCATAGCCAGCATATCTCCTTAAAGACCTAAGCAAGCTTTTAATTTTCCAATACCTCCTTAGGGGGGGGGGGGTCTTTCCTACCACCTTTTATCATTAATAGTGAATGGGGATACTGGTATTCTGGTCAAGAGGCCACAAAGACCCTTGACCAATATACCTTATTAATAATTAAATATAAATGGAAAAACATTTCCTCACCACACACTCGTTGAATAAAGGTTTTATAAAATAAATCACTACTTGATGCAAATGAGGGAAAAAATTGCACAAGATTACCAAAATGTTACCCCGACGTCTCTTTTCCTGAGTGTACCTCACAGAATCACTGATGCACCAGCCTCCCGATGGAATATAGTGCGGCCTATTCCATGCTCGTTTCATTCCAGTAGACATAAAGTAGGCGCACGTAGGCTGTAAAAGTTTCTAAGACCCCCATCCTGTGCTAAAGTACACACATCCTCTAAAAAATGGGGCTTGTGTTGTTTTATTTTCCTTCATGGGTTGAAATATACTCTGAGGAAAAACATTTATCTTCTTACAAAGTTATTGTTTCCTGAATGTTATTAGAAAAGACTCAGCGAGCGGGTTTCTCACAGGCCAACAAGGGCATTCGATGGCTTATTTCAGCTTATAGGCCTTGTGCTCTCTGTTTATTTCTCAAGTAATATTAATCCTTCGCTATAGAAAGACGTCGTTTCACCGTCAACTGCCAATCAGCATTGGAAAAACAAGTTTCTTTCCAGAAAGGATTTGAGATGCTGACGAAGGAATAAGGAGAGTCCCTTGACTAATATATAAAGAGGGAAGCAGCTGCGCTCTGAAAAGTCTATGAAGAGTCATTGTACTATTAACTACCCTGTCACAGAACTAGTCCATTTTATTTAGTTGATAAATTAAACCGGCTGTCGACCTTATTGCTAACTCAGCTTTTATATGGGAGGTGACTTCCAGTCTCTGGAATAATTCACAGGAGTGGGTGCGTTGGTCATTATCCGATACCCATTTTCCTAATGAAGTGATAACATCAGACCTCAAAAATATTAGAAATCCGATGTAGAGATATTTACACAAACTGTATAGTATCACATGTGTATAATAAAGGGTTCATCTTGTGCAATTTTGGAGGATGATAATGAGTCTGTCAAAAAGTTGCATTCCCATTTCTTCCTAAAATTCTATGTAGCCTATCCTGTTCAAGATAATAAAAACATAACAATATAGCTGATATAAACAGTGTAAGGTATCTAGTTCTTAGCATTTAGTCCACATTTCAGCTGTGCTATAAAGGCCAGCAGTATGAAGTCAGTTTAGTTTACAATTCGGTTTTGCATATGTCGTTGAGAGGATTTTTGTCTTTTCTTTCCATGCTTTTCTGTGGTATGCTGAACAATGTGTTTGTGGTCATGGTCTGACCATACTTAAAGGCTCCAAAGATGCCGGGACACATCTGGATGCTTGGTCCAAACAGACAGATCTTAACCAAAATGTGTGCGGGTTAACTGGACAGTGAACTTATGTTCAGCTTTGCAGAATTGCACCTTAAAAGATGCTGGCTGCTGTATCCTCCAGTCGGATTACTGATAGGAAGTCTGCTGATTGTAGGATAATATATCCCACCATCAGCACAAGTTTATCTAAAATGTTTTGTGTTTACATAGTTCATGACATTTGACATATAGTTGTGAATGCTACTATTTTTTTTTTAATATTAACATAGTTTGAAGATTTATTTGTCTTTTTAAGCTAAAAGATAATATTTAATTCAATGTTAGAGAATTTAAGTTCTGTCTTGATACTGGAGTTTGTATATGTACATTTGTGAATGCATTAAGATATATTTTTATACTTCAACATCTTATACTAAGTTTGGTCGTAGTCGGGGTTAGAACACCTTATCCCCAGGACATACTCAGCTTTTCTGAGCAGGTAGCTGCGCATACGCAGTGAAGCACTGTTTCAGCTTCACCGCTCTTGCGTCAAGATGTAGAAGGTGAAGGCATTAGCAGAATTACAGCAGTTGCACAGCTACGGACCCCTGCAGGACACATAACATCGCAAGGCCTTCCCCCAGCAAAAAGGCAGTCGCACAGCCACGCAGGAGAGATCTGTATATGAGTATTATTGGATTCATGTAAATAGAAGCAGCTCTATATTAGAACCAATTAACACTGAATCATTTCGTGTTGGCAAACAAGGAGACACACAGGAGACCAGACAAACCAGGGTCTCCCCAATTTATAAACAAGAACAATTTTTTTTAAAAATGTGAAAAAATAAAGATAAAGAAAAATTCTACAGCTTTTTCTTGCAGACACATCAATTCAAATTTAAAGTGCACAACACCTATTTGGTACATATGCTGCAATTTGGTCTATTGAATCGGCTCTAACGTTTTTATGATATTTATGATAAATGCTCAAACTTAGACATAGACTAAAAATTTCAAGCTAACTTTGAGCATTCAAGAATCACGTCCAAGCTTAAATAGCTACATTGTACACTATTTTAACAGTTTTCCATAAGAATGACAAACTTGACCATCGAATTCAATCACAGTAATAGTCGGTGTTTGAATTAAAAAAGCTGAATGCACTATAACATTTAGGGGACTATTTATCAAGCCCTAAACCATGTGGAAACTGCTGTTAACTATTTAGGAAAAGCCCAACACAGGACATATTGGAGATATCTCCTACATTAGGCAAATTACAGCATAATACTTCAGTACCCCTAATACTCAATGGGGACTGCAGTGTGGACAATGTATCATTAGCTTTTTGGAGATTGTCCCCAACGGCTAATGCCATCTTCATTATCATGGGGAGAGCACTTCGGTAGTAGGATCTTCCTGCTCTCCACTGCGGTAATTTACATAAATAACAGAACCCAGAGTTTACTTTAGAAGGAAGTCTTCGCAGGGTCAGCTTCCAATCAAATTCACTGTCTCTCCATGCCTTCAGTAGTAAATTGCACCATTAATTCATCTGTCATTGCTACAATGGCAGATGATAATTAACAGGGCAAAAGTCAGATTGTAAATAAATAGGTCTCTTAGCCATTTATGCTTGAACAGACAATGTGTTATAGTTAACGTCTTTCCATTTACCTGCGAGCTGTGAACTCAAACATTGAACACACCTATTCGATTTTGAGGTCCGCTGTATGGGGGCAGGATGGCCACTAAATCCAGCCCAGAAATCACAATCGTATCACAAACAAGTCTGAGGCTGATGAACCAGCCAAAGTCTATTAAATTTAGAACCATTTATAATATGACAAATTGATAACATTATACTCGGCAGATCTTGCTGATTACATATTTATGTCAATCAATTGACTAACACTAACTATGTAAAAGTTATTAAAAAAATCACAAAATTTAAAAAGTGATCATATTCCCCCATTTGCATATTTTTCCCTAAAGAACAGATTAATCAAAAGATATTGACTCTATTGTGCTATCAAAAGAAGATCCATTCTCCCCCTTATGCAAAATAAAATGTATTTTGACAAATAAAAGAAAAAAATAGGATTTCCAATGAAACGGACATACACACTTCAGACTGAAAAACACAAAAATGGTCAAGTCAGCTCAGAATTAAAGAAAAACCCCATCATGTGATGCATACGAATCTGCGGAGGTTCTCAGGCAAGATGAAGGCCTCTAAAAAGTACGTAAAGGATCTGCATTGCTCAAGGAATGTTGCTACTATAAGGGGGGTTGGCCTCAAGCAGACAGTGAGTATACATGAATTTGCACATATGCAATCTGAGTTCATGCGTTGTGTACTGGCAGAGCATACAAAAGGCTACTCTAGCATCTCACAAAGTGGAAAATTGCTTTCAAATTTCCACAAAACCAAGCACATTGCATAAACATTTGCAAACGGGGAGACACGCTACACAATATTTTTTGTTGCCCATCTTAAATAACCCCAGTGTGTAAAATGTACTACCAGCGTACGGCAACTAAAGCTCTGTTCTTCATGTATTTCTGCAATGTTTTCAAAAGAGCAATACATGTAATTAAATACTGCGTATTCTAAGACATTGAAAGCGGGAATAATCTCTCAGACTGCCTGAGGGCATCTGCTGTTATAAATGATTACTGATGTATGATTCCTCGCTAAGTAATGAAATAAACCTGAGATAAAAAAGCATAGCATTTGACCATCTTAGGATCCCATGACTGACAAAACACATTAGTACATACATATTTGTACAAAAAACATACATAAATATATTTAATTAGTTATTTTTATTTATTTGTTATGGGGTTTTTTTTCATTTTTTTTGTACAACAAAATCAACTTTTTACATGTATGCATTACTGTTAAACATAGTTATCTTTTTTTTTACATTATTACATGATTTCAGATAGTTTTCTTAGGTTTTTTATTTTTAGCACACCCCAAAGAGGTGCGAGATAAAAAAGCATATTGGCCTGTTTAATGCGCCGCGTTAAAAAAAATTGAATAGCTTTTAACGCGACAGGCTCTCACCCACCCTATACTTTCAATAGACCTTCCACTGGAGCACAAGAGAGCCATTTAAGAATATAAGAATAATTATGTTTGTGATGATTTACACTATTAGGCGCCTATCCCTATTTCTTTGTTTTAAATATTCTTTCTGGACTTACCATCTGGTACTGGGAATAAGGCAGCTACCTGTACATGAGGAGTGAATTTATGATACATTTATGTTTGTTATATATAAACCGGATTATTAAGTAGAGCGCCGAGTGTATTTGGATTTATAACAATGAAATAAACCTGTACACATATACACATTCTGACAATTGTGAGCTTCACATTGATGCTTGGTACTGAGTGCACTATGCTGCAGGGAGGCTTAAAGTACTTTGTTAAAAACAAGGAAAAAATAAAAGAGTTTGTCTATGCTGAAAAAATATATAACAAACCGCAGTATGTATTGTTATATATTTGAGAAGCACTAACATCTACTTATCAAATAATATTTATCATATAATACATATTTTATATTGAAATTGGTTGTTTGTAAAATCATATATATTAAAACTCCACAATCAATAAAAATAAATCTTATATATCACCTGGAATATAGGAAAATATACATATTCTCACTCAAGATACATGTTCTATTAGGAGCATATATAATTCAATTAATATTGATTATGGGATTTTGATAAATGTATATAGTTTTATTAGAAAGCCAGCTTCATTTAACATTTTATCAGAGAAATATGATATGATAAGGTGATGTTAGTATCTCTCAAACATAGCACAATACTTAGAGGTCTATTTATTAAGATTGCTCCAATATGAAGTTTCTCTATAGCTGCTCACCTCATCGGACAATTTGCCAAAAGAATGTCACTCAGTTAGCTGAGTAATGCTTAGCTCCCCAGCGACACTTGACTGGCAGCAATAAGAGCATAGTTGCCTATGCTCCCAGACGCCCAGGAGAGCAGGGCATCCTCCCGCATCCTGCCCACTTCCTTACTGAACTCATTCACAGCAAATTGCGTCATTCTGGCCCTGCCCCCTGCTGTGATAGGCCAAAGATGATGTTGTATATCAGAGGGGGCGGGAAGTAATAACGACATTCCGTGATCATGGACCCCAGGACACGCCAGTGAGGGGAGTTATCAAAGGTCTGCAAGTATGGTTAAGATGGTTAAGAGAACTTTTACCGCTTGCCAGCCAGAGCAGGGAGCCTCTGTACATGTGTGAGCCCGCGTGCCAGTTCAGAAAAATGCACTGGAACTGGACTTTAGCTGCCTCTGGTGATTGGATTTAGGTCTTTTGTTCCTTTGGATAAATAGACCCCATAGTGTGGTTTGTTTCCTATGTTTTATATTTTATGCATAGGAGTACGCTTTCTCCTATTAACTGCAGCTATTGTTCCTTTGTTTTTGTGAGTTTGAGTGCCTATAATGGATTATTTGTGTTTGCATTTTTTATATACGCTAACACTGTGCAAGTCAATGTTGTCATAATATCTAATGAGAGCAGGGGGAAACACTGATTAGCAATATTTGCCATAAGCTATTGTATCGATAAGGAGCGGATATTAATTCATACTGTTATATTTAAAGATTAATCAATATAAACAGTGGAGACATAAATATGAAATAATAATATATGCATTGTGAATTTACATACTGGCATATAAATAGTTAGTACATCTATATTTGCATTAGAGTTGCAAGGAAATAAAATTTATATTGAAACTAGGCTAAAATTATTGACACCTTTATATGACATCAGAGAGAGACTTTTACTCTATTTCTTTGCCAATCGCTATTCAAGACATAAAGTAATTCAATTACAGGGAAATAATACTCAAAGAGAAAAAAAAAATCACTGTAGATGTTCCTAGAGGCTTTTCATGTTCTTGCCCATTATAAAATGCATAGGGAAGCAAATGATTTTAATATACTGCCTTCAGTTGTACAAAAGGCTTATAATGGATTAACCATTTTGCTGCCAGATGGAACATTATTTACTCGGCTAAACAATGATCCAAGGCTGTGGTTGGGGTGTACATAATGGGCCTTATTTAGAGTTGGACATACATCCATTTGTTGGGCATAAATATGCACATTTTCATTCCTGCATGTGTACCAAAATGTTTCCATAGCTACTAAAAAGTATTTTGTTATGCTTTTATGGTTTTCATCAGATGCTGCTGCACATGACATCATATTTAATGTGTGGCTATTTAAAATAAAATCAAACCACATATTAAAACTATCTACTATAAACAAATATAGACTCTACCCCAAAACAAATTTCTCAACCAGCCTCTGTCCAAGACAGTCTGGGTTTGGTTTCCAGAGTACGCATGTGGACCCCGCCTGCTAAAGTGGAATCCAAGTCCATGGGGGCGAGGGGTGGCACGGAAAAAAAACAGTCTGGCTCCCCCATCCTAGAGACTACCAACCCCATGCTAAAATGCACTGTGGCTCTTCCTGGCCCCCCTTAGACTACAGTGGTGAACAAGTGGTTCGGGTGAGTTCCTACTTCATTAAAACTTTATTCTAAAAATGTGTGATTGTTTTTAATTGTTGTATTGTTTTCTATTAGTTATGTTTGCTGTACTGTTTTGCATTACTTAGTTATACTATTCTAGTATAATGGACATGGACTTTAGGGAACACTAACAATTATACTGAGATCACAGTATAACAAAGTTGTCACTTCAGAGGCCCCAAGCTTCTGCTTTATTACCCGAGCCCCCAGGTGCAGTGCTGGTAACCTCAGATAGGGGTAGTCCCTCTTCTCATAGTGGAACTAACCCTGTCTAGTGGTTGGGCTGGTTAAGAATGGGGAGGGGGGCATGCTGCTTAATTATCATCATCATCATCTGCTATTTATATAGAGCCACTAATTCCGCAGTGCTGTACACTAAGCCACAGTGTTGCCCATTTACTTTATTATCATTTATATAGATTGTTTACATAAGTTTATTATAGTGACTTAATATATCAATTATTAATTTTGGGACCACTCTCTGAAATACAATTAGTTTCCAAAAGGAGGATTATCGTGGGCTACTGTAAAATGTCACTTTGACACATATTTGGGATCCTGACACATACTGTAGGTTAAAAATCTATAGAAAATAGATAGTTTGAATCCATGTTTTATGTGATTACACTGTCAGGTTTTGTCTGGGTTTATGCTTTATTATCTTTTCCCTGACCTTTAGGCTATTGCAGCAGACACTGTGCTATTTCGCTCCACGTTTCTAGGTGTGTATTGTCTCTCCATTTCGGTCTTCTCTGTTTGAACAAGCCCAGCTGTTATAAGTTCCCAGCAACCTCCAGGGGTGTATAAGGCGGATGCTAAATCGATTGTACTGTAGCAGTTGGGGTAACAAGTCCACTCCCATCCTTGTATTATTCCTCCATCAGTCTTGTCTGATATCTTTTGTTGTGTCTGTGTTCTGTTTATGTTTTCTTTTGAATCCTGGTATTGACCCCTGCCTGCCTGGCTCCCTGTTTCGGTTTTCACCTTTTACTATATGACTGCCCACCGACTTGCCTGAGAATTCCCTTGGTTACTATATCTATCTTGCTATGTCCATAAGTCACAATCCCTCTTTGCAGAACCTCCCAAACTATCCATTGTCACTCACCAGATTGTGAGTGCTTCTTCCCGTGTGTTTAGGAACCGTGGCCGTCCACCATCCTGAGGGTCTGCGCATGCGCAGCCCTTTCTAACCTTCAGTACCTGTTCCTTTTAGTTAATTGGCTGATCAGGCAACACTCCCTATTTAAAGCACCTGAGTTCCATACCTCGTGGCCTGATCTTGGAGTCTCATTCCCCATGAGCTCTGGAGGTGTTCCTGTGTTTCCTCGTGTATTCAGCGCTGCTGATTCCTGTGGTTTCCAGACCACTTCAACTCTCCTGTGGTTTCCAGATCACTTCAACCCTCCTGTGTTTCATCGTGACTGTTTAGCTGATTCCTATCCGCTGCCTCCGTGCACTACAGTCTTCAGCTCACTTCAACCCTCCTGTGTTTAATCGTGACTGTTTAGCTAATTCCTATCCGCTGCCTCCGTGCACTACAGTCTTCAGCTCACTTCAACCCTCCTGTGTTTCATCGTGACTGTTTAGCTGATTCCTATCCGCTGCCTCCGTGCACTACAGTCTTCAGCTCACTTCAACCCTCCTGTGTTTCATCGTGACTGTTTAGCTGATTCCTATCCGCTGCCTCCGTGCACTACAGTCTTCAGCTCACTTCAACCCTCCTGTGTTTCATCGTGACTGTTTAGCTGATTCCTATCCGCTGCCTCCGTGCACTACAGTCTTCAGCTCACTTCAACCCTCCTGTGTTTCATCGTGACTGTTTAGCTGATTCCTATCCGCTGCCTCCGTGCACTACAGTCTTCAGCTCACCTCAACTCTCCCGTGTTTCCTCGAGACTGCAACAGCTGATTCCTATCCGCTGCTCTCCGTGCTCAACTGTTCCAGCTCAGCTCTACTCTCCCGGGTTTCATCGTGACTGCACCTGCTGATTTCTACCCGCTACTTCCGTGTACCTGCAGAGTCCTGCTGGCTGCTATTCCTCAGTTCTACTTGTCTGCAGCAGCTGATCCGCTCTCCGTGCTTCTCAGTGTTCCTGCCGGTGTCTACTCGCCAGTCTGCATCGGATCTACGCCTCGCTGCTTTCATCTCGGCTAGACCATCGCTACTCTTCAGGGTCCTCCAGGAGTCCTGTTCTATATACTACTGCTTCCTGAGTATTTGTCGCTTTCCCTGCTGGTCTACCTACCTGTGCGCTGCACCTACTTGATTACCGCTTCACCCTCCAGGGACTTCGCATCCTGCCGGCCTCCAACCGTTCAGGTATCTCTGCACTCCTGTCTGACAGCCTGCTCCTGAACCACGGTATGCATACTTCTCATTGACTGTGCTGGTGTATTGCATATCTTGCTGGACTAAGTTGTTCTCCTCTGGAGTTTACTATCCGCTGAGACTATTGCCATCATTGACTGTGTTATCTTTTGCCCGGATAGTTCCTGTGACTTTGTATTATTGCAGTGCTGTTCAGTCATTACTATATTGTGCATGTCATTGTGGATCAAGTTCAAGGTGCCCGTGTATCCTCTGTATTGCAGCCTCTCCCCGTGCTCCTCCTCACATATATATTCAGTGGTACAACTTGCTAGAGGCAGACCACTGATCCCTGTTTCCTGTGTCACCTGTTCCAGTATCCTCTCACATAGCAGTGGTACCACTTGCTAACACAGACCACTGACTCCCCGGATACCTCCACTTGGATTCCATTCCTTCACCCAGACAGCGGTACAACTTGCTAAACGCAGACCGCTGACTCTCATCACCTCCTCGTTGCTGTTGGACATTCCTCCTCACTATAGCAGTGGTACAACTTGCTACCGCAGACCACTGACTACCCTCACGTTCCTTTGTCCATTCAGTTCCTCGTGTACTTCTACATATATATTACCAGTGCTGCTAGTCATAGACTTTCCCGAGCATCTCTATCATCTGCTGTCTCCTGTTCCGTGATCACTCCGCTACCAGAGCACCATATTACCATCTATACTGCTCTGGTAAGCTCATCATCTGGTGATCCCTGGGTAAAGACTCCTAGTGCCCGTGACATCCATTCTGTCTACTTACGTTAGTTGCTGCACTGGAGATGCATTCCTCCTCAGTTACATATCAAGGATCCCTGCAGATCATTACATAAACATGTTTTCTTATAGGATATCTCTACCCACAGATTTCTCTCTGCTCAATTAGCAGAAGTGTGGGAGATCAATACCAGGAGCCCCGACAGTTTGGGAGACTTCATCCCCGCTGGTGTTACAGTGGATCACTTTTCAACATTGACAACGGGCGTAGAATGAGGTGTAAACACAGCTGTGTTAGTTTTTATGTCCAATCTTGAACATAATGTTAGAAATTGACATATTTCTATTTTTCCAGAAATGCCTGAGTGGGTTCAGATCTGGTGACAGAGAGGGCCATGATATATGGAAAGCATCAGTGTCATGCTCATCAAACCACTGAATTACCACATGTGCTCTACGGATAGGGACATTGTCATCCTGGAACATGTCCCTCCCAGCAGGAAATAAATGCTGCAACATGGGGTGAAAATAATAATTTAGTAACATTATATAGCACTTAGCATTAAGCTTGCCTTGTAAAGGAATAGCCAGTAAATTCCACTCTATAACATTACGGAACCACCAGAGCTCTTGGCAATGTTGGAAACAAGCCTGTAGGGCTATATAGTTCTATAGGTTGGCGACACACTGGCACTTGTCTGTTTGTCAAGTACATGGTGAAAGATGATTGATCTGGCCACATCCGTTTACTCCACAGCTCAGCGGCACATTGCCTGTGCTATATGCACAAATGAACAATGATATTTTGCTCTGTGGAGTTCTCATCGGGTGATTTGACATTGCACACCACAAGTTGAAATTTGCTGTCAATTGATCTGCAGTTGCTTACATGTTTTGCCTTGCACGTTGCATTAATACACATTTATCACTATCCTGTAGTATGTGCTTCTACCCACTGTTTCCCTTTGCTGATGATCTTTTTTACATTATGCTGTACACAGATGATTATTTGTATACCAGTTTTGTTTTTGCTGCAGTGCTAGAAATAAGTAAACCGTAACATTAGTTGAACATGTTGGGCCTGAGTCATTAAGGCACGTATCTGCCAATTGTACACATTACATGCAAAATCCCTTGGCTCGTGCCCAAAACCGGACATACGCAAGTGAACAAAGTAATGTTCACTAAATCTATGTACACAAAGGACACTTACTATACCCTAGCATTTCTGGGAGTGAACAGGGCAGGTAAGGGAGTGCCAAACTCGAGTGCAAGCAGCAATGTCCAAATCAAGCTTTGGGCATCTCACAGCTACAGGGTTAGTCTAAGTCCTTAGTACTAGTGATGACAGTCTCTTACGCATTCTGTAAAGTGCTTGCAATCAGGAGCAACTGTACAAATATATTTTATGTTCAGTAGACATTGAGACCATCATAATAAATGTATTCCATGAAAAAAATTTAATTATATATATATTATATAATATATATATAATATTATATATATTATATAATATATATATAATATTATATTATATTATATATATAATGTGTAGGTATGTGGGAAAAGCTTCCCAGAGGGTGTTTCCCTGCTGTAACAAAACATGGTAAGTGTCCCTGGTGGTGTATAGAGAAAGAGAAGGGTGGGCCTCATACATCAGTCCCAGTCTGGGTCTTCTGGTCTGTCACTCTCTAAGCAGACTGATCAGGAGTTGCACCTGTGAGGTGCCTGTTAAAATGCAGCTTGAATGTGCAATCGCTCTCTTAAACCCAGGAAGGAGGTCAGATGGCTCCTGAGCTGTGTTGAGCAAAGATATGTTTGGTGTGTGTCTGGACATAATGTCCAACACTTGAGAGAGGGAGTAGCAAAAATGTATTAGTTAGTAGCCAGACGGCTAGGATTTTCGTTTATGTTCTGGCTCTGCTTGCAAGCTGGTGAATAAAACTGGCTGAGGCTATAGAACCTGAAACACTGGATTTGTGTGTGCTGAAGTGCAACTGTCCACCCCAGAGGAATGCCTTCCCAATACGATTGTACTACTATATATATATATATATATATATATATAATCATATTTTTTGGTTTTTTACTGTTTTGACATTAATGATTATATTATTGACAGGTAATATAAATTCAACAGTTATTTTTTCTGTGCGCTCTTTTG
Source organism: Mixophyes fleayi (assembly GCF_038048845.1). Lineage (NCBI taxonomy): Eukaryota > Metazoa > Chordata > Amphibia > Anura > Limnodynastidae > Mixophyes > Mixophyes fleayi. The sequence goes on along the minus strand of NW_027446953.1, from coordinate 603,463 downwards.
CAAGTGTATATTCCACATAGGCATTGGACGTATCCTACAGTGTTGTGTCGTGTGTAGTATAGCAGAGCAGATTCACACCCAAATTAATCATATCTTCAGATCCGCTCCTTATTGAATTCAGGAGTACGCAGAGCCCATTTACATGCATTTTTAAACAAACGCATCCCTGCCTTGATAAATTAGACCCACTATGATCATTTTCCAGTGGTCTGGGTGCTTGGGATCTGTGGTCAAGAGTGACCCAAGTGTGACATAAAGAACTACATACAGAAAAGTGTCTGTGTAAATCATATTCCAATGTTGACATGAATGTTAGATGTGCAGCCATGGTGAGCACAGACTGCAGCACAGTTACCATTTCATTGACTACCTGTCCTCCTCAGCACAGAGTCTTAGGCAACTGTCATGCTTGCATTACTCTTGAGAGGGCTCTTGAAGCTTTTAGCTTATATCAGATCAGAAGTATTTTCATTACATGGATTACATGTTTTCATTTGCCCTTCTGAGAGAAGCATTGTAGAGTAGGAGAACATTATGACATGTGTGCTTTCTATCCCCTGCTGTTCTTCTTTATATCTAGAGATTCTCTCTGGGGCACAAGTCACTAAAAGGGTCAAACAAAACATTCCCTGATTGCCGTCTTGTGACATGTCACTTCCCCATCAGTTCTGGGCCTTGTGGATGACTCAATAATTAATGGAGAGATGGAAGACTTGTAGCTGAGGTTGTAAGAAACTATGACTACAAGTCCAACAAGGGTCTTAGTAACCCCAGGAAATTGTTGTAAAACCCCTGACAGCTCAGAAAACCACATATATAAACTTAAATAGTGAGTGTTGAACTGGTTTCCATGTCCTGGATTAATATGTTTTAATGTTACTTTATTATTCTGAACAGAATTAGGGGCATAGCTACAACTTTCAGAGCCCCCTTCAAAATGTATTTGTGGTGGCAGAGAGCAATTCAGGGTCGGACAGAGTATTTTTAAGGGGGGGTTTCCCCTCCACCGGAAAAAAAAAGAAAAGCGAGAGAGCTGCCGCTCAGTTTAGGCAGCACTGTACTATACAGCAGCCGCGGCGCTGTCAAAAAAGCGTCCGCGGGGGTGCTGTATACAATACAGCACCGCCGCGGACGCTTCTTTGACAGCACCGCGGCTGCTGTATAGTACAGGGCTGCTATATAGACTATGGACATACCAACATGTGTTTAGCCGTGTGTCCATATGTGTGCATCACACAGCATCCCCATACTACATGTATATGTATATGTATGATTGTACATGTATGGCATGGTACACGGTGTGTATTGACATGCACATACATAATTGTCACAGTGGTGCACCCTGCATTGGCATACATTTGTATTGCCCCAAACATATACAGAATTTCCAGGTAATATTAAAATAGTAACTCTCCGTAATCCTAAAAAAGCAATATGACCATTAACAAAAAACTGGAGAAAAATATAAAAAATATATTATTACTGAGGTTTTGCACATTGATGCTTCTGAGGAACATTTTACATAGAAAGTATTTTTTACTATTATAAATAAAATGTTATACCTCAGTGTTTTATAATAATCCTTTTTTGGGGCTTTGGGCAGCTCTCTTAAAACCACTGTTTGCTTTCTACTATACTGATAAAGTAATGGAAGCCTAGATTTTCTTTTTTACGTTTGCCATTTTTTATATTTTTTGCCATACTAAATACCGTGCTTTATCTTTCTGCCTTATGGCTGTGCTTTCTAGCCAGTTTCTTGATTATATCAACCGGCAGAGTTGTTTTTATGCCCTGTAGCAATGACACAACACAACACTGGTCTCTGGATACAGTTGTATCCGTTTTATAAAGACCACTGCAGAACTGGGACATATCCAGCAAAGATAGAAGATAGAAAGAACAGTAAATGTATTTGTTAAAGGTTGCAGGAGGGAATGTACAAACCAATATATTAAAGTTACCTGAAGGTGGACAGCCCCTTTACAGTAAACATAAACATACACAGTTAATATAAAAAGAACAACCTTATTGAAGCAGGCAGTGGTGGAAGTGGGGGTATATACGGTAATTTGTCAAATCGCCACTTCTCCTACTACCTCCATTGTAAAACTATCAAATTCCGTTTACTTACATTCTCATTACATTTTCCATACCGCCCTTAATTGTTCCATTAGACCCTCCCTCTACCCTGATCAATGCCCGAGTGAAGATGGCAGGGACTAGCTTGGAATTTATAGGATCCGAGTATCGCGAGATCCGACAGCGGGATTATGACTCCGAGCCTCGGTTTCAGGTTTTCATTTGGCACCAATACCCGGATCTGTCTCGGATCCGACTCGGATCGGCAGCGTTCGAGTGCGCTCATCTCTACTGGTGATGATGCAAAAACCATCAATAATAACCCATCAAGACTCTTACGGTCACTACCGCGCCCACTAGAGGGCTACTTCTTATTCAGGTGTTTGGGGTACCGTGCTATTCCCTATGGGTCAGGCGCCCCACTTTTATCATCTACTGCTGAGTTAACTTGAATTGCAGCACTAACACTGAATGTCACACCTTCAATATTAATAAATCAATTCTTAGGTAAATCACATAACATTAACATCCATCTCAACATTTGGTGCACCAATATTATCCCTGGTAACGTTACCATATTTTCCACTCAGTCCTGGGCTTACCTGTGCACAGGAATTTGGTAGTTTTCCAATGTCCTGCAGAGGTTTCCATCAAGGGTTAAGCATTATAGTAGAAAGCAGGGCTGTTGCTCATTTCAGCCACAAGATGGCGCTGTTCTCTCAACAGTCAATGAATCTCTATCAGCACATGTGCTCTGCAACAGGGTATAATGTCCAGATATCAGTACACACACAGGATATAGGTGAAACGACCGTCTTAATTGCTCCCTGCAGCCTGTGCAAAGGTATGATCCGGGGGAAAAGCCCTCACAATCCTTCCTTGTACAAGAATGCAATGTCAGTTTTGGATAGATTCTCTCATCACTCTTCCCTCTGACACTGGGGTGTGTGCAGTACACTGCAGGCTAGAGTTTTACCTTGAGACGTTTCTGCAGCTAGTGGAGACTGTCTTTGGCACCCCGCTGCGTGTCCCCAGCTGTTATCCGTCCGCTTTGCTGGCAATGTCACAGTTCTGGCAGCAGCTTAACTTCTCTCTGCTCGGCTGCACATCCTCCCCCTTGTTCCTTCTACCATGCTGCTCTCTCGTTCTCCTCCTTCCTGCACATCCTCTTCCTGTTACTCCCCCAGCCAATCAGGGCCTTCATCCTCCTCCTGTCAATCACTCCTGGGCACAAGTTTTCAGGAGCACAATTAACCCCTTGTAGCCCTGCATTTTAAAAGCGTTTATGCACTCCTCTGTGCTGTTCAACAGGGCTTTGGGGTACCACATATATCATACATGCCAACTTTGGCAGCATTAGGAGGCTCTGTCATGGAGGCGTGGTCACATGAATCACGTTGGCCTATTACAAAGGAGGCAGGGCCTGATTACACATTAGGTCACGCCCCACTCACTTCACCAACAAAGAAGATGCAGGAGGTTTCACGGCTCTCCCGAAGTCACCCAGACTTTGAGTTGATAACTATAGTAAACTGCATCTGCCTTTATATAATACCATGGGAGCTTGCTTCATGCACATGACTACATAAGGTTTGCACACAATAAAAGTAAATAATCCAATATTTAGGAGTTTTATTTATTGCAATGTAATCAGTTTAGACTTACAAGTAAGGCATGGTAGAAACCTGAGAATAACTGTAATCAAAAATTATAAGACAACTTAAATATACAAAAACTAACACACATTGGATTAAATTACAATTAAAATAGTTCTTCTTTGTATTAAGAGTGACGGGCAAATTAATGAATTCTATTGGTATATACAATATAAATCTGACTGTTCTCCAAATACACTGATGGGATTTCTATTTATTCAAGTATTTTGCATTTATTAATTCCTTGAATTACTTTTTATCGTACAACTAAAATATTCTACTCATTACTGTTCTTCATCTAATAAACTGCCTTCATAAGTTACACTGGGGATACAAATGCAAGAGTGTATAGTCATGCAATTTTACTGTAAAAGGGATATTTAAGCAATATTTCACCATGATTTTTTGCAATATCAGTGTCATTAAATTGAAAATATTTTCCAATATTGTCCAAATTGCATTTTATTAAGTGTACCCCTATGAGTATATTACATATTTAGCTTCTTGCTGTATATTTTTGAATTTACAAAAAATAAGGTTAACATAGTAATTAAACTTTCAAAGTTCACATCTGCTCCTTACCTATGTAATAAGTACTGGAGCTTTTGCCGTTTTCTATCTAGATAAATTGAATGCTGCAGGGAATATTTTCCATTTAGTTGTTAAAGATCCCCATTGGATGTGACAGCAGATAAATTGCTATGTGCTGGCCTTCTGGATACAGACTTTTATTACTTGTTGGCATGGTAACTCAAGATGAGGCATTACTGGTGTGGAGACTATTAGGTGTTGTGAGATTCTATGAAAACTTTAGAAGGGATTGCAACTGAAAGTGTTTTAACCTATAATAAGATACATTTATTTTATGCAGATGGGTGGAGAGGATAATTATCTTAAATGCATAGATATTTTGTGGCGTGAGAATACCACAATGTGCTTAATATGTGCCTGCCCTAGATTACTGTAAAGTTTATTTTCTGGCCAGGGTGACCATGCATTCAAATGACAATAAATATCCTGCTCCACTAAATCCTCACTCTGCTTTCAAAGGAATAAAAAACACTATATCAACAATGATCCCAATTAGTTGTGCTTATAGAAACATGAGTACTTATGAATTCCATGCACAGATTTGTGTTACCTGCAAACAAACTACAAAGTCAATTGACAAAATCAGATTATACTAAATGTATATGAGACAATAAGGCCCCTTTACAAAATAAATGTGCCTACTTGTCCAATCTACAACCACTTTACTCCTACAGCTACTAACACTTGTTTATTCATTTTCACTTTTTCTCCAATAAAATTATACTGTGTTTCTTTAAGAAGACTCTCCTCTTCTAGATTAGTGTACACCTAACAATATTGAAGCCAGGATGGGGGAGATCCTCCCCATCCCTCGACTTCTTAATGATTTCTGCAGTATAGGGCTATTCTTGGTGATCACACATGATCACCCACTGCCCAGTTGATAAAGTGACTCCAGCTACAGTCATAGCATGACTGACTGTAGGAGATGACATTTTGTTGGTAAAATGCAAAATATTGAGAAAGAGACCCTTTCAGACCCTTCCTGACATCAACCAGGAGTCCATTAAAATTGCACTAAACCCTTATTTTGTTCTGCTACATGTTATTTTAACCAAGCTAAGCCTCCTGCGCCTTTATACAATCACCACGTCACCACACTTTCCGTGCTTTCGGACATTAAATAAGCAGAGGCTGGAGTGGGGGTATAGTAGAAAGGAGACAAGCAGTACCTCACCACAACTAGAAATATGGACACCCCATCAAAGGACCTGTATCATAATGTTTGCCCAATTTGGGTGAGTTCCAGGGGAGCACTGGAGGCAAGTGTTGGATCAAAAGAGGACAGATGATGTGAGCACTCAGGGCAGTAGGTTTTCCCATGACTCTGGTCCTATCCACCCTGGAGGCCTGCCATCTGCCTAATTTTTTGGTTTTATGTTGGCCAGAGCCTTAACGGCCTGGCACTGAGGTGCTTTGCACAGTGGGATGACAGATGTCCAGGTGCAAGTCTTCATGCCTACAGAGGCCTCTTCATAAGGGCATTTAGGGAAATATTAAAGATTAAACGAATGCTAGACAGCTTGAAGGTTAAAGTGGAGGTGTTGCCTATAGCAACCAATCAGATTCTAGCTGTCATTTATCTAGTACATTCTAGAACATTAGAGCTAGATTCTGAATGGTTGCTATGGGCAACACCTCCACTTCTCTTTTTAAGAAGCTTTGGTAGATCTACCCAATAGTAAGAATTTTCGATTTAGATCACAAAGGTTAGCACCAGATTAACAATGAGGCTTACCATGCTTTACATTTTGTCATTACAGACAAAATCTTTCACACACACAAAAAAATAAAATAATTGTCATGTTAAACTTTGAACCCCGGCCTAGAGCGAGCCCAGGTCATCTTATGGAAAGAATTTATTCATTTACTATGAAGACAAATTACTGTGCAGGGTTGTTGGAGACATTGGGTTGTACCTTTGATAAACTAAATTAACTTAATTTGAGTTTAGTGGATAACGAAACAATATAGCTCAATGCAATATTATGTTGCACAACAGCAGTGTAATAAATATATACATTTTAATTATTGTATCCACACAAATGTGATACATTTATTTCAGGACAGATATGCTCTTTATTTGGTACCATATATAAGTAAATACATTTATAGTTTCTGGTTCCCATAGACTTGAATGATCTTGCTATGCCATACTTGCCAACTCTCCCTGAATGTCAGGGAGACTCCCTGAAATAGGGGTGATCTCCCGCACTCCCTGAAGAGTCTGGCATTCTCCCTGATGCTGAGCCAGTACAAGACGTGGTTGGCTTCGCCATCTGTGGCATGATGACACAGTGCAGAAATTGTGTCCTATGTCCATGTATTGATGCCTATGGAGGTGGCCATTTTCATGGAGACCAAGATTTAATCAAAGTCTGACAGGTAAGACAACATGACTTCAGTAATGGAGACAGAAATGTAAAAGACACTTCAGTCAAAAAAACGTTTTCAAACAAATTTGGTCGTTTACCAATTTTTTCCTCATAAGGGTTAGAGGGTTAGTCAGGGTGTGTCTCAGTGATGTTACTGGTTCCTAGCAACAAAATGGCTGCCTCCACTGTGTGTAGCAACAGGTCCACTTTCTGTAATAAACTCGCTCCCCTCTGACTTCATTTTTGCAACAAACCCCCATTTCTAAGTTAATGCTCGGAGGCAGAAAAGTGATGGACAGATTAGCACAATGAATAGCATGGGAGGGGCGGTGTGTGTAACTAGAGTTTTGGGATACACACTTTTATAACCAGTAAGAAAAAACACATTAAATACACGTGGAACAGTGTGAGGTCATAAAATGGAGCTGGAGGGGGCTGTTCCGATACATTCTCACAAGTAAGCGAATATATATATAATTCTACCAGATGTATCACTGACTCCAGTATATATCTGTCTCCCTCTAGTGGTAGAAAATGTATTAATAATTATCATAGTTACAGAAAAACTCAGCATTTGAAAGGAATCTACTATCATCATAATCTACTTATATAGCACCACTAATTCCGCAGCGCTGTACAGAGAACTCATTCACATCAGTCCCTTCCTCATTGGAGCTCACGGGAGAGAGGGAGACTAGGGTCAACTTGAGAGCAGCCAATTAACCTACCAGTATGTTTTTGGAGTGTGGGAGGAAACCGGAGCACCCGGAGGAAACCCACGCAAACACGGGGAGAACATACAAACTCCACACAGATAAGGTCATGGTCGAGAATTGAACTCATGACCCCAGCGCTGTGAGGCAGAAGTGCTAACCACTGAGCCACCGTGTTACCAGAGATCTTTTTTTCCCACTAGTATCAAATCAATCAAATGTAGACATAAATGGCAAAAATTAATTGTAAACTTTCGAACCAGCCAAACAGCGACCATTCTTTGAAAATCAAGTGAATTCTTTCGAATTTGTAATTGCCCCTTCAATGGGGTTGGTAAATGTCGAAAGTCCGTTAACATGAAGGGGTCCGTTAAAGTGATTGAAATTTCACAGCATTGTTGATTTGTTCCCCACAACTACAGAGATTTAATTAGTCTCCATTGATTATGATCAAATCTGGGAGTCCCCGGCACTCCTCTCACTACCAGCCAATCACAAGGCCATTGTTGAAAACCACTTATGACTGGCTAGTATCCACCTTTCAAAGATTACCCCCTATTCTATACTTAACACTGCAGAAATCTTCAGAAATTTTGATATATATATATTATATATTTTGTACGGTAAATTCTCATTAATAAATTCAGTGATTTCAAAATAGCTTTTTTCCCCCACCATGACTGGCCACTGGGTGGCGCTGTTTAACATGTAGGGATGATTCCTATTGGTTAATAGAACAAAGGCCACGGACAGATCAGTAGGGTGCACTCCGACCCCTCACAAACTTTTGCTACGGGCCCCAGAAATGTCCTAAAAACGAAAACAAAATATTCAAAAACGCATTAAGGAGACATACTCAAAAAAAGATATTTATTTCGGAAAAAAAAAAGTAATTTTTTTTTTACTATGATTAAAAGAAAATGCACCTTTAGAACATAAAAAATATGTTTGTAACCCAACTCTTCAAAAAGGATTCTTTAAAACAAACTCAAACCAAAGGAGATGCCACAAACTTTGGCAACGTCCTATCTTCTTGGCAGTTCTTACGATTAAATTACTGAAGAGGGTGATGTACGACTCTCACCCACCCCTTTCAAGTTCTTTTCTTTTCCATTTTTTTTTTTTAAAAAAACAAATAAAAGTTACCATGCAGTTTTCACATGATAGTAATATAGATAGTGGTAAAGTAAGAAGCACTCAATGTAACATGTCCAAGGCAAGATTGGCAGGCTGCCGTGGGTGGAAGATGATGTTTAAGAAGTCCCTCTGACAGCGAAGGGTTAATCCATGCGACATGCTGGTTTGGTTTTTCAATTAATACTGCCGGTTAGCAGTCACATGCAAGCAGATCCGTTTGGTGCTGGTGTGTGGGCTATGCCGAGATGTTAGGAAGCCCACCCATGCCTCCTCTTGCAGGCTTGTCTCTCCTGGGTCCTGGTGTGTACGCCGAGCCCTGTTGTCTTCAGTACTGCAGGAAGGAGAGGGAGGGGGCTGCACATTCTTGAGAACGGAGGGGTGTCCTTATCGGCTCAGGAGCAGCTGCTTAACCGCCTGCGTAGGAGAGTGACGGGCTTGGTCTTCTCGTCCTCCTGGTCACTTTCACACTGCCTCTGAAAAAGGCGACACATGAGCAGTCGGTGAGATTTAGGTGTAAATGTATCAAGCTGTGAGTTTCCGGCGGGTTTGAAAAGTGGAGATGTTACCTATAGCAACCAATCAGATTCTAGCTGTCATTTTGTAGAATGTACTAAATAACTGACAGCTAGAATCTGATTGGTTGCTATAGGCAACATCTCCACTTTTCAAACCCGCCGGATACTTGCAGCTTGATACATTTACCTGGTGTTAAGATGAACAAATATAGACTACTTTTATTTACAAAGATCTGAAGCCTTAGAAATCACTGTTCTACCTAATGATTATTTTCGTCACCTCCCCCCATATACTACAGGATCCCTATTAATTGTATATACTACACAGTCTACAGTCATTAATAGGGAATGATCAGTGAGGGCATAGCAGGTTTTACCGTGTATGTAGGATCTGGGACCTCGTTCCTTACCAGCTCCTCGTCATCTTTGACAGGTTTACACAGCAGCTTCATCCGGCAGAGTCTATTGCAGGCTGACACCATGTTGTATGACAGCTTGAAAAGAAAAGTGATAAGATTCAGTGACGGCACACACATGCCCCGGGCCTCTTACCGCATACTAACACCACCAGTGACCCTCTTCTATCGCAGTGTTCTAAATTAGAACCCTGAAAACCCATGGCAGCGTCATTGTATAACGTCTATGATTATCCCATAGAGAAGCTTCAAATTAAGCAAGGATTCGTCACATAATACCCCAAGCTAGTCCGAAATGGAGCCCAGACAACAGCATTGATCTATGTTCTGTTACTCATACTTGCCAACTCTCCCTGAATGTCAGAGAGACTCACTGAAATAGGAGTGATCTCCCGCACTCCCTGAAGAGTCTGGCATTCTCCCTGATGCTGAGCCAATACAAGACGTGGTTGGCTTTGCCATCTGTGGCATGATGACACAGTTCAGAAATTGTGTCCTATGTCCATGTATTGATGCCTATGGAGGTGGCCATTTTCATGGAGACCAAGATTTAATCAAAGACTGACAGGTAAGACAACATGACTTCAGTAATGGAGACAGAAATGTAAAAGACACTTCAGTCTCTAGAGATTCATTAGCTGCTTTTCTTTAACGCATAGTTGCCTACTCTCCTGGAATGTTCGGGAGACTCCAGCAGTTCTGGGAGACCTCCCGGGCTCCCGGGAGAGCAGGGCAACCTCCCGGTTCTCATCCCCGCAATAGATCAGTGGCGGGGGGCCCTCTAACACCCACCTCCCCTGGGATCTCCCTGAAGCCAACAAGGAAAAGTTGGCAAGTATGGTCTTAGTATGGTAAGTGGCACCTTCTATTTAGGGGGAGGATCCCGCTACAGTAGGATCACAAGACTGAGGGGACATTGTGACTGTCATTAGCTGTCAGTTGTGTTATGTTATTACATTCTGCTGAGAAAATTTAAAGTATAGAGTAAGGCCCGACCTCCGGCACCTTAGACATGGTGAAAAATTCAAATCCTTGTGCGGGGAGCATAAGGAACACATTGCAACCTCACAGGTGCAGCAAAAGTAGACTTGTGACACCCTAATACTTTCCTACTTAAGGGCAACTCCACCCAAAATGTACTTTTTGGGTGGAGTTGGGCAAGATAAATAAAATACCTAAAATGTACTTACCTCCACCCTCAATGTCTGTAACAGTCCGAGCAGAAGATCCTTTCTCTTGCTCAGGAGGAGTATCTTTCAAATTCCTAGCAGAGTTGTCAAGGCCCCTCCCCCCACGACCTTGCCATTGGGGTAAGCTAGTGTTTTAGTTTTGGGTGGAGTTATCCTTAAGTGACAACATGCCTCTGTAATAATTATTAGTGCAATTTTTTAACTGCCTTTTATGCTTAGTTATCTGGGGAACTACAAGTCATAGCATGTCCTAAAACCGTTTGTGGGATACCATTTTCCTAACCAGTCTCTACAGCAGGCAACCCATACGAATGCAGAGCTACATCTGTTCTATAGATCAACCCAAATGCAAAGGTGGAATCAATTACCACATATTCCATTTAACGCGCCATTATAAAAACGAATACTTTCAATTTTAATCGTTTGATTTTTCCAAATCCCTCACCTTCCACTTCCGTCTCGCATTAAACTTTTTGAAATTCTTCATATTGATAGAGGACCGACTCCTATTCACGGCCTGTTTCCTGTTCAGCGGCTGTCAATGGAGACAGAGAATTCTATTTAGTGTACATAGAGACTTTCATACTGAGCGGAGGCGGCACCTGCTGGCTGCGAGAGGGTACTGCACTACCCTGCACTAACCTTAATCCATGGGTGAATGAGACACTCCACTGCCGTCAACCTGTCACTATAGAGAACAAAACAAAAAGGAACAACATTATACAACATGCCATTGCTGCCAGATAACACAATAAACTATGTCTATACTATATTTTGTAAGCTTGTGTGTTGTTAGTAGCAATGATTACAAAAATTAAACTTATTCTAAAAAGTGATGTTAAACGTCATTAATGAAATAGTAATTAAGTGATTTTTAAAGCAATATGGGCTGTTGAAAAATAACCGCTGTGGACAAAACTGTATTGAATTCAGTTTAACTTGTATGTGATCATTAAATGGGCAGCACGGTGGCTCGGTGGTTAGCACTTCTGCCTTACAGCACTGGGGTCATGAGTTCAATTCCTGACCATGGCCTTATCTGTGTGGAGTTTGTATGTTCTCCCCGTGTTTGCGTGGGTTTCCTGCGGGTGCTCCGGTTTCCTCCGATACTCCAAAAACATAATTGGTTAATTGGCTGTTAACAAATTGACCCTAGTCTGTGTGTGTGTTCGGGAATTAAGTCTGATGTGAGTGAGTTCTCTGTACAGCGCTGTGGAATTAGTGGCGCTATATAAATTAATGGTAATAATAATAAGTCAATAACAAACTACGTTCTATTGTTAGAAGCAACGTTTGTGTCTTCCGGCTTTTCTTCTGTTTTTACGCAGATATGTTTGGAAAATTGGTATTATTTTTGCCAGAATTTTAAACTGTGCTCACGGTTTGGATTTGTGTTGAAAATCTGCAGCTCGTAATATCAGAGAAAATATTACTAACACCGCAGTAGGCCCCTGGCTTAGGGTTTACTGTATAGAGATAAGTAAGCAGTGTATTCAGATAGCGGGAGAGACCAGTAGAATACTTGGATGTACAGGGAGAGGTCTTAATAGCAGGAAGACAGAGGTTAGATTGGCACATTACAGGTCACTGGTTAGACTTCACCTCGACTACCGTGTACGGTACAGGGAGCCCTATCTCCAAGAAAACATTAATGAAATAGAAAGTTTTCAGGAAACAGTACTAGAGATGACCACATACAGCCGAGAGCAGAGACGGGAGAGAGAGGATACGATAGAAACCTTCAAATATTTCAAAGGTATTATTAGAAGGCAGGTAGGCAGAAATATTAAAAGAAGGGTTTTGTAAAACAAGGTGACGCTGGGGCTGTTGGATAGTGGGTCGTAAGCCAGTTAGCGCAGCGTATCTTTCGTAAGATCCGTGGAACAGTTTCTCAGCAGTTGTGTTGGAGGCTTGTGCCGTAAAAGTATTCCAAGAATGATGGGACTTAACTGTTAAGTTAAAATATTTTAAAAAAAAGACAAAAAGAACAAAACACAAATAAAAAAAAAAAACACTCAGCAGAGATATGTCCTCTGCACACAGTAAGACTGTGAATGTGTTTTACAGTACAGGCTACTTGTACATTTATAAATGAAGCCTCAGACACAAAGTGATACAGTAACAGCAGCATCTTCATATAGAGTTTAGTGAAGTTGAAAAAAAAGATCCAAGTCCATCAAGCTTATCCTTTAATAAAGCATAATTGTTAATCTAGAGAAACACAAAATAGAACCCCCAGTGCAACTGTTCCCAATTTAGAGTCAATGGTGGGGGTATTTTGGATCAATCATTCCTATCATTTTCTTTACAAATTCTAGGTAATAAAAAGACATGCAATCCATTTATAAACTATGTAACTGTATATAGGGCTTATGTCCAGAGGGATATTTTGGGAGAAGATCCTAGATAACAAAGTTTGAACAATTGGCCAATATCTCTGGGAGATATTTGAACAGTCCCAGCAGCTGTGGAAAAACAATTTCTCCAATATTGTTGGATAGTAGACACAACAGTTTAGGTGATTTTGTATTAACTAGATTCCAGCAATGTAGCAATTTGAATGGATTTCTTTTTTTATATTTTGCAAACTGAGCTAGTCCTGGCAGCTTCCGATATATCAGACTACTTTTCCGTATCAATTTCCTCTCCAAATTATTTTCCCCACTTTAACATATAGCTCGCTTTGGTAGTCGATGACAAATGTAGGGCTTGCAATATAGCTACTATAATAACTTTTTAAATATTACTACTAAGACAAAATCTTTCAATGGCTGTTGTATTAGGAAATTCTTGAGAGAGAGTTAGTAACAATAAAAAGACAATAAAAATGTTCACTATAATGAAGATTATATCTACATTATATCAAGATAGGAGAACATAAAATGTGAGTATTTTATTCTAGATGAGGAAATCGTTTAGTTAGGATAGGTTAGAATCAAAATGAGAAGAGACTCACTGGAAAGAAATCTGGAATTCTAAGAATTGGAGTTGTGACTATTTCAATTTCAATTTTTTCTAGAGAGAAGGTTTCGGCTATTATCAGATTGGTCCATTGAATAGTTGCCCATTTAGTTCTCATGATCCATAATATTTAGTTAATCTCCAGATCTCTAATGTCTGAACATTCTATATCCAGTAATATAAGTGTTTTATTTGAGGAGATAAATGCAGATTGACTAAGTGATGTGGTTGTGCTACTGGATAATATTTAAGAAATTCAGGAACTGCCAGACCTTTTGCAGAAGTATGGTAGATTAATAAAGAGTGTTTAATACAGTGATGGGCAACAGGTTCCCACCAAGCCTATACCTGCAGCCCCTAGCAGTTTATCCCGATCTGATTTATTCTTTGTCTTCTAAATCATGTGACTGTCCCTGAACAATGCATGGAACTGTTTAGAGTTAGGACCACCCTATTAGCAAAAGCGCCATGGAGTGGCGGGTGGCTTAAACACACATTTGCAAATGTGTGCAACTGAGACTTTTGCATTTTTATGTACAAGTAAAAATGATAGCTCCTTTGCTGGTTATAGCACTGTGCTGGGGGATTTTTCTCTGTGTTTGTTCCTTTCAGGATAAACCATCCCTTTCAAGCACCTGCTATGAGCCTATAAATTGATTGACAACCTTCCTCTTCTGTAAGGTTTTGGCTAATATCAGATTGGCCCATTGAATAGTTGCCCATTTAGCTCTTAGGATCCATAATATTTAGTTAATCTTCAAGGGCCTGATTCATTAGTGATCTTATCTGCCGTTTTTTGCTTATCTTAAGCAAATCCACTCTGTGCATGCTCAGAAAAGGGAAATAAGAAGCAAAATCCACTGCATAAGTGAAGAATTTCTTAAGTTAAGATGAAAATCATCTTAACTTCACTCTTATCTCCCTGTTTCTTCTTCAAATAAGCATCTTAACTTTTGCACAAGATAAGATCACTAATGAATCAGGCCCCAAATCTCTAATGTCTGAACATTCTATATCCACCAAGTGTTTTACTTGAGATAAATGCATATTGACTAAGTGATGTGGTTGTGCTACTGGATAATATTTAAGAAATTCAGGAACTGCCAGACCTTTTGCATAAGTATGGTAGATTGATAAAGAGTTTTTAATACAGTGATGGGCAACAGGCTCCCACCAAGCCTATACCCGCAGCCCCTAGCAGTTTATCCCAATCTGACTTCTGAATCATGTGACTGCCTCTGAACAATCCATGGAAGTCACTTAACATACCAGAGGAGGAGAAGGTATTGCACTGCGGTCTGCACTGCATGCTCTGTGTGAGAGGCATGTGGGGGAGGGTGATACACATGTGGTGGAGATGTGAGAGGTATGTCCAGGAGGTCTGATGGCACATGAGTAGGCCTGAAGGGCACGTGAGGAGATCTGATGGGGATGTTGGTGGTCTGATGGGCATGTAAGGGGCATTTGGAGAAGTCTGATAGATTAGAACACACAGAAAGAAAATTAAATTAATGTCACCTATTAATAATATAGGAATTAATGACAAAACATTAAATTACATTTCTTAGGATGTAATGAATGTCTACTGTACATAAAATGCATTTTTACATTTGCTCCTGAGTGCAAGCATATGTTCTAGCATCCATACGCATCCTGACCTGTAGCTGGTGCAAGAAAAACACATACTTTTGAGATGTCCAAATCTCGAATTGGACGTTGAAGAACATGCTTGACCTTGGCATGCTCTTACTGTACATTAACTACACACATGTTCCTGGTCTCCTCCCCATTCAAATAATTCTTGAGTTGAGTATTCACGGTGGAGTCTTCAACACCTGAATTGAATTTACTTAACACAACATTTTCTTGAACTAAGATCTGTGCTAAATTGAATGTATACACCACCTTCAATTGCCTGTTAATGATAAATAAGTTACCATTTGCTGACAGATAATATAGATCAGTTGTTTCTGATCCATGAAGTTAAGTTATTCAGTATAATGTAGCTCTTCAACCAAGTAATTTGCCATTCTGTTTTGTGCAAAAGAAAAGTGTATTTATTTATGTACAATCGGTTTTATAATAATTCTATTTGTGCTATCAAGTATTGATACAGGATATGCTTTGGGCATCCTGTTTAGATACTATTTATACACAGGTTTATGCGAATATGCCACAGTCCCTTTTCCTGTTGAGTAATGTCTACCCACAATATCTTATTTACTAAAGCACAGCTTTACTGACACATCAACTAGCCACTACACATGGTACAAAACATTCTCCCACCACTGTGCCCCAGGAGAAAAGTATTACATTTATTTGACTCATCTGTCTGTCTAGGCCATCCACAAGGTCATTAATAAAAAGATTGTCTTCAATCCTTCAACGAGTTCTCTAACCACGTAAATACTCCCCCTCCCTCCCCTTCTCATATTAAGTACCAGACTGTTGTATGGAACAATATCAAACGCTTTCACAAAATCCAAATATAGCATATCAACTGCACTGCCAAGATCTAGTAAATATAAAAACAAATCATGTTTGTATTGCATGAACGGTCTTTCATGAAAGCACGCTGACACTGTGTTATCAAATAAGTTTCTTCAATATATTTCAGAATTGCATCCATCAGAATCCCTTCAAATAATTTACTCACAACTAAAGTCCAAATCCAAGTACATAATATCCAGTTTCTGATTTTGCTCCCTTTGTAAGGATTGGCCACATCTTATTGTGGGATTACACTTGCTTTCTTTAGAAATACATTTCTCAGTTTCAAGCCTTTCTAACCTGATTTGTGGATGGCAGTTAGAGTTAGCTTTACATTAGCTCAGCTCCCTATTCCTATTTTTTCTTGTTCTCACAAACATTATGCATCAGAAAATGTGTGGAAACTGCTGACAAATGTCACTGTAGTGCTGAGGAGTGTCATCACACCAAAAACAAGACTGTTTTAAGAATCTACTTAACTACCATATTAATTCAGCTGCTGGACTCAGAGGGCCTGATTCAATAAGGAAAATAAGGCAAGAAAAAAAGTAAATGTTCTCCAGGACCAACCATGTTACAATGCAAGGAGTGCAAATTAGTTTATTACTTTGCACATAAGTTAAACACTGGCTGTTTTTTCATATAGCACACAAATACTTGATATCTTTCTTTTTACACTGAAATTTAAAGCTGATCTAGGACATGCCCTACCCAAACTATAACTATGTCCCTACATTTTAAATGTACCTCCCTCTCCAATGCAACATGGTTTTGCCCAGGAGCAAAATTACTCCTTTTTTATGCTTTGCTCTCCTTAATGACTCAAGTCCGGAGTGTTCAACTTTCACCATATATGTTTAACTGCCTCTGTGATTGCTGTTGCCACATCTGTTAAGCCATTGAACACACTGAAACCGACTGTCCTAGACCAAATGTCCAAGCTGCAGAGACTGCATACTCGATTACTCAAGTCAAGGGACAGAAAAGGAGCCTCCACCCCCTTCATTGCCCTGCACCTCCATCCCCTTTATTGTCCTGCACAACTTGAATCACTTGTTCCTCCCCTTTCTCTTAAGAATTACCCTAGCTACTCCAAATCCAGCCACATCTCTCACATCACTTCACCGGCTCAATTTATGTTATCTCTTTCTCCTACTCACTTTCGTAACATTTCTCTTCAGACAACTCTTCGTACATCCTATTTCTTCCCTCTTTGCTTGTCTGCACCCAAGAACTGTTTTGCTTGCTGCACCAACCACACTCACCAGACCACATAAGCAAAATCACACTTCATACACTCAAATCATACTTGCATGTCCTCTTTTTCACCCTGCTCCTTCTCATGGCTGCTAACAACATCTCACTGCCTGGCTCACTTATTTCTTATCATTTGATCTGCCTACTTCTGTACTAGGTGATTTTAACATTCTCATTGACAACCCCACTGTCTCTGCTGCCACAAGATTCCTTTAATCTCTCCCACAAATTGTGGTGGATACCCCCTTGACCTTGTTTTCACCCACTTCTGCTCTCTCTCTCTTATTTCTCCAACTTGGACTTCCCACTCTCAGACAACAACCTGCTTCCCTTCAGCCTCACCTTACCTCATTCTCCCCACCGCACACCCCCAAATCCACACACACACACACCACAACACCTAAATAGGTCCACTTCCCATTATCACTACAATATCTACTCACTCCTTTAACTACTCTGCCCTACCCTGATCAGGCTGCCCCTTTCTTCAACAAAACACACACTTAAGCCCTACACAAACAGACCCACCACCTGCAAAAGAGCTCCTAGCCAATAGAGAAAATTTCAATTGAAAGCCAACTTCTTCCACTATAAGTTCAAACTTTAATCTTATAACATTGCATTTTCACTAGAGATGCTAAGGCTCAGTTCCCCGAGAACCGAACATACCGAACTTAGCAGATCTAAGAATCGAACCAAGCCGCCTCTGCCTATTCCTTGTATGTAGCAGCAATACCTCAAAACCACCAGCGGTGCTGCTGCTCTGTTCCTGAACTTTTCACCATGTCTGTAGGAGTTAATCCCCTTGTCTTATGCCTGATTAGAATTGCACCTGTTCCACAGCTTGAAATACCTGCCTCAAGCTCTGCTCTGTGCAGTTCACCTTTAACCCCTGGCTGCTGCTGGTTCCTCCCTGTTCCAGTGTTTGTGCTTCTGCTGTTGATCTCCCATTGTGACCCTCTGCCTGATTCCTGGACCCTGCTTGTTTGCCTGTTGCCCCGATCACGGCTTGATTACTGGACCATGCTATTTCACTTATGACCCCTACCTCTGCCCGGCTATTGGATTCTGCTTAACCTGATCTCTGCTTGATCACTAGACTCAGTTTGTCTGCTCCCCTGGACAGCCTCATGCCTCCTGGACTGGGGTAACTCATAATACTTGTCCCTGCTATTTATCTGTATCAGTCATTACTTGGAACCTGTTGCACTGTGGACTTTTTTTGCCCTTTATCTCACCTGTTCATATCTGTGGATCTGAGTTAAACCTGTTTATACTGCAACCTGGAAATCTGCATATCCCATGTACAGAATCCTTGTTTAAGTTTGTGCCTGAATAAAGTCATTTGGTTTAGCATACTTCTGTTGCTGCTTCCTGACTGCACTAGGAATCATAACACTTTCGCGAGCCCTCGGAATTGAAAACGAGTCAAAACATCTTCGTTACGTCATCGGATCTCTCGAGTTTTGGATTCTATAAGTATCGCCCTCCATGGCGATCCAGCGCCATTTCACAGAGGGACACAGAAGGGGTAGCACATTTCTTGGCAGTATGTAGAGCAGTTGGGCAGCGTTATAGGTAGAATAGAAAGAGGAGGGGTAGCAGTGTTCTTCAAAGTCTCCAGTGACATTCAGAAGAGCTCCATTGCTAATTGTCATTGCTGAAATAGAATTAATAGGTGTGGCAGGCATGGTCTTCTAAATCTGCAGTCACATAATGTACTGTGTTATATAGGTAACACACAAAGAGGAGAGCTCCATTGCTCCATTGCTAATTGCCATTGCTGAAATAGAAATACTAGGGCTGGCAGGCTTGGTCTTCTGAATTGGCAGTCAAATTGTATGGTGTTATATAGGTTACACACAAAGAGGAGAGCTTCATTGCTAGTTGTCATTGCTGAAATAGAAATACTAGGGCTGGCAGGCTTGGTCTAAATCTGTAGTTACATTTTACTGTACCATAGCTCACTCAGAAACAGGAAAGGTGACAATACAGTATTCCCAAGATGTAATGGCATGCACTGTATATAGCCTCCCTGCCGGTTATAGTGTTTATCCCTGTGGATTGCTGATATGCTTTGTATTGACTGCTGTCTTCTGATTGATTACCTGTTACTGACCCTTGGCTCGTTCTGGATTCTGATTGTACGCGGATTGCTCTGACCTCTGGCTTGTTTTCTGGATTTTGTTGCTCGCTGCAAGCCCTGACCTTTTCCCTCTTTTTGATCACCCTATCTATTACGGACCCCTGACCTCGGCATGCTTCTGACTATCCGCTACCATCCTATCTGTCACCTCCTATTTCCTTGCTGCGATATTGCTCATAAGCTTACACTGCACTAGAGCTAAGACCTGGGGACATCTGAGTACCTGTGAGCGCGACAAGCTCTACAGGAAAGGTGTCAGGTCCTTTCCAATAGTTGGAGAACCTTTTCAGCAAATGACTATACAAATTGTAGATCCCCTGCCTTTGGCCAGTAGAAATGGAAATAGATAAATAAGCACCATGGTGGATTATGCCACACAGTTTCCTTAGGCTGTGGCTCTGTCCATGATTACTGTGGAACAAGTAGCAGACATGGTGCTAGGGATATTTAGCAGAGAAAGTTTCCCCTGTGAGATCTTAACTAATCAAAAGACTTCCGAGTGAACTGGTCTAATATCTCTCCATTGATGCATTTATCCAACTGATGCTTCACAGGGGTACTCAGCCATGGGGGCTGGATGGACAGTAGCATTCTTTGGCCTAATTGAGCAGAAATCCACTGAACCAAGAGGTGGGGAATGTCACCATTCAGAAAGAGTGTTTGGGGATTGTTGTGCAGTGAAAAAACTTCAACCCTATTTGTATGGTTGGCACTTCACTGTGGTGACAGATCACCAAGTCTTTAAAGTGGTTGCAACACCCCTCTGGGGAGAAGGACACTTCAGATTTCTGACTCTCACATTGTGGAGGAGTCCACAGCAACACGGGTGAACTGTCCTGGCAGGAGTAGCCCCATCCCTTAGGTAATCTCTGGTAAACCCAGATACTAAAGGATCAATAACCTAATCAGGTGGATTTGGCCTAATGCTGATCTGCATGGCCATGAGGGGACATGGAGGAGGAATGTGGCTGGATTCGCCTTCTCCCACATGAAAATAGTAAGAATGATTATTGCATATATTTATTTCTATTATCTGCGCAGATGCATTGCACATATTATTGTAAATGTGTTAAGATATGGACATTTCTGAGACAGGATTTCCGCAGCATGTTTGTGTAACGTTGTGACATAAGATATTGCATGCTAATTAAAGATCTGATTTGAACACACGTAGGGGGCAAAGCATCCCAATTATGAACCATGCAGTTAGTCGGGAATCACAGATTGGTGTGAATTGTGGTTGAATCCTAATTTTACCCCTTCCCGAGATTGGTCACCCTGCTTATATCATCCACTAGAATTGGTCCAGTATTTCAACTGCTTATTTGAATGACAGGGGTGGAAACTGGTTTTGGCTCTATATAAAGAGCACATGTTGTATTCTGTGGTGTACATTGTGTATTTCATCTGTTTGTGTATAATCACTACCTCTCACTGAAGTGTACCCAGGCCTAGATGAGATTACTATTATTTACTTTAAAACCTTTTGCGAAAGGTTGAATTCTATCCTACTCGAAGGCCTTTAACGAAATATCAGAAAAAGCCAACTTCTCTCATCAATTAATGGAGACCCATGTTTCAATCATCTCTAAGGAGGACAATGATTCCTCCCACTGTCCTAGTAATAGACTTATCTCGCTTATTAATATTGATGTAATGCTTTTTCCAAAATGAATTGCCAATTGTCTCAAGACGTTGCTACAAAGATTGTTCCACTCAGAACACATGGGTTTTGTATCTGGCAGAGAAACGAAAGACAACTTCTTGAAATTAATTGATGTGATCCACAAAATGTCCCATTCAGGGAGGCTGGCTTTACTGTTGTCCACAGATGCCAAGAAACTGTTCGACAGGGTAGACTGGCATTCCCTGTTGTGCTTGCTAAAACACATGGGATTAGGTGAAAATTCTCTAAATAGAATCCTTGCCCTCAACAAGAACCCCAGAGCCAGGACTAAGGTGTAAATGGCTCTGTAGACAGAATTTTTTAAACGAATATAAATAAATGATATGCTCTTCCGCTGTGTAAACATAAATGAACATGCTCAAATAAAGAAAAAAAAGATCAAACAATGTGAAAAATAAACACGAAAAATAAAATGTCCAATGTATATCACAAAAATATCTCAATATGTATCTTGGAGTCCTAAATTCTCATAAGGTATTCTTCAGTACAGGTAAAAAAAAAATAATTCTTTAGCAATGCAATCAGCTCACATTCCGAACACATAGGGGAAAAAAAGGAAAAATATAGTGCATTAAAATTTTATAAATATGTGACTTTAAACCAACAAGCTGCCAATTGTGTCTTACACCAACAACAGTGCTCCCTATTGTTAATGCACTCACACTAAAGGTTACTTATATTAGGCATGTAGCTCAGCTTTTAATGATTGCATCTCTTAAACAAAATCTACAACACAATTATTATTTGTTCTTATCCCACACGAGCCCTCCTCAATTAATTAATTAATCTCAAATGTAGTAAGGAAAAATGAAAGCAATCTTAGCATAATACCTTTTTTTTATTGTTTTTTTATTGTTAACACATTAAAAAAGAAAAGTTTCCAATGCACTCACATTAAGTGACCATATATTATACACTGAAGAAACATTAAAATATCCTTTTCTTTACAAGAGAGCTTCCTACCAGAGATCAAATGGAAAGACTGCACTTCTAATATCCACAGGAGCTATGATGAAACCCGGGACGATTGTGGTGTCATAATTCAGGCACTGGAAATGTCGGCACTTGTCCACATGAACATGTCGACAGGCTAAATGCCAACACTTCCATTGTGCTGCCAGGTTGACAATGTCGATAGCGTGATTGGCGACATTCGCCGACATTGAAATACCAATGCCGCCGGGTCCGACGGCTATATCTCCCGGACCCAACACCATTGCTCTTTCAATGTCGGCATTGTGATTGGCGACATTGTGAATGTCGCTAATCACAATGGGCCTGATTCATTAAGGATCTTAAATGAAGAGGATCCTTATTTCAGTCTCCTGGACAAAACCATGTTAAATGCAAGGGGTGCAAATGAGTGTTCTGTTTTGCACATAAGTTAAATACTGACTGTTTTTTCATGTAACACACAAATACTTGATAGCTTATTTGTACACTGAAATTTAAAGTTGATATGTGTGTGCTACATGAAAAAACAGTCAGTATTTAACTTATGTGCAAAACAGAACACTCATTTGCACCCCTTGCATTTAACATGGTTTTGTCCAGGAGACTGAAATAAGGATCCTCTTCATTTAAGATCCTTAATGAATCAGGCCCAATGTCATCAATCATTGTGATCGGCGACATTGTCAACCTGTCAGCGCAATGGAAGTGTCGGCATTCAGCCTGTCGACATGTGCCGACATTTCCAGTGTCAGAATAAGGTACCTTACCCGGGATGATGTACACTGTAGGAAGAGAAGCTTTATCGGTTCAATGGATATTAAGGAGCTATGAAATCCACATGTAGCCTACAACGTGTTTTGATTCAGAAATAATCTTTCTCAAGGCATATAGGGGGAGGGGCTAAAGCCCAAATTATTTGTTCAGTAATAGCCAATAATAATCAAAAATTGTAATAAAAGAAACATCTAATAAATAAAACTTTAAAAGCATATTGAATAAAATTTTAACGTGGATACATGTTATAAATACAAATTGCATGCATAACAGATCTTCCATTACAGAAAATAATTTATCCGAACTACAAGTCCATTACTCCTTTAATTGACCTCTTATTAAAGCTCAAACCATATGTGTAATCAAGGCGAACCTAAATTTGTCAAAATGATCCAATTAAAAGCTACAATCTGAAGTAACATGCATGGTTAACACTTGAGCAGATTAGCTAAGTTCAGCAAATCATATATTACATAAATTAATCGCAATTGAAAAATCAGGAATAAGAAACATAATTGACACTTAAACAGATATGTTGGATCAAAACAATCTTATAACAAATGCGTTGACCGTAACACTTGCAACATACTAAAGAACATGATTTAAAATCTGTTTGAATTACAGATGAAATAAAATATATGGAACTATATATGCCTATTTTTCCTGCATCATAAAATGGACATATAATATAAACAGGCATTGAACCCTCAAAATTTAATGATATTATAACAGCTAAAATCACATGCAGAGTTGAGGCTTAAGCAGGTTTGTAGGAAAAAGCCAACCGTATAACAAATGTGGTAATCATAATAATTGAAATATACTCTAAGACACGATTAATGAGCTGTTCAAATTAGCTATTTAAATGACAGATGATTCAAGTAAAGCTATATATGTACATTTCTACTGCATCATAAAATAGCCATATGATATAAAATAGGCATAGATCACTCAAAATTTAAGAATATATAGCCACTAAACAACGACTGGGGCCATTTAATTTCAAAATCCTGATTAAGAAACTCCAGATGTAATGTTTTTAATTTATGTATCCATTTAACTTTTAGCAAGCCTAACCTGCCTGTCCTTATATTTCCAGTTGTTATTCTTGTCTATGCCTAAATTTTTTTTAGAGATTGTACAGAATAATTATGGACTTTACCAAATGACATGATACAGAGGGTTTTCCATCCCTTTTTTGATGTTATTCAGGTGTTCACCCAATCACCATAATATAGGTTGCATTCACATTCATGGAGATATACCTTGTATAATATTGCTATTATGGCAAGTTATAAAATGATTGATAGTAAATTTTTTGTCCTATCATGCAACACAGGTTCCACATCTGTGGAAACCCTTTGTAAGGATTCTTCCAGTCTTGTCTAGCTCAGGCTGTGTGAGTTCTGGAGTTGTTGGAAACTTGTGTGGAGAGTATTGGGATCTTGAGTGGTTACCTGATCTTGGCAATTGAACCTCTTGTTTACACTTCTGGTAGTGCCCGAGACAACAGAAGCAAATGCATGGACTGGTAAGACATACTTTCCACAGCATCCAGCTGGCTGACTCCTGGCACCTTCTGCATCCATTCAACTGAGATTATACCTTTATCCTATCCCCACTCTGCCTACTCTAGAATAGATTATTTGTTTGTCAATCACAAATATTTACATTTGGTATAGGATGTAGCGATTATAGGTTAAATGATATGGTCTAACCATGCACCCATCTATCTCACAGCGACAGCCGCTCTGAACAAGGGACGTGGAGACTGAACAAACTACTTTTTCAAGACCCCTGTTGCAAATTTCAGTTGGAGTTCACCATTGATGTATCCAAAGTAGTCGTTTGGAAGGCCCGTGTGTCTTAGTGGTAAACTTAACCAATTGGGTTCCTTCATTAAAAAGCAAAGTGAAGCCAATAGCTGATTACCTTCGACATTGCAATTTCCACAAAATTTCTGAAGACGCTAGAGATACCCTAGTTGAACCTTTCACCTTACCAGATGTGGAAGCACCAATTTCGTCCACCCCCTCAGGTAAAAGTTTCTCCATAACGTATTATTAATCCTTTGGATCAAAGTTGAACCCCCTACTCCTGAGGGCCGTTAAGGAGATATTGGCTAAGTAGGCTTCGCCCAGCCGTCATTATAGGCACATGTCATGATCATTCCAAAAGAGAGGAAGGATCCATCTCAGTGCAACAGCTATAGACCAAATTCCTTGCTGAAATTGTCTGCAAAAATGATCGAAAACTGCTTTAAGCTCTTCTTACCATCACTAATTCATAGAGATCAGGTTGGTTTCGTTCCAGGCCGTGAGGCTCGGGACAACACCACTAAGATGATTGACTTGATATACTCTGCTGGCAAATCATGCACTCCTGCCCTACATCTGTTGATGGATGTCGAAAAAGGCGTTCGACAGGGTAGATTGGTTGTTTCTTTAAGGTGTGCTGGAGCACTTGAGATTGGGTCCTCCTTTATATACTGATCCCAGAGCTAGAATTAAAATCAAAGGCTTCCTTTCAGATCCCTTTCACATTTGCAATGGTAGTAGACATGGCTGCCCTTTATCCCCATTGGTTTTTGTCTTGTGCATGGAGGCCCTAGCTAACTCGATAAGGAACAACCCTGATATCTCGGTGTCCAGGTGGGGGTGGACTAACCACAAACTAGCTCTTTTTGTCGATGATTTGTTGGCTATTAATAACAGTCCTGTAATCTCCCTTCTAAACCTGATGTTAAAATTTATTTATTTTTTAACTTTCAACTTAAATTCTCTAAATCAGTAGCTTTGACCCTTTCCGTTCCTCCCTCCACATTATTCTACATGCCTTCCTCTTCACCTGGCACCCTACACGTTTTAAAGATGACATGGATTTGCTGCTAGTGAACTTTGGCCCTCTATTTTCCATATTACGTGTGTTGCTCTGTTAATGGCGTTCCAGTCACTTTTCCTGGCTAGGGAGGATAAATATTGTTAAAATGAACACTTCCAAACTTGTATTTGACAGACAAGGAACGTGCAAGCTAATAAAATGTACCATTTTTTTCCAGTTCCATCTGGAAAAATAGGGCGGCTTCTGCCTACCATGTAGGCACCGCAACAACATCCTCTAGAGACCAGCCCCTTGGCATAAATTGCTGAAAACCTGGCACGCCGCCCGTATTGACCCAACCGTTAAAGCTGGAACCAGGCATGCGGCCGTCTACCCAGGATGATACCGCCCGGCCCTGCTGGCTCCCCCCTTTCTATGCCTTGGTCGCCGCTTTCCCGCCCTTCCAACTGTGACAAAGCAATTTGAGCAATAAATTATATTTACAAAGCATACAATGACGACAACATTACTTGTCAACTATTAACAAAGATTACACATGTCAAGTGCTTAATATACAATATATATTTTTATATTTTACATTTTATTTTTATTTATTTATTTTTAAAGAAATACCTGCATGTACTGTAGGGGACTGAAAAACTATGTATAATAAACTTCCTTCCCCCTCTCCTTTAACTACCCTCACCTTGTCCTGCCTCCTGTCTCGCCCCCTCCTTTCCCTGAGTGGCTACCTGCACTGCTCAGGTGTAACAAAATAGGAAGAACTTCGTTATCTGCACCCCTATTCAAGCCACTTGCCTGGGGCCGCCTAGCGACCATCCTCCCTTATTCCTCTTCGGGCGCTATTGCTGCGCCTGCGATTCCTTATCTCTCTGTCTGTAGTCTGTGCTTGTCTAACAGCAGTTTCCAACAATGTTTTTGAGTACCCCTTTCTTTGTATCATCTGTAATTTAAACAGCTCAGTTATCGTGTCTTGCATTATATTTCTATTATTATTACGATTAGCACATTTGTTATACGGTTGGTTTTATCCTACAAACCTGATTAAGCGTCAACTATACATGTGATTTTAGCTGTTATATATCCTTGAATTTTGAGGGGTACAATGCCTATTTTTATTATATACCAGTTTTTTGATGCAGGAAAAATATTTTGGCTCATCTGTAATTCAAACAGATTTTAAATCACGTTCTGCAGTATACTGCAAGTGTTACGATCAGTGCTTGTGTTATAAGACTGTGCATGTTAGTTCTGATTTTCCAATTGTGATTCATTTATTTAATATATAATCGCTAATCTGCTCAAGTGTTAACCATGCATGTTACTTCAGGGTTTAGTTTTTAATTGGATCATTTTGGCAAACAAATTTATGTTTGTCTTGATTAAAGATATGTTCTGCTGCTTAATGAGAAATCAACTAAAGGAGTAATGGAGTTGTTGTTTGGATATGTTATTGCCTGTATTTTTGCCGGTCATGGAAGACTTGCATGCAATTTGTTTTTATAACATGTATCCACATCTTACAATGTGTTTAAATATGATTTTAAGTTTTATTTATTAAAAGTTTCTTTTATTACAATTTTGGAATATTACGTATTGGCAAATACTTTGGGCTTCAGATTCTCCCCCATATGCCTTGAGAAAGAATCTTTCTGAATGGAAACAGCAATTCATTCACTTGTTGGTTTAAAGTCACATATTTTAAGAATTTTATTGCACTAAAGTTTTCTTCTTTTTTTTTCTTTTTATGTGTTTATGTAAATTTCAGAGTGCAATCTGATTGCATTGCTAAAGAAAGATTTTTTTTTACCTGTACTGAAGAATGTCTCAAGAGAAAATGAGGACTCTGAGATACATATTGGGACTTTGTTGTGAGATACATTGGACATTTTATATTTCAGGCTTGTTTGGTATTTTATTGCTTTTTGAATTTGACTGTTCATTCATGTATAAACGGAGAAAGCGCTTATAATTTATCTATATTTCATTTCAATATTTTTGTTTATAAGTGTAGTGGCACGTTTTAGATAATTGAGCTGCATTCTTTTGGGGCACTTAATGTGGTATAATGCAGTTAGATTCTGTTTAGATTTTGTTTATAGACAATCTTTTAGCAGTAATCACAAAGCCAGTGGTTTCAATTCTCAACCTTATAATCAATCGTGTTCAAGGAATTAGTGAACTCTCTCATTTAAAAATGAATTACTCAAATTGCTTGCCCTAAATTACCACACCCCCATCTATACTCAATGACATCTTAAGATAAATGCAACTTATCATAGTATGTAAAATGCATCTGAATGTGTAAAGCAACATCATTCATTATCAAGTATTTTGTAGACTGTTAAATTGGGTTCATAATGACTCCCAATCTAGTGTGATGGGACAAAAGTATAGCTTCAACAAAAAAAGGAATATCTGACTAGCACCCTCACATTAAGCGTATTATCATCCTCCTCATCATTATTTTGTTGGGTGGGGAAGATATTTTTTTTTTAAATAAATTCTTTTTTCACAGTGCCATTGTTTTTATTTAACAGTATTTTTTTTGCAAGTGTTGAGAAGAGTTCTTGTGCTACTACAAGGGGCTGTTTTACCTGGGGGAGGAGCCCACAATTTTTTTCCCTTAGGGAAAAGTTTAAGTAAGTGAAAGATTATGACAAGAGGACCACATGCTGCGGGTTTTTCTGTTGTAGTGTCACCAGCCCAGCCTGTCATAAACTTGCAATGGATGTGGCTTTTTCAGGGGACACCATGAAAACCCCCGAGCATGCGTAGTACAAATTTGCATATTATAAGCTAAACAAATGTGTGTAGCTCCAACTAAGCAGCAGCCAGTTTGTCTGGGAGAGAAGTAAGAAAAGTTAGCTGATGCTATTCTCTACAGACCGGAGGTAATCGTTTTTCCGATTACCACCATTCCGACATCGTTAATGCTTCCAAAAAAACCCAGAAACAATGAAAAAGCGACTTGAAAATAATCAGACTTAACTTCAAGAAGACGCTGGAGATCACCGAAGAAAGCAGCAAAATGACACAGCAAGCAATTGGAAAACTGACCGGCAATGCAGTTCGACGTCATCATGACGTCTGTCACTAAAAATTTAAAGCGACTATGTGAGGTTAAGTGTTTAAACACTTAACGTTAGTTGTCCTCACATTGGCGCTTTAAATTTTGATTATTTTCAAGACTCTTTACCATTGTTTTTTTTTTTTTTTGGTGGCAATAGCGATGTCGGATTTATAACGATCGTTAAAACGTACCCAACCCCTACAGACGCAAACAAAAACTCTACAACTGCAGCTATTTTCAAGCTGTTATAAGCTCTCAGGAGCAGGGCCCTCTTTTCTTGTGTGCTCCTTTTACTATTCCATCATCCTCTGTACCTCTGGGCCTGCTTCCCTAGCCCTATTTTCTTAAGCTTTGGCCTACTTCTCGCTGATTTCTACCATCACTTTCACTTATTGTCCCAGTAATAATTTGATTTGCATTACCATGTTACCTGTGTCTGTGTATATATTTTTGTTCATTTTTGTTCTTTCGGTATCATGTTGTGTCATGGCTCACAGTTTTTGGTATGTTATGTTTGGCGCTGCGGACCCTTTGTGACGCCGTATAAATTAAAGATAATAATAATACCAGGCAATGATGCTCTCCCAAGTTCTAGAGTGGTCTAGAACAACTCTCATGGGTTTATCTAGAATAGCATAAATTCTCTCCCTCGCCATTTTTAACACATTGGTTTTCAAAGCTTTCACAAGTATCTCACCCTACAACAGTGAAAGAGACAAAGGGCCTATTTATAACCCAAGGCAATGCTTCCTGGAAATTATCATCTCTTATCATTGCTTTCAGGATTAATTAAGGGATGGGATTTCTGGTCTATTTTTGAAAATATCATCCCAGGACAGCGCATCCGATAAGAGGCTGTCCTGGCATTGACATTAACTGACAACTCCGGTTTCTGACCCAGTCTTTACTGTTCATGCGCGACCTTAGATTAGCGCATGCACGGTGTCATTTTAGTTAGGGGGTGGTGGACAAGCTACCGTGAGGAGGGATTAGATTCTCCCTCTGACAATGCTTTGGCCCATAGGCTGGAACTGCTAATGCCATCTGAAGATTAGCAATCAGGGACAAGATCCAAAAAATAAGCTTTTCAGGGCTTGGTAAATAGGTTCAGAACACAGTTACAATTGAGAATAATGGGGACTACTGTATTCTGTGATAATTTTTCTAACACAGGAGAATTATCTGATATCTCCTGCTTTAGACTAATGTTAACTACCCCTTATACTAATAATTAACAAAACAATGGAAAAACAGCCATTTTTGTATTGATTTAGACTTGATAAAAATAGGCCCCAGAGAGTGTTGAAGCACATTTCACAATTCCCCCTGAACCACATTAACTAATCTCTGGGTGGGGTTCCATAGAGGCAAAAGCCCAGCTCTAGCCAGCCTGGGCGTGGGTTGCACTATGAAAGGGGGACAGATATAGATACCCAATTAAAGTAGGAACTAGCCCAGGGTGTCTAGCTCTGAGGCTGGCTGATGATTTGGGAGGAGGATCATATGACTTAATTATTGAGATGGCGCCCAGGGGTGCTGAGAGGAGGGTGGGGCGGTTACAATTTATATATATATATATATATATATATATATATATATTAAAAAAAAAACACATAACAGGAAAGGCACTCACGTTTGTAGATATTTCTCCAGCCTGGGTGCAGGAACTCCAACAACATGAATGTAAAAAATAGTATAATTAGAAAGCTCCACACAGCCCTTTATCAAGACTTGACAAAGGGCTGTGTGGAGCCTGAGACATTGATCAATTTTTCATGGAATAAATACTTTAATAATCTGGAAAAGTCCTGTGAGTGCCTCCTAATTATACTAATATATATATATATATATATATATATATATATATATATATATATATATATACACACACACACACACACACACATATTTGTCCTGTGGACTTGTATAACCAGCTCAGTGCACCTTGTATTATGCCATATGTTATACTATTGCCTTCCAATCATGCCTGATGTCACTGTCTAATCTAACTGTTTTTTATAAACACACCCATCTGGTATCTCTGCTGTCCTTTCTGCTTCTTTTTCCCTGATTCTTACTTTACATCTCTTCTCCCTCTTTTCTCTCCTTCTACCTTTGCATTCTTTCATTTTACTCACCACTTGTGCTCTCACCATTTCCTCACTCCACTTGTAAGCCCTTACCATTCTTGATTTCTGAATTCTTTCTACTGTCTATTACACACCTTCTCTAGCGTTATCATGATTTACTCCTCTCTCACTTCTGTCCTCTCCCTCTATCTCCCTGCTTCCCATGTCCATCCTTTCCATATTCTTCCTCCTCCTCACTCCCCCCTCTCACTTCCCACCCCCATCCCTATTTCACTACTCTCTTCTCTTCTGTGCCTCTGGGCCCCTGATCTAACATGCTGCCCTCTCTTCCATCTTTTCCTCTCTCCTCCCTTTCCCCACTCACATCCTTTCCCTCTTGTCCCCTTCGCTGCTCTTCTCTCAGCGTCAGTCTGCTCCTACCTACCACCTCCCTCTCTTTCCCCCCAGCTAATCTTCTCCCTCACGTCACTCCTACCTTCTGCCTCTCCCATTCATAAACCCCCTTATCTGCCCCATCTCCACTCCTCTCCTACCTCTTGCTCCCATGCCCTTCGTCTCCTGTCTGCTGATAAATCCCCTCTTATTTCTGCATCTCGTTCAATTCCAACCCTCTCTTCCTGTCATTCCACTCGCTTCTTATCATACTTACCCTTGCAGAGGAGCAACCCCTACAATCTCATCCACATCTCTCCTCTTCCCTCCCTTCCACTATCCTGTGGTCTCTGGAATGCCAGATCAGTCTGTAACAAATTGACCTCTATCCATGATCTCTTTATCTCTAGATCCTTCAACCTGCTTGCCATCACTGAAACCTGGCTATCCCCTGAGGACACTACCTCTCCAGCTGCTCTCTCTTTCGGGGGCTTGTCCTTCTCCCACACACCCAGACATGGGGAACGGCAGGGTGGTGGCGTTGTCATACTTTTCTCCTCTTGCTTTTCTTTTCGGGTTCTTCCCCCTGAACCCTCCCTCTCTTTTTCCTCCTTTGAGGTACACTCTATCCGCCTATTCCACCCAGTCCACTCCGTGTTGCTGTTATCTACCGTCCTCCTGGTCCTGTCTCCCAATTTCTTGATCACTTTGCCACCTGGCTCCCTCACTTTCTCTCCTCTGACCTTCCCTCATCTTGGGGGACTTTAATATCCCTATAGACAATCCCTCAGACCCTGCTGCCTCCAAACGTCTCTCCCTCTCCTCCTCCCTTGGTCTCTCTTAATGGACCTCCTCTCATTCCCACCGCAGTGGCCACTCCCTAGATCTGTTTTTTTCACACCTCGGTACTGTCTCTGACCTCATTAATTCACCTTTTCCTCTCTCGGACCACCATCTCCTCTCTTTTAGCATCTCTCCACCCCTCTCATCATCCCCGTCCCCCAAGGTTACTCTCACTAGGCGTAATCTTGACACAGTTGATCCTACCAGTTTCTCCTCCTCCCTGGGCTCGCTCCTCTCCCCCATCACAACTCTTTCTTGCCCTGATAAGGCTGTTTCCTTTTACAATCGCACTCTTTCCGCTGCACTTGACTCTGTCGCCCCAGCTGTCACTGTCAAGCTTCGCAACCGTGGCACACTAAACTTACCCGCTATCTTCAAAAATGCTCCCGCAGTGCAGAACGGCTTTGGAGAAAGTCACGCACTCATGCTGACTTCCTCCACTTCAAGTTCATGCTTGCCTCTTACAGTTCAGCCCTATCCCTCTCTAAACAATCTTTCTTTAAAGCTCTCATTTATTCCCAATCCTCCAACCCCGTTGGCTTTTTGCCACCTTCAACTCCCTCCTCTCTCCTCCCCCTCTCCCACTCCCACCCACGCTCTCTGCTGTCGACTTTGCTACCCACTTCACCTCCAAGATTGAGTCTATACGTCATGACATCTCCCAGCAGTCCCTTCTTAACCCACCCTCTCCATGCCCATTCTGTCCCCCTTCTCACCCTCCTCTGCTGCTGTTATCTCCTTTCTCCCCTCTTCTCCTGCTAGCTCACCCTCCTTCTCTTCCTTCACTCCGGTATCTGCAGATGAAGTCCATACCCTTCTCTCTTCCTCTCCCCCCTCCACTTGCACACAGGACCCAATCCCCTCCCACCTCCTCCGCTCCCTCCCTCTCGAAGCCTGCTCCCACCTTGCACACCTCCTTAACCTCTTCTTCTCCTCTGGAATCTTCCCCTCCTCGTTTAAACATGCTCTTGTCTCCCCCATACTCAAGAAACCGTCCCTCTCTCTAATTACCGCCCTATTTCGCTTCTTCCTTTTGCCTCCAAACTCCTTGAACGGGCTGTCTACAACCGTCTCACCTCCTTTCTTTCCTCTCACTCACTCCTTGACCCTCTCCAATCTGGTTTTCGCCCCCTCCACTCTACTGAAACTGCCCTCACTAAGGTCACTAATGACCTTCTCCTCGCTAAATCCAATAGACACTACTCCCTTCTTATCCTTCTTGACCTCTCTGCTGCTTTCGATACCATTGACCACGCACTCCTTTTGCAAACTCTCAAATCTATAGGCCTATGTAACACTGTCCTCTCCTGGTTTTCCTCTTACCTCACCAACCACTCCTTCTCAGTCTCTACACATGATTCTACATCACCCCCTCTTCCCCTACCTGTTGGTGTTCCTCAAGGCTCCGTTCTTGGCCCCCTGCTTTTCTCCCTCTACACCTCCTCCCTTGGTGTCCTCATCAGCTCTTTTGGCCTCCAGTACCACCTCTATGCTGATGATACCCAAATTTATCTATCATCCCCTGACCTCTCCCCTTCCCTTCTGTCTCGTGTATCCTCCTGTATCTCAGCCATCTCATCTTGGATGTCCCAACGCTTCCTTAAACTCAATATTTCCAAGACCGAGCTTATAGTCTTCCCCCCTGCCAGGACTCTCCCACCTCCCACACTCTCTATTTCTGTTAATAACACTACCGTTGTTTCTGTCCCCCAAGTCCGATGCCTTGGGGTCATCCTTGATTCCTCCTTCTCATTTAAGCCTCACATTCTGTCCCTCTCAAAATCCTGCTACTTCCACCTTCGGAATATATCTAAGATACGTCCCTTTCTCACCACGGAAGCCAAGAAAACCCTTGTTCACTCGCTTGTTATCTCTCGCCTTGACTACTGTAACCTTCTTCTCTCTGGCCTACCTGATTCTCGCCTTGATCCTCTTAAGTCTATCCTCAATGCTGCTGCCTGCCTCATTTTTCTCTCCCGCCGCTCTGTATCTGCAGTCTCCTTCCAACAGTCACTACATTGGCTCCCCATACAGAATTAAATTTAAACTCCTCACCCTCACTTTTAAAGCTCTTAGTCAATCCTCCCCTCCCTACATCTCAAATCTCATCTCCACCTACACTCCTACCCGCCCACTCCGCTCTGCCTGTGACCGCCGCCTCACTACTTCACTGATCACCTCCTCTCACTCCCGTCTCCAGGACTTTGCCAGGGCTGCTCCCCAGCTGTGCAACGATCTTCCACGTTCCATCAGGTTAGCATCTACTCTCAAAGGCTTCAAGCGTGCCCTTAAGACTCATTTCCTTATTCAAGTCTATCAGTCCTCCTCCTAACTTTCTTGTCCTGGCTCTTTCCCCCAGTTAGTACCACCCTTTTTTTGTCTCCCCCTTCCCTTTAGGATGTAAGCTCTCATGAGCAGGACCCTCTTTCCTTGTGTGCTCCTTCTACCTGCTCATTCACCCTCTGTACCTCTTGGCCTGCTTCGCTAGCCCTGTTTTCTTAAGCTTTGGCCTTCTTCTCGCTGATTTCTACCATCCCTTTCACTATCTGTCAGATATAATCTGATTTACTTTACCCGGTCACATGTGTTTGTATATATTTTTGTATCATGTTGTGTCTTGGTTCTGTTTTCTGTATATGTAATGTACGGATCTGCGGACCCTTTGTGGCGCCTTATAAGTCAAAGATAATAATAATAATAATGTACACACACACACACACACATACTTTAAGATTAAAATTAGTTTGCAGTTTAAAATATGTAATTTTCCCTCATCATTATTGAACTTATGTTTTTGAGCGTCTCAATTTTTATTGTGTATTTATCTTTGTATGGGGCTGCAGAGCCCCTAGAGGCAGCCATTTATCTTATACAGTTACACCTGTGTTTCATTATCTGACCATTTCCAAACATATTGATATCTATGATTATTTCACACATATTTTGCTTGTTATATAATTATATACTGCGTGATTTGTGTTGTGTACTGTGTTCACTAATTATTTTCCACATTTCATGTACATTTTCCAAACATGTCCCAATATTCCAGTATCCAGACAAGAAACCAGTACCAGGTTGAGCAACACTGTTTTAATACATAATGGGGGAGATTCAAGAACATCGCCGCTGCAGTATTGTCCCATGCATAATATAGACATCTCCCAATAAGTACTGCATTCTCCTCATGGAGGGAGGCAATAAACCTCTGCCCAGGCTCTCATTAAAAACCTCCACGAGACGCGGAGCCAGGATGTCCCCAAAGATTTTAAAGAACTCAGATGTAAGACCATCTGGGCCTGGGGCTTTCTTGACAGATAAACCATCTATCGCCATCCTGACCTCGTCCACCGTTATTTCATCGCCCAAGGACTCAAGCAGGCCGCTAAAATCACCAAGGCCAGGAGTTTCCCTCAAAAACTGGTCCATCCTCTCTTTGTCAAGTGACTTCTCCGATAAGAGATCGGAATAGAAGGACCGCACAACACCAAGAATGCCCTCCTTCTCCTCCCTAAGGACACCCTCAGCATCGCGCAAGCCCCTCACCTCCTTAGCATCTACCGAGTTCCTACATCTCTGGAAAGGATCGGGCGAATGGTACCTCCCATAATCCCTCTGCAGAACCAAGGATGCATACCGGTCATACTGTATCTCTCTCATCTGAGCCTTCACCCGGGGGATCTCCCCACTATCCCCCTGGCCAGAGATCAAGAACCCAAGTTTTTTCCTCAGTGCCATGTAGGTGCTCTCTTTTAACAAGTTATTTCTGGCTACAAGGCCCCGAAAAAAGCTCTGGGTCCTTTTCTTCAGCATCTCCCACCATTCAGACCTACTCCAACCTGCCTCCAAAAGTGATTCCTGGGATTCAAAGAAGTCCCTAAAAGACTGTCTTATCAACTCCTCCTCTAGGAGCTTAGAGTTCAGGTGCCAAAGACCCCTACCCTTCCGAAGAGTCTCAGAAGCATTCAAGGACATAGATAGGTAAACGTGGTCGGAGAACTCTACCGGCCTCAGCTCTGGAGCCAAGGTTTTCGAGCTCTCCTTAACAAAAACCTATCTATCCTAGACCTACAACTACCTCTATAAAAAGTGAAACCCGTGTGGTCTGGAAAATGACGAATGTGTGCATCCACCAGACCAGCCTGCCTGACCATACTTACTAAAAAAAGGGAATCATAGCCCAGAGAAGTCCTTGAACCTCCCCTGTCTTTTGTCCTAGTGACGGTGTTAAAATCACCACCAAAGACTATCTGCCGGGCTGTAAAAAGGTATGGCTTTATGGCGCTGAAGAGGCATTTCCGGCCCCACTTTGTTTGGGGTCCATAAATATTAATCAGCCTTAAGTCATGCCCCCTCAGTTTGACATCTATCACCATGCACCTACCTACCTCAAGCTCAATGACTCGCTGGATGGTTATCATGCCGGTAAAAAGCACCGCCACCCCACCGTACGGCTCGGCCGCAAGAGACCAGTAGGAGGGCCCACGCCTCCACTCTCTTTTGGCTTTATGTAGGTCGGCTAGTTGACCTAATCTGGTCTCCTGCAAAAATAAAAAATCAGCCTCAACCGTGCTGAAAAAATCAAAGGCCAGATAACGAGCTTGTTCGGAAAGAATAGATGCCACGTTAATAGTGGCAAATCTAATGGGCTGGGAAGCCATCCTTCAGAGCTTTAGACAGTAGTAACAACTCACTTCTTTTTTATTTTCCTCCCTGAATCCTCATCAGAGGAGCCAAACCTTTTATAACTAAGGCCTGCCTGCAAAGACTCCTCCCCCCTGAGGACAACTTCTTCCCCCAAGGGAGGGACTCCGCCTGACCCTAGCATCCTACCCGTTGACCCACCAGGATCACCGCTACCCAGGGGCCCTGCTCCCAACAACTTAACCGGATCATGAGGCAAACCAGAGGGTTTGCTATGGGGGACCTCAAGGGGTTTCTGATTAGGAGGTACAGGACACACGGGAGGATCCTGACTCTGAGGAACAAAGACCGCCTCCTCCGTCCTCCATCCTGCATCACTAATTTTAGTGAACTTTGGCTTTTTGGATTTTACATGCCCTGTACTAGGAGATTGGGCATCGGCCTTAGCAGACGACGTTGATGGCATTTCATCGTCTATGTTATGACTAGAGGCAGCAGGTTCAGCATTGGAAGGAAGCGGGTCTTGATCTTTCCCTACTTTATCCTCCAAATTTTGGTACTCCATTATATGCAGCACACGTTGTATTACAGTACTATTTTTTTAATACTGCTGGAACAGTGAACAATTTTTTATAGATTGCAGTATTAATGTTTCTGGACTGCAAGAACAGTGAACAATTTTTTATAGATTGCAGTACTATGTTTATGGACTGCAAGAACAGTGAACAATTTTTTATAGATTGCAGTACTATGTTTATGGACTGCAAGAACAGTGAACAATTTTTTATAGATTGCAGTACTATGTTTATGGACTGCAAGAACAGTGAACAATTTTTTATAGATTGCAGTACTAATGTTTATGGACTGCAAGAACAGTGAACAATTTTTTATAGATTGCAGTACTAATGTTTCTGGACTGCAAGAGCAGTGAACAATTTTTTAGAGATTGCAGTACTAATGTTTCTGGACTGCAAGAACAGTGAACAATTTTTTATAGATTGCAGTACTATGTTTATGGACTGCAAGAATAGTGAACAATTTTTTTATAGATTGCGGTACTAATGTTTCTGTACTGCAAGAATATATAGCACTAGAATTTTTTTTATACTTTTTAAATTATTTTTATTTATTTTTTTGAAATTATTTTTGTATAATTTTTTTTTTTTTTTAAGATTTTTTAATACTTTTAAAATAACTATGCACTTAGCAGAACAAAGCACAGGACAAAAGCACCACTGTACTTAGCAGCACAGAGCACAGGACAAAAGCACCACTGGACTCAGCAAGGACAGAGCACTGGACTGATGCACCACTGGACTCAGCAAGGACAGAGCACTGGAAACAAGCATAAAGCACCACTGGACTCAGCAAGGACAGAGCACCACTACCCTACACATCCTCCCTCTTCCCTGATGTCAGGCGAAATGAAGATGGCGGCCGCAAGGTGAGAATTTATGACATCCGAGACTTGCGAGATCCGACGCGAGACTTGGATGTCATAGCCTCGTTTCGGATTCCTTTGGCGGCCAGAAGTACCCGAACAGTGCTCGGATCCTGTCGGATCCGCACTGTTCGGGTGGGCTCGGATTAGCGGAATCCGAGCCCGCTCATCCTTAGTTAAAAATGACTGTACTAACGGTAATAATGTGCACCATTACCATAGTAATGGTAATAGTGCACAGGCTGCGTTACTTTCGAGAGTAACGTGAGGAAAAAGCAGAGGTATTAAACACTTTCTTTTCTTCAGTATTTACTAGAGAGGAATAATACATAAAAACAGAAATGAAACAGTGCCATTAATTAATACTTGGCTGAAAAGGAAGAAGTCCAAAGACGACTGAAGAATATTAAAAATGGGACGAGATCACAACCAGGGTATTATAGACCTGTAATAATGACATCAATAGTGGGGAAACTATTGTAAGGTATATTAAGGGATAGTATTCAGGATTACTTGGTGCACAATAAGATTATTAGTGGGAATCAGCATAGATTTATGGGGGATAGGTAATGTCAAATTAATCTAATTAGTTTCTACGAGGAAGTTAGTAGGAACTTGGACCAGGACAGCACAGTAGATGTGGTCTACTTAGAATTTACAAAGGACTTTAAAACAGTGCCACACAAGAGGTTGGTTTACAAAATAAGGGAACTGGTTAGAGAATAGGGAACAGAGAGTTGTGATAAATGGAACATTTTCTAATTGGTCAAAAGTCTTAAGTGGAGTACCTCAAGGTTCTGTGTTGGGGCCACTCCTTTTTAATATATTTATTAATGACCTTGGTGATCGTTTAGAGAGTAAAGTTTCCATTTCTGCAGATGACACTAAACTCTGTAAGGTAATAAAATCAGAGCAAGATGTAGCTTCTCTACAGAGAGACTTAAATAAACTGAAGGATTGGGCGGCAAAATGGAATATGAGGTTTAACATAGATAAATGTAAGGTTATGCATTTAGGGATCAAAAACAAACAATCTATAAATTAAATGGAATTAATTAAGGGGAATTTATAATGGAAAAGGATTTGGGAGTGCTCGTAGACAGTAGACTTAGCAATAGTGCTCAATACCAAGCAGCAGCTGCAAGGGCAAATAAAGTATTGGGAAGACAGTGTAATTTTGCCACTGTATAAATCGTTGGTAAGACCTCATCTTGAATATGGAGTACAGTTCTGGTTACCACTCTATAAAAAAATATTTTGGAACTAGAAAGGGTTCAGAGAGAGGCTAAGAGTGTGGAGTCATTAATTTATGAGGAAAGGTTAGCCAGTTTAGGCATGTTTACTTTAGAAAAGAGGCGTCTAAGAGGAGATATGATTACTATGTACAAATACATTAAGGGTCAATACAGAGAACTTTCATGGGAACTTTTTACCCCAAGGACCATACACAGGACACGCGGTCACCCCTAAGGTTAGGGGAGAGGAAATTTCACAACCAGCAAAGGAAGGGGTTCTTTACAGTATGGGTAGTCAAGATATGGAATTCACTGCCAGGGAAGGTTGCGATGGCAGATTCAATAGATATGTTTAAGAAAGGGTTAGACAAAAGTGTATCCAGGGATACGACCATTAATTAAAATGAAGGATAGTAGTGGATATAGGGACAAAATAGGACTGCAGTATTGGGTCTGGGGGGATTTTTCCCGATTGAAACAGATTGGCGGTTGCTTAAGCTGGATCAATTTCAAATATAAGTGAGGGATCGCAGGAGATTCAAAATAAGTTGAACTTGATGGACTGGTGTCTTTTTTCAACCTCATCAACTATGTTACTATGTTAATATGGATTAGTAACAATAAGATCATCTGCTTGAAGTTGAACAAAGCAGGAAAGAATTCTTATGTTAAAATTCCTCTAGAGCTCGACTTGTGCCGCTGGAGCTGTTCCCTATGGTAATTGAATTGCCCCCTTTGTTTTCAGGAGAGAAGTTTCAAATTGGATCTTTATAATGCAATTGAAGTGATATATTTGAATTTTGAATGGTTGTCGATATTGTTAGACCTAAGAGTCTGGTACATAAGATGAGAGTAATAGGTCTAGGAGAAGTAGTATGGATCTGGTTGAAGGATAGAAGACATGAGGTATTTATAAATGGAACACAATCAGACTGGACTAAAGTTATTAGTGGTGTATCATCAGTATTGGGCCTTGTTCTTTTTTTTTTTTAAATTACTTTGCATGTGGCATAGAAATTACGGTGTCCATATTTACTGATGACACTAAGCGATGTAAGGCTTCCAGAAGATTATCGGGCCAATCACCAGATAAATGACCGTTTGGCCAGATATCACACACTCCAGCGATGAACAATTATCGTTCCAAAGCTCATCGTATTGTTTAATTTGATTTTTAAATCGAACTTAAAATCTTGTTCAACGATGGAACGATGTCATTCCAATCCTGCAGTGTGTACGTACTCACGACTGGCAGTTTCCATAGATCTCTATAGAGCATGCAGAGTCACAATCTTTTCAGCCGATGGTTATGACAGATGAAGAGCACAGATCGTGTAAAATATGTTTAGTGTGTACACATGAATCGGCATGCTGATCGGGACTTTTGTTTTTCTGTAGCAGGCAAAATCTTAAGGATGTCACATCAGGAGAAATGTTCTGTAGTGTGTACCCAGCCTTAGGGTATTAACACAAAGCAAGATAAAAACTTGTTACAGACAGGATGAGACAAAATGGTAAACTCAGACATGCACCTAGGCCATTGTGATAACAACGCTACTTATATATTAAATGGAATACAATTGTGGGAAACTGAGATGAAAGGAACTTAGGGATACTAGTGACAGAAAGTAGAGTAGCAGCACACAGTGTCAGACAGTAGTTACAAAGACGAATAAAATGCATGTATAAAAATAAATGTATTTGATGCAAACATAGTATTACTATTGTATAAGGTAGACCACGTCTTGAACATAAGGTATAGTTTTGAGCACCTCACTGTAGAAATGAAATAGGAAAATTTGAGAGGGTTCAGAAGTGGGTAGAATCTTTAATAAAGGGAACTGAAGGGTTAAATTATAAAAAGGATCTATAAAATAGGGTTGCTTGCTTTGGAAGAAAAGCACCTTAGAAGTTATCTTAATAATACTTATAAATACAGTATATTCAA
Source organism: Mixophyes fleayi (assembly GCF_038048845.1). Lineage (NCBI taxonomy): Eukaryota > Metazoa > Chordata > Amphibia > Anura > Limnodynastidae > Mixophyes > Mixophyes fleayi. The sequence continues at coordinate 562,039 of NW_027446953.1, read as the reverse complement.
GGTTAGTTGGACGATTTGTCTAATGAATGTTTTGAATCATGGACCATGCAGAGGACAAAGGTTCATCAATTGCAAATGGAAGAAAGATTTATAATGAGCATAAGAAGGGATCTTTACTGTAATTGCGGAATTCCTTACCACTAGAGGTGGTAAATTCACTAACAGACCTTAAAAATGGATTGGATGCCTTTCTTATAACAAATTGTATATGTAATTATAAATAGAATAAGACGTTATGTGGGTGATTAATCCAGGGATCCATGAATTTGTTCCTCCTTAGAGGCTACATTGTCAACTGTCACATTGGGGAATTTATTTAGCCTTCATCTAAATCGTCACAATTACAATTTATGACTTTTTTTATTTTTTTTTCAATTTGACTAACTCTAACATCATACATAATGAAAGCACAACCAATCAAAGGTCTCTTATATAATAATATATATGGTGTTCTCTTCTGAATTAATTCAATATAATAATATGTCAGTTAAGATCATGGTTTATTAATAACATTTATATATGAATTTTGAATAAATAGTAGATATTTTACTGCATATCAGAGCTTTCGATATTTATTCTTATATTGTTTTGTTGTTCAGGGCTCAGTACTCTGTTTTGTGTGAGCTGCAGCTTACGCCTTTTTTATTTTTTCTTATAGTTTAGCACCTGATTATACATTTTCAGTACTTTACAGTGTGATCTGGTTGGCTATATCTTATATTCTTGTTGCCTAAAGGAACTGCCTATAATACTGTATTCTACTGGATCCCCCCCCCATTCCCTATCCCTTCATATCCCCTTCTTCCTACACATTTCCCCTTTTAATATTGTTTATATTTTGCTGCAAAATATAAAATTTAAATAAAAATCAAACCTGATAAAAAACATGGTGGAGGTGTAAAATACATGTCATTAATATAAACAGAGTGCACATAATGCATACTTGCCAACTCTTCCGGAATGTCCGGGAGAGTTGGCATTCCACTGACAGGAAGTCCGGCATTTGGAACACATTTGCATTCCAAATGCTAATGCAGGATGCCGCTCAGCCGCAGCTACAGCGCTGGAAATAATAGGTCTGGCAGGCTTGGTCTTCTAAATCTGCAGTCGCATTGCACTGTGTTATATAGGTAACATACAAAGATGAGAGCTCCATTGCTCCATTGCTAATTGTCATTGCTTAAATAGAAATAATAGGGCTGCAAAGCTTGGTCTTCTAAATCTGCCATCACATTGTACTGTGTTATATAGGTAACATACAAAGAGGAGAACTCCATTGCTAATTGTCATTGCTGAAATAGAAATAATAGGGCTGGCAGTGTTGGTCTGAATCTGCAGTTACATTTTACTGTACCATAGCTCACTTAGAAACAGGAGAGGTGGCAGGGTTCAGTGCTGAAACAGAAATTGTAGTAATATGGCTGTCAGTGTTCTTAAAGGTCTCCACTGACATTCTACTGTGCCATAGCTCATACAGAAACAGGAGGGGTGGCATTGTACTTGTCACTCTCCAGTCTCAGTCATGATGATACTAATCCCTCTACCACATGTGCTAAAGTCTATGTTCAAGTGCATAGTGGTTTTAAGTCAGTGAAACAAAAATGTAAATAAAAGCTTGTACCTTTGTAAAGAAAAAAACACCTCACTAATAAAGTGAAAGTTTACTGTAGAAAAACATAAAATTGCCAACATGCTATTCTACCCAAAATATTACCAAGCATACCAGCATCAGCTAGCTCCCTTCTCTCAGCTAGATCTCAGCACCTGCAATCTACACTGTCATCATATTCACCCTCATCGGTGTGTACATCATCCTCAAACCATCACAGAAGTCTGTGTACTTTGATGTAATTGCCGGTAATTGCCTTCCTCATGAAATTTGAAGTTCATTTTACGGAAGAGCTGTCACGATTTGTTGTGCAGACTTATCTGCATCACCACTGGGTGTCTTGGGAAAGCTAAGTTTTTTCCTAGCAGCAATTTCCAGAGAAACTGAAGGAGGAGACGTCATTGTGTCATGTACCACTTGAGCTGTCAGCTTGCTGACCAGGAGCTGTTTGCATCTGGGTCAGTTGGAAAGAAAGAAAAGACATAGCTCTTAAACCTAGGATCAAGCACAGTTGCCAAAATGTAATGATTCGATTTCAAGATGTTGATAACTCTTGGATCCTGGCGAAGCGTATAAAGTACTTAATCGACAAGTCTAAAATAATTATCAGAATTGCTTTGTTTCATTTAATTTCCTCCTTTAATTTTTCTTCCTGCTTTTCAAAAAGTCTAATTAGGGGAATCACTTGACTCAAGCTAACAGTGTCTGCACTCTCTTCACAGGTGACTACTTCGAGTGGTTTCAGCACCTTGCACAACATGGAAAGTATTCTCCACTGCCCTGAACTAAAGTACATTCCCCCTAAATTCTATTCTTCTTGCAGTGCTGCATTCTCCTACATGCTGTTGCAGAATCCCGAAAATGACCATAAAAATTTCGGGACACAGGCAGCATCTCCTGCATGTCATTGTCATTTTTTAAAAAGTTCTGTACCACCAAGTCGATTGTGTGAGCAAAACAGGGAATGTGATGTAATTCCCCCCGCTGCAATGCTCTAATAATATTGGTGGCATTATCAGAAATCACATATCCTCAGGAGAGTCCAAGAAGGATAAGCCATGTTGCAATAACATCCCTTAGTTTTTCAAACAGATTGTCAGCGGTATTACCTCTGACCTGCGCCTTGTCTCGTCTCTGGTAACCACCTCTCACTCCTGCCTTCAAGACTTCTCCCGTGCTGCTCCCCACTTATGGAATTCCCTACCAAGCTCAATCAGACTTTCCCACAGCCTTCAAATCTTAAGATGCTCATTAAAAACCCATCTCTTTTTTACAGGTGACCTTATCCTTGATAACACTATTCCCACTAATGCGCCCTCACAACTATCCCAATGTCCACTCTGAGCCACACTCGCTCCTCTTGTTTCAGCTTTAGTTTGCCCAGTTCCGCTTGTCCACATATCTGTGGTTAAGTGTACAGTGGGTAGAATGGCATTTTGTAGCCCAATAATTACATTTTCACGAACCTTCTGGTAGAGGTGAGGAATAGCTTTTCTAGTAAAATGGTGTTGTGATGGAATTTGGTAACGGGGACAGAAGAGCTCAAGTAACTGTCTAAAACCAGCTGCATTAATAGTGGATATTGGATGCAGATCTAATACTAGCATAGTCGCCATGACGTCTGTGATCCACATTGCGACTGGATGACAGCTTTCATACTTTTTTCCTCTTGCAAAGGATTAACAGTCAATTGTTGTAAACTACTAGTAGTCTTCTTCTTGGTCTGCTTCTGGGTTGAAGATCCACCTCCAGCAGCAGGTGCAGCAGCAGTGGGCCTAACGCTCAAGGATTCTTCTGAGGAGTCCTGGATAGGGGAGGAGTCATCTCGCCTTAAAAACTTGGATGCAGGACTAACTCCCATCACTTGTGAAGATATTAATGATGAAGGTGTTTGGGGTGTAGATTGCGGGTGCTGGGATCTAGCTGAGTGAAGGGAGGTAGGTGATGCTGGACTGCTTGTTGTTATTTTTTAGAATAAAAGTTTCTGATTTTCACAAAAGCTTTCCATGAACTTGCTTCAAATGGCGTAACATGGATGAGGCTCCTAGATGGTTAAGGTCCCTACCTCTACTGAATGTGGCTTTACAATGCTACAAATGTCTAGACAACTGTTGTCAGGATTTAGGTAAAAATAATTCCACACATAAGAGGTGGATTTTTTGGTCTTATGCCCAGGCATGACAATGGCCTTCTTATCACTGGCAAGAACTGCTGCAATCTTTGTTTGAAAGTGTATGAAAATAATATTGTGACCTGTGAGGTGGTCAAAACTGACTACAAAGGACTTGAAATTAGTGTTATTGAGGTTAATAATACTGTAGGGGGAAGCAAAATGATGTGATTTTAGCAAAAAAAAAAAATGGGGATTTTAGAAAAAAATACCAAAACACGTAATGGAGGTTTTGCCAAAACCAAAACACGAAGTTAATCCACATCCAAAACCAAACCAAGGGGACAGTGAACATCTCTAATTTAGACAGCATTATATTTACAACATCTCATTTCCTTCCCTCCTACTAGTTTCCAAATTAGTTGGCCAACTCTTCTGACATTTCTCCAAAGATAAGCCCCAGTCCATTTAAACATCTATAGGTCTCCTTGTTTGCAGTATCTACTTTAAGTAATCCCCTCGCTAGACTATAATGCTTTTAAAGGAACGCTAAAACATGTCTGTTGTTGTATTTGGTATAAATGTTTAATGCCTTGCTATCCCTTTGTTACGTGCATCAGAGTTATGGCAGATATTGCAAATCTCACTTCTTGGCATGAAGTTAAGAAATAAACTTATTAAGCATTTAAACCTGCCATAGACACTGTACTATTAGGAATGAACATTACAACGTATAAGTACTTGTATTTTGTACTTTTCCTTGAGTTGCCTATATAGCTGAAATTGTAACACATAATTGAATATCCTTATACAACTAAAAGGGGAGACAGGGGGCACCTGGATTTGAACCAGGGACCTCTTGATCTGCAGTCGAATGCTCTACCACTGAGCTATACCCCCAGAAGGCACTTACTGCTGATTTACTAGTGCACATTTTTATTCTTACGGTTGAATCAGCTGTGTTTCTACACTAACATCTCTCTATTGTATTAGCTGGAATATTTTCGTTTCTCCATTGAACCAGAATTGCATGTGCAGTATATGTTCTACATGTATTCTACTACTGACCTACCATTACAAGGGGATTTCACACTTATCTTCATTCACATCTCCTAAATATTACTTTTCACCTCTCTGTTTCATTATGGTAGCAAAATACTCACAAGTCCAGTCCTTTAAAAGTAATTTGCTTCTGAGTGAGACATTGTACCTGACATATAAATTCAGCCTCAAAATCTATAATGTTTATACTTAAAAGTTAATAATAACAATAATAATTATGGGTAACTTCCCTTTTCTGTTCCTATTTCACTATAAAAAGCAAACAAGAATAATATTACGACTGATCACAACTTCATGGAAAGAGCCACTGATTCTCATTGGAGGTACACCTGCAAATCTCACTTCTTGGCATGAAGTTAAGAAATAAACTTATTAAGCATTTAAACCTGCCATAGACACTGTACTATCAGGAATGAACATTACAACGTATAAGTACTTGTATTTTGTACTTTTCCTTGAGTTGCCTATATAGCTGAAATTGTAACACATAATTGAATATCCTTATACAACTAAAAGGGGAGACAGGGGGCACCTGGATTTGAACCAGGGACCTCTCGATCTGCAGTCGAATGCTCTACCACTGAGCTATACCCCCAGAAGGCATTTACTGTCGACTTACTAGTGCACATTTTTATTCTTACGGTTGAATCAGCTGTGTTTGTATACTAACATCTCTCTATTGTATTAGCTGGAATATTTTCTTTTGTCCATTGAACCATAATTGCATGTGCAGTATATGTTCTACATGTATTCTACTACTGACCTACCATTACAAGGGCCTACCATTATAAATAATTTAATAGTTTTTATTGGTAAATGAAATTGTGTTGACACTGATAATAATAAAATTAACTATAAACAAGATCTAGTAATTGAATGCCAGGATCACATATTCTATTAGTCAATATTAGAGTAAAAGCTATTGATGCATCTATGGTTTTAATGCAAAATCAGATACACATTATTAACAACATTTCTGATGAAAAAAATTAAAAACATAGAACAATAAAATAAAAAAATATTATTATTGGTCATTGGCTGAATGCATCACAAAATTAAAAAGTATATTGTCTTTAATAATGCTACCATGGGGTTGTCTGAGGGACTCTTTTTGTTTTGGGGAAAAACACGTTTAAAGCAAATGTTTACCTAAACATGTCAAAATGTGTCATTTTAAGTGACTTTTTACAATCTCATTTAGGGGCCTCCCGATAGTTTTTTTTATTTCTCCTGCATTGTTCCTTCTTTTTCCTCTTATAAAAATACACCAAAAAGCAGATAAGGTTATCCTACCATGAAACTGACGGTTCACATGGACAGTTTTATTGCGTCCTTGTTTTCTTGTGTCTTTTGTATAATCGTGTTTGCGTCGCACAGGAGCTGTGAACGCAAGTGGTATACCAGCTGGGTGCTTAGACACGGGGGTGAATGGGGAACATCATACGTGAGTGTTTATGCTCAAAGAACATTTGCATGCAGGTGTTCCCGTGTCAGGTGCAGAGCGTTCCCCATTCAACTCAACGTATCGACGTGGAGCGATGGGAGCACAACCAGAGATAGTAGGGCTTCGTTCTCACCGCTCCTCCTGGTGTCACCTTGCCACCGGACACTCCAATGCTTTTTGGAGCATGTTACATTGCCCCAGACCGCAGTCTCCATTGAAAATTATGGGGACTGCGGTTTGATGCCAAACTTAGCCGAATGCAGGAGACATCTATGACATCTCCTGCGTTAGGCTTTTGTTACAGGGATATGCAACTTAACAATGCTTAAACCAACCGGAAAATGCCGTTTCTGCATGGTTTTATGGCTTAATAAATAAGACCCTGAATCACTGCTATATTGACCTATAATATAATAGCCCGATATAATAACAGCAAACTGTTTTACAATATTAAATGACAAAATCACTAACTAGCACATAGGAGATTCAGCAGAATGCAGCTTGAAGGTTAGTATGATTGGCGCATGGTCTTATTTTTACTGAAAAGCACGTTGGTTTGCTAAGTATCTATAGATGGAAGTAGATAGTGGAGACAATCACCATATATTAATCACGCCAGTAATAGTAACCAATTACAATGCTTCATTTAGCCACGGCCACGGACTGACACTCTGTTTGACAAATGTATCAGTCGGACAGGAACGGACCCGCACTGCATGATTCAGGCTGTGAGCTGCTCTCCATATAGGGCGCATTCATGGTCCGAGCGATGTCGCAAACAATAACAGTCATTTATCTCACTGTCAGCTGATTGTCCAGAAATTTGTAGCTTAATGTGACAGAACCAAGGAGACTGTGATGATTTCAGGTAGGGTAAAGTGAGGTATTCTGCACCCAGACAGTCCATTAGCAAAACGCATAGAATGGACTATGGGCCAGTCAAGGGGATTGATGTGAAACAAAAAAAAAAAAAAATTCTGCACTGTAACAGAGTTTTTGAATTAAATGACATTAAAATGAAAGCTGTGAATAATATTTGATTGGGGGAAAAATATATTTCAATCCTGCTAAATTAACGCTGCAGTCCCTTGAGATGATGTGTGATTCATTTTGACATTAATCACTCTGGTTGACAAATGATCATCATCATCACCATTTATTTATATAGCACCACCAATTCTGCAGCGTTGTACAGAGAACTCATTCACATCAGTCCCTGCCCCATTGGAGCTTACAGTCTAAATTTCCTAACACACACACACACACATATGTTTTTTGGAGTTTGGGAGGAAACCCACGCAAACACGGGAAGAACATACAAACTCCACACAGATAAGGCCATGGTCAGGAATTGACCCCAGTGCTGTGAGGCAGAAGTGCGAACCACTGAGCCACCGTGCTGTCCATCATAATGATGATGCTCTGTTTGCCTTACTTCATTGTTTCTAGTTACCGTCAGCTTTTAGCCTTTTACAGCAGAGGGCAGGGCCACAATTCCGCATGAATCACGACCTAAGCCCTTCTCCCGCCACCTAACTAATAAAATGGCCAAGAACCAGGAGGTTGCCCAGTTCTCCTGGGAGTCAGGGAGGACTCTCAGAAATTCAGGAGTCTCCCAGTAGGCAACTATGTACAAAGTTAAATTAATACATATAATGAAAGAATGGGACACCTATCTGTAATAACATACCAGCAGGCATTTACGGGCAGCACAGTGGCTCAGTGGTTAGCACTTCTGCCTCTCAGCACTGGGGTCATGAGTTCGAATCTTGACCATGGTCTTAATTGTGTGGAGTTTGTATGTTCTCCCCGTATTTGCATGGGTTTCCTCCGGGTGCTCCGGTTTCCCCCCACACTCCAAAAACATACTAGTAGGTTAATTGGGTGCTAACAAAATTAACCCTAGTCTGTGTTTCTGTGTGCATGTTAGGGAATTTAGACTGTAAGCTCCAATGGGGCAGAGACTGATGTGAGTGAGTTCTCTGTACAGCACTGCGGAATTAGTGACGCTATTATTATTATTATTAATTTTTATTTATAGGGCGCCCCACAAAGTATCCGTAGCGCCGTACAAGGACAAACAATGGCACAGTACAAGGTGAAACAGCACAGTACAAGTAACAGTAAGCACTATAACTCTGGGGGCTCAGGCACAGCATGAAAGAGAGGGAGGGAGGGGAAAAGTGAGTATAGGCAGGTAACTATGGCCCAAGAGGGTGGGCACGGATGACAGGTTGAGAGTCACTGAGGGGAGCGGAGAGAAGCGAGAGGAGACAGAGGGCAGAGGGACCGAGAGGAGGTGAGCTGAGTAGCTGGAGAGCGCAGTTAAAAGTGATGGAAACAGAAGGTAGGAGAGCCCTGCTCAAAGGAGCGAACAATCTAAAGGGAGGGGAAGACAGACAGACACATGGATGAGACGGAGAGACGGGAGAAACGGAGACGGAGTCGAGGAAGGGGGAGAAGGGAAGAAGGGATGAGAAAGAGAGGTAGCCGACCGGTGGGAGTTTAGGCATGAGACTGGAAGGCTTTAAGGAAAAGGTGGGTTTTTAATGTTCGTTTGAAAGAGGACAGATTAGGGGAAGTTCTGATGGAGCGGGGGAGCTATATAAATTGATGATGATGATTATTTTAAACAAGTGTTATGAGCTATAAGAAAAACAATGTGACAATACAACAGGACGGAGCTGCGGGCCGCAGGTGAAGGCTTTGACATGGCAAATACAATGTATTGTCACCCACAGTTACTGTGGCATACCCTATGTATGCCACATACTGTGGGTTGCCCAATTATATGTCCATTGTCATAAAATTCATCCCCAATGAACCCAGGTGACAGGGAATGTCTATTGGGGGAGTTGGCATTCTCCTGGTATGAGGACAGTTTCAAAGACCAGGAGGTGAATGCTTTGTGCCATTCTTCTGATGCTGTGTTAGGTGCACATCCACTTCCTGGTCTTTGAAACTGTCCTCATACCAGGAGAATGCCATAATCCAGCCAGGTGAAAAATGCATTTGCACTATGGGAGTTTCATGTTTCCACATTTGTAAGTGAGTCTTAGTCACTTATAATACTTACAATTTATAATGTCTATACTCAAACAAGTACATAAAGAGGAAAAACAAAGTACACATTTTCTTTGTACAAAGATATAAAACCAGAGAACATACTGATTGATGGAGCAGGCCACATAAAGATCGCTGACTTTGGGCTGGCGGTAAATAAGACTAAAGGAGCCACTGGATGTGGAGGAACACGCGGCTACATTACTCCAGAGGTGAGGTGTAGAGTTTATTAGTTCTATTCATGGATATGGGTTCTATATTTTAATGTAAATGTGGAGGAAAGAGTGGCCCAGCCCTCTGCTGGGCTTTATTGAGGATTTGGGAAGGGGACACACTGTCCGTTTTGAATTACTTTTATTTATTACACATTGTAGCACTTATGGTCTAAGCAGGGTAACGGTCAACAACTTGCAGTTCCCAAATAATCAGCCGTGTTTGGTAACTGTCAGTCACTGCAAGTTACCTCCACTCTGACCACATATGCTGCTCATTCATTAAGTTAAGCTGTGACGTGGCTATGGTAATTTCATTCACAAAGCACGGTATGCATGTGATGAGTTTTCATTCATCTCACATACATAGTCTGAATTCCTCAAACTGGCATCTGTGGCAGACAAATGTATTGCAGGGAATTTTAATATTACGATTTATGAAATAGGCTTAAACAAATTTGATGTTTCTTTAAAGCAGCAGCGTTAGAAGACAATTTCACACTTATTACTTCTATATATTGTTACATAATTTACACTCCTCGCAGCCGGAGATGAGAACAGTACAAAAGGGGGGGTTACATGTGTATATACTACAGGCACTACAGTCTTTTCATACATTAGATTTCTATGGTAGTACAAGTATTTGGAGGTGGATTTAAACACATATTTATAATTTGCAATTCACTTCCACACAGTATCATGCAGTGTTTTCCTTGTGTGTATCTGTATGTGACTATTGTGCAGTGATCACTTGTATATTCCTGTTTATAAAACTATTTAATCTAATGATCTGTTTCCATCTTATCCGCAGATGCTCTTAGAACAGACGTACAACACCGGGGTAGACTGGTTCTCCTTTGGTGTTGTACTGTTCTGAATGACAACAGGAAAGTGAACCTGAGTCCCTAACACAAGGGATATTATTAAGGAAGTGAGTGTGGGTAGATACGTATTATACCCAGCGTCGGACTGGGCCGCCGGTGGACCGGGAAATCCACCGGTAGGCCCTGATGGCAGATAGCTCCGCCCTCCTCCGTGGTGGGGCGGGGCTAAAAAAAATGATTCCTGTGTCCTCGGGTGTTGGTGGGAGCCAGGTGCCGTGGGTGGCTGGCCCCTCCTCAGGGACCAGTCACTTTCGCTAAACAGGAAACAGGAAGTAGCGTGCGTTCCACCGTGGAACGCACGCTACTTCCTGTTTTGCTTTTGATCGCACAGCAAGCATGTGAGCTGCAGCAATAAGGTAAGTGTGAATGAAAGATGGCCCTGCTATTTGTGTGAGAAACAGGGGAGGGGGACCTGCTATACTGTGTGAGAGACAGGGGAGGGGGGCCTGCTATTTGTGTGAGAGACAGGGGAGGGGGGGCCTGCTATTTGTGTGAGAGACAGGGGAGGGGGGCCTGCTATTTGTGTGAGTGACAGGGGAGGGGGGGCCCTGCTATACTGTGTGAGAGACAGGGGAGGGGGGCCTGCTATTTGTGTTAGTGACAGGGGAGGGGGCCTGCTATTTGTGTGAGTGACAGGGGAGGGGGGCATGCTATACTGTGTGAGAGACAGGGGAGGGGGGCCTGCTTTTTGTGTTAGTGACAGGGGAGGGGGCCTGCTATTTGTGTGAGTGACAGGGGAGGGGGGGCATGCTATACTGTGTGAGAGACAGGGGAGGGGGGCCTGCTATTTTTGTGAGAGACAGGGGGGGGGGGGGCCTGCTATTTGTGTGAGTGACAGGGGAGGGGGGCCCTGCTATACTGTGTGAGAGACAGGGGAGGGGGGGGGCCTGCTATACTATGTGAGTGACAGGGGCCTGCTATACTGTGTGAATGAAATGGGAGGGGGGCCACTATATTGTGTGAATGAAAGGAGTGTGGGCTGCTATAATGAGGGAATGTTTTTTTTTAATATAATGTGTGATAAGAGGGAAAGGAGTGGGGTTGCCTTAATAGTACATGGAGATAGGCTATTAATTTAATGGTGGAGTTTAGGTGGGGGCTAATTATTTAATGGGTGCTATTTTATTTGTGGGGTGATGGTGGGGCAATTTAATTTATTGGTGGGCTATTTAATTTCAGAGTGGGGCCTATTAAATTAAGATGGGGTGACAGGACCTTTAATTTTATCCTGGGGTGGTTTAGGTGCTATTAATTGAATGTGGGGCTGAGTTTGAGGAGCACAAGGTCTATTTATTATATGTGAATATCAATTATTTAATGGCAGTGACTGTTGTGGGAAATAGGTATATTTATTATACGTAAATGATATTCATTTATTGCTGGGGCTGTTTGGAGGGAGGGAAATAGGTTTATTTATTAAGTGAGAATACTCTATCTCTAATGTTGGAGCTGGAGGAAGGCCTAAGTATTAATTGTGGGTGCTATAGATTTTACGCCGGGGCTAGTTGTAATTTTCTAAATGTACCCATTTTTTTTCAAAATAGGGCACCCAACATTCCGGGATCCAGACAAGTCGCAACTTAAGAAACCAGCAGCCACAGGTGGTGACAAGAACAGGTAGGACAGTCTGTCAAATGTTCTGATTCTAGTGGGACAATCCAGATTTTTGGTGACTGTTCTACCCAATCTAAGGGGGAGGTCAAGACTGTGTACTCTTTATATACACACTGCATTCTTTATATACTACACTATGATGCTAGCTGTCCTTCATGGGCTGACCACTCCCCCCTCTAGTGTCAGGCCCCGCCTCTATGATGCTGACCACACCCCCTCTGGTGGGCCCCTAGCTTTGCAGTCCCCCGGTGGGCCCTTCATGCCCCAGTCCGACACTGATTATACCATAAGTACTAGGCATGAGGACACCATAAATATTGAGTCCAACTGGTCAGCATTTGTTTTTACCATTCTCTAGTCTTTGTCAGGCAGTTGTTCTTGTTATGAATGTGCAGATGTGTTTGGAGAAACTTTCTATATTTACATGTGTCAGATTAGTTTTATTGGATCCACTGACACTCACAAGCAATTTGGGGTTTAACAAAAATAAAATCCAGTCAATCAGTGTTGTATGTTGCACTTTACACCTGAAATACTGTATATTAAATGTTTCTCCTAAACTGGAAGCACGTCGTCCGATTAGAGTAAATAAGAGACCTTACTTGTTTGGCTATGAAAACATATTACCGAATTAAATTGCTCTCAAACCTGCTGATGTAAGGGACAAATACTTTTGGCTATGTTCTTATTGCTCCTTTTAGCTCCTGTATGATGATCCTCAGAAACGTATGGGTGTGAACGGTCTAATTCGACAACATCCGTTCTTCCAGGATATTGATTGAGTGGAACTAGAAGCTCTTTGTGTACAAACCCCATTCATATCCAGCAAAGTAATTGTGTAGAACTGAAATATATACATATAAAAATACGTTGTTGTATACATATAAAAGTATGAGAAGGACGTAATGTTCACCCCCTGCTCATCATGACTCCCTCATTAGAGTACGTGAACCGTGAAAGAGATAGATTGCACCTTTAACGATTAGAGATGCTGGCATTATTTTGTGTTATCCAACAATGGGACTTTTAATATCACATATTCTACACAATGGGTCAAATAGCAACAGCTCCATGCGCAGTTAATGTTACTGTTAGAATAAGTTACTTTATTTATAATTGTGCTTCTACTATAGGAAAAGAAAAATACCCTTTTATCTCTAATTGTAGATTGACCCTATATTCCTCATGTGTTCAGAAACTTTTCCTTCACTTTTATATAGAATATGTGTGATATTTCTACTGCCCGCAGCCACCGGTGAAGGCATCTCTACCTCCTCAGACCTTGGAGAAGTAAACATCATGCACAGGAGCAACCTGGTATATGCCTGGGGTTCCATCTACCACAAGTAAAGTTAAATAAAATAAAACAGAAATTATCTACCACCCCCCCATTCCAAGACAGAAGAAAGTTTCTTACATGGACTATCCTTGTAGCATTTGTAGTGGTTAGAAAAAATGTAGGAGGTGGAGATTAAGATCTTGAGGAAGAGAGCCATGACATCAGCAGAAGAGGAGAAAGCCCTGGTGGAGAAGAAGGTCCTGGAAGAGGCCTGCGGAAGCCCATTCTTACTCCGTGGATATCTGACCTTCCGGACCGAGGTATTCCCATGAATGTTACAATGTACCTTGTGGTCAGGTGAATGCTTTGTGCCATTCTTATGATGCTGTGTTAGGTGCACATCCACTTCCTGGTCTTTGGAACTGTCCTCATACCAGAGGAATGCCATAATCCAGCCAGGTGAAAAATGCATTTGTGTTATGGGAGTTGCACGTTTCCACATTCGTAAGTGAGTCTTAGTCAGCTATGATACTTACAGTGTATATTGTCATTATTTAAATGAGTGCATAAAGAGGAAAAACAAAGTATACATTTTCTTTGTACATCGATTTAAAACCAGAGAACATCCTGATTGATGGAGGAGGCTACATTAAGATCGCTGACTTTGGGCTGGCTGTAAATAAGACCGAAGGGGCCACCGGATATGCAGGAACACGCGGCTACCTTGCCCCAGAGGTGACGTGTTTAGTATATTAGTTCTATTCATATATATGGGGTCTATATGCTAAGGCAAGTATGGAGTAAAGAGTGGCACATTTACATTCTTTCCTCCATATTTACTTTCAGTCATTTTGGGGTCAGTGCCCAGTGAGTCATCATTACCATGTGCTGGGTGCAATTTTCAAATTGCTCAACCTGATGATTCCAAATATGGTCAGCACTACATTCAATAATCTACTAATGTCTATGCTCATTCTTAGTTGTTGATTTTTCCTCCATGTCAATAAATTTGATCTCTTCTATTAATCTTTTCTATCAATCTTTATCCCAACTCCCTTTAATAAACAATTTTGTGCTTATTACTTGTCCTGATACTATTGTCATATATTCCAAGTTTAATAGTTGTTTTCACTTTACTCTAGATATAATAGTATGGCTCCATACACAGTAAACACCAATTTTATGTTGAACGTGTCAATTCTTTTTTTTTATCACTGGGCGAATCTCCTGCCAAAATAACAAGAAAATGAAAAAACACCCATAAACAATGACCCCCCCCCCCCCCCCATTCCCGCATACTACTAATGACCACTGAGACCTAGGCTGGGCAGGAAGAGCCCCACCACTTTACGGCTGGTAGCACAATGGTTTTTGAAGTTCACCTCCCTATAGAGGTAACAGCCTGTGTTGACCAGCCTAGGACACTTTTTCACTTTAACAGTGGGGCCCAATGATCATGTTTTCCTTATTAAAATGGAAACCAACCCTCTGCTGGGGGTTATTAAGGATTTGGGAAGGGGACACTCTGTCTGCTTTTAATCATTTTATTTATTACACATCCTAACACTTGTGGTCTGAGCAGCGTAACTGTCAACGACTTACAGTTCCCCAATATTTAGTCATTTGTAATTTTGCTGCAAATGACTGACAGTTACCTCCACTCTTTATTAAGTTAAGCTGTGATGGGGCTATAGTAATTTCATTCACGAAGCACTCTATGCATGGGATGAGTTTTCTGATTTCCTCAAACTGGCATTTTTGTCAGGCAAATTTATTGCAGGGAATTATAATATTATGATTTAGGAAATACGCTTAAAGAAATTTGATGTATGTTAAAAGCAGCAGCGTTAGAAGATAATTTCACACTTGTTACATGTATACATTGTTACATAATTTATACTTACGACTGGGGATGAGAAAATTTTAGAATGGGGGTTACATGTGTATATACTACAGGCACTACAGTCTTCCCATACATTACATTTATATAGTAGTACAGTATTTGGAGGTGGATTTAAACACATATATTTGTTCTTGCCAATTCACTTCCACACAGAATCATGCACTGTTTTCACTGTATGTGATTATTGTGCAGTGATCACTGACCAGTTGTATATATTCCTGTTTATAAAACTATTTAATCTAATGATCTGTTTCCATCTTATCTGCAAATGCTCTTAGGACAGACGTACAACACCGGGGTAGACTGGTTCTCCTTTGGTGTTGTACTTTTCCAAATGACAACGGGAGAGTCCCAGTTCTTCTGTGAGCTCTCGGCTTTGCCAGACTTCAACCTCAGACATACAACAAGAGACATCATTGAGGAGCTGAGTGAGAATAGATACTTAGTATACAGTACTAGGTATAAGGACACCATTAATATAGTGTCCATTTGTCAGCATTTATTATTTCTATAAAACTCCCATTATCTAGTCTACATCAGGTAGTTGTTCTTGTTATGAATGTGCAGATATATCTGGAGAAACTATCTGTATTTTTATATGTCAGATTAATTTTATTGGTTCCACTGAGAGTCACAAACAATTTGTGGCTCAAGAAAACTTCAATCCAGTCGATCAGTGTTGCATGTTCCACTTATTACACCTGAGATATTTTATAGTTTTGTCCTAAACTAGATGCACATCCTCTGATTAGAGTAAAAGAGTATTACTTTACTTTTTTGACTCTCAAAACATCACTGAATGACATTGCTGTCAAATATGCAGATATAAGAGATCAATCAGTTTGGTTATGTTATTGTTGCTCTATTTAGCTCCTGTGTGATTATCCTCAGAAACGTCTGGGTGTGAACGGTCTAATGCGCCAACATCCGTTCTTCCGGGACATTGATTGGGTGGAGCTAGAAGCTCTTCGTGTACAAACCCCATTCATACCCGGCAAAGTAAGTGTGCAGAGCTGAATTGTATACATATATAAGTATATAGTTTTATACATCTAAAATTATGGGAAGCACATAATGTTCATCATAACTCCCTCATTAGAGTTTGTGAATATTTAGAGTTATTATTTTGTGCTACCATACAATGGGGCTTTTAATACCACATATTCTACATCAAGGGTCAAATATCAATAGCTCCATGCACACTTAATGTCA
Source organism: Mixophyes fleayi (assembly GCF_038048845.1). Lineage (NCBI taxonomy): Eukaryota > Metazoa > Chordata > Amphibia > Anura > Limnodynastidae > Mixophyes > Mixophyes fleayi. The sequence goes on along the minus strand of NW_027446953.1, from coordinate 545,647 downwards.
CTGTTAGAATCAGTTACTTTATTTATAATTGTGCTTCTACTATAGGAAAAGAAAAATATGCTAAAAAAAAAGGGCCTTTTATCTCTAGTTATATATTGACCCTATGTTCCTCATGTGTTCAGAAACTTTTCCTTCACTTCTTTTATATGAAATATATGTGATATTTCTTCTGCCTGCAGCCACCGGTGAAGGTATCTCTACCTCCTCAGACATTGAAGAAGTAAACATCACACACAGGACCGGCCTGGTATATGCCTGGGGTTCCATCTACCAGGAGCTCACAGATATATTCCTTTGGGTGCAATACAAGATCCAGCCTACAGTAAGCACACCTGACCTCTCCCCTGGGTTACGTAAGTTGGCACAACATCGCCCATCATCATGTGTTCTCTGAATCCCAACAAGTGGAGATGCTGGGTGGGACCCTCTGACTAGCTACATGAAGGTTAAGGCCAGAAAGAGGAATAATCATTAAGTTTCTGATTACGTTGTCACTCCTGCCTCACTTTATCTGTGACCTTTCTCTGATATTATATAATAATGTATACTCTGATGATATTATACAGTAATGCATTATGTGATAATATTATATCTAGTTTGTGTATGTTATCTTATGCATGTTATGCCATGCCTTGAATTATGCGTGGTCAATCTTGAACTGACAGCGCCATGCCAACTAAATAAGTTAGAATTGAAACACTTTCCCTAAAGTAAAGTAAAATAAAATAAAACAGAAATCCCCCCCCCCCCACCCTAAGACACAGAGGAGAGTTTCTTACATGGACTATCCTTGTAGCATTTATAGTGGCTAGAATAATTCTAAGTATTTTCCCACCACTTCTCCTGTATATGAAAGGTGGCAACTCAGAGTTCATCTTAGTGTCCTAATTTTCTTTTTATGGGGGGGAAGTTATCTCTGTGTTTAAAAAATAATTGAGCTACTTCACAAGATTGACTGACTACTCTGATGTTTTTCCTGCTATTGGCCAAATACCTCCATAGTTAAATGCAAAGCCTATTGCCCCATTCTGTCACATTAGTACACTACCGCTGCCATAAGAGGTGAAAAGTAGTTATCAGTTGTAAGATGAAAATATAGCTCAAACCAGCATGTTAGTAAAGGACGTTGGTTACTGTAAATTACTTAATCCAAAACAACATCTTCTGGATTGCAGAAAAAAGATGACAATAAAAGTGTTAGGAGAACAATGAGGCACCAATATAGTAAAGCCCACCTCACAGTGTTACAAATTACTGTATATATAATAACCTAATAGGAGCTAATATTGTTGGTATGATACTATCATGTAATATATTTGCCTCCTTCTGTAAGTAAATAAAAAAAGTTTACATAAAATAGCAGCTTTCTTCCATTATGCTCATTATACAGCACAGGATGAAGCTGGAGAGAAGAGAGATTAACTTTACAAGACTGTAGTTAGATTAGATATTAAGATTTTAGATTTGACATTATCTATAAATTCTAAATGTAATTTTAAAAAAATGGAGTGTGATTGGCCTGGCTAGTTGGGGGAGGTGGAGGTCAAGACTTAATTAAAATTTGCATTACTGGTATGTTTAAACATGTACTATTATTATTATTATTATTATTATTATTATTATTATGCATTGATATTTGATTCATGATTACATTCCTTTGTATTGTTTGTCTTGTGAAAGTATTAACCCTTAGGAGCCAATTTATCAAATATTTCTATGCCTTAGATACTCGGACCAATGAGACCAATTCGTCAACAGTTCAAATCCAGAGATATGACAGTTATCTCCAGTGTTCACATAGTAACTATGAATACCAATGTCTCCACAAGGGACAGCGTAGCGATGCAATTTATCAAGCTTTAAATATTCCCTTGAAGACGTCTTGGAATTAGAGACTAAATGCGTTGGGTGTTGTGGATTTACCGAGTACCCATGCCAAGGGAAACACAGGAGTAAGCCAGAAGAGGTTTATGTGGGGTCCAAGTACGTTCCACCTGCTAAGTGAATGTCATCAAAGGAAAGTGAAGTAGCAATCTATTTGTCAGGCTCTGTATCTTCCTTTAAGATAAAAGTTAAAGACAATACCCAGAACTTTAGAAAGTAAGAGTATGCGCACACACAATGATGGAACATTTACATTTTTATCCAGGTGAGCACTATGCACAAAAAAAACAACACGTTTGGCACCACTCTGAAGCCAGAAAATGGCATGAATATAAAAATAAATAAATAAAAATAATAATTTTAAAGAAGTAATATCTTCGTTAGTACTTTACAGTGGCAGCACTGATGTTAAGAAGATCATTACCCATTATAACATAATGTCAAACAACACATTAAGGGGTCACCACAGGCAATAACAGTGGTAGTTTTTTAATCCCTTAGATTGTACGCTTCTCTGAGCAGGGCCATCTCTCCTCCTGTTTCCACCACTTCTAACTCTGCTCTCCAGCTACTTAGCCCTCCTCCACGAGGATCCTCCACCTCACGTCCACTCTCGCTCCCTCCTCCCCCCTGGGGGTCTCCCTGCCTTCCGCGCCCTCCTTCTTGGGCCCCGTCGTTTGCGGATCCTCCCTCCCCCTTCCCCGCCCTCTCTAGCTGTGCATTGAGCTTACTGAGTTGCTGTGCTTACTGTTTACTGTACTGTGCTGTCTCCCATTGTATTGTAATTTGTTTATCTCTGTACGGCGCTGCGGATGCCTTGTGGCGCCTTATAAATAAAAATTAATAATAATAATAATAATAATAGTTTCTGCCAGTTCTATTATAGGCCTTTTTAACAAGAATTGCGGAAGCAGAAGAACCATTGCTATCCTTCTGTCACTGCCATTCCAGGATAGCAATATTACAAGAAAATGAATAAGAAAATGCTTTATTCTTAGAATCCTCTTTGCAATGGCCAATATTATATATAGATAGATTCAGCTAGAATCGTTCAGCTGCTCCCACAAGAGTTTAATAATATATTTTGGCTTTCGATTTGCTATTGTTCTGATAAGCAGTGATAGAAATCAGCCCCTTTACCGGATCTTAATAAAAATACACCAGCATCTGTCGTTTTGCCGCTTGCTCTGCCACACAATATGGATTTGTTCACTTCACAACTTTGCAATCATGAAGTCAATTGATATCGTCAATAGATGTTTAACAATGGTGTTTTGCTCTGACACTGGAACAATTTAATAGTGGGGACTATTAAATTAAGATGGGGTGGTTTGTGGGGCTATTGAATGTTGGGGTGAGTTTGGGGAGAATGAGGTCTATTTATTAAATGTGACTATGAGTTATTTAATGGCAATGATGGTTGCGGGAAATAGGTATTGCTGGGGCTGTTTGCAGGAAGGGAAATAGGTTTATTTATTAAATGTGAATAGTATTATTTTAATGTTGGGGCTGGAGGAAGGCCTAATTATTAATCCTGGGTCCTATTGATTTAACATCGGGGCTGGCTGTAATTTTCTAAATGTAGCCATTTTTTTTCCAAATAGGTCCTCCAACATTCCAGGATCCAGACAAGCCGCAACTAAAGAAACCAGCAGCCACAGGTGGTGAAAGTGAGAAGAACGGATAGGAGAGAGCAGCATAGTGTGTGAAATGTTGTGATTCTAGTGGGACAATGCCAATTTTTGGTGAGTGTTGTGCCCAATGTAAGGTGCAATACTATGTGTATGGGGAGCTAGGATATTATATATGTATTACAGTACCTCTATACTGTGTGTATGGGGAGCTGGGACATTATATATGTATTACAGTACCCCTGTACTGTGTCTATGGAGAGCTGGGATATTATATATGTATTATTGTACCTCTATACTGTGTGTATGGGGAGCTGGGATATTATATATGTATTCTAGTACCCCAATACTTTGTGTGTGGGTAGCTGGGATATTATATATGTATTATAGTACCCCAATACTGTGTCGATGATGAGCTAGGATATTATAAATGTATTATAGCTCCTCTATACTTTGTGTATGGGGAGCTGGGATATTATATATGTATTATAGTACCCCTATACTGTGTCTATGGGGAGCTGGGATATTATAAATGTATTGTAGTACCTCCTATACTATGTGTATGGAGAGCTGGGATATTATATATGTATTATTGTACCCCTGTACTGTGTCTATGGAGAGCTAGGATATTATATATGTCTTATAGTACCCCTATACTATGTGTATGGGGAGCTGGGATATTATATATGTATTATAGTACCCCAATACTGTGTCGATGGGGAGCTGGGATATTATAAATGTATTATAGTACTTCTATACTATGTGTATGTCGAGCTGGGATATTATATATGTATTATAGTACCTCTATACTATGTGTATGGGGAGCTGGAATATTATAAATGTATTATAGTACCTCTATACTATGTGTATGGAAAGCTGTGATATTATATATGTATTATAGTACCCCAATACTGTGTATATGGAGAGCTGGGATATTATATATGTATTATAGTACCCCTGTACTGTGTCTATGGAGAGCTGGGATATTATATATGTATTATAGTACCCCTATACTATGTGTATGGGGAGCTGGGATATTATATATGTATTATAGTACCTCTATACTATGTATATGGGGAGCTGGGATATTATATATGTATTATAGTACCCCTATACTATGTGTATGGGGAGCTGGGATATTATATATGTATTATAGCAAACAGTGTAAGAACCAGAATGGACAGCAAAGTACTGAGGAGATATCCGAAAAGTAGTCTGGGTACCCTAGGTCAGAAACAGACAATCCAAATGGAACCAATATGTGAAGCAGAAGAGCAGTTGGGTGACAGGCAGAAGTCAGAAACAGGAGACCTAAACAGATCCAAATCATCAGACAGAAGCATAGTCAGAACCATAAATTCCTAAATTGGATCAGTACCAATGGGAACTAAGTAACTGAAACACAGGAACCACAACAGATCACAGGAGAAGTGATCTAATACTCTGCCACTGGATCAGTGACAGAGTCTGCTTTAAATAGGCAGTCCAATTAAGATACCAGCAGTCAGTGATGTCAAACTGACCGCCAAAACAAAGATTAAAGGTGCATCCTGTTGCCTAGTAACTGTTTTTGTTGGCTAATCAGACAGCGAATACCACAATCTCTTTAAGGAGGAGACATGTAATCATCATGGCTCGAAAATTTCATATAACCATCAATATATTTAACTTTTAAAAAAGGTGTATATAAGCTAAAATAATTATACACTGCACAAGTTAAAATACCTCATGATTCATGATTAAGTATGGGAGTTACAATAAACGTTTACATCCATCTTTCCCAAGTAATCACCATACCCATAAGAGCTACACCATAAGAGCTTTATTTAATATTCAAACCATCCGTTCATTGACTACCAAATTCATTAAATGGAAGCAGGGTTGTGTGACTATAAACCATTAATAAAATAGTTGTAAATCAAGCAGCAGTATATTATGCCATATGAAAAATACAAAAATCTAGTGTCCAACCTTGAGCGCTGACTAGGCGCTGGCCTTAAATATTACAGATTAACAAAATAAACCATCCGTAATTCTGTTGAGCAACTTAGGTAAGGATATATGATGCTGATTCAATCTAGAAGTTGTCTGCGTATCAAGTTCAAAATAAACGAACAAGAAAAAAGCTGAAGCAAAGAAGCTCAAAACAAATCCTTATCTGAGATAAAATACTTTTTATGGAAAACAATTTTTTCCTTTTTTTATCACCGTAAGGCTACGGTGATATATTTTATCTAAGATAAGGATTTGTTTGCGCTTCTTTGCTTCTCCTTTTTTCTTGTTTATTATTCCATAGCTCTTAATTACTACACCAGATATAAAACTGATTCATATGCATTCAAGCATAAAATCATCTACAGATAAATAAAGGAAGGAAGATAACGTGCTAATAATATCCAAAAGAACCTAACTGCAAAGTTCTTGACTGCTTTAAAAACTTAAAGTTTAAAAGTAAATTTTCACACCAAAAAACAAGGGAGGCCATCCAAGCTATGACTCACTTGGTTTACATTCATGAAGATGGCAATTAATTACAAAAAAATTAATACCAAAAAGTAAAAAATACATGTTTTTTTTTTACATGAACAATGTAATTATTTTAAAAAAATGTATACCACATAAAAACTATGGCAAATTACAATAATGGGGTATTCTCATATCCTTCATTGAGTCCCTTTGGGGACAGGGTATTTTGCGTAAGGATCCAAAACTTTCCTTCCTAACATTTTAATTATTACGATTTTGATGCATGAATGTTTTGGTATTGTGACTGGATCACTTAAAAATAACTTCTGGTATAAATTTATTTAAAGGAAATAGCGCAGGGCACTTATTTATATAATTGCACATGCACTTATTTTTGATAGTGTGTATATTTTGGTAAATAAAGGAAAATCTTTAATTTCTGAGACCAGGGGGAGAAAATTTGTCTTTTACTGTTTTAACCTTTCTAGAGCAAATGCCTTATTTCTGATGTATATATCTGATACAATAAGCCTTTGTTTAGAAAGGCTTTTGTATATTGGTGTAAGGAAATGTCTTGTTTGGGGTTTACAACTCTTCCTGGGGAATTATTTTTTTGGGGGGAAATGTGTATTCTGCCACTGTTGAAAGAAAGGATTTATGCTAATATGATGCTAATTAGACCTTTTGATGTGTGAGGGTCATAGGAAGATGTAACTAGACTTACTACTAGATTTCCTGCCTCTAAAAACAAGATGCAGGACATCGCAGCATTTCTAGAGTTTCACAGAGAAGTAAATATTGTTAGCTTTGCAATGCATGTAAATTCATGTTTGTGTAAACAAATGGTATTCTGATTCTAGAAATAGCTCAGACCTCATGGGAGCTGGCTTACCCTTTGAGGCTGTGTCCAAGCAGTATAAACGGTGAGCATGTAATGTATCATTCTGATGTTCCATCTTATCTAGCCACTGAACTGTCCTTGAGCAAAATAAACATCACTCTTTGCTTCAAGACCCTGCTTGACAACTTTTTAAATATTGCTGTAATCCTGTGACCTGCAGATTAGACCCTAAATCGAATCCATCCTCCTGCTGTTTCTGAGGTTTGAACCCAGCTCTCCAGTACCCTCGCTCTGCCACTACCCAGCAGATTTGGCCAGAGTGATAGGCCAGGGGGTTCCATCCACAGCACCCTGATCCATAGTAAGTGGTCAGGGGTACCAGCACAAGTGTACCAGCAGTGACAGTTACCCAGAAGGAACTTAGTTCTGGGTGCTATAAAGGAGCCCAGTGGTGGCAGCAGGCTCCTCCTACTGCGGCAGGAGGGGCATATTCGGAATAAAGGAATGGGACGGTGGCAAAGTAAGCCAAGCCGGTTCCCAGCAACAACAGACAGGGTGGCATAGGTGGTCCATCCTGTCACAGGTATACTATTATTTTCAAAGTTATTTCTAATATTCTGGATATGTTCCAGAAGGCCTAGTTTGAATGGTATCTTGGTCTTCGCAGTTTATCTGAGACTACAGCTAACATTCTATCATATATACAACATACTGTATATAATTAATTAAAAGTTAAAACTTTTAAATCTTACTTATCTTCAAGCTCTCTGGAGTCGTTTAAGGAATGAAGGGCTTTTACCCATGCAACTCTTGTAAAGTGTGTAAATATTGTAAGAGGGGAGACAAAACCTTTTCGTATGGTGATAATTTGAAGAAAGAAAATAAAACATTGAAATTAATCAATGTGTAATCATGAATAAAGGAGTAAAATTTTTGACACATATTTCTTAATGAATATATCAACATAATCAGATATTTGAACATTTAAAGATCCTACCCTGTGAATATGGAACATATTTGGGGGATTTTATAAATCTTTATGGATCTGTGGTTGATGCTAAAAGTTGCAGTTCTTGCCAAAGTACAATATAGTTATTTTATTCATCTAGATGCAAACAATATAATGCCATTCCCTTATTTAAAAGAGCTTCAAGTTTCTTTATGAATCTCTGAGTAGGGTCAATATTCAACTTTACATAAGACTTTCTTTCATCTAATAATCCTAGAGCTTCTCCTATATACTTCTCTCCTTTATTAAAATCTGCCTCATTTTTTTATTAAATATTATCCTTTTCTTTATCTCTATCACATTTTTAAGTTCTTCAAAATCTTTCTTAACCAATTCAGAAAACAGGTGAACGAACATAACTCCCTTTTGACTTTTGGGAAAAACTGTGAGTTTGAAAAAGTGGAGATGTTGCCTATAACAGCCAATCAGATTCTAGCTGTCATTTTGTAGAATTAACAAAATAAATGATAACTAAAATCTGACTAGTTGCTATAGGCAACATCTCCACTTTTCTAAACCCACAGTTTCGTAAATATACCCCTTGGGGTTAGAAGGTAGATTTAGATTTTAAGCCTGAATTTAATTTTTGTTTTTTCTTAACTTCCCAGTTCCTTAGTGAAGCAAGACATTTTTTTGTCAGTTCTGATAAAATGATGTTTTAATGTAAGTTTATTTACAAATATATTTAAATATAAAGAGAGGTTGAACTAATTAAAACTACACATGGGATAAATCCTTTTCCGTAAAGACTTAGTTTAGAGTTATTGAGATGTTTTAGACAGCTTAAAGATCCCCCTGGCTGCATTCATTGCATCAAGGTTTCTTCTCTTTAAGTCTGATTTTAGTTGATCTTTCTCCTTCCCCTTAAACTTTTTCTTAAACCAAAGCATAACTTAATTATAATATTCTGCATGACTGGGGAAGGCAGAAGAGATGGACAGTCCTTCAATTAGATTGAACCCCAAAAGCTGACAATTTCTTATAACTCGTCTTGGTTTTTTTTCAAGTCACTTTTACACCTTTGTCACAGAGCTGCCCCTCGTCATGTTATTTATGAATATGTGGTTGATCACTAATTATATTGATTTTAAGTGGCATTTTTGAAAACTGAATTATATTTGTCTATATACAATATTACATGCTATGGTCACACAGATCATGTCTCCTCGTGTGAGACTCCTGCTAGGAATGGCTCCCTCCCGTCTGTCCCATGTCTCTTTAGGTGTCAAAAAACTCTCCTATGTCAGGATGTAGCCCAGGAGGTCTTTGAAGCTGCTCAGCTTCCCTTAAAGCTAATGCTGTTATCTTTTGACACAGAGCTGGACAGAGCCACCAAGTAAACACACACCAGAAGCTCCAGCATCACATTTTACACCTTAGTAGCTCAAATTATCACTGGATTCATTTGATTTACAATATTTACACTGCAGTTAGGATCAGGGCCGCCATCAGGGGGGTACAGGGGGACAAACTGAAATGAGTAATTGCTTTGGTGAAAGGAGGGCATAACTGTGCAGATCAGGCGAGTGTTATGAGCATACTTACCAACCTTTGGTAAGTCAATTCCGGGAGATCCCAGGCAGGGGGGCGTGGTTGGAGGGAGGGGCGAGGCAATTAGCGTAATTTTGGATCTGCATCCCTCCCACCGCTACAAAATGCCGGTTTTGTCGCTGGGGGCAGGGCCAAAATAACGCTATTCACCGTGAATCGCGTCATTTTGAGGAGCAAGATGCCATATGCAGGATATTTGCCTGCTCTCCCAGGACCTACCCGAATTTCGGACATTCCGGGAGAGTTGGCAAGTATGGTCATGAGCAGACCTTGACACAACTTATTTTATCTATTAGAAATTTGGCAGCTGTGTTATATGCATTTTTGCACCTAATTAGTAAATAACTACAATTCTCTCCCAGCTGATCACTGGTTCAGGGCATATACCCAAGGAAGAACTCTGTTACGTTATTTGTTGTTGTTTTTTATTGCATGCTTGACATAGTTCATATATATGATATGTACGTGGCCTGTATTTTATGTTTCAATCATAATATAACAGTTGAATATCTTCTGAAATCTGTATCAATGGACATATATGGAATAGTGCCCATGTAAATAATAATCTAATAATATATGTTATGTAATAACTTGAATCGTATTACACTATATTTAGATTACAACTAAATCAAAGGAAGGATCTGCGGTTTATAAATGAAAAAATCATGACGAACAGCATGGTTTATCATAGGAAATGTTTTAAACTTTGGTTTAGAGAAAACAATATTGATTTAACGGTGGTATATTTGTTTACGTTGTTATAAAATATTACTAACAGGAAACTCATAAATAACAAACCACGTTTCCATCATGTTTCTGTGCTATTTGTAACCTAGCATCTGGTGTTGACCGGCCTGAATCTTTCAGGAAATGCTAACAAATAAAGTTGAACTGCTAATAAATCCCAAATGAAATATGCAACAAAAACATGGCATTACAACCTTAATCAGCATTTGTATTCTAATGCTTCGTACTATATAAGAAATGTAAACACAGAGTTCCTTACTGTTTGTACAGTTGCATAATTTACTGACGTATATAAGAAGTAATAATATACTTATTATAAGTTATATCCTGCATAGTAAGGGTCTGCAGTGTGAGCTGATATAACATTCTATGAATTAATGATTATTATCTCCTACCTATGACATTTTAAATAGTAAATATGGCATTACTTATACATGATTGTCATGCAAGTTATATGTTCACAAAACACAATTTCACAAAATCAGGTAAATGACCTTTGCTTAAACCTACCTAATACACATAATATCCAGTACCATTGGAAAATATCCAACATGCCTTTCCAGGCACTAGGAAACCCCCTCTCGGTTTGCCTATGAGTTGGCAGGCTGTACAGTTCTCTTCTACCTGTTCTTGCAACCTTCACCTTTGCTGCTGGTATAGTACCAACAGCTACAATTGTTATTCTGTTACCTTATGTATTATAATATTATTATAATTATCTTTGACTTATAAGGCGCCACAAAGGGTCTGCAGCGCCGTACATTACATATACAAAAAACAGAACCAAGACACAACATGATACAAAAATATATACAAACAAGGGTGACCGGGTAAAGCAAATCAGATGTAAGTGCAGCCCTAACCTCTTAGGGTCTGAGTCATTAAGGAGAGCAAAGCATAAAAAATGAGTTACTTTGCACCTGGGCAAAACCATGTTGCATTAGAGGGGGAAAATGCAACCAGTATTTAACTAATATAATCAACTAATTTGGAGCACTTGCATTGTAACATGGTTTGTCCCAGAGAAAATTTACTCTTTTTTGCCTTACTTTCCTTAATGACTCAGGCCCTTAGAGTGTAAGCTCATTTGGGTTTGAACATCTTTAGCTTCTGTTTTGTGTCTTCACATGACATTTTCTCATATCATTAACTTCTCATTGTACAGCGCAGTTAAATATTTTGGCAACAAAATCTAAAAATTATAAATACGGTTCTGATACTTGCGTGTGATAATTGTGAGGGGTGTAATTAAGTGGTGAAAAGAACTGGAGTGGCATTGGTATTAATAGCACAAGGAAAAGTGTGGAAAGGTTTTGAGTAATTAACAAGGATATTTAGGAAGACTACAAGTGTTATCAGTTCCAGCTTCTGTCCCTTTCCCCTCTCCTTACCAGCCTTTGTGTCCTTCTGTTTATCTGTGTTGGCCTCTTTGCCTTCTCCTGTCTGTTTCAGTCTGTTTGTCTGGCTGGCAGACTGTAGCCCGGGGGGCAAACACAGCACTGGCCCATAAGTAGCGGCCCATCCTTAAAGGGTGGTTTTTGGTACAATATATATTTATCTCATGCTTGCCAACTCTCCCAGAATGTCCGGGAGACTCCCGGGTGAGTGTGGCAATCTCCCGAATTCTGCCCACTTCACTAGGAAGTGCCCCACTTCCTAGTGAAGTGGGCAGAATTAGGTCCCAAATGGATTCCCGATTCCCGATTCATCGCCGAAATGACACGCTTTTGGCCACCCCGCCCCCTCACGCCCACCTCCACTGCAAGGCTCCCGGAAGAGAGCTGAAGAAGGTTGGCAAGTATGATTTATCTATATAAAAATAGGCTATTTTAGTGTTGCTTAATCCATATATATATATTTATGCCCAGGCCCAGAGCTGGATTAAGGCTCTGGGGGGGCTGGACACTTTAGACAGGGTAACCCCCTATGATGTAGCATTGTTATCACTTTAGACAAATACACAGGCAATACTGTGTGCACTACTATTAGGTGCACACAGTTCTGCCTTCACTATCAGTACACGGTGAAGCGGGACAGACCTCCCAACTGTCCTAAGTGAAACAGTCACCCAAATTTGGGACTGTCCCACCAGATTCAGGACACTTGGCAGACTGTCCTGCTCTCTCCTACCTGTTCTTGTCACTTTCACCACTTGTGGCTGCTGGTTACTTTAGCTCATGTGCTGGTTGTCTGGATCTTGGAATATTGGAGGCCCTATTTGGAAAAAAAAATGGGTACATAAAATTTAGAAAACTCCAACCAGTCCCAGGGGGTAAATGTATTATGCTCTTACCCCCCAGTGATAAATCAATAGCACCCACGTTTTATAATTAGGCCTCCCTCCAGCCACAACATTAAAATAATTTAAATAGCATTTACATTTAACAAATATTACCATTTCCCACAAAAATCACAGGCATTAAATAATACATAATCACATTTAATAAATAGACCTCATTTTCCACAAACAGGCCACAATCAATAAATAGCTCCCAAACCACCCCAGCATTAAATTAGAGGTCCAATGACCCCATTATAAATTCATAGGAACCGCTATTAAATTAAATTGCACCACCATCACCCTACAAATAAAATAGCACCCAATAATTAGCCCCCACCTGCACTCCACAATTAAATTAATAGCCTACCTCCCACATTATATTAAGACCCCCCTCCATCCCACACTACATTCATTTACTGCCCACCCCCACACACACTACATTCATTTACTGCCCCCGCCCCCCCCCACACACACACTATATTCATTTACTGCCCCCCCACACACACTACATTCATTTACTGCCCCCCCACACACACTATATTCATTTACTGCCCCCCCCACACACAATACATTAATTTAATGCCCCCCCCCACACACACTGCATTCATTTACTGGCCCCTCACTCGCACACACAATATACTGGGCCCTCGCTCACGCACACAATATACTGGCCCCATACTCATATATATACACAATATGCTGCCACACACACACATACAATATGCTTCCACACAGGCATACAATATGCTGCCACACACACACACATACAATATGCTGCCACACACACATACAATATGCTGCCACACACACAATATGCTGCCACACACATACACACATATATATATACAATATGCTGCCGCTGATACACACACACACACACACACAATTAATATACCACCCCCGCACTAACCTTGTTATATCCGGGCCATGCGCTCTGCAGTCTTCTGACATGGGACGGCACCTATCACGTGGTGCGCCTCCCATGTGACGGCAATAGCCGGCCAAACCATTAGGGAGGGAGGTCGGATCTGCAGGCCAACGAGAAGGTGGCTGCTCCTAGAGGAGGGGCCAGCTACCAAGAAAGTAAAATTAGGCATCACACCAGCCAAAAATAGTTTTCTTTGTTAAGGCCCAGGGGGGATGTGCCCCGCTGCCCCCCGGCCCAGCCCGCCCCTGCTTGTGCCAGTTTCTTTCCGCCAGTCTCTTTCCCTATCTTCTATTTGTGCCAGCCACTTTCTCCCTCATCTCTGTGCCTGTCTCTCAGTCTGTGACAGTTTTTCTTCCCATCAGTGCCAGACTCTCTCCCATTTTCCTGCCTATGCCAGTTTATTTCCTTCTGTCTCCCCACGTGTGACTCTGTTCCCCCATTTTGTGTATGAATATCTGTTTACACTTTGTATGTATCTGCCCCCCTCCTCCTCCTGGTTTATGTGCCTGTCACTAATTTTGTATGTACACCTCCGTCTCTTCATCTGTCTTTCTTTGTCGCTGTCCCACAACTTTGCTTGTGTGTGTCTGCATTGTGGGTGCCTGTCATTCCTTTCTTCCCTTTGTGAGTCTGTCTGACTCCCTTTACCCCTTTTATCATATCTATACCTCCACTATCTTATACCATCTGTGCCTTGTGTCCCTTACAATCAACTTTTTCTCTTGCCCTGCACCTTCTCCAGCCTCCCCTTCTTCCCCTTCTCCTTTCTACCTCCTCTTATGCTGAAGTTTATGATGGTGTCCTGGTGGCTGCCAACCTGAAAAGTTGTGGTCCATCCATGCCCAGTGCCATACAGTATGCAAAAAACCCCATTAGCATGCATGCCGGTGGGGTTTTGAGACTTTGCCGTCAAAAATTCCTCATTGGAAAGTTTGCATGCGCTCTTCATGATTCATTTTATGATTCATGATTTATGATTTAATTCATGATTTATGATTCGATTCATGATTTATGATTCATGAATCATAATTCGATTCATGATTCATGATTCATGATTCAATTCATGATTCAGTTCATGAATTAATTCATGATTCATGATTCAATTTATGACTCATGATTCAATTCATGATTCATGAATCAATTCATAATTCATGATTCAATTAATGATTCATGATTCAATTCATGATTCATGATTCAATATATGATTCAATTCATGATTCGATTCATGATTCATGATTCATGAATCATGATTCGATTCATGATTCATGATTCATGAATCATGATTCGATTCATGATTCATGATTCATGAATCATGATTCGATTCATGATTCCGGATTCATGAATCATGATTTGATTCATGATTCATGATTCATGAATCATAATTTGATACATGATTCATGATTTATGAATCATGATTCGATTCATGATTCATGATTTATGATTCAATTCCTGATTCATGATTTGATTCATGATTCATGATTCAATTCATGAATCATGATTCAATTCATAATTCATGATTTGATTTATGATTCATGATTCGATTCATGATTCATGATTCATGATTCATGATTCATGATTCAATTCATGGTTCCTGATTCACGATTCATGATTTATGATTTAATTCATGATTCATGATTCAATTCATGATTAAATTCATGATCCATGATTCAATTCATGATTCATGATTCAATTCATGATTCATGATTCAATTCATGATTCATGATTAAATTCATAATTCTTGATTCATGATTCAATTCATGATTTATGATTCGATTCATGATTCATGATTCATGAATCATGATTCGATTTATGATTCATGATTCATGAATCATGATTCATGATTTATGATTTATGTATCATGATTCATGATTTATGAATCATGATTCATGATTCATGAATCATGATTTGATTGATGATTCATGATTTATGAATCATGATTCGATTCATGATTCATGATTTATGATTCAATTCATGATTCATGATTTGATTCATGATTCATGATTCATGATTCAATTCATGATTCATGATTCAATTCATGACTCATGATTCAATTCATGATTCATTACATGATTCATGATTCAATATATGATTCAATTCATGATTCAATTCATAATTCATGATTCGATTCATGATTCATGATTAATGAATCATGATTCAATTCATGATTCATGATTCAATTCATGATTCATTTCATGATTCATGATTCATGATTCATGATTCAACATATGATTCAATTCATGATTCAATTCATGATTTATGATTCGATTCATAATTCATGATCCATGATTCATGATTCGATTCATGATTCATGATTCATGATTCAATTCATGATTCATGATTTATGATTCATGATTCAATTCATGATTAATGATTCAATTCATGATTCATGATTCAATTCATGATTCTTGATTCAATTCATGATTTATGATTCATGATTCAATTCATGATTCATGATTCATTATTCGATTAATGATTCATGATTCATGATTCAATTCATGATTCCTGATTCATGATTCATGATTCATGATTCAATTCATGATTCATGATTCAATTCATGATTTAATCCATGATTCATGATTCAATTCATGATTCATGATTCATGATTCAATTCATGATTCATGATTTATGAATTATGATTCATGATTTATGAATTATGATTCATGATTCAATTCATGATTCATGATTTATGATTCAATTCATGACTCATGATTCAATTCATAATTCATAATTTGATTCATGATTTATGATTCGATTCATGATTCATGATTCATGAATCATGATTCGATTCATGATTAATGATTCATGAATCATGATTTGATTCATGATTCATGATTTATGATTCATGATTCATGATTCATGATTCAATTCATGATTCATGATTCAATTCATGATTCAATTCATGATTCATGATTCAATTCATGATTCATGATTCATGATTTAATTCATGATTCATGATTCATGATTTAATTCATGATTCAATTCATGACTCATGATTCACTTCATGATTCATTTCATGATTCATGATTTATGATTTAATTCATGATTTATGATTCGATTCATGATTTATGATTCATGAATCATAATTCGATTCATGATTCATGATTCATGATTCAATTCATGATTCAGTTCATGAATTAATTCATGATTCATGATTCAATTTATGACTCATGATTCAATTCATGATTCATGAATCAATTCATAATTCATGATTCAATTCATGAATCATTTAATGATTCATGAGTTATGATTCAATTCATGATTTATGACTCGATTCATTAATTATGATTCATGAATCATGATTCGATTCATGATTCATGATTCATGAATCATGATTCGATTCATGATTCATGGTTCATGAATCATGATTCGATTCATGATTCATAATTCATGAATCATGATTCGATTCATGATTCTTGAATCATGATTCAATTCATGATTCATTATTCGATTCATGATTCATGATTCAAATCATGATCCATGATTCATGATTCGATTCATGATTCATGATTCAATTCATGATTCTTGATTCAGGATTCATGATTAAATTCATGATTCATGATTCAATTCATGATTCATGATTCAATTCAAGATTCTTGATTCATGATTCAATTCATGATTCATGATTTGATTCATGATTCATGATTCAATTCATGATTCATGATTCAATTCATGAATCATGATTCAATTCATGAATCATGATTCAATTCATGAATCATGATTCAATTCATAATTCATGATTTGATTTATGATTCATGATTCGATTCATGATTCATGATTCATGATTCATGATTCAATTCATGGTTCCTGATTCATGATTCATGATTTATGATTCAATTCATGATTCATGATTCAATTCATGATTAAATTCATGATCCATGATTCAATTCATGATTCATGATTCAATTCATGATTCATGATTCAATTCATAATTCTTGATTCATGATTCAATTCATGATTTATGATTCGATTCATGATTCATGATTCATGAATCATGATTCGATTTATGATTCATGATTCATGAATCTTGATTCATGATTTATGATTTATGAATCATGATTCATGATTCATGAATCATGATTTGATTGATGATTCATGATTTATGAATCATGATTCGATTCATGATTCATGATTTATGATTCAATTCTTGATTCATGATTTGATTCATGATTCATGATTCATGATTCAATTCATGACTCATGATTCAATTCATGATTCATTACATGATTCATGATTCAATATATGATTCAATTCATGATTCAATTCATAATTCATGATTCGATTCATGATTCATGATTAATGAATCATGATTCAATTCATGATTCATGATTCAATTCATGATTCATTTCATGATTCATGATTCATGATTCATGATTCATGATTCAACATATGATTCAATTCATGATTTAATTCATGATTTATGATTCGATTCATGATTCATGATTCATGAATCATGATTCACTTCATGATTCATGATTCATTATTCGATTCATGATTCATGATTCAATTCATGATCCATGATTCATGATTCGATTCATGATTCATGATTCATGATTCAATTCATGATTCAATTCATGATTTATGATTCGATTCATGATTCATGATTCATGAATCATGATTCACTTCATGATTCATGATTCATTATTCGATTCATGATTCATGATTCAATTCATGATCCATGATTCATGATTCAATTCATGATTCATTTCATGATTCATGATTCATGATTTATGATTCATGATTCAATTCATGATTCATGATTCAATTCATGATTCATGATTCAATTCATGATTTTTGATTCAATTCATGATTTATGATTCATGATTCAATTCATGATTCATGATTCATTATTCGATTAATGATTCATGATTCATGATTCAATTCATGATTCCTGATTCCTGATTCATGATTCAATTCATGATTCATGATTCAATTCATGATTCAATCCATGATTCATGATTCAATTCATGATTCATGATTCATGATTCAATTCATGATTCATGATTTATGATTCATGATTCAATTCATGATTCATGATTCAATTCATGATTCATGATTCATGATTTATGATTTAATTCATGACTCATGATTCAATTCATAATTCATAATTTGATTCATGAGTTATGATTCGATTCATGATTCATGATTCATGAATCATGATTCGATTCATGATTAATGATTCATGAATCATGATTTGATTCATGATTCATGATTTATGATGCATGATTCATGATTCATGATTCAATTCATGATTCATGATTCAATTCATGATTCAATTCATGATTCATGATTCAATTCATGATTCATGATTCATGATTCAATTCATTAATTCATGATTTATGAATCATGATTCGATTCATGATTTATGATTTATGATTCAATTCATGATTCATGATTTGATTCATGATTCATGATTCATGATTTAATTCATGATTCATGATTCAATTCATGACTCATGATTCACTTCATGATTCATTTTATGATTCATGATTTATGATTTAATTCATGATTTATGATTCGATTCATGATTTATGATTCATGAATCATAATTCGATTCATGATTCATGATTCAATTCATGATTCAGTTCATGAATTAATTCATGATTCATGATTCAATTTATGACTCATGATTCAATTCATGATTCATGAATCAATTCATAATTCATGATTCAATTCATGATTTATGATTCGATTCATTAATTATGATTCATGAATCATGATTCGATTCATGATTCATGATTCATGAATCATGATTCGATTCATGGTTCATGAATCATGATTCGATTCATGATTCATAATTCATGAATCATGATTCGATTCATGATTCTTGAATCATGATTCAATTCATGATTCATGATTCATTATTCGATTCATGATTCATGATTCAATTCATGATCCATGATTCATGATTCGATTCATGATTCATGATTCATGATTCAATTCATGATTAAATTCATGATTCATGATTCAATTCATGATTCATGATTCAATTCAAGATTCTTGATTCATGATTCAATTCATGATTCATGATTTATGATTCATGATTCAATTCATGATTCATGATTCAATTCATGATTCATGATTCAATTCATGACTCATGATTCAATTCATGATTCATTTCATGATTCATGATTTATGATTCAATTCATGACTTATGATTCGATTCATGATTCATTTCATGATTCATGATTTATGATTCGATTCATGATGAATGATTCATGAATCATGATTCGATTCATGATTCATGATTTATGATTTATGAATCATGATTCATGATTCATGATTCAATTCATGAATCATGATTCAATTCATGAATCATGATTCGATTCATGATTCATGATTCATGATTCAATGCATGATTCATGATTCAATTTATGACTCATGATTCAATTCATGATTCATGATTCAATTCATAATTCATGATTCAATTCACTATTCAATTCATGATTCATTATTCGATTCATGATTCATGATTTATGATTCAATTCATGATTCGTGATTCATGATTCAATTCATGATTCATGATTCAATTCATGACTCATGATTCACTTCATGATTCATTTTATGATTCATGATTTATGATTTAATTCATGATTCATGATTCTTGAATCATAATTCGATTCATGATTCATGATTCATGATTCATGATTCAATTCATGATTCGTGATTCATGATTCAATTCATGATTCAATTCATGATTCATGATTCAATTTATGACTCATGATTTAATTTATGCTTCATGATTCAATTCATAATTCATGATTCAATTCATGATTCATTTAATGATTCATGAGTTATGATTCAATTCATGATTTATGATTCGATTCATTAATCATGATTCATAAATCATGATTCGATTTATGATTCATGATTCATGAATCATGATTCGATTCATGATTAATGATTCATGAATCATGATTCGATTCATTATTCAAGAATCATTATTCAATTCATTAATCATGATTCAATTCATTAATCATGATTCAATTCATGATTCATGATTCAATTCATGATTCATTTCATGATTCATAATTCATGATTCAATGCATGATTCATGATTTAATTCATAATTCATGATTCAATTCATGATTCATTTAATGATTCATGAGTTATGATTCAATTCATGATTTATGATTCAATTCATTAATCATGATTCATGAATCATGATTCGATTCATGATTCATGAATAATGATTCAATTCATGATTCATTATTCGATTCATGATTCATGAATAATGATTCAATTCATGATTCATGATTCATTATTCGATTCATGATTCATGATTCAATTCATGATCCATGATTCATGATTCGATTCATGATTCATGATTCGTGATTCAATTCATGATTCATTATTCGATTCATGATTCATGATTCATGATTCAATTCATGATTACTGATTCATGATTCATGATTCATGATTCAATTCATGATTCATGATTCAATTCATGATTCAATTCATGATTCATGATTCAATTGATGATTCATGATTCAATTCATTAATCATGATTCATGATTCAATTCATGAT
The DNA here is from genome assembly GCF_038048845.1 of Mixophyes fleayi. Taxonomy (NCBI): domain Eukaryota; kingdom Metazoa; phylum Chordata; class Amphibia; order Anura; family Limnodynastidae; genus Mixophyes; species Mixophyes fleayi. The sequence goes on along the minus strand of NW_027446953.1, from coordinate 524,784 downwards.
TCATGATTCAATTCATGATTCCTGATTCATGATTCATGAATTATGATTCAATTCATGATTCATGATTCAATTAATGATTCATGATTCATGATTCAATTCATGATTCATGAATCATGATTCAATTCATGATTCATGATTTATAATTCAATTTATGATTCATGATTTGATTCATGATTCATGATTTAATTCATGGTTCATGATTCATGATTCAATTCATGACTCATGATTCACTTCATGATTCATTTTATGATTCATGATTTATGATTTAATTCATGATTTATGATTTAAATCATGATTCATGATTCATGAATCATAATTCGATTGATGATTCATGATTCTTGATTCATGATTCAATTCATGATTCAGTTCATGATTCAATTCATGATTCATGATTCAATTTATGACTCATGATTCAATTCATGATTCATGATTCAATTCATAATTCATGATTCAATTCATGATTCATTTAATGATTCATGAGTTATGATTCAATTCATGATTTATGATTCGATTCATTAATCATGATTCATGAATCATGATTCGATTCATGATTCATTTCATGATTCATGATTCATGATTCTTGATTCATGATTCATAATTCAATTCATGATTCATGATTCAATTCATGATTCATGATTCAATTCATGATTCTTGATTCAATTCATGATTTATGATTCATTTTTCGATTCATGATTCATAATTCATGATTCAATTTATGACTCATGATTCTTAATTCATGATTCAATTTATGACTCATGATTCAATTCATGATTCATGATTAAATTCATAATTCATGATTCTTAATTCATGACTCATGATTCAATTGATGATTTATTTCATGATTCATGATTTATGTTTCAATTTATGATTTATGATTCAATTCATGATTCATGAATCATTATTCAATTCATAAATTCATGATTCATGATTTATGAATCATGATTCATGATTCATGATTCATGATTCATGAATCACGATTCGATTCATTAATTCATGATTCATGAATCATGATTCGATTCATGATTCATGATTTATGAATCATGATTCATGATTCATGATTTATGATTTATGATTCAATTCATGATTCATGATTTGATTCATGATTCATGATTCATGATTCAATTCACGATTCATGATTCAATTCATGACTCATGATTCAATTCATGATTCATTTCATGATTCATGATTTATGATTTAATTCATGATTTATGACTTGATTCATGATTCATGATTTGATTCATGATTCATGATTCATGATTCAATTCATGATTCATGATTCAAATCATGACTCATGATTCAATTCATGATTCATTTCATGATTCATGATTCAATAAATGATTCATGATTCAATTCATGATTCATGATTCAATTCATGATTCGTGATTCATGATTCAATTCATGATTCAATTAATGATTCATGATTCAATTCATGATTCATGATTCAATATATGATTCAATTCATGATTCGATTCATGATTCATGATTCATGAATCATGATTCGATTCATGATTCATGATTCATGAATCATGATTCGATTCATGATTCAGGATTCATGAATCATGATTTGATTCATAATTCATGATTCATGAATCATAATTTGATACATGATTCATGATTTATGAATCATGATTCGATTCATGATTCATGATTTATGATTCAATTCATGATTCATGATTTGATTCATGATTCATGATTCAATTCATGATTCATGATTCAATTCATGAATCATGATTCAATTCATAATTCATGATTTGATTTATGATTCATGATTCGATTCATGATTCATGATTCATGATTCATGATTCATGATTCAATTCATGGTTCCTGATTCATGATTCATGATTTATGATTCAATTCATGATTCATGATTCAATTCATGATTAAATTCATGATCCATGATTCAATTCATGATTCATGATTCAATTCATGATTCATGATTCAATTCATGATTCATGATTCGATTCATGATTCATGATTTATGATTCAATTCATGATTCATGATTTGATTCATGATTCATGATTCATGATTCAATTCATGATTCATGATTCAATTCATGACTCATGATTCAATTCATGATTCATTACATGATTCATGATTCAATATATGATTCAATTCATGATTCAATTCATAATTCATGATTCGATTCATGATTCATGATTAATGAATCATGATTCAATTCATGATTCATGATTCAATTCATGATTCATTTCATGATTCATGATTCATGATTCATGATTCATGATTCAATTCATGATTCATTTCATGATTCATGATTCATGATTCAACATATGATTCAATTCATGATTCAATTCATGATTTATGATTCGATTCATAATTCATGATCCATGATTCATGATTCGATTCATGATTCATGATTCATGATTCAATTCATAATTCATGATTCATGATTTATGATTCATGATTCAATTTATGATTCATAATTCAATTCATGATTCATGATTCAATTCATGATTCTTGATTCAATTCATGATTTATGATTCATGATTCAATTCATGATTCATGATTCATTATTCGATTAATGATTCATGATTCATGATTCAATTCATGATTCCTGATTCCTGATTCATGATTTAATTCATGATTCATGATTCAATTCATGATTCAATCCATGATTCATGATTCAATTCATGATTCATGATTCATGATTCAATTCATGATTCATGATTTATGATTCATGATTCATGATTCATGATTTATGATTCAATTCATGACTCATGATTCAATTCATAATTCATAATTTGATTCATGATTTATGATTCGATTCATGATTCATGATTCATGAATCATGATTCGATTCATGATTAATGATTCATGAATCATGATTTGATTCATGATTCATGATTTATGATTCATGATTCATGATTCATGATTTAATTCATGATTCATGATTCAACTCATGATTCAATTCATGATTCATGATTCAATTCATGATTCATGATTCATGATTCAATTCATTAATTCATGATTTATGAATCATGATTCGATTCATGATTTATGATTTAATTCATGATTCATGATTTGATTCATGATTCATGATTCATGATTTAATTCATGATTCATGATTCAATTCATGACTCATGATTCACTTCATGATTCATTTTATGATTCATGATTTATGATTTAATTCATGATTTATGATTCGATTCATGATTTATGATTCATGAATCATAATTCGATTCATGATTCATGATTCAATTCATGATTCAGTTCATGAATTAATTCATGATTCATGATTCAATTTATGACTCATGACTCAATTCATGATTCATGAATCAATTCATAATTCATGATTCAATTCATGAATCATTTAATGATTCATGAGTTATGATTCAATTCATGATTTATGACTCGATTCATTAATTATGATTCATGAATCATGATTCGATTCATGATTCATGAATCATGATTCGATTCATGATTCATGGTTCATGAATCATGATTCGATTCATGATTCATAATTCATGAATCATGATTCGATTCATGATTCTTGAATCATGATTCAATTCATGATTCATGATTCATTATTCGATTCATGATTCATGATTCAAATCATGATCCATGATTCATGATTCGATTCATGATTCATGATTCAATTCATGATTCATTTCATGATTCATGATTCATGATTCTTGATTCATGATTCATGATTAAATTCATGATTCATGATTCAATTCAAGATTCTTGATTCATGATTCAATTCATGATTCATGATTTATGATTCATGATTCAATTCATGATTCATGATTTATGATTCAATTCATGATTCATGATTTGATTCATGATTCATGATTCAATTCATGATTCATGATTCAATTCATGAATCATGATTCATGATTCATAATTCATGATTCAATTCATGGTTCCTGATTCATGATTCATGATTTATGATTCAATTCAGGATTCATGATTCAATTCATGATTAAATTCATGATCCATGATTCAATTCATGATTCATGATTCAATTCATGATTCATGATTCAATTCATAATTCTTGATTCATGATTCAATTCATGTTTTATGATTCGATTCATGATTCATGATTCATGAATCATGATTCGATTTATGATTCATGATTCATGAATCATGATTCATGAATCATGATTCATGATTCATGAATCATGATTTGATTGATGATTCATGATTTATGAATCATGATTCGATTCATGATTCATGATTTATGATTCAATTCATGATTCATGATTTGATTCATGATTCATGATTCATGATTCAATGCATGATTCATGATTCAATTTATGACTCATGATTCAATTCATGATTCATGATTCAATTCATAATTTTTGATTCAATTCATGATTCAATTCATGATTCATTATTCGATTCATGATTCATGATTTATGATTCAATTTATGACTCATGATTCAATTCATGATTCATGATTCAATTCATAATTTTTGATTCAATTCATGATTCAATTCATGATTCATTATTCGATTCATGATTCATGATTCATGATTCAATTCATGACTCATGATTCAATTCATGATTCATTTCATGATTCATGATTTATGATTCAATTCATGATTTATGATTCGATTCATGATTCATGATTCATGAATCATGATTCGATTCATGATGAATGATTCATGAATCATGATTCGATTCATTATTCATGATTTATGAATCATGATTTATGATTTATGATTTATGAATCATGATGCATGATTCATGATTCAATTCATGAATCATGATTCAATTCATTAATCATGATTCGATTCATGATTCATGATTCATGATTCAATGCATGATTCATGATTCAATTTATGACTCATGATTCAATTCATGATTCATGATTCAATTCATAATTTTTGATTCAATTCATGATTCAATTCATGATTCATTATTCGATTCATGATTCATGATTTATGATTCAATTCATGATTCATGATTCAATTCATGATTCATGATTCAATTCATGAGTCATGATTCACTTCATGATTCATTTTATGATTCATGATTTATGATTTAATTTATGATTTATGATTCGATTCATAACTCATGATTCTTGAATCATAATTCGATTCATGATTCATGATTCATGATTCATGATTCAATTCATGATTCGTGATTCATGATTCAATTCATGATTCCATTCATGATTCATGATTCAATTTATGACTCATGATTCAATTCATGCTTCATGATTCAATTCATAATTCATGATTCAATTCATGATTCATTTAATGATTCATGAGTTATGATTCAATTCATGATTTATGATTCGATTCATTATTCATGATTCATAAATCATGATTCGATTCATGATTCATGATTCATGATTCGATTCATGATTCATGATGCATGAATCATGATTCGATTCATTATTCAAGAATCATTATTCAATTCATTAATCATGATTCAATTCATTAATCATGATTCAATTCATGATTCATGATTCAATTCATGATTCATTTCATGATTCATAATTCATGATTCAATGCATGATTCATGATTCAATTCATAATTCATGATTCAATTCATGATTCATTTAATGATTCATGAGTTATGATTCAATTCATGATTTATGATTCATGAGTTATGATTCAATTCATGATTTATGATTCAATTCATTAATCATGATTCATGAATCATGATTCGATTCATGATTCATGAATAATGATTCAATTCATGATTCATGATTCATTATTCGATTCATGATTCATGATTCAATTTATGATCCATGATTCATGATTCAATTCATGATTCATGATTCATGATTCAATTCATGATTCATGATTCATTATTCGATTCATGATTCATGATTCATGATTCAATTCATGATTACTGATTCATGATTTATGATTCATGATTCAATTCATGATTCATGATTCAATTCATGATTCAATTCATGATTCATGATTCAATTCATGATTCATGATTCAATTCATTAATCTGAACTGGGCATGCTACTAGTGAGGAAGAGAGATTTATAGATAAGTCTTTGGCATGGGTGGACATATGCTTTAACCCAGGCCTGTCCAACCTGTGGCCCTCCAGATGTTGTGAAACTACGAGTCCCAGCATTCCCTTCCAGCTATCAACAGGTTGTCTACTGGCAAAGCATGCTGGGGCTTGTAGTTTAAAAACACCTGGAGGGCCGCAGGTTGGACAGGCCTGCTTTAACCCTTTATTTGGCAAGCATTGAAATCATACGTCATTAGTATTGACTTCATACGCCATCTAGCGATCAATATTGGAACTTCTGAAACAAGTGACTACTGTAAACCCATTTAGACGTTGCTTGAGAGCACCTCTGCCAAGGGAAGGATAAAAATGTAAAAGTTATTACATAACTAATGCAAAAGAGCAACATTGCCAAATAAAAGGGTTAATTTAGCATAACATGGGAGAAAGGAAACATCACTTAGATGATTTGTGTAACAACATCCTTATTTATCGCATCCTAAAACACAAGAATCTAAATTTTTAGTGATCAGTTAGCTTTTTTTAATCTTTTGTTAATCCTTTAGAGTTTTGTTTAACCAAAGTGGCGTTTATGATTCCACACAAAACACAAAATTCCATTTTTGTCAGAGATATGGGTGAAATTATGTACCCAAATGAGTATTCTACAGTTTTTAATATTGTGCTCATTTCTAGTGTCAAACTATGAAACTAATGTACAGGTTTGCTCAACTCTATTAATGAACTACCTCAAAGAAAATTGTCTGCCCCCAGAGTTTTTATTTCATTGAGAGCGTAATAACAGGATAGGAGTGTGGACTATTAAGGGATCTTGCTACATTTTCAGTCATGCATATTAACTGTAGGCCTGTATTCTCGCATAGAGCACTCCCACCAGGGTGTTCTGTGCACCTGATATACATGAGGTTAATAAATAGACCAGGGTTGGCTAACCTGTGACACTCCAGGTGTTGTGAAACTACAAGTTCCAGCATGCTTTGCCAATACATAGCAGCTTATTGGTGGAAGGGTATGCTGGGACTTGTAGTTTCACAGCACCTGGAGTGTCATAGGGTAGCCAACACTGAAATAGATACATCGCTCAATGCTGACTAGAAATAGCTCTGTGCATGGCCAGAAACTGAGGTACACTGGACTGATGGAGAAAGCCAGATGTGCAACAGGTAGTGAAAAAGCAGAAGTGGCTTTCACAGTTTTTCAGTGGAAAGTGCAGCGTGAGGTCGTCCCAAACACTGACAGATCCCTTTCTCTGGGCAAACTCAGCCATCAGCCACACAAGATCACACAAGTATAAGAACAGCCTCCTAGGCATGCGCTGGGCAGATTTATAATGCACAGAGACCTCTGAGTTCAGAACTCTCTTCTTCTATATTCTGAGGTTAAAGTACAGAGAGCAATTACTGGTTGGAATTTGTTCATATGTTGAGATCTGGATGACAGTCATGACTGACAGGTCTTGCCCCAAATTGTGCACACATATTACAGCAAAATCCCCCCTAACTATCAGCTGGTGGGAGGACAGAAGGGATCTCAAGTTGTTTCCTGTAGAAGACAGGTTTTCTCTTCCTGATAGATCAATTCTGATCTACTAAAAGTATGATGGTTAAGGGTGGACGCTCTTGAGTCCAATACGCAGCCCAGTCGTCTGTTAATTCGGCTAAGAATGACCAGATCGGCAGACGAAATCTAAACGTCTGTAGTTTTTATTATGACCATGATATCAACCAATATGTTATATCTACTGTTTGTTGGCTTATGGAGAAGACACAGGATTGTCTGTGGAACCGCTCTACAAATCAAAGAAACATCATCACTGCAGAACTGTCCCTGAATCCAGGTAGATTTACTCTCCTGACGCTCAGATCTCTAAGAGCAATTCAGATGTATAACTTCAACCATCTGAAGTTTATCAATGCAAAACATATTAAATATATATCATGGAGTATACTTCTCTGGAGACAAGAAACCTCTATATTCCATATAAGCTTATTATCACATTAAATCACCAAACTTGTACCAGTGAAAGTTTGCTGTTATGAGAGAGAGCATCAGTAACACAGGAGGTATCTGTACAAACCTTCCTTGCTGTGCGTTAGTTGGTTAGTTCCTTTGCTGTCTGTTAGCTCATCATTGACATATGCTGTCGCAACACTAAAGGTGAATGGCTGTCTCACCCATGCTGGATATGACTCTCTGGTGGGGAAGTATCCGTCGAGAGACTTTGCGAGCTCATCTAAGTGCATGGCAATTGCTTGCTTCATTTCCCCGGGTACAGAAATGTCTCCGATTCCAAACTCATCTTCGATCTTACTTACACAGTCGTCCACCAGGGGAAAGTTTGCGAAGACTAAAAATTTACCCTAGTCTGTGTGTCTGTCTGTGTGTGAGTGTGTGTGTGTTAGGGAATTTAGACTGTAAGCCCCAATGGGGCAGGGACTGATATGAGTGAGTTCTCTGTACAGCGCTGCAAAATTAATGGCGCTATATAAATGGTGATGATGATGATGATGATAATAGATCTTACATAGATTAACCATGTTCTATACTTATCAATGCAGAAATCAGAGAATTCAGGGATATTAAAATGTCTGAAAAACTAGCGATTAATTGGGTGATATGTCTTTAATAGCTTCCATATAAAGCACTAAAATTAACAATTTAAGTAACTATTTATGGAAATTGTGCTTCAGTAAATCCCCCCTTATATATTCTACATTAAAACATTGTGACAGAAAGCAATCAGCATGGATTGCCAGTGTCCTCTTCTCTCTACATAAATGACAATATATTTTTTTAATCTTTTTAATGAGCACATCATGTTCTAGTGACGTTTGCCTTACAAAGCATTTTACTGTGTTACATTTTTAATGAAATTCTTGAAGCCTTTTTATTGTTTTTCTTTGAAGTCATATTGCTGAACATACCAAGGACAAATGTTGGAGTTATGAGAAATAATATATACACAAGTAATTTGTTTGCTATGCACAGACCTCCCGCTCTGTTATACTATGTTTATACTGTAGTGACAGCCAGACTACAGAGATTTGTGGCAGTGATAAGCAGTGTGAGTTTGTATTGCTTCCAATACACTGGTTTACATTGCCACCACTGGCCCAGTCAAACTTCCCTCCGCATTGCCACCATCATCTGTGTTTGTAGCAGGTATCAGAATTCTGTTCCCCTGAAGTTGAGCGATCTAGAAATAACGGTGCTAAAAACTGAACTAGTTGGTGATAATCCATTGTGCAGGGTTGGAGTGAACAGCAGATTCCATAAGCAGCCTTTCGGAGTGGAGTTCTCCTTAAATGTAACTTAACTCTTTAATTTCTAGATAGCTCACCAGTTCCAGCCAAGTTTAATGAGGTTCAGTTTACACCAGCATTTATATATTGTTACTAGCAGCTAAATGTTCAGTCAATGACTGAGCTGCAAATAGCGTTCTGTACATATTCAATATCTCTCTATTTCCCCCGCTATGGGGAATCATTTTCATTTTTACTGTCACTGTCAAACGCACTGGGCCTGATTCATTAAGAAGCGTAGATGCCGATACGTGTTGTGTTTTGCGTAAATTGCACTGCGAATGCCCAGAACTGGACCATACACCAGAGAACGCAGCAACATCCAATTAATCTTCGAGCGTAATGGACCCATTCTACAGCCTATGATTTCATGGGCAGAACGGGGAGGAGAACGGGCGTATACACGTTGTCTGTGTACAGTGAGGGCGTGCCAAGCTTGACCACACGCAGCAACGTCCGATTCAAGCTTTGGGCATCTCTAAGGTACATCTTGTTTTTCAGTCAGATCACTTGCACCAGCTTCAGGTCTGGTTTAAGTGCCGACTGCAATGACAGCTGCATATACATGTAGATCATGTGTTCTCAATCAGGAGCAACTTGAAAATGTAGTAGACATTAAGAACACCCTAAGAAAGGTATTTTATTTTTTAATGTTTTGTCATTAATGACTATATTATTAACAGCTGACATTATTCAAATAGTTTTAGTTTTTTTCTGTGCGTTGTTTTATGACTTTTTATATCATATATGTACTGAACGTATCCTGCAGTGTATTGTCTGTCAGAGCAGAGCGGACCTAGACCCATATTCAACAACAGAAGTATCTTTACACCCGATCCATGTTGAACAGAGATGTGCCTATGTCTGGTGTACGTGTATTTTTATTTTTAAAAAAAACAAACGCATATTACTTTTATTTTGTGTTTGTTAATGAATCAGGCCCACTGACTGACTGATGACAGATGTGGACACAGGATACAAAGACATAAGAGCTAATTTACAAATGCAAACTAAAATTACATCAGCCAGTAAGACACTTCACAATCATCATCATCAGCAGCAGCTATTTCTAAAGCGTCACTAATTCCGCAGAGCTGTACAGAGAACTCACATCAGTCCCTGTCCCATAGGAGCTTACAGTCTAAATTCCCTCACATACTCACACAGACCACATGAGACTAAAGTCAATTTAATAACAGTCAATTAACCTACTAGTATGTACTAGTACTACTAGTGTTGGGAGGAAATTGTAGCACCCGGAGGAAACCCACGCAAACACGGGGAGAACATACAAACCCCACACAGATAAGGCCATTCAGGGGATGGATAAAAGCTCATTGCTAATTGATTCAGTGCAAATTTTGCACCTAAATACAATGTTAGCATCTACTCTTGGATCGGCCAGATCATCTTAACCCGTCTACAGGGCATGGTCTCTCATTAAGCGCACATGGTTCCTCTCTAGACATCTGTAGAGTATTACTATATTCCATCAGCCACTTCAGATATTGTTTTATTTATTGTCAGAGTATCCCATATTGAGAAACCAGTAACCTGAGCAGTGGAGATCAGGATTGAAGAAAGGAGGATCACAGATCTACGAGATCAGCAGGAAACTCCACTTTGGGATTCACTGTCCCACAATGTTTCAGTCACCTTATCTGGATGTAAGTTATCAAAATTAAACTTGTTATTCAAGAGCTACCTGGGGTGATGGAGAGGGGCTGCGGTAAGTTCAGATATTCTGTCTAGGGACATGGTAGATCTCCCCCAGGGGCACTCTCAGTAATAGCAAAAGAGACACAAGGCCACACAATGAGGTCAGGTAGTGTGATGAGACGTAGACCACTCAGGACAGCTGCACAGTATGAATCCTGCAAGCAGCAATAATGGCTGAAATACTGAGCACTTATCGGGACTGTCAGCAGCATGAGGTGTAGTGAGGCGTGGGGTCATTACTTCTCTTACATCCTACATGGTGCCCATCAATGGAAGATACCGAGATGCCGAAGGCTCAATACACAAAAGCTTTTCTGATGTCCGTCTCAATCCCACAATCAAATTATAAGTTCAAGAAATGAAGTTGAGATTTTCCACTGTCAAGGATTCATTCTTCTGTTCTCGATATTTCTGGACCCAGTGTTCTCATGAATGACAATACTGTGCCCTCAACAGTAATAAAGATTTACCCTCATTCTCGGAGAGTACATTGCCCCTGCACAGGATTCTGTTATCTTCCTACATTATACTCATACATTACCGTTACCAGGCTGCTGTACTGTACCACCAGGAAATGTCAGAAAGTAAACTTATTTCATTCTGATGTCTAATATTTATTACCCAGTATTTCCACAAATATATAGTGGCATGGTGTTATGGTAGGTGGCCTCAGGATACTATATGCTTGGTCATTGTGGGTCTCATGTCAGCTTCCCCTTTCTTGTTGCTATATCAGACACTCCTCCTTCCTGCACATCCTCCTGGGTACGTCCTTTCATTTCAACTGTCAACTGTCATTCCCACTGTGTCTTCCTCAGCCTCTAGTAACCCCTTGTAGCCCTGCATTTTAAAAGCGTTTATGCACTTCCTCTGTGCTGTTCAACAGGGTATTGGGGCACCACATATCTATGACTCTTTACCAGCTTATCATCATGGTTTATCAATTATTTTTATAAATTCAGAATAGACCCTAGGATTGTCCTCAAATTTTGTTTGTTTAGTTTATCTTATATCTTATAATCAATATACATTGCTCCGTATCAGCATTTTTACCCCCGAGGAAGCAAACATCAAAGCATATGTTGGGTCAGGACATAAAAACGCATGTCACGAACATGGATGACGAAAACTGGTTTTACAGCTTGATGCTGCTGATACAGAATATAAATCATTTGTGATGGAAATACACTAGGGGCCTGATTCATCAAGGCACGGATACTGAGTGGATGATTTGTTGTTGTGCTCTGATTCTTTTATGTCATGTTTACATGATACTAAATTGTTGTTGCTTTATCTTTCACAAACAGGGCACAGGGTGGCAAAGGATAAATTACAGCCATGTCAGACTAAGGTCAAATACTTAGGACACTGCCTCACTAAGGGGCTAAGACACCTGACAACCGACAGAATTGAGGCCATATAACACATGACTCTGCCGCAGAGCCAGAAGCAGATTTGTACTTTCTTGGGGATGTGTGGATACTGTAGATCCTGGATCCCAGGTTTTTCTATTCTGGCATTACCATTGCAGGAGCTAGTCTCTTCCTCAAAACCAGAACGTGTTGTACACACAGAAGAGTCAGAGCAAGCGTTCTTTAATCTTAAAGACAGTCTGACTAAAGCACCTGCATTGGGAATACCTGATTATGAAAAGCCTTTTGAGCTATTCTGTACAGAAGCTGATGGTTGTGCAGCAGGTGTCCTCGCACAGAAACATGGTGACGCTAGCAGACCGGTAGCATACTACAGTGCACAATTAGACAATGTGGCAAGATCACTCCCAACATGTCTCAGAAGTGTAGCAGCTACGGCTCTTCTGGTAAGTAAGAGCGAGGACATAGTATTAGGACATAATTCAACTATCTATATACCCCATGCTGTATCAGCTCTGTTAAATTCAGCCCAAACCAGACATGTTTCTTCAGCTAGATTCACAAAGTGGGAACTAGCCCTGATGGCACCCTCAAACATCACCATCATACGATGTAGCACCTTAAATCCAGCTACATACCTTCCGTATGTGTCTCTAGAGACACAAAGGGTGGGAGGTGAGGAGACCCTGGTTAATGATGAGTTAGGCAAGAATACTGACACGCATGACTTTTTATGTTTTATACAGACGGAAGTTGCCATAGACAGACAGAGACTGGAAAGCTATGTTGTAGATGATCAGGATGTGGTAGAAGCTGAACCCCTTGGCCCACCTCACTCAGCACAGGTGGCGGAACTAGTAGCACTAAGGAGAGTGTGTGATTGGCAGAGGGCAAATCAGCCAATATATATACTGACTCTAGGTACGCCTTTGGGGTAGTGCATGATTTTGGGGCCCTTTGGCGTCTTAGAAACTTTATGGCAGCAGCAGGTATGCCAGTGGCACACTCACAACACATAAAAGGACTTCTGACAGCGATACAGTTACCCAGAACAGTAGCCGTCATAAAGTGCAAAGCCCATACCTTTGAAGAAGACCCAGTGTCATTGGGCAACAACAGGGCAGACGAAGCGGCTAAATGGGCAGCAGGGCAACCTATGACTGTATCGACCGAGACTATGATGGTTTTTCAGACATTAGACATGCAGAAATTAATTGAAATGCAAGATTTGTGTTCCCTGCAGGAAAAGGCGGTCTGGAAGGCGAAGGGATGTGGTCAAGAGTCCTCAGGACTCTGGAGGGATGGACAAGGTAAGCCTGTAGCTCCCTGAACATACTATCCAAGCCTGGCTGAAGCAGCACACGGTCTGACTCACCTGGGTAAAGAAGGTATGTGCAAACTGGTGAGAGCATACTGGTGTGCTCCCGGATTTTCCTCTCAGGCTGGTAAGAAAGCAATGTCATGTCTTACTTGTTTGAGGAAAAATGTTGGGAAAACTATTCCAACTGAGCCATCCCACATCCCTCCTACAGACGGACCTTTTCAGGTAATACAAATTGACTATATCCAATTATCACCGTGCAGGAATCTAAAGTATGTGTTAGTGTGTATTGATGTGTTTTCCGGTTGGGTAGAAGCATATCCGGCAGCCACTAATACTGCTGTGTTCACTGCAAAGAAAATTGTACAAGACTTTGTGTGTAGGTTCGGTATCCCTAGAATCATTGAAAGTGATAGAGGTACCCATTTTACTGGTGATATCTTCCAAAATATGTGTAAACTCATGGGAATCGGTAGCAGACTTAACACCCCTTACCGACCACAAGCCAGTGGTAAGGTGGAGAGAGTGAACGGTACTATAAAGAACAAGCTTGGTAAGATAATGGCTGAAACTGGGTTGGCATGGCCTGAGGCTTTGCCATTGGTCCTCCATAGCATTCGGACCACTCCTAAACCTCCTCTTAATCTGTCCCCCTTTGAGATACTGTTCGGACGACAACCTCATTTGATCGTGAGTCCACAAGACGACTTGAAGTGTAATAATGAAGTGACTGTACAATATCTTATAAGAATGAGTAGACAGCTAAAACAACAACAACAAAAACTAAAAATGCTGTCACCTGGTATGCCAGAAACAAACTGTCATGATGTTGAACCTGGAGACTATGTTATGATCCGCAATTTCTTACGTTCAGGTTGTTTAACAGACCATTGGGAAGGCCCGTACCAAGTGCTGCTGACCAGTACTACATCACTGAAGGTTGCAGAGAGAGACACTTGGGTCCATTCCACCCACTGCAGGAGAGTCCATAATCCGGAGAAAGTGCAAGATAAAGCTAAGACCAACGACATAGATCTGTCACTCGTGAGTCTGTTCCGGGAGACCTAAAGCCTGCAGTCAAGACACCTGAACCAGAGACGTTGCCCCAGAACTATCCTTCCAGCGATGGAGTGGCGGTTTTTGTTTTTCTTTTGTTCCAGGATTTTCCTTGTTTTTATTTTTTTTAGGACATTCTATTTTTGTAAAGGAGGATGGAGGACGGAGGAGAGTTCTGGGAGTGATACGGATGAAATGGAGGCAGAAGAAAAGTTATTAGGATACTCAGAGCAGCCCATTATCAAACTTGTACCGGGGGTTATGAAAAGGTCTGCTAGCTCAGGAACTCGGAGGCAGTGTGATGGGCTATTGTCTGACGAGTATTGTATCTGCAAATTCTGCGACTCCCTAGTTGAAGAGAGATGCATCCAACGATGCCAGTCCCCCAGTACTCTGAATATAGGCGGGCATCCTTTGGAGGATTATCACTCCCTGGTGGGTAAGGTGCTGAACCAGACCGAGTGTTGGGTGTGCTCTCACGTGCCGCAAGGGCAGCATAATATAGGACTAGTGCCATTCCCTCTAAACATATCCGAAGTACTCGAATTGAGGGGTGGGAGGCCCATAGACGGGAGGTACAATAACACTAGGTCCCCTAGTCTGACGCTTCGACAATACTCCATAGGCAGATCTTTGCTGTTCCTAAACATATCTCATGCAAAGCGCCTGGAGAATTGGGAGGCTGACCTATCAGATCAGACAATGGCTCGCCACACTCATTTTACAGGGAGACTCACAAGGTCACTACTAGGCAGGAATGTTGATGGAAGTCACAAATTAGGGCGTATAACCAAACATAAGAAGGTATCCATTGGAAAAGTCTCTACAGATAAATGTAAAAATGTCATTAATGCCGACACGTGTCTAGAGCAAATGGAGACACTAGGCATGGGTAGTTTTATCAAAACTCTGTGTGATATAATTCATGTCATACTGTTCCTTATGTTCTCCCTGATGATGTGTATTTTGTTTGTGGAAGGAAAGCTTATTCCTGGGTGACTCCGAGTTCCAAGGGCTTGTGTTTCTTAGCTAAACTTGTTCCTGAAATCATGACTATTACTCATGAAGAAATGGTTGGTATTCACAAGACTACATCACCACCATACATACACACGCAGTATTAACACCGTGGCAAGAGAAATATGATTCCTGGTGAGGAACCCATAGCTACAAAATTGATTAGTGAAACTGCTGGTTTCCAAGTTATGGTTGCTCTAGATCTCACCAGGACCGCTCGGGAACATTAAACTTTAAATATATCCAAGACCTAGCTAAATTAATAGATAATATCACTGAGAAGTATGATGACACTTTCAGGTATACTGGAAGGGAGCTACAAGCGTACAAGAAGGAGTTGGTGCAACATAGACTGGTACTAAATTATCTCACCTCTATTACTGGTGGGTACTGTGTGACACTGGCCACCCAGTTCGGTGTCAAATGTTGCACGTACATTACTAATAATACGGATGACCCTAAAGAGGTTATAGACCGGAAGATGGATGAAATTTTGCAGCTGAAATGGGAATTTCGAAAGAGCCATAATTTTTCGTTATATGAGGTCGGGGAAAAGGTGGCGGGTTGGTTCTCGTAGTTGAACCCTGTGAAATGGTTCTCCGGTCTGTGGGAGTGGGTACAGGAAATGGTTGCTAGTGTAGGTAAGCTTCTTCTCCTTATACTGGGTGTCATCTTAGCAATTGGTTTAGTTGTCAAATGTGTTCCTACTGTGTTGAAGTGTGGAAAATGGTCTCATAGGAGTAACACTGAGAAAGAGACTGAAAGGGTGGTACCAGATACCGAGATCATGGTCTGTGAAGAAGTATTGTATAATCCTGAACTTGAAACGGTGATTGGGTGATAGTTTATTACACTATCAAAGGGTGGAGCTGTTGAAGTCAGCAAATTGGATAAAGTCATTTCAATTAAAGTCGAGCAAACTTGGTTGTCTTTGTCTGAAAAGATGCGTACGGTACGCTACGGCGTACAAGGGCACGCTACGGCGTGAAAGGGCATACGCATCCACTACACGTGGCAGCAACAGTAATTGGTCTTTTACCATACATTCGCACAAACACGCATACTTATAAAATAGTACACATTAATGGTAGTTGCAACACATAGTCAGTTATATCGAAATATAGTAGTATTTATATGTTATATTAGAGTTACATGCATATTAGTGAAATACACGGAACAGGTTGAAGGAATCATATCATGAGTGGTATCATAATAAACCTATTTACATATCATACTGTTTGGTTCACTCTGCGAGGGAATCGCAGAGTGCATACACAAGTTATGAATGATAGGGAATTATGAACTACTTAAGACTAAGGAATCTTGGCGGGAAGAGCCGAGCATACCCCCTGGAGAGGTGACCCCCTCCTTTGGATTCCTTAGGATGAACTAGCCAATGATTGACAACCCCTTGGACCTTCCTGAGACCTGGACCAATAGATGCAAGCTATACCATCTTCATTGTGTTACTGTATTTTTGTGTGTATATAAGCAGCAGCTTCACATCTAGTGTTCAGACATCTTGTCCCCAGACTTCAGGATTGAATGACTGCACACTGGATCCAGAGCACCTGCGATAAGTAAGTATTTATTATCACTTTGCTTGAGCATATTATTCTACTATTTGCGAAGAAATCTTTGTGCATTGGAAACACAAATCGAGGTTCGACAATCGTTATTGGTTAGCGACAATACGCACATAACAGTGTTTATTGTTTTCAGTATAAAGTATTTTGTTCCATTATAATTCTTCTATAACTTGTAATGTCGAATTACTAGTTATTGATGTACCCTAAATGATATTTGAACACAAACATAATATTTGAATGCCAGAATAAACCGTATAAATATTGATGTAATGAGTTAGCTTTATTCCTGGAAAGCCCAATTTTCATTTACCCTTTTGTTTTTCAGTACTTTTTAATATGCTATATGATCACAATTTAAGACATGTATGCCTTAGAAAATCACCAACTGGTTTAATTTGCTTATTAGCTGGCTGCTTTTATTTGGATCAGAAAGGGTCATGAATGGAGATACTTAATATTTTTCCCATGTTGGTAATTAGCCATTCATTAGTAATAGGCAGCACATTCTTTTTTATAATATACAGGAAAATATAACTTGCTTTTTTAGCAGTTTCTTCATTTGGTTTCAGCAACAATTACCAAAATCGTAGCTTGAATAGCTTAATTCATTTTTAATTTCAACAACCACTTCACACAAGAATATTTTTCTTCTACTGTATGAGGCATACAATCCTTTTATTTAGGATTGTCAAAATGTGGAAGTTTTAAGTAATATATATTATGCGACGCGTACACTAATTTGCTGCTATAGTTGACACCCTAGAAACATAATTTAGAACTGTTACTAAAGTTATAAAGGTTACAGGTGTAGATCTTGCATCTCATTAGTAAGATTGTGAACAAAAGTTTTTTATTGCATTTACATTTATTGTAAAGAATATTTTGTTACAAACTTTTCCTACAAATATAATGCCTTATTAATACCTGTGGCTTATTCTTCCATTTGAGTAGAGGATTATTTGTATTGAAGAAAAATCACAGTGGAAGCAACTTTATTTTGCCTATTTGCTGCCTTTAATTGTCACATGACTCTGGTTGTCTGATAATTGGATAGGAGGAGGTGGTCAGTGAACCAGAGTCACAATTGTAGTGTACCCGTGTTTTCTCTGGGTGGTACTTTATCCAGAAATACGTTATCCAGGAAGTTTTATTAGTTTAGGGAGGCTCTCTTGGCTTTCCTTTAGAGAAAGCATGAAAAATGCAATTGGATTCCAACTATAATTGCTCCACCCTCAAGGGGCACAGTTATGAAAACTGCTGCAAAATTAAATAGGTAATATAACCCATAGCAACCTGGGGGTAAATGTATCAATATGCGGGTTTTTCAACACCCGCGTGTTCAGCCTCTTCCGCGATTAAATTTCAAGCGGCGCTGCATTGTAAAGGGAAGTTAACCCTTTACAATGCAGCGCCGCTTGAAATTTAATCGCGGAAGAGGCTGAACACGCGGGTGTTGAAGAACCCGCATATTGATACATTTACCCCCTGGTGTTTTTTTCTATAGTTTAGGCAATGAACAAATATTGTGACTTGTTATGAGTTATAGCACTTTTCTTTGCACAGCTACAAGTTTTCATAAATGTCCCACAATGCTGTTTATGTTTTTTCTCATGCATTTTTCATCCAGTTTAATTAGTTTAAAATGCATGTTAAGTTTTAAAATAAGGAGGGACGAATGAACCGTAAAGTAGAACTATTCTACATTCATACATTATGTAGCCTCTATATATTTATGGTACACCATCCTACTTTTTTTACAATGGCTTTCTGGTCTGATAGAGCTTTAATATTATAGAGCTCATAAGTTCCAACCAAAAACTGGACTGTGTGGAAAACATGCCCTACCTCAAAAATAGTGTATCTCACTGGAAATATATTTTTAGCCCACTCTATTAGTCTCCATATTTACTTGGATCAAATTTCTCTTCGTGTAAACTTAATTGTCTCTCTCTCTCTCTCATTTTTCTTCAGATTTTGAAAACATTACAGAGAAATAAAAATGGCAGAATATTAGGATGTGTCCAGCTAATTCACCTTAAATTCTTATTTTTACATATAATGTTTTTCATTAACCAAGAGCCCATGGACTTTTTTTTATGTTTGTTATTTTATGTTCTAAATCTAAATTAAACTTTTAAAGATTAACTTTTAATTAATTAATAAATAATAATACTAGTAATAAAATTAATAATAATAATAATTATAATAAATAATGTTATTTTTATAGCTCTTTTCTCACAATTAGGATACAAAGCACTTTACATTTGACATATAAAGAATGGATGATAGAGAGCATAAAAGAACATATGATATAAAAACATACATAACAAGATACATAGACGTAAATCAGGTACAGGGCAAACATAAAAGAGGCAGCCATCTTGGGCGTACTTGGGTTATTCCTGAAGAGAGATAAGGGAAGAATTACTTAAGAATTGAACAGGACAGAAATGAAACATATTTGGATGGGCAGCTAACTTGGGCGCAATCATGTTATGCATAAAAAGCATAGGGGAAAACTTTTGATACGGAGAAACACCGATGTAAGACACAGGGTAAAGATGACCCAGCGTTTGGAATCTAGAGGGGGGGAGGGTTCAGGCATGAGGATCTTGTAGGACTAGGTGTGAGAATATGGGTGAGATCTGGTAAAGGAAGTTCCAGTAGGGAAGAGGCTTAGATAGTCCATGTGTGGTAGTTGCCTTGCAAGGTATTAGATGGAGTAGAGTCCTAGATGGTGCAGAGGCCTAGATAGTAAATGCCTGGGTGGTGTTGGGGTCCAATGCAGGGCATAGATAGTATACAGGCCCATCTGGTGGACCTCTGGATGGTGCAGTGGTTTAGTGTGGGCCCGGACAGTGCAGAGGCCTAGTTGGTTGAGGTCATAGATGTGCAGAGGTCCATTTCAGGGTCTAGGTGTAGCAAAGGCCTAGTTGGTGGTGCCTCATAGCACCAGCCCCTGGTGATGGCGCAGACACAGAGGCCTGTGGTGGGACAAGGAACTGGCTGGTGGATCACACTCCTTGGCCACAGTCAGGGTCTTTTGGAAGGCAGATCAAAGTGGCAAGTGCCCCCACGAGACTGCCATGCTGCACTTGGCCGACAAGCTGCAGATAGAAGATGGTGATATGATGCCTAGCAGCACATTGGCTGCCATGAAACCCAGCATCTTAAAAATGCGAAGGCTGAGAGTAAGGGCATGAAGAACTTCCAAGAATGGGTCATGGGGCTGCCCCAAAGTTATGGCAGACCAGGGACAAATCTCCCATAGTGCATCAGAGCCTCTCGATTTATAGTTGGTGTGACGATTATATATTATGTCTAATCACTGATTGTTATTTTTTCTTTGAATTTATGTATGACAATGTGTATATTGTATGTAACCTTTCAAAGTGTACTATGAGTAATCCCCTCAGGCCACCCTGAGCTGAAAGCAACAATAGGGACCCAAAACAGAGGTGATGGAACCTCGGTGCTTGCAGATGTAGTATCTGCATCCAGGAGCTCTGCTGATGCTGTATATTGCTGGCATAATATTTGTCAAAGATTACTTTGCCTTCTGATGACAGTGTTTGCAGTGTAGCTGTCACTCGCCGGGGTATCGGGCAGCTCACCTGACCCCCGGCAAACTTACCTCTCTCCGGTGCTCCGCTTCGTCCCAGGCACCGCCATCTTGGATTCGGGTCTGCACATGCGCAGACCTGCAATTCCTAAACCTCTGGCTGCTTTCTCATTGGCCAGGCAATTTTGGCTCTAAATACAAAAGGCACCTCCTCTATACACTCAGTGCCTGTTCCTCAGTTGCCTTTTGGTGCCTAGACGTGACTGCTCTCTATCCTGTCTATTTGCCTGCAGAGCTGATGCTCCAACCAAGTACCTGCTATTCAATCTACTTGCCTGCAGAGCTGATGCTCCAACCAAGTATCCGCTATTCTATCTACTTGCCCACAGAGCTGACGCCTCCAACCAAGTACCCGTTATTGTGTCTACTCGTCCTCTGGGCTGACAATCCAACCAAGTACCTGCTATTCAATCTACTTGCCTGCAGAGCAGACGGTCCAACCAAGTATCCACTATTCAATCTACTTACCCACAGAGCTGACGCCTCCAACCAAGTATCTGCTATTCTGTCTACCTGTCTACAGAGCTGACGTTCCATCAGCTGTTCCGGTATTGCATCTACCCTTCACCGCTATTGTCTGTCCCTTATATCCTGACTTCCAAAAGGGTCTCGCTCAGTACTCTAGCAGGGGCCACGACCTGCGAGCAGACGCAGCTAAGACCATACTGCTTTGCGGCGGTTCCTGGTGAACACCGTCTACTCGTTAGACTCCGCGCCCTGCTGGAGTAGCGCTAAACTGTACCAACCCTAGGATTCGCATCGTAAAGACCTATTTATCGTTTGAGACCATGACAGTAGCCCTGTGACAGGATAGACCGTCTATGCCATCCTGTCTGCTGTTGCTGGGAACTGGCTGGGCTTACTTTGCCACCGTCCCCTTTTGTTATTCTGAATGTGCCCCTCCGGCTGCAGTAGGAGGAGCCTGCTGCCACCACTGGACTCCTTTATGGCATCCAGAACCACGTTCCTTCTGGGTAACTGTCACTGCTAGTGTACTCCCATGCTGGTACACTTGGGCTGGTACGCCTGACCGCTTACTATGGATCAGGGTGCTGTGGATGGATCCCCTCTGGCCTATCACACTGTCCAGAGCTGTTGGGTTGCGGTAGAGCGGTGTACTGGAGAGCTGGGTCCAAACCTCAGACAGCCAGAAACAGATTAGATTTTGGGTCTAATCTGTAGGTCACAGGATTACAGTAATATTGAAGAAGTTGTCAAGCAGGGTCTTGAAGCAGAGAGTGATGTTTATTTTGCTTAAGTGTCCTGACAAGCACAGTTCCACTGATTAAAGGTATCAGTGGTCAGGTCAGACGGAACATTAGAATGATACATTTCAGTTTACAAGGGCTCTCTCTTTAGACAGTTTTAGACACCATGTTGCAATCTGTATATCCAAACATGAATTTAAATGCAATGCAAAACTAGCAAGATGTATGCGTATCTGTGATTTCCTAAAACCTTGCTGTGATTCCCTGTGTCTCTTTTTGGACACAGTGGACATCTGACAGCAAGTCTATTTACCCCTTCTTTTCCCTTAAGGGGTATTGGACACTCTCATCAAAAGTTCTAATCAACATGATATTACCATGGGTGCTTTCTTCCAAAAGTTGCAGAATACACATTTCCCCAAGAAAAGTTGCAAACTCCAAACAAGGCATTTCCTTACACCAAGATATACAAAAAACTTTCTAAACAAAGGCTTATTGTATCAGATATATACATCAGAAATAATGCATTTCCTCTAGCAAGTTTAAAACAAAAAAAAAACGAATTTTCTCCCTGGTCTCAGAAATAAAGGTTTCCTATATCAAAATATACACAATATCAAAAATAAGTGCATTGGCAATTATATAAATAATCACCCTGTACTATTTCCTTTAAATACATTTATACCATTAGTTACTTATAAGTGATCCAGTCACAAGCCCTAACATTTTTTTTGCACTATTCCCACCTTCTACTAAGTGGTGGTCTATTATTCTGTTATATACATGAAAAGCATCAGTTCTATTGCGCTGCACTTTGACAATTGTTGAAGTAAAAAGGCATTTGATCACCTCCGAATGCTGCTGTTTTCTGGTCAGAAAGTTACTGCATTCTAAAATGACAGTATGAGATTACCCTAATGGTCATTTACCAAGAGTTACCAATCAAGATAATTCTGCACATCATCATTGAACTACTAAACAATAGCTACTTTATATGGCACACTTGCCTGAAACTTTAACACATACAATATCTGAAAATTTTAGATTTCAGATAGCTTAATGTCATTTAGTTTAAATCAAATGATATTATTATTATTATCCTTAATTTGTTAGGCGCCACAAGATTTCCGTAGCGCCGTACACCATACAAACAGTACACTATACAGGGTGAAACAGTACAAAACAATAAACAGAGATACCAGTACTTCAGGAACTCCAGGCAGGTTAAAGCAATAAACACGGAGCAGAAGAACAGGTGAAAAGACAGGAGGAAAGAGGGCCCTGCTCAAGTGAGCTTACATCCTAAGGGAGGGAAAACAGAACAGGCACAAGGGGAGCCAGATGAGGCAAAGGAGAGAGCGAGTGGAGGAGATGAAGGGGTTATGCGGATGGTTGGTAGGCTTTAAGGAAGAGGTGGGTTTTCAGTGCACGTTTGAAGGGGCACAGAGTAGGAGAGAGGCGGATGGAATGTAATAATCAATATTTTCTACAGTGATCAATTGCATAAGCAAACCCAAATGTTTATCAATAAACAAATAAAATATTCAAAATTAATAATACAATTATACCTCTGCTAAAAAATACAGCTGGGTGTAGATACCATCTGTATGTCACAAACAGGGCTTCTGTCTGTTTTGATTGAATAGCCTTCTTTGTTATTAATGACACCCAGGTAAAAATGCAGTAGTTTCATGGCTTTCCTTTTAAATAATGAATAAAGGTGATGCATTGCATAAAACTGTCTTAATAATTTACAAGGTAATATCAAGGAAATACTAAATGAAGTGGTCTATGGAAAATTTTGAAGTTGATTTACTGATGCTGCTAAGCTGGGATTTTGAAGTAAGTAGAAAAACAAACCCAAACACCTGCAAAAATAATTTATGCTGTTCTTGGCTTGATAAGAACTGAAAATGTGACAACTCATGCTTGACACCCAGTGACCAACAAATATCATGGGCTTCACTTAGAGTTAGAGGCAAATCCAACTAGAAGATGCATGTAACACTGTTGGGGGGCGCGGGGTGAGGACATTTAAAATGTGCAGACAGATTTACAGTTGGGATGGTTGGCGTCCTAGCTAAACTATCAATTACAATGTAAAAATAAAGCTACACACTATTTATTTGCTGGATGTAAAGGCAGGCAGTATTTCCTTGAATGTAAAACATTTAATTTAATTCTTTGCATTTTACAGGAGGTAACACTTGAAGATCTGTGACCACGTGGGTGATATTAGTATCGGGAGTGTCGCTTCCTGACTTTATCCCGGTATATTCAGCACCACTGATTGGCTGTCGTATGCCCCGCCCTACCACAGTGACACGCCCCTTGCGTGGTTAACCCGAGAGCTCCTCGTTGTGTATACCCGGTAATAGGATGTATGTTCTCTGTAATGCAGTACTGATTATATGATTGTATCCTATGGCGACGCTGTACAATAATCTGTTAATAGAGTTTTATTTACAGAGTGATCCTAGGCTAATAAACAGAGAAATACAGTGTAAACATACTCTAATATAAAAAAAGTAACTGAACTTTCAGAAAGTGGGTTGTATCCTCCATTTGGGGGTGGTTGATGTGGGGGTTTATACAATAAGTGCCATACCACCATTTCACCTATGGCTTTCATTGTAAAACTATTAAATAACATTCGCTTGCGTTTTCCATACCACCACTTCTAAATTTCGACTTCGACATAATCATGTCAAAATATCCTCTTCCCCTACAATAACCCATGCAAACCATGCCCCCACCTCTAAACATGTGCAGTAAAAAAAAGTCCTTACTGCGAAAAATGCATCTGGGGCATGCTACCATGAATGTGTCTTCTCCATAACTAAATCTAGTTATTCCCCACATCACAAAATCCCATTTTTGCATGTCAGTGTAAAATAAGGCACACTATTAATGAATGCTCCAGTCATCAGAATATGCTAAATTTTGCACCCTCATCGAGGCTTTTATCCTGAACAGGCCTCTACATTTCTTTTTCTTTTTTTTCTGCTCCAGAATCATATTCTGTGTGTAAAGTCACTAGGAAAATGGAATGTTTGTCCTGTTCACTCACAGCTCCTTTCACTTGAACGGAGCTTCGAATGAGAGACCGTCTTTGACGCAAGCAGGGGAATTCCCCCCTTGCGTCACATGACTGCTGAGCCACAGCACATAGCCCAACAGTAGTAAACTAATAGTTTGTAATCTTTACGGGGAGTGCAAAACAAATAGGGGCATATTCAATTCCGATCACCGCGGAAAATGCGCACTACTGCCGGTAATACGGTATCGCAATAACACGGATTTTCGTACGTATGTAAAATCCACGTTATTGCGGTACCGCGGATTACGTTCGCAGCCGTTCCGGCGCGATCCCGCGAATCGGGATCGGAATTGAATATGCCCCATAGTGTCCCTCTGAGAGGCTACAAGCTCTCTACTGCAAAGCACTTGGCATTTCCCAAACCCAATTTGGAAGATTCATAACCCTGCATTGATTCCAGTATAATGGTAAGGGATTCCATTAAACTAAAATATTATTATTATTATTATTATTATTATTATTATTATTATTATTAACATTTCTATAGCACCCCCATACTTAGCATTTGAATACTGGGAACATATAGAAATAAAACAAGACTGTATTAACAGAGGGTCCTGCTTGCAAGGTTGAAATCTGTGTAAATAGTGAAAAAATGCAAATAGATCACACAATTGTTAAATCAACTTGTATTGAAATAAACAGTCACCCAAATACCCTCGCTCTCCTCTTTATAGATTAATAAAACCTTCTTTGTTTGTAATCCAATTGGATCTTCATTTGTAATTGTAATCCACAAATTCTTCATTTATAATTATGATCCACAGGAGATTGTAATCCATGGGAAATATCAAATTATAATCCATGGGAATCCTTAATCTGACATTTTAATCCATGTGAAATTTGTAAACCACAGAAAGTCTAAATAGTGATCCATTACAAATTCTTCTTGTTATCCATTATTAAACAAAAGCTTAAAAAAAGAGATATTGCAAGTTAGAAGCCCATTCTCAGAATGACTGAACTGAATTGACCAGGAGGGTCACTAGCTGCTTTGCCAATCACGAGCGGTTTCCCATGCTGGCTATGACGTGAGAGAGTGAGACTGAAACTCCAAAGTCTTACAGCTTTCATCAGAAATCAATAGAGACTAATTGAATCACAATAATTGTGGGGAAAATCAATTATGTTAAGTTTCATTTATGCCAATATCCTATTCCCTCTAGCAGTCGGACCTAAGGTTTTGTCATCCAGTTTTAGTGGGAACCAATCCAAGCTGTATAGCCTGAGGCTGGCCTTCATTATAGCAGTAGCACACCACTCTTGTTGCCCCCCTGTTTTTTGTAACAGCAGTAGAAGTGAGCAAGCACAGACTGTCTAGTGATGGAGCTGTTGAGGAATTTAGAGCAGAGCACACGCCCAATGTTTGATTTATTAACTGTGTACAGAGCTTTTTCATTGATTTTAATGGCCCATTCATTTTGATGAGATTTCTATATGTAGAGCATGCACTGGAACCCCATTGAAATAAATGGGCTATTGAAATGGCAAGTCACCTTAACCAACTCAAACTAATTTACAAATGTTAAAATATACCATATTATGCATTTTAATTCTATCGTCTTTTTAGTTATTAACATCAAGATTTCATTAGGAATGAAATGAATCAAAAGCTACTTAAGTAAACCATGAAACTCAAAGGTGAAATCATACACGATATCAGAGCTTGCTTGTGTTTCTTTGCAGGCTTCCATATTATGCTTGTTAACCCCAAAGAGTTAACAATAGTTTTGTCGTTAAATAGAAATACTTCAAAAGCTCACAGCACTGGCTCCTATTGTCAGGCTCAACATGTCTGAAAACTATTTTGTCTTCATTATTTTCCCTTCAGTGTACGGTAATTTGGTCTTACCCAGGTCTCTTTATGTGTAGCCTACAAGATGAAAAGTGACCTTGGAAATTCTGTTTTGTTGTACATGATTCTGGCACAGAACTCTGCTGTAGTCATTATCCTGGTAGTAAATGCCCTCCATGTGTTATTGTTTAAAAATCTTTACTTCTGGGTTTATTAGCCATTATAACCACATGGTATATCTCAGAAGATTATACAAACCCTAGGAAGCCGTTTCACATCATGTACTGCCAACAAAGTGTTTTTGTGTCACATGAAAATATTTGAAAATCGAGTTACACAGCAGCACTTTCTTCTAGTTACGTCATTTTGATCTTCCATTAGCCTCAACGTGGTATGGATGTTGTGGTTGAGGTTGTGCAGGTCCTTGCAGTCTTGGTATCAGGCGATCTAGGTAAGCCATCACAAAATTGCAGTTTTCCCTCAGAATCCGCTCCTGTATACTCATTATTTGGGTAATGAAAGAGTCCTGCAGCTCGCTCTCATTATTCATGAAGCGTTGGAGACACGCATCTTCTTGGGCCACCATAGCCATATCCTTTTCCTTGAGCTGTTCAACCATTACTGTGGTCATGGCTTTTGATACTTGTTCCATCTTATTTAGCTTCTTCTTCCTTTTAGGAACATTGTAAAGTACAAATTGGAAAAGGAAAGGAAAGGAAATACATTAGGGCCACCAAGGATGAATGAATATTGCTGTAAAATTAAAAAGCAGTGTTGTAAGCTATTTACATGGCTACCTTTTGAGTTAGTGATTATTAGCCAAGCATTAAGAGAATGACCAGGACCAGTGTGGAGACACTTCTTTGGTAGTGCAGATATAAGCTTGAAAAACTGAGTTACTAGCTCTCCCTTTGTATATTAATCTACCGATCTACACTGTACAGCAAGGCTGCAAGTCTGTCACTCACTCTCTGCCTGTTCAGTTAGAGAAGCCCCTCTGACCTAACCTGGCCACCTCCGGCAGAGAGAAAGCATGGCAGAGGAATGTAGTATAAACACTTCACTTATTTCATGCTTATTATTCAGCTCACTAATACTCAGCCTTTATTATATTTATATTAATAATGGGGGCCCAAGACAGACCACTTTGAGTGAAAGTCAAGTGAGGGCGTTCCATAATTCAAGCAGGGGAGAGGACAGGGAGAATAATACAAATCGGGGGGTGAGAGGGTAATACAAGCGGTGGTAGACACGCCCCATCTAAAAACTCAGCAAGAGGTGTCCCATGGGGGACCCCTTCAAAACATTGCCATAGGGCCCACAAAAACTTTGTTTTCACAGTTCAGTTATCTCCCGGTTCTGTTGTCCATACTGATATGATTAATATTTCAGGACCATTGACATTGATTTTTAGCTAAGTATATTTTGTGTTTTTAACTGTTACAAGTTTTTTTTTGAGAGTCAGGGACACTTAAACAATTCTCCTTGTGATTTCTGTACTCCTTTTACAGTTAGTTACACCTTTTCTGGATGCGTGATATAAATAACACGTGCATTACTTACACACGTTCCAGGAAACGGCATACTGCTTGTATAAACTGTGTCCAACTGCTTCTTTATGTTTTAGTTTTGATTTACAATCCCCCCTGGAATCTGCGCTGATGAAACATTCCGTGTGATATAAACGGGGCTGTTTTTTATCAACCTGTCAGTTTCAGCCAATCGGCAAGCTTGTTTCTCCTGGACCTCTCTCTTTATATGGAGCTGAGGGAAAGCAGTGCTCCTATTGGCTGGGGCCTCTGGAGAGATTTCATATGGCACAGTTCTACTTGACACATTGTTATTATTGACCATTCCGATCTTGTTCTGTGTCATTTTTCTAACTGACTAATGGGAGCGCTAAACCGGGACATAAGTGATTGTAAATAAACGTTGAGGCTCCCTCCGTAAAGAGCAGCTGATACGCATTCCACATCCATCTTACTGGACATATAAGAATCTTTATTCCCAAATTATTACAGCTACTGAGGAGTATGCTGGAGCTATATAAATAAATGTTAATAAAAAATAATGGATTGTATATGTAAAAGTTCAGCATAGTAAAAATATATGTTAACTGCTGTTCTCTCCATCATCTTTGGTTGATCAGTCAGTGGCTGAGCCATTGTTGGGGCTGGCACACATGGTGTTTTCCCTGCAACCTGCCCTGTTAATAGGGTTGTAGAACACTTGCTGGTCTGATATAGATGTAGCGCAGTGTTTCACTTCTATATCTGTACTTCTGTCGCTGTGCTGAAGCCAAACCTAGAACGGGCGCAGATATAGTGTCCATGAGTACAAGCTGTAACCGATTCAAATCTACTTGAGCAAACTTGTTGCGTCTTTACACAAAGTGTCAAAAATCGAAGGCGCTGTTTTCATTGCTTCGGACAAGTCATTAACTGGTCACAGAAAAGCCGATCTGTTCATGTTTACGCTTGATCAAATTGGGTCAATACCTATTTGTCAGTCAGATGTTGTTCATTTATGCCTGAAAACTGGCGGCCGCTTGGTTTCAGCTTATATATTTGTATTGTGAACTGTACTACATGAGCCCCTTGTCCAATTGTCCGGCCCGATCACCAAACAACCAGATCTTTGCAGTTTCACCCACCATGATTTCAGTTAGATTTACCTTAGATCTGGCTGTTCGGCGAATGGCTATCACCCAGGCCATATCCTGTTTGTCCACGGAAAATCAAGACTGTACCACGGAAAATGAGACGGTTGTGAGTTGTTTGACAGTTTTAGACCCAGCCAACAAACACAAAAGGGAAACTGATAAACTAAGCTTCATCAGCGGTTCCGGTAATCGCCCTGGAGCTGGAGGCTTCGGTTTGCCTGATATGCTCTAAGGTTTCGATTTGTGTTTTTGTTACAGAAGAAGAGAGTAAGACCTTGGGCATCCGATTATCTTCGCCATCTGTGGCATGATGACACAGTTCAGAAATTGTGTCCTATGTCCATGTATTGATGCCTATGGAGGTGGCCATTTTCATGGAGACCAAGATTTAATCAAAGACTGACAGGTAAGACAACATGACTTCAGTAATGGAGGCAGAAATGTAAAAGACACTTCAGTCTCTGGAGATTCATTCGCTGCTTTTCTTTAATGCATAGCTGCCTACTCTCCCGGAATGTCCGGGAGACTCCCGCATTTCTGGGAGATCTCCCGGGAGAGCAGGGCAACCTCCCGGTTCTCGCCCCAGCAATAGCTAAGGTGGGGGCGGGGCTTAATGATGCAAATATTGTCATCTTAGCCCTGCCCCTGCTGTAATTGGCCAAAACTGTGACAATTGTTTAGGGGTGGGACCAAAATGATGCAATTCATCAAGCCCTGCCCCCGCACGCCCACCTCCCCCAGGATCTCCCTGAAGCCAACAAAGAAAATTTGGCAAGTATGATATATCAACAATTATTTAAACGATTGTTTCAAGTTATAACAGACAAATTTGACAATAAAGCAGGAAGGCTTTTAGGTTGGAAATCCAACCAATAAATTAACATACAAAACGTTAACTTTTTATGGTTAATTTTATTTTGCTTGATATTTGCAGAAAGTTCAGCAGTCTGAAATGTCAATTCACAGCCAATCTGCAATATGTCCAACAACTGGACTTGGGAAGAATTTCCATTTATCTGGTAGTGACACTGGTCTAATAAAAAGATTTTTCCAAAGCCTGGTGACTATGAAAACAATTATCAAGCACATAAACAGTGAGAAACGCACTTTAATCGGCTATGATAGTGGTGATTGTGTTTTACATTTTTTCTGGCCGAAAACAGAGCCCAGGAAATGGGGGAGGATGAGAAATTATCATAAGCAACGATGCTGGTGGCTTAAATATAAATAATGCTGCCACTTGCTCATGTAACCCAGTTGATTATTATACTTTCTGCTTTGGACTTGTGCCCTATAAGGGGCAGATTATTCCATCTATTTATGCGCCATGTGATCAACTTTAAAAACAAACAGAACAATGGGCTCCAAAATAATTTCAGTGTGATTCAATGTCTGCAGAGTCAGGAATAATCCAGCCAAAGAACAGGGGGATCAGAAGCCACATGGCTCACAACAGTCCTGCAGTGGATATAGGAGCGAGGGAGAGTGAGAGTGAGTGAGAGAGAGAGAGAGAGAGAGAGGGATAGAGAGAGAGAGAGAGGGAGAGAGAGAGGGAGAGAGAGCGGGAGAGAGAGAGGGAGAGAGAGAGAGAGAGAGACAGAAAGAGAGAGAGCGGGAGAGAGAGAGAGGGAGAGAGAGAGAGATTGCTAATATTTTACAGAGATCATCTAACTCATTCATTACTCATCAGATCTCCTGGTTGCTGAATGAGTGGTTAATTAAATGAACTGTGGCTGTAGTGCGATATGTAGTGGACACAGTAAAACAATGGACGATGTTAAGCTGTGTCCAGCAAGTTTAAGAAAATAACATGTGAGCATGTGAGTGACCTGAGAATATTCCAGAAGGGAGTAAAACCACCGAATTGCCCAAGTTACCTTTAACAAAGGTAATTTAGATTGTGTTCAAATCAAGCAGAGACATATTATAGCAAACCCAAGTAGTAATAAAGTTTACATTGAAAGTTCCTCTCTTTCATTTAAAAAAAAAAAAAAAAAAAAGCAACGGAACTGTACTCTCCTACATATCATCCCCAATTTTCCATGTGTCTCCTGTCTCCTCCCACACTCCAAAAACATACTAGTAGGTTAATTGGCTGCTATTAAATTGCCCTTAGTCTCTTGAGGTCTGTGTGTGTGTGTGTGTGTGTGTGTGTGTGTGTGTGTGTGTTAGGGAATTTAGACTGTAAGCTCCAATGGGACAGTGACTGATGTGAATGAGTTCTCTGTACAGCGCTGCGGAATTAGTGGCGCTATATAAAATAAATAGATGATGATGATGATCTAATGGTATTCTGCTCCCCCTGGAAATTATGAATTCTATCACAAGGCACTTTCAAAATGAGTCAATTGCCATCACTGATCACTAGTTTATCGGTTTATTTAAATTGAGGATATATTTGACTAGAGTGACTACTTCCCAAAATTAAGGAATGCCATCACAACTCCCCAAATATAAAGGTATATCTGGAATGTCTTCGCTTGTGTATTATATGAAGTATAGAAGTAATCAAGCAGATTTGTAACCATATTAGGACAGAAATATGCTTCAGTTTGGAATAAAACACATTCCCTGTATTAATGAGCTGATCCTTATATCTAAGTGTATTTTTTATCTTGAACGATAGATGTTTATTTCCATTGAAAAACACTTACAAAATGAGCCAGTTTACACTGTACGACGTCATTAAGCACCTGATAGAAGTGATGACAATCGTAGACAGCAAATAGGAGCATTTGCCAAAGGTTTATACATATGTAAATATCACTAGTGTATTTTATGGAAACTGGGCCTGGGATCTAGAGCACAGAATAGAATGGACAAATGTTGTCAGCCATCTATTATGACGTCCCGTATGGAGGTGTAATTCAATTTATCCACAATTTAATATTGGATGGAATCAGGTGAGATAAGTGAAAGAGAGAAATCTCACTTGCGCTGCCCTCAGTCCTCTGAGACGGCTATCCTGTCCTGCTTCTAACGCTCTACTGCTCAGGTAGTTTTTTTATTTTATTCCGACACCTCTAGCGGGGTTGTCTAGGCCCCTCCCCATTCAGCTTCTCATTCATACAGTTCACAGACACCATAGGGACTTTAATACACTTTTTATAGAATCCCTGGAGGACAGACAAGATACCAGCAGACATGAGATTTTCAATTTGGGTTTCAGCAGAAACATAACAGCAAGTTGTTCTTTCCTGAGGGGGTGTCTTCCAGGATGTCCGCACACCACCAGAGCATATGTGGTTTAATCATTTCGGCAAGTCCTGTCCAGGAGAGGGGTGTGACTGACGCCAAACGTGTCATTTTGGCCACGCCCCTGCGACAGAAATGCAGTTTTTTTCGTGGGAGGCGGGGCTAGAATGACGCGATACACCACGAATCGCGTCATTTTGGGAAGGCAGTTGCGGGAGACTTGCCTGCTTTCCCGGGAGTCCGTGAAACCGACCAGAATTTCGGGAGTCACCCGGACATTCCGGGAGAGTTGACAAGTGTGGGTTTAATGAGCCTGACATTGATATCCCTCCGGCATAACCTTTTCGATCGCCCAGTCGAGCACTTTGGGTTATTCTGGATCAACACCTGAGGCAGTGTTTTCACCTCCATCTACCAGTCGTCAGTTCCGTGACCGTTCTTGCGGAAGAACGGCACTACAGGCCTACTCAATTCCGTGGAGCCTGTGGTGGCCCTATTAAGTCATTTTGTATTGGTGTTTCTACCTTTTTGTCCACTACCTGTATTTTAACCATTATATATACACATTTTCACCCCACACATGCATTATATTAAAGTATTATAAGCACAGTACGGTGTTCGAGTTCCTTGTTTCTATGCTGCTCTCATCCTCTGACATAGAAGCTACCAGATGAAAAAAGATTTCTCAAAAACAATCTGAAATCAAGAAGATGCTCAAAGGATTGACGACCTTTTCAACGCAGAACAGATGAAAACTAAACTGTAAAGATTGATGGCGTGTGATGCTGGAACGACTACTGAAGGAATCTCAGGCATGCCGACAGCAACGAGCGCACCCTCAAAAATGTGTATAATGGCGAGGAGGCTCGTCACATGACCACTTCCAGAAAGTTCAAGGGCTGATTTAATATGAGTTCAAGCTAGCAAATCATAATCAGATGGTTCAACAGATATATGGAGGAAGTAGATGTTTGGCAATAATCAAAACCATATTGGCCTGGATAGTATTAGATGTTAATATGCTTATACGTGCAGCGGAACAAATGCTTAGATTTTCTCGTATCCTGTCCAAGGGCATTTTAGCAAGTATTGTAATTTAAAGAAAACAGTTGAAGAAAACACCCCTGATAGAAAGTTTAGCTACATACAATGACGGTGACGGATACAGACAGCAGAGGAAATAATGTCTGTCCCCAGTTCACCACTTATCACTAGGGGATCACTTTATTTTTGGATTACACTGACAAACCTCCCTATATTTTAAGTTCCAGATTCAAGGCAGAGAGTTTGCACTGCTGTGGAGGGCATGGATGCGTCAAGCTGAGGAGTGTAATGCGAAGCTAGCCCAACCCTCACCTAAATAACACCCCTGCAGTGCCAAGGGTGTCAGTGGCAGGTGCGCATAGGACAGAGGTGGAACTAGAGAGTCATGCGCCCAGGTGCAAAAATTTGCTTTGGGACCCCCCCCCATACACACACACACAGGCACGCATGCCAAAAGTATTGTTTTGTTTACTTCAAATTTCAAGTATAAGAAATATAAATATGTCCCCCTTCTGTATCCACTGTGCCCCTTCTGTGTCACACTGTGCCCCTTCCAACCCACTGTGCCCTTCTGTGTCGCACTGTGCCCCTTCCACCACACTGTGCCATTTCTGTATCACACTGTGTCCCCTGCCCCCCTTCACCATCACATTGTGCCCTTTCTGTGTCACACTGTGCCCCTTCCAACACACTGTGCCCTTCTGTGTCACACAGTGCCCCTTCCAACACACTGTGCCCTTCTGTGTCACACTGTGCCCCTTCCAACACACTGTGCCCTTCTGTGTCACACAGTGCCCCTTCCAACACACTGTGCCCTTCTGTGTCACACTGTGCCCCCTGGCCATCTTCACCATCACATTGTGCCCTTTTTGTGTCACACTGTGCCCCTTCCAACACACTGCCCTTCTGTGTCACACTGTGCCCCTTCCAACACACTGCCCTTCTGTGTCACACTGTGCCCCTTCCAACACACTGCCCTTCTGTGTCACACTGTGCCCCTTCCAACACACTGTGCCCTTCTGTGTCACACTGTGCCCCCTGGCCATCTTCACCATCACATTGTGCCCTTTCTGTGTCACACTGTGCCCCTTCCAACACACTGCCCTTCTGTGTCACACTGTGCCCCTTCCAACACACTGCCCTTCTGTGTCACACTGTGCCCCTTCCAACACACTGCCCTTCTGTGTCACACTGTGCCCCTTCCAACACACTGTGCCCTTCTGTGTCACACTGTGCCCCCTGGCCATCTTCACCATCACATTGTGCCCTTTCTGTGTCACACTGTGCCCCTTCCAACACACTGCCCTTCTGTGTCACACTGTGCCCCTTCCAACACACTGCCCTTCTGTGTCACACTGTGCCCCTTCCAACACACTGCCCTTCTGTGTCACACTGTGCCCCTTCCAACACACTGCCCTTCTGTGTCACACTGTGCCCCTTCCAACACACTGTGCCCTTCTGTGTCACACTGTGCCCCCTGGCCATCTTCACCATCACATTGTGCCCTTTCTGTGTCACACTGTGCCCCTTCCAACACACTGCCCTTCTGTGTCACACTGTGCCCCTTCCAACACACTGCCCTTCTGTGTCACACTGTGCCCCTTCCAACACACTGTGCCCTTCTGTGTCACACTGTGCCCCTTCCAACACACTGTGCCCTTCTGTGTCACATCGAATTGAATCTGCCCCTTAGGGGTAGATTTACTAAAAGTTCTAAAAATTTAAAGTGCAGGAGATTCCAGAGCATCCAATCAGATTCTATCATTTCCTAGACTGTACTAGAAAAATGATAGGTAGAATCTGATTGGTTGGGTTTTATAAGTTTTAGTAAATCTACCTTAATGCAGTGCTGGGCAACGGGCATCCTTAGGGCCTTATGTGGCCATCTGAGCCTTCTCCGGTTCCTTCATTCTTTGAGGTCAGATTTGTTTGTGATATTTTATAACACTTGTTGACCCTACAATAATATGCCTGCTGATACGTTTTACATACAGGTGCCTCTTTCTTTGATTAAATGTATTGTTTTCACCTATCACTGAGATTAAGGGTGATGTGTGGTCCTTTTGAAGGTTAGAGGGCCACACAATGCGGCACCTGAAGTGTATCAGGATGCCTATCACTGCCTTAAGGTCTCATGATCCAACAACTGCCCTAACAATGTGCATGCACTGACAAGGTTTTTCCACTGTTAGATTAGTGTGTGAAGCAATCGTTCAGTTTTAGGTTTATGATCACAGCAACCAGATACTAGCTTTAGTTAATCTGACTACACTTGAAAGCTGAACACCGATATCTGATTGGTTGCTATGAGTTATAGAACACTGTTTGCACCTGGTTATTAAAAAAGCCCCATTTGTGTACATACACATTGCAAGAACATATTTAAATCCCTTCTTACTGCAATAAACGTGTTATAAGCATCATGAATCCCTGGCAATGTTTTTCTCCATCTATTTTTGCAAAAGAAAAAAAAACAAACAAAAAACAACAACAAAGAAATACATCTGGGATGTATAGCAGGTGCGGAATTCAACAAAATTGAATGGCTAACTAAGGGCTTTCATGTGTCACCATTAGCACAACGCAGGTTGCCTGCACCTGTACAGAGTTGTGCGTATTCACACCGCATGTGTGAAAGCACAGTGCCTGCTTTCATGCAGTCTCTGCTTGGCACGTGCTGCCTCCTCCCCCACTGTGTAACTTCTGCCTCATAATCCAAAGAGTGAGCTTCCAGGTGCAAATCCCTCATCACCAAACACACAGCTCTTTGCAGTAGATCAACTGCTCAAAGTAACTGGAATTGGATGATGTCATTTATTTGAAAAACAGAGACTTCATTTATGAAGAAGGTCTGAGAATATGCATAGCTTTACACTATATACAATGGGCAAAGGCAAAAGTAAAATATAAATGCTAGCACATTCGTAACAATAGCTTCCTCTGACTCAGAACTATTCTTTGTTTCCCAATCTATATCTAAATCTTACATAGTAACATAGTTGATGAGGTTGAAAAAAAAAAAAGACACCAGTCCAAAAAGTTCAACCTATTTTGGATCTCCTGCGATCCTGCACTTATATTTGAAATTGATCCAGAGTAAGCAACCACCAATCTGTTTCAATTGTGAAAATCCCCCCAGACTCAATATTGCAGTCCTATTTTTACCCTATATCCACTACTATCCTTCATTTTAATTAACAGTCGTGTCCCTGGATACACCTTTCCGCTAAAAATTTGTCCAACCCTTTCTTAAACATATCTATTGAATCTGCCATCACAAGCTTCCCTGGCAATATCTTGACTGCCCTTACTGTAAAGAACCCCTTCCTTTGCTGGTTGTGAAATTTCCTCTCCTCTAACCTTAGGGGGTGACCACGTGTCCTGTGTATAGTCCTTGGGGTAAAAAGTTCCCATGAAAGTTCTCTGTATTGACCCCCAATGTATTTGTACATAGTAATCATATCTCCCCTTAGACGCCTCTTTTCTAAAGTAAAAATGCCTAAACTGGCTAACCTTTCCTCTAACTTAATGACTCCATACCCTTTATCAATTTTGTCGCCCTTCTCTGAACCCTTTCTAGTTCCAAATTATCTTTTTTATAGAGTGGTGCCCAGAACTGTACTGCATAATCAAGATGAGGTCTTACCAACAATTTATACAGTGGCAAAATTACACTGTCTTCCCTTGCATCTATGCCCCTTTTTATGCATGACAATACTTTGTTTGCCCTTGCAGCTGCTGCTTGACATTGAGCATTATTGCTAAGTCTGTCTACGAGCACTCCCAAATCCTTTTCCATTATAGATTCTCCTAAATTAATTCCATTTAATTTATAGATTGCGTTCTTGTTTTTGATCCCTGAATGCATAACCTTACATTTATCTGTGTTAAACCTCATATTCCTTTTGGCTGGCCAATCCTCCAGTTTATTTAAGTTCCTCTGTAGAGAAGCTACATCTTGCTCTGATTTTATTACCTTACAGAGTTTAGTGTCATCTGCAAAAATAGAAACTTTACTCTCTAAACCATCACCAAGGTCATTAATAAAATCAGAGCAAGATGTAGCTTCTCTACAGAGGAACTTAAATAAACTTATCCCGGCAGGTAGATTTAGTATGGGTGTCTGGATACATGTATACATCCCTTTAAGGAGTGACCCTTAAGTATCCAAGCAGGACATCTACTGATGTATTGTTGTGTGTTTTGCATTACTTTGGTGCTGAACTTCTCTATGCCCACAGTGCCATGGCTTATTTACCTTCATATTGCTCAAGGTATCTGGTGGCTTGTAGACGCCTTTCGTACCTTGATTAAATCCTATGTTAAAGGAGGTTTCCACTTTGCAATAGGGTTTTAACGCCCTTTCCCCAAATTATTTAATGGAGCGATAGCATTTGAATGTAGGGCTCTGTCCTATCTAGAGACATGTTTGTGTTGTGTGTGGGAATGTTGGGGAGAAAAAGAGATATTTAATGGGCAGTCTAGCGCTTTACAGTGACTATTAAATGTTTCTGATAGGCTTCTGAGCTTAGGCTCACCCCTGGGCTAAAATAGGCTTTGTTAGGCTCTTTCCCTCGGATCCCTGAGGCCCCGGATCCTGACTCTGCAAAACTGAAGAGAAATCATTGTGAGATTCTAGCACCCCAACGTTGACAGTCCCTACCACCCCTGCATCTGGAGGTGTAACGCTAGTTGGAATAAATGTCGAGGAGGCTGCAGGCCTACCTCGAGCCAATGATCAGAGAGTGAATAAGACATTTGGTGGCATCTTGGGAGAGGAAGGGCCGGATGCGAGCGATGTTGCGCAGCTGGAAGCGGCAGGATTTAGCAAGAGAGAGAATGTGGGGGCCAAAGGAGAGAGAGGAGTCGAGGATGACACCGAGGCAGCGAAGTTGGGGGACAGGGGAGATAGAGGTGTTGTCGACAGTGATAGAGAGGTCAGAAGGGGGCGAGGTGTGAGGGGGAGGAAAGACTATGAGTTCAGTTTTGGTGAGGTTAAGTTTGAGGAATCGAGAGGACATCCAGGAGGAGATGGCAGAGAGGCAGGAGGACACCCTAGAGAGGAGGGAGGGAGAGAGATCAGGAGAGGAGAGGTAAAGTTGAGTGTCATCAGCGTAGAGGTGGTAATTGAGGCCGTAGGAGCTGATGAGTTCACCCAGGGAAGAGGTGTATAGAGAGAAGAGTAAGGGTCCTAAAACAGAGCCCTGAGGGAACCCGACTGGAAGGGTGGACGGGGGGGAGAGAGACCCAGAGGTGGTGACGGAGAAGGAACGGTCAGAAAGGTAAGAGGTGAACCAGGACAGGACAGGGCCGGAGAGGCCAAAGGACTGGAGGGTGTGGAGGAGGGGGTGGTCAACGGTGTCAAAGGCTGCTGAGAGATCAAGGGGAATAAGAAGGGAGAAGTGGCCCCTGGCGTTAGCAGAGAGTAGATCATTGGTGACTTTAGCCAGGGCAGTTTCAGTGGAGTGAAGGGGGCGGAAACCAGACTGGAGAGGATCAAGGAGGGAGTGTTCAGAAAGGTAGGAGGAGAGAGGGCTGCAGACGAGCCTCTCGAGAATTTTGGAGGCAAAGGGGAGAAGAGATATGGGGCGATAGTTAGAGGGAGAAGTTGGCTCAAGATTAGGTTTCTTTAGAATGGGGGATACGAGAGCATGTTTGAAGGAGGAGGGGAAGATGCCGGTAGAGAGGGAAAGATTAAAGAGGTGAGCGAGGTGGGAGCAGGTGGTGGGGGAAAGGGAGCGAGGAAGGTGGGAGGGATGGGATCCAGGGGACAGGTAGAGGGGGGAGGATGAAATGAGAGAGTGGACTTCCTCGCCCGTGGTGGGGCGGAAAGAGTGGAGGGGAAGGTGACTAGGGGGGGAGGACGGAAAAGTGGGGGGGGGCTGGATGAGAGAGTGGAGAAGGAGATTTCAAGTCGGAGGGCCTCAATTTTAGAGGAGAAAAAGGAGGCGAAGTCAGAGGCGGTCAGGGAGGAGGGGGTGCGGCCAGGAGAGTGCTGAAGGTGGCGAAGAGACGGCGGGGGTTAGAGGATTGGGAAGAGATGAGGGACTTAAAGAAAGATTGTTTAGCGAGTGAGAGGACAGAGCTGTAGGATGCAAGGATGAATTTAAAGTGGAGGAAGTCAGCCAGGGAGCGGGATTTTCTCCAGTGGCGTTCAGCAGTATGGGAGCATTTTTGGAGGAAGCGGGTAAATTTGGAGTGCCAGGGTTGGGGTTTGGAGCAGCGAGGGAGGACGGAGTGGGCAGGGGCGACTGCGTCCAGAGCAGAGGTGAGGGTATGATTGTAGAGGGAGACCGCCTGGTTGGGGCAGGCCAGGGAGGAAAGGGGAGAAAGGAGGGTATTGAGAGAGGAGGACAGAGATGCCGGGTTAAGGGCTAAGGACATCCCCACCATCATCATGGGTGACTTCAACATCCCCATTGATTACCCACCTTCCAAAGCTGCTTCCAAACTACTCTCTCTAACATCCTCACTTGACCTCTCCCAGTGTATTGAATCATCTACTCATAAGTATGGCCACTGCCTTGATCTTGTTTTCTCTAGACTATGCTCAGTTTCTAATTTTATTAATACACCCTTCCCCCTCTCGGATCATCACCTTATCAGCTACACTCTCACCCCCACTGCTCTAACCTCTCTACTGTCTAACTCAACCAAGCCTCCTCATACTCGTAGAAATCGTAATTCTATTAATCTTCAACAATTTTCCACCTCTCTCCAACACCTTCTCTCCCCTATCTCTACATTCTCATCCCCTGAGATGGCAGTACCTCATTTTTACCTAACCTTAGCAACG
This sequence comes from Mixophyes fleayi, assembly GCF_038048845.1. NCBI lineage: Eukaryota > Metazoa > Chordata > Amphibia > Anura > Limnodynastidae > Mixophyes > Mixophyes fleayi. Next base: position 484,020 of record NW_027446953.1, on the reverse strand, counting down.
GCCCTTGATCAAGTGGCTCCAGCGACACTACATACTACACGTCGACTTCGATGTCAACCGTGGCACACCAAAGCAACACGAAATCTTCAAAAACTGTCCCGTAAAGCAGAACGTCACTGGCGTAAATCTCGAAGCTCTAATGACTTCTTCACATATACTTCTGTCTACCACTCCTATCGAAAAGCTCTGGACACGGCAAAACAAACATACTTTCAATCTCTTATCTATGCTCAGGCTTCTAACCCCAAACGCCTTTTCAATACATTTAATCATCTTCTCAATCCTCCCACCCCGAACCCTCCATCTACTATCAGTGCTCAGGATCTTGCTTCCTACTTCAAGGACAAGATTGACAAGATCAGACTAGAAATGGTATCCTCTTCCTCAACAAGCCATCAGCTCAATTCCATCCCACTACCATCTGACACCCTCTCTTCATTTGACCCCACAAATGAAGAGGAAATTTCTACGCTCTTCTTATCTTCCTACTCTACCTCCTGTCCTCTTGATCCTATTCCCTCGCAAATTGGTAGATCCCTGTCTTCTGTGCTCATTTCACCTCTAACTCAAATCTGTAATCTCTCACTCTCTACTGGCATCTTTCCATCACTATACAAGCATGCAGTGATTACTCCTATTCTAAAAAAACAAAACTCCGACCCAAACTCTCTCTCAAATTACCGTCCCATCTCTCAGCTCCCTTGCCCCTCCAAGCTTCTAGAGAGACTTGCCTACACTCGCCTCACACGCTTTCTTTCCGCAAACAACCTGTTGGATCCTCTTCAGTCTGGCTTTCATTCTCAACACTCCACAGAGACTGCGCTGACCAAGGTTGTTAATGATCTGATCACTGCTAAGACTGAACGCCATTACTCTCTCCTAATTCTCCTGGATCTCTCGGCTGCATTTGACACCGTTGACCACTCTCTTCTCATACAAACGCTGCAATCCCTAGGTCTTCAAGACACAGTTCTATCCTGGTTCTCATCCTACCTCTCTAATCGCTCTTTCACTGTTAATTTCTCTGGAGCCACCTCTGCTCCGCTTCCCCTATCAGTTGGAGTACCACAAGGCTCGGTGCTAGGTCCTCTGCTGTTCTCTATCTATACCGCTTCTCTTGAAAATCTAAGAGTTCCTTTGGCTTTCAGTATCATCTCTATGCGGATGATACCCAAATCTATCTATCCTCTCCTGATATCTCGACATCTGTGTTGTCCCGTGTAACTGACTGTCTTTCTGCCATATCATCTTGGATGTCCTCTCGTCAACTCAAACTTAATCTTTCTAAAACAGAGTTAATAATATTCCCACCCGCCAACAAGAGCATACCTGACATTTCTATCTCTGTTGATAACATGACCATAAATCCCACCCCACAAGCTCGCTGCCTAGGTGTAATCCTTGATTCACGCCTATCCTTTGTTCCCCACATTGACTCTATATCTAAATCATGTTACATACATCTAAAGAACATTTCCAGAATCCGCACATATCTCACACAAGACACTGCTAAAACCTCAACTCATGCCCTCATCATCTCCCGCATTGACTATTGCAATTCCCTCCTTACTGGTCTTCCCAAAAACAGACTCAAACCCCTAAAATCTATTTTGCATGCTTCGGCTAGATTGATTTTCCTTGCAAATCGTTATTCCTCTGCTGAATCACTCTGTATGTCTCTGCACTGGTTGCCTGTTTTCTACCAAATCCAATATAAAATACTTTTACTAACCTACAAGGCCATCAACAAAGCCGCACCAATATACATCTCCTCTCTTGTCTCAAAATATCTCCCAACTCGGAAACTCCGTTCTGCACAAGATCTGCATCTCTCATCCACCCTCATTACATCCTCCCATTCCCGGTTAGAGGACTTTTTTCGGGCTGCACCCGCTCTATGGAATTCACTCCCTCGCACAATAAGACTCTCCTCTGGTCTACAAACTTTCAAGCGTTCTCTGAAAACCCACCTCTTCAGATAAGCTTATAATATTCCTCAACCACCCTCTTAACCTCACTAGATTACCCTATTACCACCCGTTACACAGTTCACACATGACAACTACCCCCTGACCAACATTTCTGTGTGACGGGATCATTTAGCTTACGAATCACTTTTTACCTTTGCAGTCTGGCTGGGCCAAAATGCAACATGTAGACTTAATCTCATGTATCAAACTCCCATTGTCCCATAGATTGTAAACTTGCGAGCAGGGCCTTCTCACCTCTTTGTCTGTTTTACCCAGCTTGTTTATTAATTTACTGTGTTTGTCCCCAATTGTAAAGCGCTACGGAATATGTTGGCGCTGTATAAATAAATGACGATGATGATGATGATAATGATGTTTAACAATTACTTTTTCAGTTTCTTTGCTAGTCTGGTTTCTCTTTTACATATTTTTGTTCATTTCTTTTTAACAACTTAAATACTCTTTTGTTTTCCTGTATCACCATTACTTTCTTATTTTGCCATATTGGTCTCATTTTATTTCTAGAACACTTGTTGACCTTATTACTAATGCTATTCAAAATATTTAAAAAATGTCCCATTTGAATTCTGTGTTTTTCTGTGAAAGAACAGTTTTCTAGTTAGTCAGCATTAATGCCTCTCTGAGCTGTTCAGAACTGGCCTTTATAACATTCTTGTTTGTTTAGGACCCTTATTTTAGGCATTGTCAAATGTTACCATGTTAGAATGGCTATTTCCTAGCCCCCTTACCTGTGTTGAGATATAATATATGTTCTCTTAAATAGCATTAAGTCTAATAATCCCCTCCCCCCTTCATTTGGTTCTTCTACCAGTTGTATTTTAGAGTACGTACACACCGGTGTTTGCATATAACCCATATTGCATTTATGTATGCATTTAAAAGTGATTTACATGTGTTTTATATCTGTTTAGATGCATTTACAAATATGTTCATTCTGCATTTTTTTTAAAATGTGTTTGACAAAAATAAAGCCAGTTGTAGCACCCTGATATACTTCAATGTGTGTCCCTCCAGCCCTAAATTACCTGTAATTTCAAAGTGAAGCAAAAATGGGAAAACAACATTGGTATGTCCACATCACTCATCCCTAAATGTGTTCATATGCCCATCACTTGCTCCACTCAGACCTCCTACTTGCTCCAAAATATCTCCACATGCTGATCATATCTCCCCCACATGTCCATCAGATATTCCCAACATGTCCATCACACCCAGGGCCAGCACTACAATTAGGCAAACCTGTACAGTTGCCTAGCATGCCAATGGTAAGAGGACCCCTAGAACACTGAATGAGTGACATTTTATCCCTTAACCAGTGTTTTTAATAAACTAACAATGCTCGCACACGGAGCGCCAGAAGCTGACATGTAGGAGAAGCAGCCAGCGGCTTCTTACATGTGAAGCTGCTGATTGCTGCTCCTTCATGTCAGTGTTAATCTGGGAGTCGATGTTACAGCCAAATGCCAGACATCCAATCCCGGGAGGAGAGGATGCCGCTCTCACTTCCCATCTGCTAAGGTAAGCAGTGTGGGGGAAGGGGGTTGGAGCTGACCACGACTTGTGGAGCGGGGGCACAACCTAGAGTCTGCACCAGCCCTGATCACACCTCCCCCCACATGACTCTCACACCACCACTTTTACTTACTTGTACAGTGGAGCGTGCAGAGGAAGGAGGGAGACCACACTGCACTGTCTCCTCCTCCTCCTCTGATAAGATGCATAACCTCCCTGTGTTGTGCAGAGGAGGTCACGTGATGCAGAAGTTGGCTGCTCCTGTTCAGTCTTATTCTCTGCTTTACAACCAATCATAAAATAAGTCATATGAGGAGCAGCCAATTTGGGGCTGCAGGAGAAGGCACACCGGGTTCGCCTGTTGTCCACCACTTCAATAGAAACTATAGTAATCTAGTAAAACCATCAAAACGCCTAAAGATATATTGGCTGTCAATTCATACCAATTGGTACAAATCTTATTCTACTAGTCAGCTGGCATTGAGTGAAATAAGTGAGCTTGTAAAGTTAGATGGGGTTGGCCAGGTTATGTCACTTTGAGTGAAGGAAGTGGGGATACTCTTCATTAAAGAACTAAAAAGTTACTTGTCTAGAAAACCACTTATTCTTAAATGAATGCATGCTTGTTAAAAACTGTATATTATCACTCATTTGCTTGTTATCACTTATTACCCCTTGTGGCTGCTGTCTGTTTGCCCTCCCTTTAGGATGTAAGTTCTTTCCAGCAGGGCCCTCCTCCCTCCTGTCTCTAGACCATTTCATCTCCTCCAACGTCACTGTACTACCTATGCTTGGAGCTATTGGAGTGCTGGTATTATTTGTTTATTGTTCTGAACTGTTTTACACTGTATGGTCAACTGTTGGTATTCTGTATGGCGCTAAGGAAACCTTGTAGCGCCTTATAAATAAAGAACAATAATAATAATTACAATTAATAAATAAATATATAATTCTCTTTCCAGCTTTGAACAGCTTTGCATTAATTTTGCTAATGAGCATCTACAGCAGTTTTTTGTGCGCCATATATTCAAGCTTGAACAACAGGAATACACTGCAGAGCAGATACCCTGGCAACACATTGATTTTACTGACAACCAGCGCACGCTGGATGTCATTGCCCTCCGGCCCATGAACATCATCTCACTCATTGACGAGGAGAGCAAGTTTCCACAGGTAAGATGCTCTACACGGCTTTCATCAACATTCTGCTGTTCCAGATAACACAATAGCCCCAAAAGACAACTTGGGCACAACGGTATAGTACACATGTATATGTTATAGTTATGAGTGTCTGTGAAGTCCTTTACAAACAAGCAATTCAAGTCTACTAATCATAAATCCTTGTTCTGGCATCACCTGATTGCTATTGCGTCTGTTGCTCCAGGTATCATGCCACTGTGCATGGCCAAGTGCAAGCGATATTCCTCTAGAAGATTGGGGACAATCCAGACATACCTACAGGGTAAATTTGAAAAAAGAACAAAAATAACAAATAACATCCTGCCTTCAGCCTTCCAGTTTGAGAACTTCCACAGGCTTTTGCATAAAATAATTTTCAGTGAGGCCCATGAGAATATGCTTATAATAGATACCTTTCCCTCCTAATGAAAAACTTGGCCAGAACTGAACTAAAATTATTCAGTTGAATCATTTTAATGCATTTGAGTGATTTTGTAAGACATACACACTGCTGAAAACATTCGTGTAGCATAATGGTTACTCAGATCCATGAATCCGAGTGGTTTCGGCTACTATAGCTGATTGCTGACATAACTGATACTGTCTAATGAATAAGGAGCAGTGAATCAGTTTCATATGTTCAGTAACAAGATTTAGCTTCAACTAATACAGCCTCTGACACCAATTATGCAACCTGTGTTCTTTTTATTTTGCTTTTAGGGAACAGATGCTACTATGCTGACCAAAATGAATTCCAATCATAGCAAAAGTAACATTTACATCGCATCTAAAAGTGTCCATGACACAAAGTTTGGAATAAATCATTTTGCAGGAGTTGTGTATTACGAAACTGAAGGTGAGCTCTGCGCACGCGGCATAAAACAACTTTGATTTTTTACAGATATGTTTATATTTTAGTTTATATTATATATTTTAAGTAAGGGTGTGCACCGGCCACTTTTGGGGTTTTGGGTTTTGGGTTCTGATTAGCTTGAGGTTTTGGGTTCTGATTTGTTTTGCCAAAACACCCCACAAAAGGTTTTGGTTCTGATTTTGGGTTTTGGGTTCTGATTTTTTTTAAAAAAAGCATAAAAAGTGCTAAAATCCATATTTTGGGTTTTTTTCACTCCTACACTATTATTAACCTCAATAGCATTCATTTCCACTAATCTCCAGTCTATTCTGAACACCTCACAATATTATGAACCTAGCTCAACCTCACACACATAAAAGACTTTCCACCTACAACTATTTGGTTCTAAAGCCAACAGAGAGCCCAGTTTCCCTCTCTTCTTTCCTCCCCTCTCCCTATAATGACATCCCTATGTTTTTTCTTCTTTTGCTTTCTCCAACCCCTCTCAACCAAGTTTCTAGAATGGTTCTAATACATTTTATCCCTTTCTAAATTTGTGTCCTACTTCATATATAACACTGTTTTAATTGTTTATCTAAGAATCCGTTTTATGTTAAGTATACCACACCATTCCACTGCCAAATTCTTTTTCTGTACCCTCATACTTTGATAAATCTGTGAAATTCAAATAAAAATCGATTTAAATAAAAAGATGTAACTATGTTCAGTATTTGGTTAATGAACTCACAAGCTACATGTGTGAGAGCTCTTGATATGAATATATCACTGATGATCTTTATTTGTCCTAGTGCCACAATGGTTTTCCTTCCATATGTCACTTATAGTAGTGCTTGATAAATATGTTATGGAATACAGTATACAGTTGTTGACAATATACCTACATAATGATTTCTCTTCCTGTGAAATGGCATAGTAATAATTAGTAATCATTACATTCAATCTGGAGAAATATATATTATTGCTCATAATAGCTGTGGAAATATAAAAATATGCTTAACTTATGTCCCAATGTTTAGGCTGCTGCTGAAAGTCCCTTATGTCTTACAACCTCTAAATCAGCTTACACCTCTCCCCAAATAAATAAAGGTATAATATTATCTATTCCTTTCTGTCTTTAGTGACATGTTTCAATTTTGTCTGTTCCCTGTGCTCAAAAGATGTCTTCAGTTTGTACTTCACATGCACTGTATGAAGTGTGGATAAGAAACATGGACATCTGTGGTTTTAGTAAAAAGGAAAATCAAATGATATAATTTACTGTCATCGATCTTCAGATCCAGGCAGGATTTCAGCGTCATCTTGTGTATGGGATTCTTAACTAAATATACCATATACAGAAAAAAAATCAAACTAAAACATGTGTTTGCTAATAGAACTATAGCAACGTGTGTGCTGGCATTCACGCTTCCCGGGCCCCCCACCTCTTCTGAGCATACACATTCCAGCACACATGTTCAAAGGAGAGATCCGCTCTGTTCTTTTGATAACAGAGAGGGGGCCTCAGGGTGAGGTGGGCCGCAAGGTATGGGGCCATCCAGCATTGTTGTACCCCCCTCACATCTGGGCCCCATAGCCTCCACACTCATTGGACCCCCTATTGTTATGCCCCTAGGTAACAGTTAGTGTTATTGGTCGTGATGTGGTTTTCAGAGTCGCTTAGCAGGAGTAAGATGCTGGACTCTCACCTCCATAATTAGCTCAGGAGCAAGACACTGGTGTCCAGCCTACTGAAATAACTTAGCGGGACCAAGATATTGTACTCCAACCTACCAAAACTTTTCAGCTACTCAACCTATTATCATAGTTAACATGGCCTCTCTGCAGTGAACATTTTAATCCTTGTTTAGAGTTGAACGTACGTCAATGTTCTGGGTATAAATATCTGCATTGGATAGAGTATGGACATGTAAATATAAACATGTAAACGACTTGGGCGCATACCCGAATAGGCTTCTTAGGAGGCATTTCTTTTTCCTTGATCAGGAAGCCTGTTGTAAAGATACATGATTATGATGAGGACACCACCAGCGCTATTAAACTTCTTCTAATTGGCTGGTTGTATATTAACACCCATAGCTAATAATACTGAATTAATTAGCTATATTATCAAGTTGCAATCGTCTATTTGGATGACTTATCTGTCATTTTTATTAGGACTACTGCAGAAAAAAAAATTCTCATTGCATTATAAAGCGGTAAATAGATGTGGGGGTGTTTTTTCATTACATTTTTCGCAACAGAATTTTTATGCGTATGTTTGAGGCATAAAATGCCTCACACTCTGAATAGGCCCTTTACCTGCAATACGACTGGAGTACTCCAATTCATTTGAATATTTTTTTTCAATGATATCAAATAAGCAGACAATAAACAATTGTTTACATCAAAACTGGATCAGAATCGCATGTGCATTTTTTTTTAAGAACACAATGGAAACAAATCAAATGCCACAGTCGAACATACCGAGAGCTTTCTAACAAGAATATTAAATATATCATTACGAGAAAGTTGCTATATGCATTAACCAATACAAAGCTGGCTCATAAAAACTGAATTACACTACAGACATAAAAGACTATTTTTTAACATAAAACCAGAATATACAGCAATAATTATGCATCTCTCATTTTATTTGTGAGGTTAACAGTACTGGAAACTGAAAACACTAACCACCAAAAGATAAATCTGTGAAGTTATATAATTCGATAAATGTATTAATTCATTCATAAAATATGTCAAAATATAAAAATGAACATATAAAAACACTAAAATAATAACAATATTCCTATAAACATTCTGAAACATCCGAACTGTAGAATGTTTTCCTTACCATTATTGTTTTTGAAAAGTTGACAAAAAAATTCAGAAGTCTCCTTTAAAGAAGTTTATATTCTGCTATTTATTTTTTAGCTCAATGAGCATTAGTAACAATAACATTTCTATTGTTGCTTGCATTGGAGCACTGCTTAGCCAACTATTGAAATGCAGTTGACCGAGAGAACCGTTGATCCCCATGACAACGGCTCTTGCTCTTCTCAGTGAGTGTTTAAATCCAACTTGTCTGAAAAACTTCACCGAGTAACCTAGAAGAGTTAAAGTTAAAAATGTGCAAGTTGTGAATGACCAAGCGCAGGTTACGTGGGTCAGTGACCCTTCAGAGGAGCATTTTACAAGCCCTCTTGTAAAATGCAGGTAAAGACCATTATTTCCGGCAGTTGAATTGGAGGGGAAGATGTAGAGCAGTACAATGAGTGTTTGCAGGCAACAGTGAAACATGGCGATGGTTCCTTGCCAGTTTGGGGCTGTATTTCAACAAATGGAGCTGGGGATTTGGTCTGGATTGGTGGTGTCCTCAATGCTGACAATTACAGGCAGGTACTTATCCATCAAGTTATCATGTAAACAAAGTGAGGGCTTGGAATCTCATATACGGATCTAAAGCATCTAAAGACATAGGGTTTCCAAGGGGACCAAACAATTTTTTTTACATGTTCAATGAGTATTACTGAAGGCTGTTAAATGTACATCATTGGATAATTTATATAACTTTCTGATAAGCATTTTCTTCACAATAATTTTGACATTGTCTGCAATGTCCACAAGTGTCAACGTTATGTACAATGTAGTATTATGGAAACGGTTATTAAATACATAGTACACTCTGTGCTGCAAGGATGCATTGAAAACAAGTTTCTAACATTGTCAAAAGCAAGAGCAACAAGGTATTGTCTATGCTTTTTAACAGGCCTGAAAGGAAAAAATGCTTTAAAAAGAAAAAAACTCACCTCAATTATATGAACAAAAGAAAAGAAAATGTATCTATATGTTGTAAGTAATCAATTAAGGATCTATATTCAACCTAGTTAGACAATGTTCTATCAATAAATTACTTATTTGGAATAGAATATGATCAAATGTAAAAATCAGGCTTTTCCCCTTAAGGCTACGCAGCTGTTCACTTGATTCTCAATTCAGTATGCATTATTATATGTAGGTAGGAACAGTAATTCATGTGCTGTCTGTGCAACTTTGTTTACAAAATTGTAGTCATGCAATATTATCATATAACATATTACTTTAAAAGCAGGGAACAAGTTGTGTTTGGTTTTAGGTCTGACACGAGACAGACCTATACCAGACAGCGTGTCATGATTCATTTTTTTAGGATTTAAATCTTTTTGGGTTAAAGGGCAGCCTGAGCATTTAGATTTTTGTTGGCTTTTTTAAAATATGCCTTTTCCTCTCCATTATTGCCTATGTTGAGCTGGGAAATAGTCTCCTGAGGTCAATCTACAATTTACATTGATTATAATTGGAGGTAAACGCAACAATTAAAACTCTATAGCACAACTCTTTACCTGTCATTTTATAGCCCTGTGTGACATTACCCTTAGTTAACACAATTAATAGCAAAGCAATCAGCCATATGTAAGACTTCTGCACTATCTCCTTTTTCGGACTATTGCAATTACGCAAGACTGAGTAGTGCAACTGCACAAAATAAACATGGCTGCTTTCTTTCACACAAACAAAAAAAAAAAAGATTGCATACTGTACAAAGAATATATTGCTGTTTTTTTCTACTTTGAACAAGTGGAAATATGTATCTTTGTATTACATAATTACATACACAACATGGAGATTACTTTGTTTAAAAAAATAATACATGAACAACAAAATCATCAGTGAAATATTTTGTACCACACATTCTCATGTTAGGAGATACAAACAAACCTATACAGCTGTTGGAATGAACTACAAAAATGTAAAAATTGCACTTATAGAAAACACTTTGCTCCGATTGGCTGTTTCTTTAAAGATGATGTGTAAATTAAAGAGAAGGAGGTAGAATGAAGTCTACTATAGACATTACTGACAACAGGGCAGTTTATTTATTGATCTAGCGAGCGACAAATAATGTGGGGCATACATTCAGAGAAATATCCCATTTTGCAACTTGCATTGTATTAACAGAAAGACAGTATCATCCTCTCCATATATAATTAACACTTAGTTTCACTTCACCAACACTGCTATGTTCTGAATAACTGTCGCCTATCATGAACAGCGCAGTTTTTTAGAGGTTTCAAAACAGACTAAAAATCAGGCCACTAGTAATAATAATCTACCATGCAGAAAAATTAAAGGCAATCCAGGAGTGCAACTCAACTAAAAGGGGTATTTTAATGATTATTACTGCTGCTCAATAATAATGCAACACTGCATACATAATGCAGTACTATTGCTATTTATCATGCCAGGGCTGGTGACTAACCAGGTCAAAACGCATAACATCATTTGTTTTTAAATGTATGGAAAAGTTGACTTAATGTAAAATATAAACCAAAGGTTAGAAGCAGTTGAGCAACAAAAAAATACAAAGCGCAATATGAAAAGTAAATCTAATAAACATTGCTATATCTGGTACAAAAAAAAATTATTTTTGCCTATTTGAAAAAAAATAAATAAATATGCATCTACTGCAACAACATGCTTTCTTTCAGATTTGTATCTACTCTAAGTCCATTTTTGGAACAAGGCATTTGCCTACATTTTACAGATAATGCTGGCTAAGACTTGCTCTATTAATTAAAAACAAAAACCTATCAACAGTTTTTTATTCCCACAATTAAAATAGGTATATTATGCAAATATTTCCTTTTGCTGTTAGTACATTGTTAGTGCTTAAAGTGTGCTCATGTACTTTGGTTTGTATTTTACATAGATCTTATTACTCTGTCATCAAGTGATTAAAAATAAATACAAACTTTGATCTTTTCATTTATCTGAATTGCGTTGTGCAGTTTGACCTTGTTGACCACATACATACTGCACAGCAATCTGAACAGGAACTAGGAACATGGATTCCTATGCCAGTGTATAACATACATGGCAAAGTTATAGGAAAACGATGAACCCGATGCCTACTCCATAATCAATGCATTAGGAATGTGACTAAACGGCATATTCTCTCCCTGACCACCTTCTCATAGACACCTGCACTGCTGGTTAGCAGGTGGGAGAAGTTACTAAGCACTGGTAATTGGCGGTCCTGTGCATTCCATATGTATACCACTTGGAATGCGAAGTAGCGACAGTAAGTGTTTTAAGTGGTGTTCATAGTGGACTAAGACTAAACAAAGATGAACAGCTGTGTGGGGTACAGGAAGGTACCAACACTACAAAGATCTGATGATCTTAACTGGACTCCATCTGTGGTAACAAGGTTAAAAATACAGTGGCCTGTATTAGAAACCAAGACTTGCATTTTGACAACTCAAACTCTTTTCTATAGGACTGTTCTATATAAAGATACTAAACACAATATTTCTTTCAGGCAAAAAGGAAAAAATATCAAAATATCTAAATATACATAAAACAGACAACAATAGATATAAACAGACTAAGGGTGCTGTAAAAACTAATAAAAAAAATAAAATAAAAAAAAAAGACTGCCAATGTCACTAAAACAACTACAAAAAGTAATACAGCGCTCTAAAGTCTAATCATATGACAAATACAGAGGTCAGAAGAAAAGGAAGCAGCAAAAAATATAGCAGGTCAAAAGACATTAATGCTAAATATCATGAAAAATAAGTAATCATTTGCATAAACCACAAAAATTTGAACATATACATATATAAAATATGCGCAACCTAAAAATCTCACTCAAAAATGTCTAAATTCTACAATAGTTAATAAAACGCCCAAACAATTTACAAAAATTCCTATCATAAATATTTGCCATTCTATTAAGATGTGGCTTAAATAATAAAAATTTAACGCATGAAGCGCAATGTTCCACACATTAATTCTTGTTCTGGAGCTTTCAACACAGTATCAGCCTTCTAAGTATACTGGCTCCTAGCTGCCTTTTTTTAACCACATGCTGAACTGTAAGATACTATAAGTTTTGTTTTAGAAAAAGTTTCTAGAATTGAAAGAATTTTTCCATATTACATTTATAACTAATAAAACGCCTAATACTACCCCTTGCTAATTATAAACATCTGCTGGTTTGGACAAATTTTCTCTTTTGTTCCTTTCCTTAATGATTCAGGCCCAAAAGCTGCACACAGATGCTAAGGCCATGCTTGGTATATGATCTCATGAGGCCAATGTTGTGAGACAGGAGTGCTAATCTTAACTCCCATATATTTCTTGTAATAAGGAAGTTTGTGAGGAGGGTAGCAGGTATCCCCAAACTTTGACATCCTCCCCTTCTTATGAGTGCAATGAATTAGGGGATCTTTCCACACATTCCCTAGGACGATTTGGTGGGCCTTTCCACCCTCCTCCCTACCCTGTGATGAAAGCACTCTAGCCCTTGCCTGACTCGTGTGTGTGTTTGCAATTAATATTAACAATTACACTTTAAATACATTTGTCCCAGATAATATCATTATATAAATGCTAATGCAAATAATTAGGTTAAAACAATTCTGCACAATACACTCTTGATTGTGTTTTAACATTTCTAAACAAACCCTTCGCATCTTACACTTTTCCCATTCTATAATACGAATTTATCTTTAAGTAAGAAAATGTTCGTAAAATGAGTTAAGAACTTCTTAAGAGCTGTAGTTTTCCTTATCTCCATGTTGCATATTTTTATCCATTGTGGAAGTAACTTAAGTAGGGATTCATCTTCGTTTGTATCTTGACTTCCATTCCTTGTTGAATCGATACTTACTTATCTCCCCATATTTTCTTAAAATACTTTTCGCAACTTTCACATAAGATAAGAACGGTAATGAATCAGGCCCAGCAAGATTATTAACATAGTCTTATTGTTACCTAAAGGGGGAAATGGAATGATCACCAGAATCCACGATCATGAATGTTTTGTCTTGGAAAATTTTGAAAATGGAGCTAAATATGTCTGTTTGAATATTTTGTATTTTCATGGCTTGATAGCTGTAACACACCTGAACACTATATGTAAAATTCAAGCTTGGAGGCATGCCGGGAGCTAGAATGACAAAATGTTGATGAGGACCCTGCTTAGGATAAGCTAGGACGAGGGAGACCTCACTGTTTGCATAAGTGAATTACGTGCTGATCATCCAGCAGGGGGTAGGCTAGCCACACAGTTCACCAATAATGATCATGAGCAAATGACACAAACCAAACACCTCACTCTAACATCATGTGATAAAGGGGGCTTAAACCCTTCAATTGAAAAAAAAAAAGATAAATAACACATCTCAAAAGAGCTAATGCCATACTTGCCAACTCTCCCAGAATGTCCGGGAGACTCCCGCATTTTGCAAAAGTCTCCAGGACTCCCAGGCGTGTGTGGCAATCTCCCGAATTCTGCCCACTTCACTAGAAAGTGCCCCACTCCCTAGTGAAGTGGGTAGAATTAGATCCCAAACGCCGCGATTCCCGGTGAATCGCGGCATTTGGCCCCGGCCCCCGCTGTCAAATGACAGTATTTAACTTATGTGCAAACCAGAATACTTAATTTGCACCCCTGCATTGTAACATGGTTTTGTCCAGAAGACTGAAATAAGAAGTTTCTTAAGTTAAGATCCTTAATGAATCAGGCCCATAATCAATTAATAGTAAAGATAATTTGTGTGTTCTGAGAATGATTATTTGTCATATTTTTATAACGCGCCAGCATTTCATAAATGCTGCACAGTTCAGAAGAGGTGCACAGACCCTATATTTAAGTACAAACTGAACTTAATAGGGTCATTTACAAAAGTAAAGCAAAAGCAGGTTAAAAAACTTATTAGTGAAATTGTGACATTAGTAAATAGTATATCTGGACCCTACATCTTTTTGCAGCAGAAATTATTGCTTTTCCATTACATTTTTAACTGTTACTTGTCCATATTGGTGCAAGTAATGCACTGTGAACATTTATACAAGCATATACAGAAAACCATTAAAAGAAAAAGAAGAAAAAAAGGAAATACATTTCTGTGACTTGAATAGTATAAAGTGGGTGTTTTAAAATGCCACAATTCTTTGCCTAGTAAATCGTAAGTGATCTACAGCAATGATACACTTAGTTTGGGTAACTTATTAGTGAATGGAGAATGTTCCACTCTTGCAATCCCAACTTGATTAAACTGAACTTGATCCACCAATCAAGCAGTGCTGAAGATGAGTGGCTACATCCACCCTTACTTCAAAACAGAGTGCACACGCACAAACAGAAGATAAAGAATTACAATAATAGGATTTTCAGAACTTAGTCAAACAAAAAAATATATTAAATGTGGTTATAATAAATTTACCTTGCATGCTATTTTAAATAATGTGACATATTTGGATATAAATCACCTGGCAAAGGTTTGCTCCTAGGATGAAGACTGAGCACCATTTTCTTTCATATTCTATACTTAAGACAATCATACAAAAATACTCCCCAATGTGCAATAAGCTGGCCCTATATATAGCAAATTCTTCAGCTGTCCACCAGTATTTGCCTTTAAATTCAAAAGTTGGAAAGTTCTTGAGCAGGTCCATGTAGTCTAACCAAGAGTAGCCCCTTTATTTGGTTATTCTACCTGCTAATAATTCACAGCTCCATTTGCTATTAGAATAACTTGCAATTGTTGAGCCTAGACCATGTAGAGACCAATTGACTTATAGTTGCCAGTTAGTTGGCAGTAGATCTCTACTTCAGATAACTTGCTTAATTGCATCCCAAAGATGCTCAATTGGATTGAGATCTGGAAAGTGGAAAAGCAAAGGAAGAAAAAAAGAGGGAGGGTTCAGGGGGAAGAACCCGAAAAGAACAGCAGGAGGAGAGAAGTATGCCAACGCCACCACCTTGCCATTCCCCAGGTCTGGGTGTGTGGGAGAAGGACAAGCCCCCGAAAGAGAGAGCAGCTGGAGAGGTAGTGACCTCAGGGGATAGCCAGGTTTCAGTGATGGCAAGCAGGTTGAAGGATCTAGAGATAAAGAGATCATGGATAGAGGTAAATTTGTTACAGACTGATCTGGCATTCCAGAGAACACAGGAGAGTGGAAGAGAGGGAAGAGGAGAGATGTGGATGAGATTGTTGGGGTTGCTCGTCTGCAAGGCAAAGTATGATATGAAGTGAGGGGAATGACAGGAAGAGTGGGTAGGAATTGGACGAGAAGCAGTAATAAGAGGGGATTTGTCAGCAGACAGGAGACGAGGGGCAGGGGAGCAAGAGGTAAGGGAGGAGTGGAGATGGGGCAGATAAGGAGGTTTATGAATGGGAGAGGCAGAAGTTAGGAGTGACGAGAGGGAGTAGATTACCTGGGGGGAAAGAGAGGGAGGTGGTAAGTAGGAACAGACTGACGCCGAGAGAAGAGCAGCGAAGGGGACAAGAGGGAAAGGGTGTGAGTGGGGAAAGGGAGAAAAAGATGGAAGAGGGGGCAGCATGTTAGATCAGGGGCCCAGAGGCACAGAAGAGAAGAGAGGAGTGAAATAGGTAGGGGAATGGAAAGTGAGAGGGGGCAGAGAGGAGGAGAAAGAACATGGAAAGATTGGACATGGGAAGCAGGGGGATAGAGGGAGGGGACAGAAGTGAAAGTGGAGTAAATCATGATAAAGTTAGAGAAGGTATAGAATAGACAGTTAAAGAATTCAGAAATCAAAAATGGTAAGGGCTAACAAGTGGAGTGAGGAAATGATGAGAGCACAAGAGGGGAGTAAAATGAAATAATGCAAAGGTAGAAGGAGAGAAAAGAGGAAGAAGAGATGTATAGTATGAGTCAGGGAATAGGAAGCAGTAAGGACAGCAGAGATACCAGATGGGTGTGTTTTTGGAAAAACAGTTAGATAAGACAGTGACATCAGACATGCTTGGAAGGCAATAGTATAGCACAAGGCATAATACAAGTGTCACGGGCACTAGGAGTTGCTTACCCGAGTTTCACCAGATGGAACTCTGCTAGAGAGGCGGGGTTATGGCACGCACCTCAAAGCAGGCAGGTGAATGATTGGAGCGACACAACAGCAGGAGAGTAGAGATAGTCTGAGGAAGTCAGCGACTTGCAGCTATGGTTAGAGGAAAGTCAGCGACTTGGAGCAGTAAACTGGAGGCTGAAGATAATGTAGACACGAGGAGTGGACGTGGATAGGTGATGGTAGGTAGAGGAGGAGTCAGTGGTCTGCGTACAGCAAGTTGTACCACTGTAGTGATGGGAAGAATAGTACTGGTGCAGGTAGGTAGCAGGGTAGTCGGTGGTCTGCGTTCAGCAAGTTGTACCACCGCTATGGTGAGGAGTCTGGTCCAGGTGTAGGTAGGTAATAGGAGAGTCAGTGGTCTGCGTATAGCAAGTTGTACCACCGCTGTGATAGTAGGACTTGTCCAGGTGCGGGTAGGTAGCAGGGAAGTCAGTGGTCTGCGTGCAGCAAGTTGTACCACTGCTGTGAGAAGGAATGAGGACTTGTCCAGGTGCAGGAGAGTGAAGTTGCAAGGCAAACTGTGGCTGTATGGAAACAGCGCGAGTAGAGCAATGTCTTGTGAGGCACAGATGGAAGGCACAATGAATAGTCTGTATGGAGTAGGTGCCTTGCAGTGAGGAGAAGCTGGTCACAGCAGATATGCACAATAACGCTAAGTAGTAGCGTGAGGAGATATCGTAGCTTGAGTGAAAGCTTGTCCTAAATGAAGCAATGCAGTAACACAGTCTATATGGGTACTTGTACCCTGTGCAGCAAACAACAATGGATACAACTGGTATGCGAGCAATAGGCAAATAGTCAATAGTCAGTAGAGCATACCCAGTTGTGTAGATCCGGAATCAGCTGAGAAGTAAAGTGTTGTAGCGGTATGGGAACCGCCGCTGAGTGAGCTGCGCATGCCCAGTGCGACAGGATGGCGGACGGCCGCGGTTCCATACAGGTGTGAGCGGGAAAGATGGAGAACCACGTACCAGAGTGGAGGCACTCACACTCCGGTGAGTGACAGTACCCCCCCTTTTAAAGGTGGGCACAGAACACTTGGAACCGGGTTTGCCGGAAATTTTTGGTAGAATTTTTTAAGCAGAGCTGGAGCGTTGAGGTCCTCAGCTCGAATCCAGGAGCGTTCTTCTGGACCGAAGCCCTTCCAATGAACGAGGAATCGGAGAGTTCCTCGCGAAATTTTAGCATCCAGGATCTGAGAGATCTCGAACTCCTCTTCTTGATGAATCTGTACTGGTTTAGGTACAGAAGGAGGAGCAGAAAAACGATTGATAACAAGAGGTTTGAGCAGAGAGACATGGAAGGCATTGGAGATCCGGAGGTTCTTTGGTAATAGTAGCTTGAAGCATACTGGATTTATGACTTGAGTGATGTTGTATGGTCCGATGAAGCGTGGTGCGAACTTCATGGACAAAACCTTCAAGCGGATGTTTTTTGTAGAAAGCCATACATGGTCTCCAAGCTTGAGTGGTGGAATGGCTCGCCTCTTTTTATCTGCAAAGAATTTGTATCTGGCTGATGCTTTCCTCAGGGATGATCTCACCTGAGTCCAGATGGTTTTAAAGTTTTGACAAAGTCTCTCCACCGCAGGGACTTGGGTGGGAGGGAGGGCAGGAAACTCTGGGAGAGACGGATGGTGACCGTAAACCACGAAAAAAGGAGTTTTTGTTGAAGACTCATGGTACATGTTATTGTGGGAAAACTCAGCCCATGGGAGTAAATCTACCCAATTATCTTGATTGGCTGAGGAAAAGATTCTTATGAAGGTCTTGAGATCTTGATTGACCCTTTCGGTCTGGCCGTTTGATTGGGGATGGTAAGACGATGATAGAGACAGTCGGATACCCAAGTTCTTACAAAGGGCTCGCCAGAATCTGGAGACGAACTGCATTCCTCTATCGGACACAATCTCGGACGGACAGCCGTGAATTCGAAAAATCTCTTTACTAAAATGGTCAGCCAAGGTAGAAGAAGATGGTAATCCGGTGAGAGGGACGAAGTGAACCATCTTGGAGAATCTATCCACCACTACCCAGATGGTATTACATCTCTTGCTAAGAGGAAGCTCGGTGACAAAGTCCATACTTATGTGGGTCCAAGGTTTGGTAGGGATAGGTAGTGGTTGGAGCAATCCCGCTGGTGTTCTGCGGGAAGACTTAAATTGAGAGCAGATCTCACAAGCGGCCACAAATTCTCTGACATCCTTTCTGATAGAAGGCCACCAATAACTCCGGGAAAGGATCTCAAAAGTCTTTTGTTCACTAGAATGTCCAGAGAAGCGTGAAGAATGGTACCATGACAATATTCTCTTGCGTAGAGATGGCGGAACAAGAGTTCTCCCAAACGGTAGCCATTGGTGGACGAAGTGGCCAAAGTCACACATTTGGGATCCAGTATAGGATGATCGGAAGAATCCAAGATGTCAGAAGAAGGAGCAAATGCCCGGGATAAAGCATCTGCTTTCCTGTTCTTTGCAGCTAGTTCGAACGTTATAATGAGTTCGAAGCGAGAAAAGAAAAGTGACCACCTCGCCTGTCGAGGGTTTAGACATTGGGCTGTGTGTAAATAGAGGAGATTTTTGTGGTCGGTCAAGATGGTTACCGGATTATGAGCCCCCTTCAGTAGATATCTTTACTCCTCCAATGCGACTTTTATTGCCAACAGTTCTTTGTCACCGATGGTGTAGTTCTTTTCCGCGGGTAGAAGACCCCGGGAGTAGAAGGCACAAGGATGGAATTTCTGTTGCTCAGATCTTTGGGAGAGAATAGCTCCTAGTCCGACATTGGAGGCGTCCACCTCGAGAAAGAAGGGAAGGCTTACGTCAGGCTGCCGAAGAACAGGGGCGGTAGAAAATGCTTCTTTAAGGCTTTGGAAAACGTGAAGGGCCTCGGAGGACCAGTGTTTAGTATTGGCGCCCTTCTTGGTCAGAGCCACAATAGGAGAAGCAATAGATGAGAAGTTCAGGATAAAACGTCTGTAATAATTCGCAAACCCCAGGAAGCGTTGTATAGCCCTGAGGGTAGTTGGCTGGGGCCAAAGTAGAACGGCATTAACTTTGTCTGGGTCAATCTCCAGACCTACTCCGGATACGATGTATCCCAAGAATGGAATTTGGGATAATTCGAAGGAGCATTTTTCTAATTTGCAGAATAGGAGGTTCTTCCGCAGTCTGGAGAGAACTTCTGCCACATGTTGATGGTGGGAGACAAGATCTTGAGAGAAGATTAAAATGTCGTCCAGATAGACTACAACGCACACGTATAATAGGTCCCGGAAGATCTCGTTCACGAATCCTTGGAAGACAGCTGGGGCATTACACAGTCCAAAGGGCATAACTAGGTATTCGTAATGCCCATCCCTGGTGTTGAATGCTGTCTTCCATTCGTCGCCTGACTTGATCCGGATTAGGTTGTAAGCGCCATTGGAGATCAAGTTTGGTAAAAATCCGAGCACCTTTTATACGATCAAAGAGTTCGGTGATAAGAGGAATCGGGTACCGATTTTTTACGGTTATGGCATTGAGCCCCCGATAATCAATGCAGGGTCTTAAGGTCCCATCTTTCTTTTTCACGAAAAAGAAGCCCGCTCCAGCGGGAGAGCTGGAAGGTCGAATGATTCCGCGATGAAGGTTGTCCTTGATATACTCTGACATAGCCTGTGTCTCTGGTAGCGAGAGAGGGTATACACGGCCCCTAGGAGGGTTTTTGCCAGGTAGTAAATCTATGGGACAATCCCATGCCCGATGAGGTGGCAGGCGTTCAGATTGCGCCTTATCGAACACGTCAGCGAACGGGGCATACTGTGGAGGAAGACCCGGAGGACCAGGTGTTATAGATGATCTGTTGATTTTGAGTGGTACCACTTGGGTTAGACATCTATGATGACAATCCAGGCCCCAGGATGTGACTTGGGGAGTACTCCAATCAACTTGTGGTGAATGAAGCTGAAGCCATGGAAGGCCAAGAACAATGGGACTAGTAGTAGCAGGAAGGACCAGCAAAGAGATTTTCTCTCGGTGTAAGGCTCCAATTTGAAGGGTCAAAGGAGTCGTACAGTGGGTGATAAGTCCATTAATGATGGGAGAGCCGTCTATAGCGGTGACCGCTATGACGGTTTTTAACGGGGCCACTGGTAGAGACCACTGGTTAACAAGAGCACTGGAGATAAAGTTGCCGGCAGCGCTGGAATCCAGAAGTGCTTGAGAGATAAAAGATTTGGTGGCTGAGAAGATGGTAACATCAAATGCACACACTTTGGAATCCATAGAAGATGGAGAGGAGTCCAGGAACCCTAACCTTACCTCTCCAGAACTGGTTAGGGCCTGGCATTTCCCGACTTCTTAGGACATGAGTTCAGGCTGTGAGTAGGGTCAGCACAATAGATGCAGAGTCTATTTTGTATTCGTCGATCCCTCTCTCTAGATGTTAACTTAGAATGTCCTACCTCCATGGGTTCCACTGGAGGGGGAAGGTGATGAACTTGAGGTGATGGGCGAGTGAACTTGTTAGAGGTGCTTGTTTTTTCAGACTCCCTCTCACGGAATCTCATGTCTACCCTATGACATATGGAAATTAGATCGTCCAAGGAGGAGGGTAACTCTTGTGTGGTCAGTGCGTCTTTGATCTTATCCGTCAGACCCTGCCAGAAGGCAGCTATCAGGGCCTCGGTGTTCCACTGTAGTTCAGAGGCGAGTATCCGAAACTGAATGACGTACTGGGCCACAGAGTGTGATCCTTGGCGTAGTCGGAGAATGCTGGAAGCCGCAGAGACAACGCGGCCAGGTTCATCGAAAATTTTGCGGAACGTGGAAATGAAGAGTGCACTATCCTCCAATAGGGGATCATTTCTATCCCACAGAGGGGAGGCCCACGCAAGAGCCTGTCCGGAAAACAGAGAAATGAGGTAGGCAATCTTGGCACGGTGAGTGGCAAAATGGTGAGGTTGAAGCTCGAAATGGAGAGAGCACTGATTCAAAAAACCTCTACACGTCTTGGGATCTCCATCATATTTTGAGGGAGTAGGCAGGTGTAGCATGGAAGCAGTAGACACCTGGGATGGCACTGGGGAAAGAGAAGGCGCTTGAGGTTCAACAGTCGCTGAAACAGTTTGTAGAGGAACTCCTCGGGTGGCCAGAGTCTGGAAACACTGGAACAGATGTTGCTGCCGAACATCCTGTTGTTCTACCCGAGTGATCAGATGCTGCAGCATCTCTTTAGCTGTTGGTTCCAATCCTGGGTCTGTCATGGCCTGATCTTACTGTCACGGGCACTAGGAGTTGCTTACCCGAGTTTCACCAGATGGAACTCTGCTAGAGAGGCGGGGTTATGGCACGCACCTCAAAGCAGGCAGGTGAATGATTGGAGCGACACAACAGCAGGAGAGTAGAGATAGTCTGAGGAAGTCAGCGACTTGCAGCTATGGTTAGAGGAAAGTCAGCGACTTGGAGCAGTAAACTGGAGGCTGAAGATAATGTAGACACGAGGAGTGTACGTGGATATGTGATGGTAGGTAGAGGAGGAGTCAGTGGTCTGCGTACAGCAAGTTGTACCACTGTAGTGATGGGAAGAATAGTACTGGTGCAGGTAGGTAGCAGGGTAGTCGGTGGTCTGCGTTCAGCAAGTTGTACCACTGTAGTGATGGGAAGAATAGTACTGGTGCAGGTAGGTAGCAGGGTTGTCGGTGGTCTGCGTTCAGCAAGATGTACCACCGCTATGGTGAGGAGTCTGGTCCAGGTGTAGGTAGGTAGCAGGGAAGTCAGTGGTCTGCGTGCAGCAAGTTGTACCACTGCTGTGAGAAGGAATGAGGACTTGTCCAGGTGCAGAAGAGTGAAGTTGAAAGGCAAACTGTGGCTGTATGGAAACAGCGCGAGTAGAGCAATGTCTTGTGAGGCAGAGATGGAAGGCACAATGGATAGTCTGTATGGAGTAGATGCCTTGCAGGGAGGAGAAGCTGGTCACAGCAGATATGCACAATAACGCTAAGTAGTAGCGTGAGGAGATATCGTAGCTTGAGTGAAAGCTTGTCCTAAATGAAGCAATGCAGTAACACAGTCTATATGGGTACTTGTACCCTGTGCAGCAAACAACAATGGATACAACTGGTATGCGAGCAATAGGTAATAGTCAATAGTCAGTAGAGCATACCCAGTTGTGTAGATCTGGAATCAGCTGAGAAGTGAAGTGTTGTAGCGGTATGGGAACCGCCGCTGAGTTGAGCAGGGAGCAGCGTGGAAGCTGAAGCACGAGTAGAGCTGGAAGCAGTTTGGAAACTGTACACACGAGTAGAGCTGGAAGCAGTTTGGAAACTGCACACAGGAGTAGAGCTGGAAGCAGTTTGGAAACTGCACACAGGAGTAGAGCTGGAAGCAGCTTGGAAACTGCACACAGGAGTAGAGCTGGAAGCAGTTTGGAAACTGCACACAGGAGTAGAGCTGGAAGCAGTTTGGAAACTGCACACAGGAGTAGAGCTGGAAGCAGTTTGGAAACTGCACACACCTATAGAAGTTCACTGGGAGTGAGACTTCAAGATCAGGCCACTACCTAAGGCTGCAGGTGCCTTAAGTAGGGAGGGGTGATTGATCCATCAATCACATTAGTGGTCAGGTGTAGTTGTTAAAGGGACCTGCTCATGCCCAGTGCGACAGGATGGCGGACGGCCGCGGTTCCACACAGGTGTGAGCGGGAAAGATGGAGAACCACGTACCAGAGTGGAGGCACTCACACTCCGGTGAGTGACAACAAGGTGAACTGAGCTGGCTATACAAGTTCACAGGACAAGAGTGAGCCAGTTCAAAGTTCAAGCTAAGTGGAGCAACAGTGTGGTTTAAAAGTAGGAATCCAAGCAGCATAAGAGGAATCACCAAGTCATAATACTGCAGCAGGCCTGAATAAGTGAAAGAAGTATGAGAGAGGCCATTAAGCCGAGGGAGTTTAAAAACATGTGTTGTGAGCTGACAATGTTACTTACCATTAGGGGTTAAGTCTGTGATGGTTTCAGCCAATTAGGATGAGGTGGGAGTGGTCGTGGAAAGAATATATCCAGCAGTGGAGGAGGAGAGAGCTTCCTGTTTCCTGGATCCGGATATCGAGCAGCATCAGGCTTAGTATCTCTCTCCTTTATTGTATTTATCTGTGTTTATCCTGTTTTTCCTTCTCCCCCTTTTCCTTTGTTTGCCTTCTGCTGCTATTTACTTTCTTTTCCTGCCCTTGTTTCTTTCCCTTTGCCATGTCCTCCACCCTTCCCAGGCGTTCCAGGTCCATCCCTGCCAGGTTCCTCCCTCCCCCCCTCACCGCGCGGCAGTCGTCGCTGATTCCCCACTTAATCTGCCCTTGGTCTCCTCTCCCCTTCCCCCTCAAGCCCAGTCTGCAGCGCCGAGTCCGTCAGGCGGGTCCATCCGAGGGGCGGAGCGGCAGGTTTTTCGGCGAGCACGTGACTCGGCCGCCGCGAGCGGATCTCGCGGGGCTGGGCCGGGTCACGTGAGGAGAGCTAGGGCTCCGGAGCGGACGGATAGGATGCTCGTGTCCGGAGCCGGGAGGCGGCACAGACAAGCAGTCCCTGCGCGGGGAAGGGGATCTCCTTCCCCTGTTCCCGCAGCTGCGGGACTTCCTCGGGGCACCACGTTAACCCCTCTTCCTGCGGGCATATCAGGGCATGGCGGGCAGGGCAATTCTGTCTCCAGGGGCATGTCTGGGGGCGTTCCCCCCATCCCGGTCAGGGCTCAGAGCCGCGGTTCCCCTTACAGGGGGTTGGGCACCGTTATTTTTGACCCGCTGCCCCCGTTGTCTCACCAATTCCCTGGGGGGGAGTCGGGTGGCAGCTTTTCCCCTCGTGCGGCATATCCAGTCCCCAGTCTCACGATAGGTCGCAGCAGTGGATGTTACCCCCCTTTCCTGCCCTGCACGGTGCTATTCTGGCCAATGCCCTGCCATCCCTTCCTGTTCCTCAAGTCAGGTACACCCCACCCTCGGGTGTTTCCCCTCTGCTCTTCTCCTTAGAAGCGGTGACACAGGCCAGTAAGGGCATCTCGTCCAATCAGGCCCCCGGGTTGCTGGGCCCAGCCTTGGCTAGTTGTTTTTTTACCTGGGATCAGGGGGACGTATCAGCAGCAGGCCCCTTCCTCTGGGTTTCAGGTTAGCCGGTCTCAAGGGGCGTTAGACATAGCAGGCAGCTGGCCATTCCTTCCGCCGCTTTTCAATCAGCCCGGGGTAGACGGTCCGGCCACCTATGGGTCCCTGCCATACCACCCTAGGGATCACAGACCCGTGCTAGAGGGAGGTAGTAATTGGTCGGCCCCTTACCCTTCCCTGTCCAGTCAGTACCTGCATGCCTATCCTAGGCCTTCTTTTTGTATTACGGCTGGTGTTTCTGGTAAGGATTCTCAGCCCCCCCTCATGTCAGAGTGGCAGTGTGATAGGAGTCGGGGTGTCCCCCCGCCCGTGGGTTTCTTGAGTCATCACGGGGGTGCACCCTCGTTAGTTGCCCCGGCAGGGGTCCGGCCTCAGACCCAGCGCGATCTGTCTCCCCCAAACGCTAATATGTTTTCTCATTCAGTTTCACAGGTACAGTTTTCTTCTACGGCAGTGGCGACAGACGAGGGCGGTACAGTGCGTCTTGAGCAGCGTGGGGAAGAGTTGGAGCATGCAGTAACGCAGCAGGGTGCCCAGCAGATCAGGTCGGAGGATGAGGAAGAAGCAGGAGCGGGTCGACTGGAGGCACAGGGAGCAGCCGGTGAGTATGAGGGTTCCACTGTATGCAATACACCTTTGTCTAGCCCAACCATTGCAACTACGAGTGATGAGTCCACTTCATCTTCCCCTAGACAGGGTCAGCACAAGCTAATAAAGATACTTAACGATCATTTTGGCGGAAGTAAGAGAAAACACAGGGATCGGTCAGGAGCTTCTTCCCCGGCACCATTAAGAGGCCCGCTAGTTAAGTGTGAGAACACGGCGTTGATGATAGGAATTAGGCGCAGCGTAAGGGATAAGATTAAGCGGGGCTAATATGTGGATATCTTTGAGTTAACAAAAGACACGGAAAGAGAGTTGGCGGCTGCATGCGCAAGAGGGGGAGTTGGTAAGAATACGTACAGAAATTTTTCTAACTGGTTGACGGGGTATTGCGTCTTTTCAGCCTGTTACTTGGAAACGAGACCAGACGCAATTATAGACGTTTGGAAATATCTCCATTTGATTAATGAAATGCATAGCTGTGAGTGTCCAGGGACCTGGAGGCTATATGATAAGCTTTTTCGTGAGAAGGTGCACGGCCAGCATTGTATGCCTCTGGCCTATAAGGATGTTGAAATTTGGATGAGGTTGAATAGAGCCCAAATGGGAGGGGTGCATATGGGGTATGGTCCCCCGCAGTTAACTAGGTTTCAGTACGTGGTACTCCCCAGTCTTAAAGGAACCGGTGCTTTGCCTTTAACAATTCCTCTTGCGGGAGGGGGGAAGCGTGCCGATACAGACATGCTTGTTCCAATTGTAGAGGAAGTCACCCCCTCAAAGATTGCCTTAGAGGCGCCGTTGGCATCGGTAGGGGTCGGGGAGGGCCGGGGGGTGCTGTCTAAGGCGGATTCTCCCATTATAATTCCAATCCTCTGTAGATGGCTGGCTCTTTACCCGGATGCGTCGCAGGCCTCGTTTCTTAGAGAGGGTTTTCGCCTCCCCATTGCAAGTGGGTAAAAGCAGGTTCTTATATCACAAAGTTTACACTATACGCAGCATATTGCCACATGCAATGGGTATAACTAGGACCATGTATTGTATATATACAATTATACAAAGCATAACTACCAACAACCTCTAATTTGTTTTCTTGTAATGTATTTTTAAAGATCCCAGTAATGTCATACATTTTATACTAGTTTCAGTTATTTCCATCCACCTAATATGTAGGTAATAGTTATGCTTTAAAGCCTTTAATCCAGAGAAAGTGGTCCAACCACTTCTTGATTATTAATTTTAAGTATGCAAAACTCTTTACACAGGAAACAAAGGAAGGGCCTTCCCAGACTGAAGAAAATAATCCCAGAAGACCTTTTAATACAACTAAGATTTGTGGATACACACCCAGCCATTGTCTTAGTGCAGGACAACAATTAGTGAATCAAACTTCATTTCAAGACTCCAAGTAAGGAACTGATTGAATTATACTTCCTTCTCTGACAATCTAAACAAAAGGATGCGCTGGCTGCACCGAGAATGACTTTAAAACAAAAGAAAAAGTCACAGTAATTAAATTTTTTCGCACAGTTCATGTATATGTACTAACACAACTTCTGTTCTGCATAACCCAAAATGTTACCACGCTGCGGTCTCTGTACGTCCTTTAACTATAAAGATCCAGTTTATTAAACTGCACAAATCAGATTCGTCGGGCAAACTTTCGAATTACTGTCAGATCATCATTTCCTGGTACAGAGGTCAGTTCTGCATTCCAGACATCAGAATTTCAGAGCCTTGTTGGCTGTCCGGTAATGCTGGAACTTCTAGTTCTACACCAGCTGCCGCTCCATGGATTGCCTGTTCTATTTATTTTTACAGATTTCTAAATGCGAGAGATGGTTTAGACCAGGCCTAGCCAACCTGTGCCTCTTCAGGTGTTGTGAAACTACAAGTCCCAGCATACTTTGCCAGCGATCAGTTGACTCTACTGGCAAAGCATGCTGGGGCTTGTAGTTTGACAACAGCCGGAAAGGCACAGGTTCACCAAGGCCTGTTTTAGATATATCAGCACTCAAGCAATGCTTCCTCATAGCAATAAGGTTCTGGAAAACATATAGGGCATTATATCGTTATATTTCTCTGTTTATTTCTTCCCAAAACATGAAAAGATGCTTAAATTCATAGACATCCTATGTTCTTTTCTTTTTATGCACAAATTTCATATTTATTTTTCAATATATTTTTATTGTAATTCATATGTACAGTTTCTTTTATTTTCCACTTTGCATGCTCTAGACCAGCGGTGGGGAACCTCTGGGATGTTTGGCTGATCTGTGTGCAGAAAACTGCCTACTCGCTGCGTCAACATCGTGCTCTAAATGTCAGGGATCAGCAGGAGGGAGCTATGATCAACCTCGCCCTAGCCTTTTAAGAAATTAATCAGAGTGCTCGGCTCCTCAGAGGAGGGGCTTCCTCTCTGAGGAGCCAACAGAAGCCGTGCACGAGGAACAACTGACCCAGGTTTCCATAAGGAGAACATTAGAGGGTAACAGCTTTCTGAATGTTCCTAAATCTGTGCTGGTTACGTCCGTTGTTTCTCCTAAACATTTTGCAGAGTTGGCAAAAATGGTAAGGGAATAGAATATACATAATTTGGAAAAAAAAAATAGGGATATAAATGAATGTGTAGGTGTTTCTGATTCACTCATTGAAGAGTACAATGAGAGATTTAAAGATTTCGAAAGGCACGATTTCAATCTCTACTCTATTTTTCAATAAAGACATCTATCAAAGTATATTTGTATATTTTTTTGTGCATAAATGCTAAATATATACACTTCTGCAGTTCTACATGCGGCCTTAACAAATGCTTCACAAATGGGATGTGGATTAAAAAAAAAACAAGGGAAAAGGTTCCCCTACCTCTGCTCTAGACTTGTAAGCGTTCCTATGCGGTAGGAGATTGCTTTAAAAGTGTTTTAGGAACATCTGGTACATGGGTCATGACAATGTAAATGAGTTTTCTGTAGGTGACACAACCTGTTATCATTGTACAATGCAATAAAATAAAATTGACACATTGTTTTTCCTCACCCCTCATTTATAACATAGTTCCATATTTTCTGAATGATATTTAGAAGGCTGATGTCAGAGAAATAGTATCTATCGTACTTGCATTGCGGGAAAAGGACTTGCAGCACAATTGTTTCAAAAAGATTATTAAATTAAAAATAAATAAATTGAGTGTGTGTGTGTGTGTAATTTATATATAATCCTAGCGGCGTGTGGGGAAAAAAACAAAACAAGCTGCAGCACCACCTGCTGGGCGGAGTTATACACTGACCTACTAAATTCTTAGCATTATCTAATATATAAAAGTAAAAGTCTATTGTGTGTGTGGAAAAAACTATTTTCTCAGAAAGGGCTCATCCAATTGACCTGAAATTTGGTATACTGACATTATTTGACAAAAAAATTAGATTAGTGAAGTCAGTTAACTTCCATAATCCCCCCTTCCCCCCCGTGGGAGGAGTAGTAAAGGCTAAATTTACGAGTTGAGGGCTCAAACTCATTTTCGTGAGGTAATTTTACCTCATGAACACACATTAAAAAGGGCGCTTACGTCGGGAAGTAACGATCTTCCCCTGAGGAGGCCTGGGCTAGGCCCAAATGCGTGACAAGAACCTTTTTAAGACCTTAAGTAGCTTGATTTGACAAGAATGCATGAGTATCATGCACGGGCTAACTTGTATATATGTGTATATAATATATATCTATAATATAAATGTCGTGTGTGTGTGTGTGTGTGTGTGTGTGTGTGTGTGTGTGTGTAAAAAATAAAACCAAGCTGCAGCGCCACCTGCTGGGCGGAGTTATACACTGACCTACTAAATTCTTAGTGTGTGTGGAAAAAAAAATTCAAAAAGGGCTGAAATTTGGTATACTAAGAGTTTTTTAATTTGTTAATTTAATTTGTTAAAAGTGTTATATATATATTTTTTAAATCTTTATAATTTCTTGAAGGAGAAGTGACAGTTGGGAGTGGTTGGTGGTTGCCAGGGGTGACAGTTGGGAGTGGTTGGTGGTTGCCGGGGGTGACAGAGCGAGAGGAGTGTGATACTCAGGACCGCTGAGAGAGATCCCTGTGTCTGGATAGACATCTGGATAGATGTGGCGATAAAGATGAAGGATGAGGTGATGGAGAAGAATGATGAGGTGGTGACATGTGGACAAAACCACGTTAAAAAAGGGCGCTTACGTCGGGAAGTAATGCTCTTCCCCTGAGGAGGCCTGGGCTAGCCCCAAATGCATGACAAGAACCTTTTTAGGACCTTAAGTAGCTTGATTTGACTAAACCCGTGCATGATACTCATGCATTCAAAATATATATATATATATATATATATATATATATATACATACACACACACACACTTTTCATCTTATATCTAAAAAAATCAACCACACAAGCACCTGTAATTACTGGTTGGACCAGTGTACTAATAGAAGTCTCTATCTGAGGAAGAATAGTTTCTTAGAAGCTGTTGGCAGCCTCTGTTCCTACAGAAATTGTATCCTTGCAGAACCAGAGCAAAAATACCCAGATTGCCAAACTTCAGTTTTGATACAAAAACCAGTCCCAATGATTTAGGAGAGGTCAGCAGAGGTATGATGATATCATTCACAAGACAGATTGTGTGCCAGAGAGGTAGAGCAGTCTCATTTGCAAGATGTATTTTGGCAAACCTAATACCTTTGTCTAAATGAGCTGCGTATGTTGCTAATACTGTCTATGGAGAGATTCTTTTGAAGAGGAACAGTCTAAACCGGCGGTTCCCAAACTGTGCGCCGCGGCTCCCAGGGGTGCCGCGGGCCAGCCATATAAAAAAAAAAAGTAAGAACACAGTAACTTACCAATCCGCCAAGCGCCGGGACCCAGTAGACTCCTCTCTCCCGCAGCAGCTGTCACTGACGTCGATATTCAGTGACAGCTGCTGCGGGAGAGAGGAGGCTGCTGGGTCCCGGCGGATTGGTAAGTTACTGTGTTCTTTCTTTTTTTTTTATATATGGCTGGCCCGCGGCAGAGAAGTTAGAGGGATCGTGACAGCGGGGCAGAGGATCGTGACAGCGGGGCAGAGGAGGGTGACAGCGGGGCAGAGGAGGGTGACAGCAGGAGAGTGACAGCAGGGCAGAGGAGGGTGACAGCGGGGCAGAGGAGAGGCAGAGGAGGGTGACAGCGGGGCAGAGGAGGGTGACAGCGGGGCAGAGGAGAGGCAGAGGAGGGTGACAGTGGGGCAGAGAAGAGGCAGAGGAGGGTGACAGCGGGGCAGAGAAGAGGCAGAGGAGGGTGACAGCGGGGCAGAGGAGGGTGACAGCAGGAGGGGGACAGCGTGACAGAGGGCAGAGGAGGGGACAGCGTGACAGGGCAGAGGAGGGGGGACAGTGTGAAAGAGGGCAGTGTGTCTGGATGCAGAGGGGGCATTTTTGCATACAACTAAATAAGTATTTCTGTCCTGACCTAAATACTTATTACAATTTTTTGACCCAACTACTTCTAAAACAGGACTGCTCAATAATTATATTGGAGGGGTGCCTTGGAGACTCTAAAGGGTGCCGCGAACGGCAAAAGTTTGGGAACCACTGGTCTAAACAGATGTAGTGGAATTATATAGTAAACAATGTCCCACTGCTCGACTCCTCGCTCTTTAGAACAGGTTCTTACACAGCTATAAGGTATTGCAAATCCCCCAGGGGGAGAGAATAAAAAACTAACGCGTTTCACCACATCCTGTGACTCAATCAGACATCCAAATTTAGTGTTGCTCCAACTTACACATACTAACACCAAGGTGCCAGTCACACAGGTGGCAGAGGTAAGGGAACAAGTCATGAGAAGGCCCTATCTGGGTGACATCCTTGTGTTTGTGTGGGGGGGGGTAGAGAGTGAGGAGTTTAGAGCACATTGTTCACTACAGAATAATGAACATGTCTGGAATGTAAACTGGGCAAAAAGTCATCATTCCATCACAACACAATGTTCTGTATGTTGTGCACATAGAACCCCTGAACCAAGTATCTCGGAAGACAGGAGAATTGGTCCTTTTCCCTATTCAAGTTGTTTAATGTGATTTTTAAATTGCAGGCACTTGCTCCTCATCACGTACGAGCTCAGTTCCAAAGTGAAGGAGAATCACCTGTTTACAGTCTAATTACCTCCAACTACTTCTAAAGGCTGCCCATAATTTTTCCCAGCCCATTTAAGGATTGATGTGTGAGGGTTAATCTACAATATAGTAAATGTTTTTGTGCTCTATTCCACAGCAACCCGGAGAAATACATTTGTGGACACCAAAATATTTTTTTTTTAACTTCAACCATTATTTGGAAGAATTGGTGCCTTTTAGAAAACAAAACTAAAAGGGGGCCAAAATTTCTGGCCATGACTATCTGGAGAATACAGTTTCCTCTTCCATTCTCCAGAGCAGCCATTGCAATGGGTAGGTTCCCTTTCAAGTTTTGGTAGACACAGCTAAATATTAAAAAAATAAATAAAACCCAGACACTATACAAGGTGACTGGCTCCCCTGCATCTTGTTCAAGTTAGGTCAGATAGTGTTTTATTCTTTCCTGCAGAGTTGGGGCTTACCTTCTCTGTAGTCCCAGCGTTGCACCATCCAACGGTGAAAGCAGAGAATTGTCTACGCCGGTAACACCCATCTGCTTCCTACAAGAGCAAGTCTGGTGTAAACATTCAAGTTTGCACCGCTTCTCAGACCTTGGTGGTCTGCACAGGCTGGC
This sequence comes from Mixophyes fleayi, assembly GCF_038048845.1. Lineage (NCBI taxonomy): Eukaryota > Metazoa > Chordata > Amphibia > Anura > Limnodynastidae > Mixophyes > Mixophyes fleayi. Next base: position 452,097 of record NW_027446953.1, on the reverse strand, counting down.
AAGATAGAGACCAGTCCAAAGAAGGACTCTGAATAGCTCTAAAGCATTCCTGGGTAACATTCATTGTGCGTGCAGGAGCTGGATCTGCTGCAGGACTGAGCCAGTCAAATAAGAAACAGCTGAAGAGCACCTGAGCTAAGTAAGGGTGCTTGTTCTTCATCTGTATGCTCTTTACACAGTTAACCAATGTTCTGTCAGTACTCTTATAGGAGAAGGAAAAACAAACAACAACTGAATAGAATAGGACAGAAGTTGTGGAGCTTCTGATCAGCCTTTAAGAAGGGAGTCTGAAGAGGTCTTTTGTACAACATTCTCAAGCCCAGGGGACAAAGCCCCCGGCACCTGAGTAGTTTAAGGCACTTATAGTCTGGAGGAAGGAACCTTTTGTAACCAAATAGGATCTTTGTGTTGTACAGGGGTTAGAGAGAGCAGGGTGTCAGACAAACATGGATTTAGAGGAGAAATACTGAGAATGGGATTCACCAGGAAATTTAGAATAAAAAGAGGACCTTCACATACTTACATACATACCTCTTACGTTACCTTGGTGAGATAAGAAGAGCTTTTCATAGCTTAATGAATTGCAGAACTTCGCAGTCCTCATATTAATCTATGGGGACTGCGTTAGAAAATGTTAAATGGGTTATGGCAGGAGAAATCTTTGATTTCTTCTGCCATAAACCTTTAATAAATTGTGCGATTTTATGTAGAAAACTTCTGTTTTCTCTGTTTCAAAGACTGATCACACTTTAATAAATAGACCCTATTAATTTAAAGGAACTACAGAGTTGAGGAACCAATTATATTTTTTAGTATTTGCCCACTATTTGGCTCTCCTCTGTTGCTTTCTATTAGTATATTTAATTTTACATCTAAATAATACATCAACTAATTTATGTCATTTAGATTACCTTTCTCTATTTATTTGCATGTCTTAATATATTCTGTATATGTAATATTAAATACATTAATAGACAGTAACAGAGGAGAGTCAAATAGAGGACCAATACTAAAAAAATAAATGGTTGCACCACCATTAAGACTCTGCCCTTAACAAACAGCATATTCTTTGAGATGGCTACAGATCATCTTGTGGCAGAGTGGTTAGCATTGCTGCCTCTCAGCACTGTGGCTATGGGTTCCATTCATACCAGGGCCCTAACTGTGTGGAGTTTGCATGTTCTCTCTGAGTTTCCTCTGGGTCCTTCGGTCTCCTTTCATATTGCAAAGACATACTGGTAGGCTAATTGGCACCTGACAACATTAACCCTTGTCTGTGTGTGCCTGTGTGCGCATGGTAGGGAATTTAGACTGTAAGCTCCACTGGGGCAAAAACAGATGTGAATGGTTAAATATTATCTGTACAGCGCTGCGTAATATGTAGGTGCTATATAATTCATAAAATAATTTTAAAACTCTGAATTCTCATTTGACCTTTATTTTTAGTCTCCTCAGGCTAAATTAAGGACAGATTACTTGCTTAGAAGAAGGAGGACATATTTCTTCCAAGGGAAGCCTTAAATTAGGGTAAATTAACCCCCTTTCCCACCTTATGTCATCACCTCTTTCACTTCGTTTGGGCCCTTTAAATGATCACACTTTTATTGAGAATTAGATTACTAAATCTACTTCATTAAAAAGGAGTAATAACTTTCATTTTAAATGTAATTTGCATATAGATATTACACTGTGTTATTTGCCCTATTGGGAGAGATGTGGGTAGACGTAAGGATGACTGGGGTAAAACTTACAAGTGTGCAGTTTCATTAATTTCAAGAACGCCATATATTACGCTATTGTTTGAATTGAACGAATAATCGATTACATAAAAAAAACTTTTTTTTTATCTTTTTAATAAAAATGCAAATTTAAAAAAAAATGAAAATAAAACCATGCAAAAGTTTAGGACGGAGTTATTCGTTAACACTGATCTTCCTAAAATACAGCAGCACACAGTCATTTCTGTGTGACGTAGACAGGAGAAGTCAGAAAAGGTATGTTTTATAAACTGTTGTCTCCCACAGCAGCTTGTATAAAATGGGGATTTATTCCCTTAATTAAAAGTAGACGGTACAACTGACATATTAATGTAATATTCTACACCTACCTAAGAAACTAAATTCCAGTTTTATTAAAGGTTAAGCAAGGGATCAAAGCAAACCTGTTGCAGAACCTAGAGGTAAAGCAATATGTAGAATCAGAAAAGTCAAAAATGTTGCTATTATTCTTACTCTAGAGCTTTGCATTTTTATTACATTTGAGCTAGGAGTTAAGGTTCAGTGATAGGCCTGCTGGAGTATAGAAACATTATTTAAAAAAAAAAAAAAAAAAATGATATTAAATCACAACATATTATAGAGGGCCTTGAAAAGTATTCACATTGTGTTGCCACAGATACTGAATTTAGAAATAAAAATAAAATGATATAATGAATTGAATCAGGATTTCTTTTTGTCTCTGTTCCACAAAAGCATGGTGTACCGTGTATCAACAAAATAAAATATGCCAAAACTTTTCCACGAATTAAGGAAAATGAAAAACAGAAATTATTCATATTTCAATAATACTCATTCCCCATGTAATTGTAAGCTGAGATTTGTACAGGTGAAATAAATACACAACCTAAAATATGTTCATCATCTAGTCCTCGTCTCTACCTGATCTGATTATAGAGAGATGCAAGTCCTAAAGCATTGAACATCATTCATCCTGAAAACTTTTCAAGGCACGGTGTATTACGGGTACCACTACGGTTTCCCTGATTCTGCCCTTAACATGCAAACTACCCCTGTACTCATTACACGGACATCCTTTATGAAAAGTGTGGTAATGACCCCTTTCATTACAGCTGTGGGGAAGAGAGAAAGAGTTACAGTAATTTTGCTTTTTAAGAGAATCATTCAGACAAAGTCTCGCCCTTGGAGCTTTAAATATAACGCTATGTGGTGCTTTTTACAAATATATTAAAAGAAAAAATGGCATAACAAGGAAAACACTTAAAATAACAGTTACATGACAATAAGTAGAAGACATGTAAAAAATGTGATTGTCACAAGTTACTATGTTTGCAGAAATATTAAAAAACGCACACACACACACAACCACACAAACACATAATCACACATCAACTATGTAAAATATTCAAGATCACAGGAAAGGTCATGTGCATCATTACAGAAAGCCTTTGGCAATACATTATTCCTATAACACAATAAAAAGAGGATAGATTAAAAAGCTAAAGACTAAGTCTCGATGGTCAAATGTATGCAGAGCGGAGTCATCATTTAACTTCTCCAGCCCACCATCTATCACCGCTAAAAGAGCTGTAATCTTGCAGAGGAGCAGCCCGTAGATGTGATGGACTCTAAGTTTCACGTCTTCCGACTCATGAGCAATTATGGAGAGCGGAGGGAAGGAGAGCAGGGAGCACAGGGGTACAACAAGACAGGAGTGTGGAAGGTCTGCAAACATCATTTTTATTAAAATAAAAAGCACAATTAAAAATGTCTCAAATTAAATAATTTGCTAATAAACTGTAAACAAGAATAATAAACAAAGACAAAAAGGTACCAGTGAAAGCCTATAGGTTCGTTCACACAAATCTACTTTGACTGCGCTTTTCACCTGTTAATAAACCAGGTTTACAATGCATGAGTAGAATGCGCTTAAAACGTGTATAATTTTTCATGTGTTTTAATCCATTTTCCCAGCACGTGTGAACAAACATTGAATCTATGGTCTTATTTAACACCTATAGAAACTGAAGTGGAGCACGCAGATCATCCTTACAATTAGCACCCCGAATGGGCAGCAGGATCACCATCTAATTTGGCCACATGAGATCTGGACGTCCAGCACTCCAGCCTAATCACTGTAGCCTGTAAGTGCCGTTGGTAATGACCCCACGCACAGACCTAACATGATCATCAGTTACCAAAATGCCCAGTAATGTTCTGATCAATTACAACTATATTATTTTATAGCATTTATTTGTCTAGTGAACATTGGACACTAAGGGGTAGAATCTGATTGGCTGCTATGGGAAAAACACTTCCTTTCCATTTTTAGAAGCTTTGATAAATCTAAAAAATTGCCAATTTTGCTCGGTGCAGAATGTACAGCCGAGCAAACCATCCTGCCCTACAATGGGTGAGAATGCAAACGGTTTTTGCATGAAGGACAAATATTGGATAAACTTGCATGCTGCACATACATACTGGACAGGTAGATTTTTACACTGCAATTTAAAGTCCGGGTAGCTCCCGCTCCTCAATTCTAGAGATGGTCACTGACCCCCGTGTTTTGGTTTTGGATTCGGTTTTGGATCTGGATTACCGTCGTGTTTTGGTTTTGGTTTTGGTTTTGCAAAACCTCCATTGCGTGTTTTGGTTTTGGTTTTGGTTTTGTTTGGTTTTGTTTTGCTATTTTTTGGGAAAATCCATGTTTTTGGGCCTAAATTAACCCAATTTAGTGCTCCAACTGTTTTAGAGACAAGTAATCTAATTGTTGAGGTAATAAATCATCCCAAAAAACAGTTTAATTCTTCGTTGGTAGGCCTATTCTACACACAAAACAGATTGTCTTCCTCTCCATCTATGCATATTGGCAATGCAGCCATCGTCTTTGAATGTATATTACACCCTACACTTATAGTTAAATATGTAAAGAAATGGAAAAAGCCAGTTTGGTTTCTGTCTCTCAAGGCCCCCCTCCACTTGTATAAAATACCAAAAAATTCAGCCATTATAGACTGTACAATATTAATTGACATGGAGAAAGCCAGTTTGGTTTCTGTCTCTCAAGGCCCCCCTCCACTTGTATAAAATACCCAAAAATTCAGCCATTATAGACTGTACAATATTAATTGACATGGAGAAAGCCAGTTTGGTTTCTGTCTCTCTAGGCCCCCCTCCACTTGTATAAAATACTAAAAAATTCAGCCATTATAGACTGTACAATATTAATTGACATGGAGAAAGCCAGTTTGGTTTCTGTCTCTCTAGGCCCCCCTCCACTTGTATAAAATACTAAAAAATTCAGCCATTATAGACTGTACAATATTAATTGACATGGAGAAAGCCAGTTTGGTTTCTGTCTCTCTAGGCCCCCCTCCACTTGTATAAAATACTAAAAAATTCAGCCATTATAGACTGTACAATATTAATTGACATGGAGAAAGCCAGTTTGGTTTCTGTCTCTCTAGGCCCCCCTCCACTTGTATAAAATACTAAAAAATTCAGCCATTATAGACTGTACAATATTAATTGACATGGAGAAAGCCAGTTTGGTTTCTGTCTCTCTAGGCCCCCCTCCACTTGTATAAAATACTAAAAAATTCAGCCATTATAGACTGTACAATATTAATTGACATGGAGAAAGCCAGTTTGGTTTCTGTCTCTCTAGGCCCCCCTCCACTTGTATAAAATACTAAAAAATTCAGCCATTATAGACTGTACAATATTATGAAAAATGGACAAAGCCAGTTTAGGGTCACTCTGTCTATGACACCCTACCCTTAAGGATAAATTGCCCTAACAGCAGCCTTTCAAGATGGTATGTGATATGGAAATGCCACAAGTCCCTTTCCTCTTTGGGGGTAGATTGCACCCTACACTTACATAGAAAGTTTTAAAAAGATGTTATCGGCATCATCTTCAGCTTCATCCTCACCCTCATCAGTGTTATCGTCATCATCACAGACTATCAATTCATCGCCGCTTGAATCCGCCATTAGAGAACAGTCAGTGCTTGCATGTCTTGGATGGTGAAGGCCTTCCTCGTGGAAGATGTAGTTCATTTTTATAAACATCATTTTCTCCACATTTTTGGGAAGTAACCTTCTACGGCGATCACTGACTAAGTTCCCTGCTGTGCTGAACACTCGTTCAGAGTACACACTGGAGGGTGGGCAGCTTAGGTATTGCAAAGCAAGTTTGTACATGGGTTTCCAAATAGCTTGCTTTTCTTCCCAGTAAGGAAAGGGACTGTCTGACATTTCCATATCAACTACCTCTTGAAAGTAATCCTCCACCATCCTTTGCATGTTTATACTCATATTGGATGGACTTATGGGCAAAGTGACACTTTTTTTTGAAAAATCCTTCAAACCAGCCCAGATGTTAAATTGTTCTCGTCTGCCCCCTGTGTCTTCCCTGCTTCTTTTTTGGAAATTTAATTTTTTACGAGCAACAGCTTGAGAAAGTGAAGGAGGACACGTCGTCAAGCCGAGGCCCAGTTCAGCGGCCAACTTGCTGAGCAATAGCTCCTTGCAAAAGTTCACATCTCGCTCATTTACAAGTAAAGACTCAATGTAGGTTTTAAACCTTGGATCAAGCACAGTGGCCAAAACGTACTGATCCGAGTTCAAGATCTTAATAACTCGAGGATCATTGTGAAGCGAATTAAGTACTTGATCGACAAGGCCAACATACTTTGCTGAATTGCTTGCTTTCAGCTCCTCCTTCATTTTCTCAAGCTGCTTTTCCAATAGTCTAATTAAAGGAATGACTTGGCTCAAACTAGCAGAGTCTGCACTGACCTCACATGTCACAACTTCAAATGGTTTCAGCACCTTGCACAGCACTGAAAGGATTCCCCACTGTGCAAGAGTGAAATACATCCCCCCTCCTTTCCCAATGTCATGACTTGTGCAATATGCTTGGATGGCTTTGCGCTGTTCCTCCATCCTCTGAAGCATGTACAGGGTGGAATTCCACCGAGTTACCACCTCTTGCTTAAGTTGGTGGCAGGGCAAGTTAAACTGCTCTTGGAGCTGCTGTAATCTCCTACATGCTGTGGCTGAATGCCTGAAATGGCCTGAAATTTTACGGGCCACCGAAAGCATCTCCTGCACCTCACGGTTGTTTCGTAGGAAGCTCTGCACCACCAAGTTGATGGTGTGAGCAAAACAGGGAATATGTTGGAAATCACCCAGCTGTAATGCTCGCACTATATTGTTGGCGTTATCTGAAATGACATACCCTGGGGAGAGTCCGAGTGGTATAAGCCATGCATCAATCACATCTCTCAGTTTGCGTAACAAATTGTCAGCCGTATGCCTGTTAGTGAAGCCGGTGATACAAAGAGTGGCCTGCCTGTGACAAATGTTACGTAGTGGTGTACATGCTGCTGCTGTTCCTGCTGGTGAAGGTGAATGACCAACCCAGTGGGCTGTCACAGTCATATAGTCTTTGGTTTGGCCACTTCCACTTGTCCACATATCTGTGGTTAAGTGAACAGTGGGCAGAATGGCATTTTTCAGCGCAATCTCTACATTTTTACACACTTTTTGGTATAGTTGTGGAATAGCTTTACGGGAGAAATGGTGTCGCGATGGAATTCTGTAACGCGGACACAAAACCTCAATTAACTGTGAAAAACCAGCTGCGTTTATGGTGGAGATTGGACGCAGATCTAACACTAACATTGCAGCCATGGCGTCTGTGATTCGCTTGGCGACTGGGTGACTGCTGTCATATTTGCTTCCCCTCGCAAAGGATTGTTTCACAGTTAATTGCTGAAATGTAGGACTGCTCATTTTATTCACCTGCCTCTGGGATGACGATTCACCCCCAGCAGCAGCAACAGCAGCAGCAGGACTAACGCTTTCTTCAGAGGAATCAATAATAGTGCCGGAGTCATCCAGCCTTAAGTGGGATGCCGGGCTAACTCCGAGCGCTACTGAGGATATTGATGAGGATGGTGTGGTGGGTGTATTTTGTGGCCGTCGGTATGTCGGTGAGCGGAGGGTCTTAGCTGATGAGGGAGTGCTTGTATTCTTTTGGGAAGAACTTTCAGCTTTTCCCAACACTTTGCCATGAACTCTCGTTAAATGGCGTAACATAGACGAGGTTCCAAGATGGTTAAGGTCCCTCCCTCGACTGACTGTGGCTTCACATACACTACAAATGGCTATACAATTGTTGTCTGGATTTGGGTAGAAATAATTCCACACATAAGAAGTGGATTTTTTTGTTTTATGCCCAGGCATGACAATGGCCTTTTTCTTGTCACGTGCCAGAACTGCTGCCACTGGTGCAGGACTTACACAAACAACCTCATCCTCATCAACATCCTCATTAGCGCCCTCGTCGCCTACACAAATCTCCCCCTCATCCTCTTCTAATTCCAAAGTGGCATCCTCAATTTGGGTATCACCGGCTACACTCGGGCTATTAAGGCACACATCAGCAGAATGCTCACGATTAGACATCCCACTGTTGGATGGACTCTCCACAGGGATTGTTGTCATTTGTGAATCAGAGCAAATATTCTCCTGTAATGCCTCACTGGTATCTTGCAGCTCAGCTTTGACGCGTAACAGTAGTTGTGCACCAATTGTAGGCTGGGTAACTTTTTGGGATCTGCCACTAATAGCCAAAGGTGAAGGCCTCATTCTCTCTTTGCCACTGCGTGTGTAGAATGGCATGCTTGCAATTTTTTTTTTATCGTCACTTAACTTTTGCTCAGTTACACTTCGTTTTCGCTTCAATACAGTAAATTTTTTTTTGGTTTTTGTTTTTTGCACTAATTTGAAAACACTCTGTTGTTTGACATCGCCTTGGCCAGATGACGTACTGGGAACACTAACATCAGGACTGGTGACAGAACCTGGTTGCTCATTTAGATCATATGTGGACTGCTTTGAATCCATTGCGTAGATACTGCTGACAGATATGACTTTTGACAGCCAGAAATATTAATGCACAATTAGGGAGGACACCCCAAAAACACAGAGGAGTGCTAAAATTTATTGAGTAGATACTGCTGACAGATATGACTTTTGACAGCCAGAAATATTAATGCACAATTAGAGAGGACACCCCAAAAACACTGAGGAGTGCTTAAAATTATTGAGTAGATACTGCTGACAGATATGACTTTTGACAGCCAGAAATATTAATGCACAATTAGGGAGGACACCCCAAAAACACAGAGGAGTGCTAAAATTTATTGAGTAGATACTGCTGACAGATATGACTTTTGACAGCCAGAAATATTAATGCACAATTAGAGAGGACACCCCAAAAACACTGAGGAGTGCTTAAAATTATTGAGTAGATACTGCTGACAGATATGACTTTTGACAGCCAGAAATATTAATGCACAATTAGAGAGGACACCCCAAAAACACTGAGGAGTGCTTAAAATTATTGAGTAGATACTGCTGACAGATATGACTTTTGACAGCCAGAAATATTAATGCACAATTAGAGAGGACACCCCAAAAACACTGAGGAGTGCTAACATTTATTGAGTAGATACTGCTGACAGATATGACTTTTGACAGCCAGAAATATTAATGCACAATTAGGGAGGACACCCCAAAAACACAGAGGAGTGCTAAAATTTATTGAGTAGATACTGCTGACAGATATGACTTTTGACAGCCAGAAATATTAATGCACAATTAGAGAGGACACCCCAAAAACACTGAGGAGTGCTTAAAATTATTGAGTAGATACTGCTGACAGATATGACTTTTGACAGCCAGAAATATTAATGCACAATTAGAGAGGACACCCCAAAAACACTGAGGAGTGCTAACATTTATTGAGTAGATACTGCTGACAGATATGACTTTTGACAGCCAGAAATATTAATGCACAATTAGGGAGGACACCCCAAAAACACAGAGGAGTGCTAAAATTTATTGAGTAGATACTGCTGACAGATATGACTTTTGACAGCCAGAAATATTAATGCACAATTAGAGAGGACACCCCAAAAACACTGAGGAGTGCTTAAAATTATTGAGTAGATACTGCTGACAGATATGACTTTTGACAGCCAGAAATATTAATGCACAATTAGAGAGGACACCCCAAAAACACTGAGGAGTGCTTAAAATTATTGAGTAGATACTGCTGACAGATATGACTTTTGACAGCCAGAAATATTAATGCACAATTAGAGAGGACACCCCAAAAACACTGAGGAGTGCTAACATTTATTGAGTAGATACTGCTGACAGATATGACTTTTGACAGCCAGAAATATTAATGCACAATTAGGGAGGACACCCCAAAAACACAGAGGAGTGCTAAAATTTATTGAGTAGATACTGCTGACAGATATGACTTTTGACAGCCAGAAATATTAATGCACAATTAGAGAGGACACCCCAAAAACACTGAGGAGTGCTTAAAATTATTGAGTAGATACTGCTGACAGATATGACTTTTGACAGCCAGAAATATTAATGCACAATTAGAGAGGACACCCCAAAAACACTGAGGAGTGCTAACATTTATTGAGTAGATACTGCTGACAGATATGACTTTTGACAGCCAGAAATATTAATGCACAATTAGGGAGGACACCCCAAAAACACAGAGGAGTGCTAAAATTTATTGAGTAGATACTGCTGACAGATATGACTTTTGACAGCCAGAAATATTAATGCACAATTAGAGAGGACACCCCAAAAACACTGAGGAGTGCTTAAAATTATTGAGTAGATACTGCTGACAGATATGACTTTTGACAGCCAGAAATATTAATGCACAATTAGAGAGGACACCCCAAAAACACTGAGGAGTGCTAACATTTATTGAGTAGATACTGCTGACAGATATGACTTTTGACAGCCAGAAATATTAATGCACAATTAGGGAGGACACCCCAAAAACACAGAGGAGTGCTAAAATTTATTGAGTAGATACTGCTGACAGATATGACTTTTGACAGCCAGAAATATTAATGCACAATTAGAGAGGACACCCCAAAAACACTGAGGAGTGCTTAAAATTATTGAGTAGATACTGCTGACAGATATGACTTTTGACAGCCAGAAATATTAATGCACAATTAGGGAGGACACCCCAAAAACACAGAGGAGTGCTAAAATTTATTGAGTAGATACTGCTGACAGATATGACTTTTGACAGCCAGAAATATTAATGCACAATTAGAGAGGACACCCCAAAAACACTGAGGAGTGCTTAAAATTATTGAGTAGATACTGCTGACAGATATGACTTTTGACAGCCAGAAATATTAATGCACAATTAGAGAGGACACCCCAAAAACACTGAGGAGTGCTTAAAATTATTGAGTAGATACTGCTGACAGATATGACTTTTGACAGCCAGAAATATTAATGCACAATTAGAGAGGACACCCCAAAAACACTGAGGAGTGCTAACATTTATTGAGTAGATACTGCTGACAGATATGACTTTTGACAGCCAGAAATATTAATGCACAATTATGGGGGACAACCCAAAAGCGCTGGGGAGTGCCAAATATGAAGAAAAAATAATAAACCTCTATCCTCCTCTCTGCACTAGCGATTTTGGTTAGAGCAATTGCAAGAACAATATTGTATTCTTTCTCTGTCCCTGCTCTAATTAGCCTATGACTACACCCTGCTCTCTCCCTCTGTCAAATGGCGATGGATTGCTGTGGAGGCGTGTATTTATAAAGTTGAAGTATCGCGAGAACCGAGTCCCGAGATCCGACGACGTCACAATGACGTTCGGCCTCGATTTGGATTCGGAATTGGCGGGAGAGTACCGAGCTGCTCAGCTCGGTACTCGGATACCCAAAGTTCGGGTGGGTTCGGTTCTCGGAGAACCGGACCCGCCCATCTCTACTCAATTCTAAGGTTGAGTGTTTTACATTTTTCCCCCTGCAGCACGAAATGTCTTTTCCAGGTGCAAAATTTGCACCCAGTATCCGGATTTGCTAACTCAAATTTAAAATGTGCAGAAAAATGTATAGTTGAGAGGCGGTGCTAAAATTGCAGTCTAAGAATAAAGCTGCCCAGTATTTGTGTGCTACATGCAATAGCCGTGGCAGAATTCCGTGTGTGTGACACACTACTACGTGCGGTGTGGCAAGGTTCCACACACGGCCCACTGCTGCGTGCTGTGCGGCTGTGGTAGGTTGTACAGATGCTTGATGTACTGTGGGCAGTGTAATGTCTGGTTGAGGTAAATTAGAGCGATAAATAGAGGAGAGAAGCTGTAGGTTGCTGTGAAGTACATTATCTTTGTCACACTGGTAAGAATGAGATATATATTGGACACCATAGTGAAAGAAATTGTTATGTTTGATGACTGGTGCTGTCAGTTGTGTATAGATGTATCCCCACCACTCATATACTATATTGTTATTCATGAAATGTTCAGGTAAATATCCCGCTCGTACAGTGAGGCAGCAACTACTGGTGCTGTACAAATATAGGATAATAACATCAACTGTACCCGCTGTGCTGCTCCCGACAGCTCTTATACAATGATCGGACAAACATTATAAACAGATACATCCGCTCCATCACATAGTGACAGAAAGGGGATACATTACCTGGAGTTTACAATCCATCATTTTTACATTGTTATAAATGTCAAAAAAAGTGTTTGGGCTTCATCAATAAACCTGCTTACGGGAGATGCGATGCACAGGTCAGTTCATTTACAAAACAAATAGGGGGCGCACTGTCTGCTGCTTATGGATTTTGATTTAAAACGGACCCGACTAATTACAAAACACGATAGTTTTAAAAGGTGTATGAGGCTCAAACAAGCCATGTTTTAGGAAGATAAATACCTGGTACCAAATAAAATGCCCTTCGGGACACATTCTCTCCAGTGGGTAAATGCCCCATTGCCTTCGAGCAGGAGCACCTGTCACTGTATGGCCACATAACTACACAGGTAAGGCTGGTTAAGCACTGCAGGGTTTTCAGCCAACTATTGGGTGAATCGAGCGATAAATGACCTTTCAGGCCAATATCACATTAGTGTGTATACTAAAATGATGAACAGTCGTTCCAAAGTACCGATCGCCGTTTCATTTGATTGTTCAGGAGAACCTCGACCAATTGCTCAACCAACAGTTCCTCAAACAGAGACTCCTTTCTCTAGGAATTTATGACACTGTCTCTATGCCTCCCAGGTGGTGCGGTGTCAAAACATCAATCAAATGGGGAAAAATGTTTTTTAATTTAAATTTATGTAACATATTGCTCCCAGGAGGCCTGATGTCGCTTCAGTACGTGCGGAGCCACAATCTTTTCACACGAGGTTACGGCAGACGAAAAACACAGCGCGGAAGCCAAATTGTGCAAAAATTGTTTCAAACGTGTGTAGTGTATACACGTGGACGAACGACTGATCAGAACTTCAGTCGTAGGTACAAACGTTGCAGATAACACATCGGTGGGAAAATTCTGTAGTGTGTACCCAGCCTTAGCGTCGTCCTAAATTTGCATCTACAGAAACCTGCTTTCCCGCTCCAATTATGCACAACCCTGAGCCTGGCTGTTGCTGAGCAGGAAAACCAAAAATGACCGAAGGAAAAGAAATATTTCAGTGTGAAATTCTCTCAACCCAACCTCATTAAGGAGACTTAAACAAATGTCTGTACAGTAAAATTACCTTCTGCAAATTGGAATCCTTCAACAGTTCCCGAGAACTGATATGGAAAGCAGTATTATGGCTCTTTCTGCATCAATAACAGTACAACTGTATGCCCTGCTCTGTACAACACGGACAGGGTTCCAGGTGAATTAATATGTTGTTTTATGATCCTAGGAATGCCTGATTACTACGTATCCAGTTTTTAACAGTGAAATTAATATTAATTATGGTTCCTGGTTATTTAAAGTGAACGGTTTACCATATGCACAAGGCCAATTGAACAGTGTCTGCAATAGCTCAATAATTATTAAAAAGTTGGAGGAATACTTGTCTGCAATAACTTTTAATAAAACATTTCAAAGCCCATTATATCCGAATAAAAGATGGAACAGTGTGATACTGTCCATTGGATGGAAGACAGTGCAATACCTTGTACTCTGAGGTATGATTTATATTTAATTTTTTGATGGATTAGTGCTACAGTAGTGTATTAAGCTAACACAGTCCACAAATCTATAAGCTTACTCGTAACCGTATTTTTAAATTATAAGGTAATTTACACTAGTTCTATACTGTGCTCTCAATCACAGCAGCATTATATTTTCATACTACGATGCTGAGATAGTTAAGTGCTCAATATTGTACTGGCTTGTACTTTAATGGTATGACAGGTACATTATACTCAAAACCACAATGTCTCAATGCTGCAATAATATATCAGTCTGACACAGCTCTCGCAAACGCCGGTAGTTTATAACAACTCTCGCAAACGGAGTTAGTCTATAACCTTATATTATAAATATAACTTAGATCTAATTCATTCTGCACTATGCCTTTGCAGTCAGATCACCTATTTCCCGGGTGCTCCACCCGGCTGTTTTTACTTGCCACCCGGCTCTTGGAGCCCAATAGATTCCTATTGTACTAGAATAAACCATTGTTTCTCTATTTATAACAGGTACTATGTGAGCACTACAGCCAGCAGTATGTGTTAGACCACTGAAACCAGTCTGACCAGTCCTGGCAGGTGTGGACAATACCCTCCAACATTTTTCAATATTATTGCAAAGTATTACACTGCCTCCACCCGGCTGCTTCTTAATGCCACCCGGCCGGGAAAATTTTCTGGGGAGAGCACTAGTGTTTGTTACATGGCAAGGTAGTCACGGTATCATGGTCTTCCCGTTCACCAACCCCGCTGCAGACATTTGGGCTACCATGATTTCTATACCCAAGGCAGGTGTTGTATGCTAAGTTTTGGCCTCCACTGTGGAAACCTGTGCAGCGTCAAGATGCTGAACAATGAGCCGACGGAGATGAACGTGTTCCATTTCCACTCACAGATGTGAGATCTCCTGCAGAACACCAAACGGCGAGTCACTCACATTCCTGCCTGTCGCCTCTGGGTGAGTCCCTTCGGGGTATACTTTCAAGGAGCACTTCTAAGCATACATAATTAGATTTTACTACAGTTTGATACAAACTACCACGCTTCTTTTTTTTTTTTTTAATTACTGAAGGAACCTCCGAGCACTTTTGAATTTCCCGCGCCCAGCTCAGTGCAGTGAATAAATTAACTGACATCACTGAGGGGCGGGAAGTTTAAACGGGCTCTGTAACACAGCTTTGGAGAGATTTTTAAACTGTGAAATGAGAGCAGTGCCAGGGGTAATACCAGTATAGTGTGCCTCCCCTCAGCCCCAAAACACCAACCAACCCACCTGTACCCGATAAATATGGCTAAATTCTCCTGCTCACAGAAGAAAATTTCTTAGCAAGAGGGTCAGTCAGCCATATTAGTACTCTCAAGTGAAGCCACTCTGAGTACACCCAGCACACACCTCTATCTAACATGTGCAACATTATGAAATCCCCTATCTTTAAAATGGGGCATATCTTACCAAATTGTAAAAAACTGTACATTTCTCAAAATTTTAAACCCTCAAAGCCACTCCTCAGCCCTAATAGCTTTCTTACAATACAAATCCCAGGTCTTTAAACGCCCTGTACACCGAGTTACGCTCTCCCCTGAAAAACGGTCACTTTTGCAAAACAGGAAGTGGAAAAAAAACAGCTAGATTTTGAAGTTTAGATTATTCCTAATTTGCAATTTTTTATTATTTTTTTCTGAAATTTGGCATGCGGCACCTGTGGACAGTCCTACATTAGCATGCCAATATTCAGCTTAATAGCTTTAATATGTTTTAAAATGTAGACCCTCAAACACCATGCCCCCCCTCACAGATTTATAATGGCAGAATGTCGTTTATTAGATGCAACCTTAATATAAGGGCACGACTGTGCCCTTATAATATATATATATATATATATATATATATATATATATATATGTATGTATATATGTGTAAATATATATACATATATATATGTGTATGCATCGGATATTGGTGAAGCGGCGCTTGTCAAGGATTTCAATCAGACAACTGTGTTGATGAGAAGGTGTTTTAATCCACTTTTAGCCGACATTTCACTTCACAACTTTCCTCAGGGACATCATGGTAACAAATACCCAATTCACCTAACATTTAAAGTGAATACCCTAATTAACATGCCTTACACCTGCTAGGGTAATTACAAATACCTGTGCAGCTTGTTTCTCAGAAGCACTTCCAGTCTGTATTACCTGAAGAGAACATTCCTGCACTATCATGTCATCCTGAATTGTGCAGGTGAAAGCTGAGACCTACTGCCAGTAGAGGAAAGCTTGCATCAGTTATTTGTATCTGTAGACATGTTCCTGGGTACCCTCTGCACCATTATATGTTTGTCTAAAGCTGAAATAGAAAGGAGTGCGCCCTCTACCAGATACAAGGTCCATCATGGCCTTGACTGCATTCTGAGAG
Organism: Mixophyes fleayi; assembly: GCF_038048845.1. Classification (NCBI taxonomy): domain Eukaryota; kingdom Metazoa; phylum Chordata; class Amphibia; order Anura; family Limnodynastidae; genus Mixophyes; species Mixophyes fleayi. Next base: position 435,869 of record NW_027446953.1, on the reverse strand, counting down.
GAAGGGAAGCTTCTGAAAATAAGAGACAGCTTTTACCTTGTCATTCCTGAAGGAAAGATAATGTTCTATCCATGCGGTGTTGAAAGGGTGACTGTCTCCTGTACTGCTAATTGAAGGAAATCCTCGGCTTATCCAGGGAGGAGAGGCTCTATCTGTGCATTCTGTTAAGGTGAAGCAAGTTAAGACATTTTGTTTAACATAGTGACCTATACTGTCCCCCTCCTTATCTAGGCTTGTCACCATCTTTCTGTTTGTCTTTTAGAAAGATAAGGATATTGAGCAGGGTTGTCTCCTGGCTGAACCTATTGGACAGTTTAATATTAATTAAAGGAGTTCTGACACAAATGACTTTGTGAATGTTCCTTCATTATCATTGTAACCCAGTTGATACACCCAATTATAATGGTGTCAAAGACCGGACTCCTGGATCATTTTGGAACCGGTCTCAGTATAGTGTTCAAGTGGTTCTTCAACTTCTCAATTTAATAAACTTGTTCTGCCAAAAAACTCATCTTACATGGATGCATTTTACACCTCTCTTAAAATTTGTATCTATAGTAATCTTATGGATTCAGTCTCATCCATAGGATTGTCTATTTTTTGTTCTTTGTTTTAATTTATTAAATTGTTCTACATGTATATTAAAAAGAATGTAGATCTGGGATGATTTAGAGACTGAGGAACCAATGACTTGTATGATAATGAAAAATCTTACACCGAAATTTGAATGAAAGTTTCCAGCTAGTCTCTTATTATCCACATTTTACTATAGTCTCTTCTTATATAATTAGTGTATGGCCAAATACTTTGTACTACATGGTACAATTATTTATATTATTTCTTATACTGTATTTCATACATTGAAGGATGTTGACCAAGAACCAAACAATTATCAACAAAGTTATTCTCCTGGGATTTTCCAATGATCCAAAGATAAACACTGCACTATTTGTGCTATTTTTTCTTATCTACACCATAACTGTTACTGGAAATGGTCTTATAATGTGTATGTTCTTAATCAACCCTCAGTTACATACCCCTATGTACTTCTTTCTCTGTATGTTATCCATTCTGGACTTGTGTTATTCATCAACTGTTGTACCCAGGTTATTAGCGGACCTCTTTTCTACTGACAGGACAATCACCTCCATTCCATGTGTTATTCAGATATATGTCATTCTTCTTGTGGAGGGATCTGAGTGTCTTCTACTTGCCCTCATGGCTTATGATCGCTATGTTGCTATCTGTCAACCACTCTATTACTCTGCTCTTATGCATTTGAGCATTTGTTATAAACTGGCAACACTGATATTGATTGCAAGCTTTATGATGTGTGTTGTTCCATCATTTTTCTTGCAGATTACTATATGCTACGACCAGATCAACCATTTCATGTGTGAGTTGTTGGCTGTACTAAAGCTATCATGTACCGATATTTCATCACAAGAACTTGTGGTTTTCTCCATCAGTTTTATGTCTCTTCTCCTCCCTCTTATGTTTATTATAGTGTCCTATGTTTGTATTATATCTTCTGTGTTAAAGATTCGCTCTGCAGGAAGGTCTAAGGCTTTCTCCACGTGCACTTCCCATCTAGCTGTGGTGGCTCTGTACTTTGGGACAGTGATGCTTATGTACTTTGGGCCCTCATCTCAGTACTCCACCAATCAGGAGAAATATAGTTCCATCTTTTATGTTATTATATCTCCAATGCTGAACCCTCTAATCTACAGTCTGAATAACAGGGAAGTTAAAGAAACATTTAAGAAAGTGTTGTCAAAAATGCACTCAAATGTTTAAACCATTATGGCAAATCAAGAAACATTCAGTGCATCTGACCTGACTCCTGTAGAGAAATGTGTGTGTTGTGATTTATATCCTCCTAAATCACCATAATTTTACTCTGTGCTGTGCAATAATCAGACAAATTAGAAATATTGATCATCCATGGCTGATCGGACAATGAAGATGCAAAGAATGTCAAAAAAGGTGATTACTGATATTATTTGGATTACCTTTCAACCACGTAAGTTAAGCTCATGCCTTTTTCAGACAGGGTATAAATTAAATAAACCTTTGAGCACTACACAAATGTGATTGTTCAAAAATAAAGTGTAGCTTTGTGCCATGTAAAAGTGCATTTGACATCAGAATGTTCATCAGTTATACTGGTTCATTACATCGCTACTCTGTACTTTATCTAGCTATTATTCTGAGATTTCCTGATGGCCTCGATTCAGTTCATCGCATTATAGAACGGACACATGCAGCTCTGTCCTCCATCATGTAATCACATAAGTGAACTGGCCTCTCTCTCTCAAAAGATCAGAACACCCATCTCCCGAAATACTCTGTACTGCTGAACATTCTGATGATTGCGTTAACTGCAGATATTCTACTCCCTCCTACTACATTCAGGAAATGAGGATTTAACAAATAAGTGCTCTTATTTTTGTAAGCACAATTTTTTTTCAGATATTTTTTCCTATAGCAACAGCATCCCATCACTACCTGACTTAATGTGCACAAAGCAGAAATTATATATGAAACAACAAAGGAATATATATTTTAAAAAGAAAACCTAATTGACAATATTTTTACTTTAATTAGAATTTCCGTTACACATCATAAGATTGGGAATGAAATGTAGCGTTTAATCTGAATTGTGTATTTTTAAACATATTTTTATTTAAGGACCACTAATCCCCCACACTTTTCAGGTAGGAACCATGAAGTTAAAATCCCTTCTTTACTGCAGCTTTAAAGTGTCAGAGTTTAGCATAAAAAAGTGTTACTTACTCCATTACATCACAGGAATGAAAGAGAGTAGTGTGGACATATTTAGTTAAGTCTTTGACTTAACTCAGTCCTGTTAATTTAGATTTATCACCAGTTTTATCTATGGGGGAATAAATATATGCATTAAAGATTTTGAGTGGGAGATATAGGGAATGTCCTGGAAAAATCAGTATACATAGAAACCTTAAATCGACTACTACTTTTAGCCGACCTCTTTCATTAATTCAAACCTTTCCTTTTTTCTCCAAAAAAAAGGATTTCAGTTTAGCCTAATTTATATCTTACATTAAACATGAAAGTCGATGATGTTTTATTACATGTGTCACTTTTCTGTGTTTAAATGATTTAGAAAAACATTGGTGGAAGTGAGCCATGAAATGTACTTTTGCATAAAAGTGCAACTGAAAGGTGCAAAATGTTCAATATTGAAAGTATAGGATGAGATCCCACTTCTAACACCATAACAGTGATGGAAATATCAGGTCCTTTGCAGGGAAAAAATAGCTACATGCCCTCCAACAAAGGAAAAGATTTACGAAAATCCACCATCTCTATTTTGGTTAATTTAATAATCAGTATGTATGTATAATCACACTCTCTCACTAATAAATTTATTATTTCCAAACAGGATTTAAGATTTATGCTGGATTTCAAGGATTTTTGGCCAAAATTCATCCAAATTCATGTGACTTTTAAAGACCTATACAGAATATAGAGGGCATTTTTTTGACCAGTATAAAATACAGAGTCATTCTACTAGGCAGTATGCAATACAGAGAACCTGCTTGTGACCCAAATACAGATGTGAATGTGATAAAAGATAAGCTGAAGGATCTACAAAACAGATCTAGGACACACAGATACAGTTAACAATGCAAAACTAAATGAATATGTGACTGCAATATTTATAAGGATGTGTCCATCATCACTATATCAAGATCTCCTGATAGACTCATGATGAAACTCCCAGACATAACCTACTTACAGTCCATCTTTTCCACACAAAATAAAAATTGATCGAGGCAGCCAAACAATCAATTACTTTAGCTGAAACTTTGATGGACCCCTGAATATACCATAATATATCACCTGCTACGTTGGCAGAAGGAAGACTTTTCTGGCCTTTAACCACAGCTTTGAGTGAAGACAATATTCTATACAGATTGGGCATCCTGGTCATAATCCACCAAAATGGTATACTTACCACAAAACTCTCTCCAGAAGAAGAATTGAGAAATCTCAAGGATTGGAATGGACACTAGATGGTAAAAAACCTTAACCATATTTGTTAAAGTAAAATCAGATTTTGTTTGGTTTTTCTCTTCTTACTTACAGGTTTTCTGACATGTCATAATATAAATTAGACCTCACCAAACTGAGTAAATGAATCTAAAAGGCGTGACAATCTATTAAAAGTTACATAGTGCCTGATCCAAGTCTGAACACAACTTGCACGTAAGCTGCATTTAAAGAATGAGCACAGAGCTAAAACAGTATTCAAATCCAAGCCTATCTCAAGATACAGTTACATAAGATTCTGGGTGGAAGTATTGGCTGCCTACACAGTATTTGCCATATGTAGAGACACAGAACAAACTGCAGTATACGCACAACCTTATGTACAATAAAAGGTCAAATCAGAACATATAAACATTTTTTTTGATCATAAAATAAAACAACAACTATAAACATTCTAATCATGTATATAAATATTAAATTTCAAATATAGATTTTAAGAATTGTTTACATTTATTACATAACTAAAGATGCTTTCAATAAGTACTGTATATACACTGCATTTAAGTGTCTATCCTACTTGCGTACTTGCTCTGTGACAGCTAGTGGTACATACGTGGTACATACGTGTATCTTTTAAAGCAAATACTATGCTGTGTCAGTCATCACTATCAGTTGGTATTTACATCTGCCCTGTAGTGGGTTTAAATGATACAGCTGAAAATAAATGTACCCACGTGAAACCCAGTATTTGAATCAGCCGCATCTGCCTCATAAAGCCCTTTCTTTAAATGGCCTACGTTAGTCTGCCCCTTTCTTCCCCTGTTCCTCTTTCAAGTCCAAGAAAGTCATAAGTGTCATTTACATTCAGACATGAAACGCATGCAATTAAATTCACTGGCGTGAAGCCTACTTCTAGGATGTAGTCATGTTTTCAACGATAAAAAAATGTTGTCAATTAAAACGCAGACACAAAAATGGTTAATGTAACACTGTCAACACAAGAAAAATGGCGTCATATAAAATGGTGACACGTTAATAATGTCGACTAATCAGTAATGTCGACAAATGCAAAAATGCCGACATCTGAAATGGTGGCACATTATAATGTAATCCCACTAAAAATCCGACAACCAGGTTTATTCTTATCACTGTAAAGTAATTGACATCCAAAGAATAGAGATTAGTTTAGTACATCTGTTAAATTGTTTTAACTCTAAAAGCCTGTAAACAATGTAAAGTTTTATCATGTGGACTACCAGTAATCTCTATGACACCCAATATTGATTTATTTGTTAAGTATTGTTATCTCCCATTCTGAGAATAGCTCATACACTATGACCCCCTAAAGATAATATGCAAATATTTAAACCATCATATCAGTGTAAATGGATTTGCATAATATTGTTAAATTTTCGCAACTCACATCAGCCCTAATAAAATCCCTTTGTACCATTTCTCCAAACTGATTGAGCCTGTTGGTTGTCGTGATGTTGGCTTTTCCTGACCCAGTTCCTGACAGCTGATTTTCGAAAATCTATTCTTTTCAGAGAGTTAAACCCAATTCTTTTTCTTATCGTGATAGACTTGTAGGCTTGTAACCCAACTACTTTTTTAAAAGCGATCTTTTTTACAGCTATCATTCTGATTTTATTTTATTAACTAATTCATTTAGACAGGATGTCTAGGGAGCGTAGAAGGTGTGTTCCTCCACAGGAGCAGCCAATGCAATGAATAAATAGACTGACATCTAGGGGTATATTTACTAAACTGCAGGTTTGAAAAAGTGGAGATATCCGAGATGCAGCCAGGACTTTGATAGTAGAAACTTATCAGGGTCCTGCCCATGCCTGCCCATGTCTCCCCCCTCCTGGGTCAAAAAGAGACAGGTGGCTCTCGTGGGCCCCTCCCAACAAATACATCTCCCCCAAGTCACATATCAGCAATATATGCAGGGGTGGCATTTGACCAGCGGGGTTGCCTTCCCCCCTTTCTCTCCAACGTGGACGATCTGCCTTTCTTTGCTCCCCCTAATCCTCCGGAAGGGCAATATACAGACGTCACATTGCACAATCTGCCTCTCTTTGTTTCCCCAAATCCTCAGGAAAGGCAATATACAGACTGCATTATAATTACACCTCACACGTTGAACCTTTTCTTCTTTTGCTTCCCACTCAGCTGGGATAAGTGGCACTACAAGTCTCAGCAACAAGCACACTGCTGCTCCATATACTGTCCCGGACAGAACTACTCAGCAAACAACTTGCTTTACCTCCTCATTACCCTTGGTCTCCTGGGCACCTAGAGACGGTCAGACATGGTGTCCCAAGGGTGTTACTCCGGCTGGGCACACTGCACTCAGTCCCTGTGTCCTGCAAGCACTTTCTCCATCTGTTGTGCTCGAGCCCCACGTTGGGCGCCATTATGTAACCCCCTGTCACTGTGTGTAGTGTGGGGTGCAAAGGGTACACAGTGCACCTCCTTCTCAAGCCCTGGCTAGCTGATGGGCATGGGTGTAAATGATCAGGGGGTCCCTGCACATGCAGGTGTTTCTTTGTAGTTAGTGGGACACAGGTAATGTCACTTTGGTGCAGTGTAATAGAAGTCACAATAATTTGGGCGCCAGACCATCTCTATAACAAACTGAACTTTTATTTACGCTCTTCCTCCAGCACGATAATCATAATGGTTGCAGAATATATACATCTCCTTACTCTCTCCAGCACAGTTCTTAATGAGAAATACGAATATGGTTGCAAATATCTTATCACTCCTCCTGCACAGTTCTTAATGTTATCCAGATGTTAAATAACATAATTTACATGTCTCTTGCACTCCATACTCACTGCAGATCACCCTTTCTGCAGGGGCACATGCATGGATGCTAATAGGCAGGCAGCTTCTTCTCCATGCAGCTCTGACACACTCTGTGTACCTCTCAACTGCAGCTCATCCCTCCTCTGCGGGGATAATGTCTCCTGTGCTCTGACACGTCACTCTGTGTACTCTCAGCCTCAGGATCTGACACCACAACTACCATGCCTCTTGTAGCAGCCCTCACTCCAGGGCCTCTTCCATGAGCATTGTCCCCCTCTCTCTTGGGTTCACTATAGTGGCATGGAGTTCTCCCCCTCATCCAGGGCACACATTCCTTGCCCTGGCTCAGTCACCACGCTCAGACAGCCAGGCAATGCTGGGGGAGCCTGGAGCTTCCACCCCACTCTCCCAGGTCCCCAGCTACATCTCTCCTCTCTCCTATCTCCTCTCTGTCTCCTCTCCCCTCCTGTCTCCTCTCTGTCTCCAGGCTGGGCTGGGTTATCCCCATGGTAACCTGTTTATGTAACTTTCCATAAACTATTAGCTTACCCTCTAGGTGACCCCTCCTGAATTCACTGAGGTAAAGGTTTAACTAAAACACCACTAGGGGGGTGTTACACTCATATTATACATCTGTCACTATATCCCCCTCATATTATACATCTGTCACTATATCCCCCTCATATTATACATGTCACTATATCCCTCATATTATACATCTGTCACATCGCACATTCTTTCTCTTTGTGTACTCTGTAGGATTATTTACAATTGTATTAATTCCTCAATATCTGCCTCCACTGCATATTAGCGACAAGTAAACTTTAAAGGCAGTTAAAAAACAGAGGCAACTTACATAAAAAAGGGCATTAGCTGTGTTAAGGCTTCTTTGTTAGGTTTTGCAGCAAAATCTGGCACCGTCTGTATGACTTTGTTCATGACATTTCTTAAGTAGTTCTGAAGTTGTTTCCGCCGTTCCTCCACAAACTTTGCATCCTGGAGAAAAAAATAAATATATATATATATATATATATTAAACATAGAGTAATATGTAGCCATGCACAAGTAGATTGATTATCCATGTTTAATAGCAGTACATTAACTCTCTAACTCTGAAGATGAGGTCAGTTGTCCTCAAGATGACCATAATCAGTATGAAAGCATTTCAGAGGGTCCACTAGGCTTGGTTAGTTCTTGCTCTTTGACTACTGTACATAGAGCTGCAAAATTAAGTGAACTCAATACGGCAGATACGTCAATGTGATATTTAAACAAACTAAAATGGCAGTTAGTGAGCAAACCTGTTGGTATTGCTTTACTATGAGCACAGTTGCATAGAGCAAAACATGTCATTTTTTCCAAATTGTCCAGTGATGTCAGTAAGCTTTTCCTTAAATATAAACTGTTGTAATCCTCTTGGTTACTTTGGCCTGTACATGTAGATTATGCTTATAAAAACATTAATTAATAATTCCATACATACATTTCACTTAAACAGAGACAAGCAACTGTATTTTGTTACTTCACAATTAGATTTTTTTCAACAAGGCAACTGTCTTGAGGCTACCGAACTTGGCTTAAATATTTCACTATCTTGATGCCCCTATGGGAGTAAAGTAAACTTTTCCTGGGAGTGTGTAGCAGAATAACTGTGATCTTTTGTACATATTCATTTAGTATGGGATTTGTGGGAATTTACAGGGGGAAAAAGCAGATCGCCGAGTACATCGAAAAGTCCCTGAAACGACAAAAAAAGAGATAAGATATAGATTATATACTATTTATTTATTAACCAAATACACTATTGGTTGCGAGAGAGAGGAGAGAGATAGAGAGCACCAGCATACTCCATGACACTTCATTATGATTGGGGACAAGGTAAATGTACTGAGAATTGAGAATTACCTCAGAATATAACTATAAAACAGAAAAGAGCTCAGTCAGGGGGTAATATCATACTTGCCTACTCTCCCGGAATTCCCAGGAGGCTCCTGAATTTCTGGGAGTCCTCACAGACTCCCGGAAGAATAGGCAAAACTCACGCATTTGCCAAAATTCATGGCAGTGAATGGAGGGGAGGGGGGCCTTAATCACAACCTTAAGCTCAGCACCTCCATTCAATGCCGTGAATTTCGGCTTTTTATAGTGGGGGCAGGGAGCTATAGTGATGCGACAATGTCACAACGTCACCACGCCCTCCTCCTACCCCATGTCACATGACCATACTTACCAACTTTCTGTTGGTGAAATCCGGGAGCCTGCAGAGGAGGTGGGCGTAACGGGGGGCGGGGCTCCAAATGGTGTCATTTTGGACCCGCCCATATGACGTGATGACGCAAAATGCGTCATTTGACAGCGGGGGGCGGGGCCAAACGCCGCGATTCACCGGGAATCGCGGCGTTAGGGACTTAATTCTGCCCACTTCACTAGGAAGTGGGCAGAATTATCCAGATGCGGGGGATTGCCACACTCGCCCGGGAGACTCTCGCAAAATGCGGGAGTCTCCCGGATATTTCGGGAGAGTTGGCAAGTATGCACATGACCTCTCCCCCGGATCTTACAAGTTGTCATGTATGGGTAATATACTGAATTGCCTCAGAGTATAGCTGTATAATACAGGGGAGAGCTCATCTTGAGTCCATTTATGGGGTTGCTCCTCAGCCAAGGTAGTGGGCTCCCTCACAATTTTGCCTAAGAACACACGCCACCAAAACTATCATCCACGCACTTATCATCTCCCGCCCCATTTATTGTGACCGCCTCCTCACTGGCCTCCCCCACTCCCGTCTCTCCCCCCTCCGCTCTATACTCAATGCGGTCGCAAGACTCATCTTCCTCTCACGCCACTCCTCCTCTGCCTCCCCTCTCTGCCTTGCCTTACATTGGCTCCCCTACCCCTACAGAATCCTTTTCAAACTCCTCACCACCACTTACAAGGCTCTCTGCAACTCTACTGCCCCTTGTATCTCTAACCTCCTCTCCATTCACACTCCTGCCCGCTCCCTGCGCTCGGCCAACGACCGCCGCCTCTCCTCCATTATTATCACCTCTTCCCACTCCAGAATCCAAGACTTTTCCCATGCAGCCCCCCTTCACTGGAACGACCTCCCTCGTTCCATCCGTCTCTCTCCTACTCTGTGCTCCTTCAAACGTGCACTCAAAACTCACCTCTTCCTCAAAGACAACCAACCATCTACTTAACCCCCATCTCCTTCCTTTAGCTCGTCCTCCCTTCTCTCCTCTTGCCTCAACTGGCTCCTCTTGTGCCTGGTCTGTTTACCCTCCCTTAGGATGTAAGCTCGTATGAGCAGGGCCCCCTCCCCTCCTGTCTCCATACCTGTTCTTCCGCTCCGTCTTTACTGCATATGACTAGCCGGAGTTTCTGAAGTATTGGTACTTTTTGTTCATTGTTCTGTATGGTTTCACCCTGTATAGTCTACTGTTAGTACTGTGTGCGGCGCTGCGGATACCTTGTGGCCTAACAAATAAATGATAATAATAATAATGAATAAAAAATGGTTCCAAAACATCCTCCAAGAACAACTTCTCCCAACCATCCAAGAACAGTTTGGTGATGAACAATGCCTTTTCCAGCATGATGGAGCACCTTGCCATAAGGGATCAAAACATCGAAATTTTGGGTCAGTGGCCAGGAAACTTCCCAGACCTTAACCCCATTGAGAACTTGCGGTCAATCCTCAAGAGGTGGGTGGACAAACAAAATACCACAAGTTCTGACAAACTCTAAGCATTGATGAGGCAAGAATGGGCGGCCATCAGTCAGTATGTGGCCCAGAAGTTGATTGACAGCATGCCAGGACGAATTGCAGAGGTCTTGAAAAAGAAGGGTCAACACTGCAAATATTGACTCTTTGCATAAACTTAATGTAGTTGTCAATAAAAGCCTTTGACACTTATGACATGCTTGTAATGTTACTTCAGTATACCATAGCAACATCTGACAAAAATGTCTAAAAACACTGAAGCAGCAAACTATGTGAAAACCAATACTTGTGTCATTCTCAAAACTTTTGGCCATGACTGTAATGAGAAGACTCTCTGTATTGTGCATCTCCCAAACTCACTACATTGTTAAAGTAAGATTATACCTGATCTGACAGTACTTGGGTCATTCCTGTCTGCACCCACTCATTGGAAAAACAGAGCAGCAGGAAATGAATGGATAAAAATGCTGTACATTTATAAAAACATCCTACCCCCAATGTTTCCGCCTTCAGCCACGAGACTTTGATGATGTAATTGAAATACTCAACATTACACATCACTAGATTGTCACCATCAGGCAATCTCACACCTGTAAATAAATCACATATTCCTATTATCTCTCAAATTGCCGTCCCGTCTCTCCAAGCTTCTTGAGAGAATTACACAAACTCTTTCTTTCCTCACACAACCTATCGCACCCCCTTCAGTCAGGATTATTGTTGGGAGAGGAGCGCTATGCTCTGTCTCCGTTCGTCCCTGGTGGTCTAGAGACAGGAAGTGGGGCCTTGTCGAATTCCAACCGCACAGCGCTAATGCGCATGCGCTACGTAGAAGCTGCGTGTGTGTGTGTGTCCGGCTGGGTGTAATGGCAGCAGCATGTAAGAAGTTATGTATGTGCCAGTAATATAACAATCTGCACGTATGTGCCTCAGCCTCCCAAGTACTATATGTGCTGAATAAATGTACTACACTGCTGTGTAGTACAAACCTCCACTGAAAATGCCTATCTATAAAACCTGTGTCCTATAAGATCTACTGAATACTGTCTTATACAAGACTATTGCTCAAGCCTGTACGGTATATACCCTGTATGCTGTGCAACAGTTACTTCCCTGTATCCTGTTATACTAAACCAATGTTCCTGGTAAAGTTACTGACGTGTGGATTCACCTCCTTCTCACATCCCGCTGAAACCTGTTATAGACACCTGCCAATAGGTTATCCCAATAATTTTGTTATCAACACTCTGCAGAGACTGCACTGTAAGGTTGTCAATAATTTGATCACTGCTTAATCTAGAGGCCTTTCCTCACTTCTACTTCTCCTGGACCTCTCTGCTGCATTTTACACTGTCGACCACTCTTATACATCCGCTACAATCCCCAGGTCTTCAGGTCCTATCCTAGTTCTCATCCTACTTACCAAATTGCTCTTTCAGTGTTTGTTTCTCTGGATCCACCTCCTCTCCACTTCCTCTGTTGGTTGGAGACCACAAGGGTCAGTGCTAAGCAATCTACTATTCTCTATACCACTTCTCTTGGAAACTAATAATCCTTTTGGTGTATCACCTATGCAGCAGCTCATAAATGAGAAGGGGCATGTGCATGGCTTATTGGGCCTTAACACATACTCCCATGGTGTATCCTGCACTTTAGATGCTCTTGGTGACCCCCAGTCTCCTCCCCCGAAAATATCCCTTCAATGTCATGTGTAGGTAATGCTGGTACATGCGGCATTGAAGGAGCATCTATCCCAACTGTCTTGGAATCAGAACAAAAGTCCTAATCAGCAGGACAGTTCCCACACACCAGGACTGTCCTACCTAACTTGGGACACTTGGAAGATATACTGGTTGAATGTGATGGACTTCATGTCTTCTTACCTCCTAAAGTGTGAGACCATCCTAACTACTAGTCTTCACTGTCCATCACCTGCTCCATTCCCAGATCAGTGAGTTCAGGATATCTCAGTATTTAGCTGGTCTAATCGGAAATCAGATCTAGATCTTGCTCATCATACTGAATACACAGGCGTGTACCTCAAACACACATTATCAGAACAGGCTTAGTGACTCAGTCTATCTAGACATTGTACATAATACATTTTTTTTACATAAAATAAAATTATATAGGAATGTTTGACCAGCTAATCTAGCAACAATGGTGTTTGCCTTGTATCCAGGGTAAAGAACAGGTATTTCCAGGTGTGTTAATTCCATACACATATTGGCATTTATTGGAGGCAGACGCAGGCTCGGCTGACTGATAACACACAGTTGTTAAGGTTGAAAATTGACATGTTCATTAAGTTCAACCTTTTATGAAAGTGTCATTGTTCTTGTGCTGATATCATCCGGCTGCTCCTTCAGGACAGGCAGGAACTGAGTCATACTATACGGGTCTGAACTTACAGGGTGCAGCTTATAGAACAGTAGTGACCTCATAACGCAATGGTGCAAAGGTCAAACAACTGAGATGCATGGAAAATATTCTTCTGATTTATGGTTAAAAAGTAACATTATGCTCCGAAATTCTGTTTTTTTCGTAAAAATTATTTTGCTAAACATTTTATGGTAGTTTAAAGAGCAAGTAAAACCACTTTTTGACATTAATATATGCATATATTAAAGTCTGTGTATTAATGAGCTTAGTAACTGGTGTTTATACCTATATGTCCAGGGCTGCCATCAGAACATGTGGGGACCAGTACAAAGGAAACAGGCATGGCCCCCCCATGCTCGGCCCCCATCGGAGCCACGTGCATGGAGCAAACGCATGCTATGCCCCTCCCATGTCGGTGGACTATGTTGTTCTCTCCTATCTGTTATTGCAGCCTTCACAACTTGCTGGTTTCTTGTCTGGATCCTGGAATGTTGGGGCCTGTTTCAAAAATGTATAGATGCATGAATTATGGAGAGCCAAGAATTAAGTTAACACAGTACATAACACAAATCACGCAGTTTATAATATATAATATATACAGCCAATCCTAAAGGGACAAACATTACCTGTACAATGAGAATGAAAAAACATCTCAAGAACAACCTCAGCAAACCCACCTCACTCATTCCAGAATACCCCCACATGCTCCTTACTTGCTCCAAAATGCACCCATATGCCTTCACCTCTTCCCACATGGCTCTTAGCTGTGTCACAGACCTCCACACATGCCCTTTGCATGACCGTCAGTGCTCCCCACATGCCACCCAGACCTCCACACATGCCCGTTTCACACCATCAGATCTCTCCACATGCCAGCTGTCAGTGGTTTGGGCAGTCTTTTTCTATCCATAAGAACATCCACTATCCAGTAGAACAATGAATAACAATGCTTGTAAATCACCTTATTATCATTAAGGGAATATGAATGAAACTTATAGAGAGAGTATATCATTTAATAGTTTCTTTAATCCTCACCTCAAAAGGCCACTTTTACAGTAAGAGCAGAAACAGCAAACATTAGGGTAAAACAGAGGCGATTTTACGTAATATTGCTCTTTTTTCTGAATAGAAAATGTCTCTCACACTAACGTTCCTTGGCTGACTCACATTCTCTCAGGATCGCTCTAGTTTTGCTTTTATAACTTCCTCTCGGCTGTTGGTGGTGTACTGGGAGCGGGTCCGGCTGTTGGTGGTGTACTGGGAGCGGGTCCGGCTGTCGATGGTGTAGGGGGAGCAAGCATGGCTGTTGGTGGTGTAGGTGGAATAGGGCCGGCTGTTGGTGGTGTAGGTCGAATAGGGCCGGCTGTTGGTGGTGTAGGGAGGGCTGACTCGGCTGTTGGTGGTGTATTGGGAGCAGGTCCGGCTGTTGATGGTGTAGGGGGAGCAGGCACGGCTGTTGGTGGTGTAAGCAGAACAGGGCCGGCTGTTGGTGGTGTAAGCGGAACAGGGCCGGCTGTTGGTGGTGTAGAGGGGGCTGACCCGGCTGTTGGTGGTGTATTGGGAGCAGGTCCGGCTGTCAATGCTGTAGGGGGAGCAGGCACGGGTGTTGGTGGTGTAGGCAGAGCGGGCCTGGCTGTTAGTGGTGTCGGGGGAGCTGGCCCAACTGCTGGTGGTGTAAGCGGAGAGGGTTCGGCTGTGAGTGGTATCAGCAAGAACTCGAGATGCTCACTTCAGCCTGGGAGCATCGCCAGGCAGTGGGCCCCCTGATGGCTACAGGCTGTATGTCCACCATTCTCATAAACCCCTCTGCAGAAGGTTTCCATGGTAGGAGGGCGGAGTTTCTAAAGCTAAACAGGCAGAGAGTGACTGACAGACCTGCAGACCGCAGTATGGTAGATTTATACAAAGGACAGCTGAAGTGACTGCAGCTTTTTCCATAAAAGTTGGAGAATCTATAATGTTCTTAAATATATTTTCGGATGAAACGACTGAATCATTTTACACCATGTTCGTTTGCAAAGTCTTTATTTAAGATGTAAAAACGCCCTTAAATTCATTTTTCAGGCAGGATTACTTGATTGTTAATTCATTTGGAAAATTAGGTTAAAAAAAACTGTATTACGAGTATTTTCTAAATATATTGTTTTATTGTGGTTAACAAATCACGCCCACTTTTACTCATTAGCATAAAAAAGGTGGATTTGAGAGCAAATGTTGTGATAACATTATAGAGTATGGAAAATAAAGATGGACTTTACTAAAGACAAGACTAGAACATCACCCCCTGGGCCCTAAAGATGTGGGCGGAGCTTCAGCTGTAATGAAGGGGGGGGGGTAATACTTAATTATACAGCTGCAGTGCCCCCTCCTCACCTGCCTGTACCTTACATTCTCCCCCTCACCTGAAATAATACAGTATTAATGGCCACACACTCTTTCTGTTTACAGATAGTCCAGAAGAAATTCTGTTTTAAATGCACCACTTCATGTAAATTCAATAATCTCATTCTGCAAAATTAAATCTTGACAAATTATTCAATAAATATAAAAAATAGATGCTCCTCTTATGTTTATGTATCTGTCATTTATGTATATTATCTGTAAGATGTGAGTCTGGCACTACGGAATCTGTGGTGCCCCCAGATTATCAGTACAATTATCCACTAAGGACATTGATAGATTTGTATTTAAACCACTTCAATGTGTCTGTTTACTAGAGATGTTCACTGACCCTGTGTTTTGGTTTTGGATCTGGATTAAATTCATGTTTTGGTTTTGGCAAAACCGCCTTTGCGTGTTTTGGTTTTGGACCTTTATTTTTTAGAAAAAATAGCTAAAATATGTGTAACACCCCCTTGTGTATTAAGCGTTGTGAGGGTATATATATATATTGAACCACGCAGATGCTTCTCACCTTGGTACTTGGTTTTCAGTGCCTCCACCCGAATCTCTGCTTTCTCTTCTGGGGGGTGTTCCAAAGATACACCAGGGGGAGATTCGGGAAACCCCCTGCCCAGTATTAACACTCTGTGACAAAATGTGTGCTGCAAAAGCCAGCCAGGCACATTTATTTAAATGGAAAATCCTAAATGCAGCTTTGTAATTTTATATAAAAATATACTTTGGTATAATTTGAAATAATAGTGCAAACAATACAATACAGTAATAAAACAGTGTGGATGAAAGTGGCGCACCACTTCTTACTATGCACACCAAGTTAACACAAAAACTTGCAATAAATCAATAACAGCATACAATATAATATAATATATAACAATATAACCATTAACTGTCACAGCTTTATACACATGAAAAATATATCAGATATCTTACTTGCTCCTGATACTGTGAATATCTTGCAGGGTGAATTTATATATTTTCCCTTATAGCCCTACAATGTACTGCCAAACACACACAGCAGTATTCAAACACACCACACAAATAGAGCAGTGCACTGCAAGTTGGGGCCCTTCTGTATGTATGCAGCATGGCATGGAAACATCATGTGTCCAGTTTGCAGATGTTGGAGGTCTTTAAATCACTTGCAGTGAGGTACAGCAGTCACAGTATGCAGACCCTCCTCTAGCAACAACTGTAAAATCCTTTCTAATTTGTATCCTGGGACTTGTAGTTCCACAAGTGCTGATTAGACACACACTTGGTGCATATTTACCTGCCCACCCATCTATCCCTAACTCTTCAGCCCTTGTGGCCAGATATAGTCCAAACCCCACTTGAACAACAACAGATAGATAAAAATAACCAGTAACTTATCTGCACCAGTGTGTCACAGGTCTGAACTTGTAAAATGTCCTTCTTCAGAGATGCATGCAAACCTCCTCCTACAGCTTCAAACTGTGGCTTCCAGCAGGTTCTGTTCAGAACTGCACCCAGCTTTGATATCTCTGCAGACTGCTCTCTCTGCTCAGATCACTCATCCAGTGCCCTTCTCCCTAGGGTCACCTATCTGAACTGGTCACACAGCTCAGTCTCTCCCAGGATGCTCCTCTCTCCCTCTCTCTCTCCGCCCTCAGGTTTCTCAGTCTTCTTAGGCTCCGCCCCCTCTTCATAACAGCTTTCTGGGAGATGTAGTTCCTTCTCCTTGACTGGTAAATAGCTATATGCATCTCTTTTCTTACTGATGCAAGTGTGATTATTAGCCCCTGGGTGCTCAAGTCCAACTGCAGCATCCCCAGGGGTTACATATGCTAAAATCACATAATTTTGCTCTTTTTTTGTTCCTACATTATTATTAACCTCAACAACACTAACTTCCAGTCATTTCCAGTCAATTTTGACCACCTCACAGGTCACAATATTATTTTCATCAACTCTCAGACAAAGACAGCAGCGAGCTGGCTGGATGGTAAGTGAAAGAGCAATGACACAAGCACACGACAGTTCATAGCACATCTAGGAAACTTTGCCACACAGCAGTGGCAGAAAAGAAAAGTGGTGCAAGATGGAATTGTCCATAGAACCTCCCACCCATCCTTATGTAAGATATTTAAAAGGACATGTACAGTTTAACAAAGCAAGTGCTCCAGCGACAAGACGTGCAAATTTTATGGCTGAAGTGCTTGGTTTATTAGGGCCCCCACAAAACAAGCTAACAATGGGCTTAAGGCACCTAAGCAAACAGTGCTGTTAATGAACGCTACTGTGGCAAATGATGCACCAGTGGAAGCAGTTTTTGCCAGTGATAAAAAGAAGGCCATTGTAATGCCTGGGCATAAGACCAAACAATACACCTCTTATGTGTGGAATTATTTTTACACAAATCCTGACAACAGTTGTCTAGTCATTTGTAGCGTTTGTAAAGCCACAGTCAGTAGAGGTAGGGACCTTAGCCATATAAGAACCTCATCCATGTTACACCATTTGAAGCGAGTTCATGGAAATCTTTTGTGAAAATCAGAAACTTATGCTAAAAAATAACAACAAGCAGTCCAGCATCATCTACCTCCCTTCTCTCAGCTAGATCCCAGCACCTGCAATCTACACCCCCAACACCTTCATCATCAATATCCTCACAAGTGATCGGAGTTAGTCCTGCATCCAAGTTGCTAAGGTGAGATGACTCCTCCCCTATCCAGGACTCCTCAGAAGAATCCTTGAGCGTTAGTCCCACTGCTGCTGCTCCTGCTGCTGGGAGTGGATCTTCAACCCAGAAGCAGACCAAGAAGAAGACTACTAGAAGTTTACAACAATTGACTGTTAAACAATCCTTTGCATGAGGAAGCAAGCATGACAGCTGTCAACCAGTCGCACTGCGGATCACAGGCACCATGGCGACTATACTAGTATTAGATCTGCGTCCAATATCCACCATTAATGCAGCAGTAATAAGACAGTTAATTGAAGTCTTGTGGTTCCGTTACCAAATTCCATCTCAACACCATTTTACTAGACAAGCAATTCCTCACCTCTACCAGGAGGTTAAAATTATTGGGCTACAAGATGCCATTCTATCCACTGTACACTTTACCACAGATATGGGGACAAGCGGAACTGGGCAAACTAAAGATTATATGATTGTGACAGCTCACTGGGTTGGTAAATCGCCTTCAGCAGCAGGAACAGCAGCAGCATCTAACAAACAACTCCAGATGAGATGTCATTGCAACATGGCTTATACTGCTTGGACTCTCCTGAGGATATGTGATTTCTGATAATGCCACCAATATTGTTAGAGCATTACAGCTGGGGGGAATTCCATCACAGTCCCTGTTTTCTTCACACAATCCACTGGGTGGTACAAAACTTTTAAAAAAATGACAGTGACATGCAGGAGATGCTGTCTGTGTCCTGAAATATTTAGGGTCATTTTCGGAAAATGCAGCAGCTGCAAGAAGAAAATAATTTAGGGGCAATGTACTTTAGACCACCACAGTGGAGAATACTTTCCGTGTTGTGCAAGGTGCTGAAACCACTTGAAGTAGTCACATGTGAAGAGTGCAGACACTGTTAGCTTGAGTCAAGTGATTCCCCTAATTAGACTTTTTAAAAAGCAGCTACAGAAATTGAAGGAGGAAATGAGACAAAGCAATTCCGCTAACTATGTTGGAGTTGTAGATTAAGTACTATATTCGCTTCGCCAAAATCCAAGAGTTATTAACATCTTGAAATCGGATCATTACATTTTGGCAACTGTGCTTGATCCTTGGTCTAAGAGCTATGTCTTCTCTTTCTTTCCAACTGACCCAGATATCAAGAGATGCAATGAGCTCCTGGTCAGCAAGCTGACAGCTCAAGTGGTACATGACACAATGGCGTCTCCTCCTTCAGTTTGTCTGAAAACTGCCATTAGGAAAAAACATAGCTTTCCCAAAACACCCAGTGGTGATGCAGATGAGTCAGCATAACATTTTGACATTTGATCTGTTCTAAAAGAATTGCCCAGAAATTGTGTAAAATGAACTACACATTCCTTGAGGAAGGCCATTACCTGCAATTACATCAAAGTACACAGACTTCTGTGATGATGGATTTCAGCGGGGATGAATTATTATTGTTTGAGGATGATGTACACACTGATGAAGCTGAATATGATGACAGTGTAGATTACAGGTGCTAAGATCTAGCTGAGAGAAGGGAGCTAGCTGATGCTGGTATGCTTGGTAATATTTTGGGTAGAATGGCATCTTGGCAATTTTATGTTTTTCTACAGTAAACTTTCACCTTTATTAGAGAGGTGTTTTTTTCTTTAAAAAGGTGCAAGCTTTTTATTTACATTTTCGCTTCCCTGACTTAAAACCACTATGCACATAGGCTTTAGCACATGAGGTAGAGGGATTAGTATCATCATGACTGAGACTGGAGAGTGACAGAACAATGTGACTGAAGACTGGAGAGTGACAAGGACACTGCCATCCCTCCTGTTTCTGTATGAGCTAGTTCACAGTAGAATGTCAATGGAGACTTTTGAGAACACTGACAGCCCTCTTATTACAATTTCTGTTTCAGCACTGAACCCTGCCACCTCTCCTGTTTCTGAGTGAGCTATGGTACAGTAAAAAGTGACTGGGGACTTTTGATAACACTGCCAGTCCTTTTATTTGTATTTCAGCAATGACAATTAGCAATGGAGCTGTCATGTTTGTGTATTATCTATATAATACAGTACAATGTGACTGCAGATTTAGAACAAGACTGCCAGCCCTATTATTTCTATTTCAGCAATGACAATTAGCAATGGAGCTCTCTTGTTTCTGTGTGAACTATAACTCAGTAGAATGTCACTGGAGACTTTGAAGAACACTGCTACCCCTTCTCTTTCTATTCTAGCTATGAAGCTGCCCAACTGCACTAGAGACTGACAAGAACCGTGCTTCCCCTTCTGTGTCTCTCTGTGAAATGGCACTGGATCGCCGTGAAGGGCGGTACTTATAGAATCCAAAACTCGCGAGATCCAACGACGTAACGATAATGTTTTGCCTCGTTTTCAATACCGAGGGCACGGGAAAGTACTGATCCGGCTTGGCTCGGCACTCGGATCTGCTAAGTTCGGGTGGGTTCGGTTCTCGGGGAACCGAGCCTGAGCATCTCTACTTGTTAAAGACTTTGGGTCATTGTCCTCTTGGACTATAAATCTTCTCCTGGTATAAGGTTTCTTGGAGATGGCTGAGGGTTTTTCCTCTCTCTTTTCCAGTTCCTGAAGTAGAGAAGCCCCCCATAGGATTATGCCAATAAGATTAATACTTGTAGCTCCTGTATTTAAACAGGTAAGGTTATTCAGATTACAGTATATACGTTATAATACTAGAATTCTCATATCCAGTTACACAAATGAATGGGTGACGTGAGATAATCTTTTGATGCTCATGAAAATGATCCAGAAAGTAATGGGGATGGGGCACCATTCCCTGCACGTATATGGTTGTAGTGTGAGGGTGTAGACGGATAGTGCGCAGCTACGGAATTCTCTTAGTACCAAATAGGTTCAGGGTCTTGTGCATACATTGATAAAGGATAGTGTGACTGGATCACTCATAAATAACTTAACTGGTATGATTTTATTTAAGGGAAATAGCGCAGTGTGCTGATTTATATAAATTGCCAATGGACTTGCATATATCTAATACAATAGGCCTTTGTGGATGGAGGTCTTGTGTGTATTGGGATGTATTTAGTATGGAAGTGTCAATTTGTAAGGTTGCTAGTGGACACCTCCAATTAGGCATATGTGCAAGGGAGTCTGATAGCAGCAAGTGCTAACGAAGTTTTGTGATGAAGTGTCAGATGCCTGCTCAGGACTAAGGCCCAGCAGGAGGTCGTTACTATGGGGCCTTTGTCCAGAGTGAATTTCATAGATAAGCGGAAATTTGGTTAGCTTTGGAATGCATGTAAATCCATGTTTGTGTAAATAGAGTATATCCTGATGCTAAAAAAGCCTTGTCTGAACTGTATAAAAGATGAGCTTTGTGAGCATGTAAGTGTTCTTCTGATTCCAACAATTGACCTGATCACTGGGACCTCTAACCAGTGTGAGCAAATAAACATCTTGCTTCAAAGACCTGCTTGGAAACATCTTCAACATTGCTGTATTCCTGTGACCTGCAGATTAGACCCTAAAACTAATCTGTTCTCCGGCTGTCTGAGGTTTGGACCCAAGCTTTTCCAGTACCACCACTCTGCCCGCTACCCAGCCCAGTGTGATAGGCCAGGGGGGATCCATCCACAGCAACCCTGATCTATCATGAGAGGTCAGGGGTACCAGCCCAGCTACACCAGCAATGAGGTACGCTAGCAGCGTCAACTACCCAGAAGAAACCCAGTTCTGGATGCCGGTATAGGAGTCCAGTGGTGGCAGCTCGTATAAGCCCTTCCTACTGCAGCAAGAGGGCGCATTTGGGATAACTAAAGGGAACGGTGGCAAAGTAAGCCCATCCGGTTCCCAGCAACAACAGACAGGGTGACATAGGCATCCTGCCACAGAGTAGGGTCTTGTGCTATATACTGATCTATAGATCACTCAGGATCATGTTACTGTTTTTGATATGAGGAACTGGCCAGAATAAGTACTTGCTAGCCCATACCCCCAACAATCCCAATTTTCAGCAGTAAAATGGTGGTGACCTACGAAAATATGGGTGCGACCTTGGGTAAATGTGTACAGGTCAGGATGTGGGTTGATCAGGTGAGGTCAGATTTCAGCCAATCGGGAGCTAGTGACAAATTTTTTATTTTTCAAATGTTGGAGAGAGTTAGCCATGAGTCCTAGGTGTTGGGAGGAGCCCCACAAAACTGCAGTAACATATAGGCGTTTATTGAATAACCAATATAAAAGCAATAATGGATTTCATAGCAACCAATCAGATATCAGCTACAGTCTAGTTTCGTTAGACTATTGGAAGCTAATATTTAATTGGATGATATTGGTCACATGTCGTGTACTACCTGAACTATATTTTTTAGGTAAGCCTTGTGGTGTTTGTTTCCCCTTGGCTCTCGCACAGGTTATTACTTCTCAGTACTTTCCTGTTATCTGGAGCCATTTAAAAGAAAATAAAATACAACCAACATTTAAAAATGAATTTATTCACTCTGCCTTCTACCGAAAGAGAGGCTGTGGCATTTTTGCAAAAGACAGGAATACTGCCATTTAGGATGCTGGGTCAAAGAAATCATGAAATACTTTATGGTTTGTGTATTTCCTGGAATGGTAGAAATTCTACTTGTCGAAAGAAGGTCAACATCCACCAGGGAAATTGGTTCACCAACAGTGGTCTGCCATTCGTGACAGCCTATTGCTGTTACGAATGGTAGACGCTTTGTCTATTGCTGGGCCAAGGAATTGACATTGGTTAAGTTGTGCAAAGAGGAATTGGGCAAGAACAAAAATACAACCGTCGACAGAAGCAACTACATGCAAGAAATCTGTGCTGAGTACCTCAATCTACGGCCAAAACAGAAGATTGGAGGCGAAGGATTAATCGTCGAAATCGACGAGAGCTTGTTCACTAAGCGTAAGAACAATGCCGGCGAGTACTTCCTCAGCAGTAGATCTTCAGAGGTCTCTGTCGGGAGACGCACAAGTACTTTTTGGTAAAAGAGAATGATCACAGTGCGGAAACGTTAATGACGGCGATTTTGGACAATATCGAAAGAGGCTCTACAGTTTACTCAGATAGTTGGCGCGCAAGACAGAAGAACTGGAAAAGGTCAAATTTCAACATTTCAAAGTATATCATCGCTACAATTTTGTCAATCCTGATGTCCCTACTGAGTGTCGAACCAATGTGGTGATCCACTAAAATGCGGAATAAACAACATAGAGGAACCAACCGATAAACTGAAACGTTTTTGTGTGATAGTTTACAGACCAATTTGTGACCAAGTTTTAGCAAGTCTTACAGAGAGATTCTCTGAAAATAAACAGTTGGTGCTGGACACCCAGTATTTGGTTCCTAGATTTTTTGAAAATATTCAAAATGATCCAACACTTCTTCAAGAGGGCTCCTGCTTGCTTTCTCCTTATGGAGATTTATGCACCCTTTTCCATCTGATTAAGGGATTTTCACGTACATGTCGCTTGAGTACAGAAGTTCTAATAAGGCTCATTTGTGATGAACGGTCTAATGTTATAGCAAGTTGGTCTCACATTCATGTGCCTGATTCCAGTTGTTCACAGTGCTATTTTTGAGACAAGTGAGTGGAGCAAGTGGGCTTATACTAAACCCGAGAAAAACCCGCAGTATTTGGACTTTATCACGTTATTCTTGTATGAAGATTTGTGTCTCCAGTTAAACAGGTTTATTGAGAGACATACTACATCTCTATCTGTACTAAGTCTGAAAGGAAACCTTTAAATGAGGCCATGTGGAATGTTTCATTATTCACCAGCAATTAGGTGAAAGGTGGCAATATGATATAATAGGATTTATCAATCCATGAATATTCCATACTTGCCAACTCTCCCGGAATGTCCGGGAGACTCCCGAAATTCGGTTCAGTCTCCCGGGAGCTCCCGGGCTCGTTGGCATTTCTCCCGCATCCTGGATTTCACCGAGAATCGCGTCAAATGATGCGATTCTCGGTGATTGACGCCATTTTGGAGGGCTGGAGGGGGCGGGACGAGGCCAATCGTGTCATTTTGGCCCCGCCCCCACGGCGTAAATTATGTTTTCGCGGGGGGCGGGACCAAAATGACACGATTGGCCTCGTCCCGCCCCCTCCCGCCCTCCAGTCACGCCCCCTCTCCCGGAAACTTGTTTCCGAGAGTTGGCAAGTATGGAATATTCTATATCAGTGGCAGAGGTTCATGATATTCAGTTATTTATATGATCCCAGGAATCTCATTGGGATATATGATTTTTATATATGTGGTATCTTATTTTTTTCATGATCTGTTGTACTGTGGCCTGATTAAATTTTATGTCCTATTCTAGGGGTCTATACACAGTTGTTTATATTTATATGCATTAGACATTGTATTATTTTCTTTAAGATTTTATTTATATTATAATATTATTATTCATTTGGTTATGTTTCGATTTTTAATAAATTATGTGTGTTTTTACCATTTCACAAGCTCCTTTTTAGACATTGGCTATCGGTTCAGGCGCTGGTTTTCTTGTTTCTGTTTTTCTTTGAGAGCTCACAGACTCTTTTCTACAGCAGCAGCTTCCGGTTTTTGCCTTTTATGTATTTTCTCTATTTTTTCTCTGTATCATCTGTCAGTGCTTGGGGCTTTTTGTTTTTTTTTATATATTTAATGTATAGTTGGAAAGTAAAACCCTTATATCACTGTCTGAGCTTGAGGACAGAGAGCGGGCACCACTAGATACCCTCACAGCAGTTTCGGGCAGTGAACAGAGGATAGCTGAGTTCTACTTAACCTGGAAGGTCCACTGTCTCCTGGGTGTCCCACAAAGTGCCACACCAGAGACAGATCTAGTAGCTAATAGACTGCCATTCAAAGATCTGGCTCCCGGACTCCTGTGCTGAATTCAGTTTGAAGATGGCTCAAGACCCCATTGACCAAGTCTTGGAACTCAGTCTTGGTGGATGATTTAAAGATAAAATCTCCAAGATTTCGTGGCACCAGGACTGTGAGGACTGGAGGGCTTGTTGGCTGGAAGCCAAACAACCTCCCGTCACTGAAATAAACATAAAGAGTGACTGACCCTTGGGTACAGATAAAGGACCAGTCTGGATTGGGGAAGAAGGATGGCAGCTGGTTTATCCCTTTCCACACAATGTGTCTGTACTGTATAAAAGAATATCTCATAGTCCATGTGATTTATAACCTCACTACCTCCAACTGGTGTTTGTAATGAAACATCAGTTGGAGGCAGCGATGACAGAGCTTTGTACTCTGTCGCCTCTTATATTTACTGTTGTCATAGAGCCGTTGGCAGATATTATTAGATGCAGTCCAAACATCGGGGGTGGATAGGTGCTACGCTACGGAATATGTTGGCGCTATATAAATAAATATTGATGATGATGATGTGTCAAGTGAAGTTTATACACTGATACTGTTTGCAGACAACAACTCTATCCTATCCTTACACCTCTCTCCTAAATTTATATATAAGTTAAATTCATATTGGACATTTACGAATACAAAATAAATTACTCCGAATCTGGAGCTCTCCCTTTACACATTTTTAGATAAGGATAAGCAACTATGATTATTTTTAATTGGTGAACAAAAAAATTAAATATGTGGGGACATTACAACCAGCTATTCCTCTCAGTATAAGAAACATTTTCCTGCACTATTTTCTGAAACGCAAAAGGATCTACATCCTACTGTGTGCGGCGCTGCGGATACCTTGTGGCGCCTAACAAATAAATGATAATAATAATACATGCTTGGAGTGGGTGCATTATCTCCTGGTTTGGTCGCATTGATTCTGTTAAAATGAACATTCTTCCTCGGATTCTGTACCTGTAATAAGACAATCTCCAAATTCCAGAAGACATTCTAAAATGGGAACAAAAGTCTTTAGAGTGGATACATCTCAATTAGGGCTACTGTTGGCTCTTCTGATCCTGTTCCAGCTGGCTCCAAATTAAAATATCTCATTTCCATAGTGTCAATCTTTTGTACACCCAAACTTTCCAGGTCGATTGTTGCATTTGGAGATCATATTATCCCTTTTTATCAGATCTTTATTACGAAATTTAAATTAACTACAAAACCTTCACCAATAAACCTGATATGAGACAACTCTGAATTCCTACCGATTTCCCCCTCTTTATATAACTTGGAGGAAGATCTATGAAGGGCCTAAATCAAGATATGACATTGCATACTATTATAATCCCTGCAAGAAGTGTATAATTTCTATCCATTGTAACCTGCTTTGCACATCTAATACTGAACCATCATTGACACATGAGCTCCACGGGGAAACAGATTTAAGACCACCCCACCGACCCCACTGATAGAATTGTCAAAGTCGAATAATTGGATAAAAGAAAGTATATTGATTAATATTGTTTTACCGTATGATTGCGATCAGTACGCCACGTGTCATGACGCAATCGCATGATAAATAACGCACACATACACTTACACTTACACATTGACTTATATATAGTTCATATTTATAATAGTTCCAATCCACAGTCGTTTATGAACAAATGTAGCAGAGTTTATAGTTAAATATTATAATGTTATATATACTTTAGTGAGATCTAAGGTTTAGGAAACAGGAAACATATGTCTGGTATCATTCTAATCCCCTACTTATCCGAAGACGTCCGGTTCAATCGCCTAAAGGATCGCACCTTGCGTATGCAAGATATGAATTATAGGGAATAAATGATCAGAATGGTATTGTCTGTGTTATGTAAATAGACCAGTTTGAACTAGTTCTTGGCGGGAAGATTAGTATGCATCTTCTGGAGAGCTGACCCCACCCCTTGATGGCATCATTTGAACTGGCCAATGACCTGCATTACACTGGACCTTCCTGAAGCCTGAACCTATGGAAACATGCAAATCATCTGTATTGTTTTCACTGTATCACTGAGTGTATATAAACTCTGGGACCAGCATTCAGTCTCTTTGACCACAGACTTCAGAATTGAATGACTGTAAGCTGGATCCAGCAGTGCGCAGCACCGCGCAGCGTATGTATCGGCGGTACTTATTTATTCAACTGTTATTCTTTTGCTTTTGCCAATAAATAGCTTTGTGCTTTGGAACCACACAAATCGCATAGACAATGATAATTGGTAAATGAAAAAATAACTTTAATAGAACAAAACAGGAATAAAGTAGCCATGGCTTCCATTACAACTTTAATTAAGGAGAATGTGTTAAACATTTATACTAGATAGTACCTTGTTTACATAAGGCCACATAAAAATATTCCCATCCTCCTATCCTTTGTGGCGGTGGGGATGCTGGTTTAGAGGAGATTTTATTTATATTTGGTGACAAGATTCTAAGCCTCTGGAGGGCAATCAATATTATGCTTGAAAAGATTTTTAATGTTAAATTTTAACACCCCCCCCCCCCCATAGTCTGCCCTGTTAAGCTTTCTGATCCCTGACTTTGGGCTAAAGGTAGTTAATTAGCTTCTCATATTTTTCAATCAGCTAAATCATCCATTGCTAAATATTGGAACAACCTTTGCCCTTGCCGCTGGGGAGAAGATCACTTTACAACTACTAGGAAAAGCAGATACATTTGATTCTATTTGGGGGCCTTGTTTATCATGGCTCCGCCCACAATTGCAACCCTGTAATTATTTTGCATTCTTTCAATGAAAGTTCTTCTTTGCGACCTTACTAATCTTTCATAGGAAAATTAAAGAAATAAGGAAGCCCATTTGGGATTTTCTATCACAAGCTACTGGGAACGGTGCACAATTTACATCTTGTTATTGCATGTACAAGGAACTCTTTCCCCCCTTCCCATGCCCTGCACCCCTCGTCTTGTTTTCCTGTTTCTGCCCCTCTCTTTCCTAACTACCTTACCCTTTAATAAAAGTTTAAAAGGTTTCAAAATGACACACTGACAAAGATTTTTTCTGTTTTTAATTCCTTTATTGCCAATGCATTTTATTGATTTAACATTTCCATACTCATTTACATTGATTCTACATGCTGTCATTTTAAAATAAAAAGTTTAAGGAAAAATAAAGTTTTATTATTTTGTAATATTCATTTTTTTTATTCCAATTTCCTCTGTCTCTCCCTTAGAAGATGCCTTTTGAAAGTCAAACACAGAATTGATTAAATAACCCATGCACAGGCTGCCACGGAGGCCAGATTTAAATGCCAGAGAAAATCATTGGTGGGAAATGCGCAATAAATCGTGACAATTCAAAAAAAAAGGTCAATTACAGATTTCTGTGTGAAGAATGAATCATGGATATGAATAAATTCATACAGCACATTAATAAACTCAAAATATGCAGAAACGTTATGATATATTTCACATTGCGATGTGTTTGGGGTTTATTTAGCATTACTGTATTTATTGCAGATATCACAGACTTGATTATTTCTGTTGTCTGATTTGTAAAATGTCGCAAGAGCCCAAGTGCTTTCAGCACTGAGCTGGTTATTACTAGAAGGAGAGCCTGCTCGTTAATTTTTGCGGTCCCCACTCCCTAGGGAATCCAGGCTAGCGTTGAACAGCCTGGGGTTGGTTTGTTACGGCAGGGTAACTCTGCCATGTGTCCCCCTGCTATAGTGCCAACCACCCTGGCTGGTTAGGCTGGCAGCACTAGGGTTAATAGAGCTTAGAGGGGGGACCTCATGCATTTTTTTAAAAAAAATAATATTTTACCACAAAACAACCTCATTCTTTCTGCCAGTGTTTTTCTAACAAGGTCTAAGGGGTCTATTTATCAAGACCCCTCTGAAATAAGGATTTTCTATGGTTGCTTATCACAGCCATAATCTTAATTCGTTGCAATTTGCCTAAAAAATTTCACCAAGCAGCTGAGCTTCATTAATATTCACTAACCTACCTTAATAAAAATATGGGAAAAAATATTTATTTTAATAATAAAAGTATTTTTTCCTGTGGGCACCCCCAGTTAAAGCCACCCTGAGATGTCGCTAGCAATCGGAGGACTGAGGCGGTACAAGCACTGCATGGCAGGAGGCTTCTGGCGATGGCTTCCACCAGCGAGAGGCAGCAATATTAACAGGCCGGGGGCTCTGGTAAATAGAGAGAAGCCTATAACATCCCAACTCGGCATAAAAGAGGCACAGCATGATGCTTGAGAGACTTTTGATTGAACAGTACTGACTAGGCGTTACGATTTCCATTAGACTGGTCAGAAAATGCCACCAAGGACATGCTTGGAACTGTGCTGAAAACTCAGCTGACCTGCTAAAAGCAGAAAGATATTAGGCATGGTCACTGCCTTGATGTCAGAGGTGTGGACAGAGAGCAGCTCAGCTGAATCGACCTCTGGAGAAGCTTTTACTATGTATATTTCTTTGGGAAGGTGCATAGCGGTAGAGTGTGGTGAACCACTGGAACATTTGTTAGGTGTTATAGTCATTCTGTGCATTTCTTAAATAAAGATACTCACCTAGATGTGCAATTTGCCCCTACCCAACGGTGCAGCCCTCAGTTCTATCTGTGGTAGTCCTCACTGCTTGGCATAGGTAAACAGCGACCCAAGACCCATTATCCTGATAAACACACATGCTCGGAAAAGCAGAGATGGGGCCCATGGAGGGGTTAGAAAAGCAAAACTAGGTCCTTCTCAAAATATTGCTATGGTAAAGAGCATCATCATAAGAAACAAAGTAATTATCATATCAAAATGGCCACAAAAAAACAACATATACATATACAGCAACACCAATTAGAACTTCAAAGCAGCAGAGGGGGTGTGATGAGACAAACTGAGACAGCTGCCAAAGGCTGCAGGATTCAGAAGCAGCGTAATGTATGTAATGCCAAAAAAAGTTCTTAAAACAAATTATTTATTAGTGTTTTCTACCTTGTTGGTAAGTCTAATAATAATGATTCACAGTATTTGGTTTTTTTATAATATTCATCAAGTAGAGAAATGGGGCTATATAACAATAGATAAAATTGATAAAATACATTGAAATATTCAAGGGTTAAATTTGTTGATGTACGCTATCTCATTTTGTGCCGATCAGGCAGAGTTTAGGTACTTTGTTTGGCTCCTCACTATACAGATGCCATGACACTCTCCCTGGGTGTTAGTAGTTAAAACAAAACACCAGGCCGGCAATATATGAACTGGGAACATAGTTATTGTAGTTAAAAATATTTAAAAATTTACGCATATTTACTTTTTGTTGAATTATATTACCCTGAGACTTATGACAGTGCCAAGCGGACAAGAAGGCAGGTCAATGTGCACACTTCTTCCTCAGGCAGATAGATGCATGTAATATACATTATATCAAAACCAATTTTTATGTCAGTTTGTGTATGGTATGAAAATAAAAACACCATTTAGTTTATGAAATGCTTAACAGAAGATGGTTTTATCTTACATGACCTCTCTTACCCTTCTCTTACCCTCTTGACATTTAACATAGAATGATTGACACCAGACATAATTGTGGCAAAATAAAGGAGTTTATTTTGGTACCAAAAAAAACTGTATGGTGGAGGACAAAACAGCAGGTAGTGTGGCAAGGCCCAAACTGGATATACCAACACGGATCAAGTACCCTCTGGATATCAAAAACATTTTCACCCTGGAGCACATATCAACCTTCACCGGGTATCAATTATCCCGGGCAATCCAGAATCCGCAACCCCTCTGGGCTGAAAGGAGTGCAACCACAGGCGGACCCACAAGAGTATTTTCTTGTGAAAAAAATAAATAAAATAAACATAAATAAAATATCAAAATAAAATCACTAATTAATTATATTTATGTATGTTTTGGCACAAATATGAATGTAGTAATGTGTTTTGGCATAGTATAGATGATTGTATGGTAAAATAGCTCAATTAAAAAATATGCTAAAGAAAGTCTTCCATCCTCGTCGTCCTGAGTTACCTGCAAAATTTTATTCAAAACGGCCCCAACGGGCTAAAAAAGAAGAATATGTTCAAACAGTTCAAATCCAGTCAAAATCCAATTCTACTCAAAAATGATAGAAGGGCACATGCTTTCACATCTTCTTAACTATAGGGGTATGTGGTAGGCATGCGGTGGCACATGCTTTCACTTCTACGTAACTATAGGGGTATATGGTAGGCTGCAAAAATATAGTGCTATGGATTGTTTCTGGGAGGGGGCCCAAAAACAGTATCCTGCCTAGGGCCTTATGAGGTCTAAATCCGGCTCTGGGACTAATTAGTCCAGGTGTTGATGATACCTTACCTAGGTAATAGATGCATTAGATGGTACAGAGACCTACTTGGTACAGGAGCAGAGTTTTAGTTCCTTGATCTAGAGTTTCACTATGTAAAGAGTGTGTCACCTGCTGGTGTCAGTCCAAGGCTCAGGGTCAGCTCCTGGCCTTAGTATATGAATAGAGTGTCAGCTCCTTGGCTCAGACTCTCTAACAATGAACTGCTGGGCTTAGGATTTGTTTTTTAAACAAATAAACTGTCAGCTACTAGGCTTAGTGCACAGGTAAACCGTCAGCACCAGGCTCTATGGACGCAATAGCTGAGTATCACCGAGCTGTGTCCTCATCTGTCCCCTGGTCATTCTTGGTCTTGCGGAGGTAGCAAGAAGATATACACTCTGAAGAGGGCTGAGGATGACACACACAGCATTGACAGTAAAAGAAGCTTCAGGAGGAGCTGAGGTGCTCAGGAACTGAGCACCCAGTGGAGGAGGAGAGGTCAGGAAGAGCAGAGATCAGGGTGTGTGTGTATTGAAAGGCTGCACCACCTATGGTAATAGAGGAGGCACATGCTGAAAGTATATGGCAATAGGCAGCATGTGGCTAGTTGTGCTCAGTAGTGGGGGCAGACCGTCCAGTACCCTCATCATGCTTAATATGCAAACATGACTGCGTCATTTGTGATTACCAACATTAAGAAAAAAAATGCTAGGAAATCACCTCTGCCGACACAATTCACCTCTCCCCTGCTGGTGCCCAGAGCATCTGCTGTGACTACAGTCATGGCCAAAAGTTTTGAGAATGACACAAGTATTGGTTTTCATAAAGTTTGCTGATCAGTGTTTTTAGACCTTTTTGTCAGGTGTTGCTGTGGTACACTGAAGTAAAATTTCAAGCATTTCATAAATGTCAAAGGCTTTTATTGACAATTACATTAAGTTTATGCAAAGAGTCAAAATTTGCAGGGTTGACCCTTCTTTTTGAAGACCTCTGCAATTCGCCCTTGCATGCTGTCAATCAACTTCTGGGCCACATACTGATTGATGGCCGCGCATTCTTACCTAATCTTGGAGCCCACTCCCTTGGCTGAGAAGCAACTCCACACATGAATGTTCTCAGGATGCTTTACTGTTTAAATCTTCCAGTTTGTTATTCTAACTCAATCAGCATGACAGAGTGATCTCCAGCCTTGTCCTTGTGAACACTCTCACCTGTGTCATTTTGGCCATGACTGTACATCCTCTGACTTCATATAATATAGCTAAAACACTAATGATGTAAATACTATTGGTTGGCCCAGTCAATACACAATCAGCCAATCAGAACAAGCTATCTAATGCTGTTGATAGTCATAATCATTTTGTATCATTGCAAAAGAGGTATCTGCAGATTTATCCACATCTAATTGTGTTGCAATTACATGAATATGCTCTTACTGTTTTCAGCCTACTCTTGCTTGTCTCTGCCTATTCCCAATTCTGCTTCAAAGGGAGCCAGGAGATGCAAGTTAATGATGTGAAAAGAATCTACATTCTGACGTATGTGTACACATTTTTAGTGTACATATGCAGTAAAAATGTGTACACAAAAAACCCCTAGGTATATATCCAGTTCTAAATAAGCGTGGAAGTGTTCGCCAGTTTAATTGAGGAATGGTCGCTTTAAGGAAGCACTGATATTAAGATATCATTAATGCACATAAAAATTAAATAAATCTTTACAGATGTTGATAATTAAGGTTGTGAGTAAGCTGGAATCTTAATATAATTTAGGATATAGCACAGTCGTTCAGAGCCTAACATGACTGATAATAACTCTCATATGATTAAATAGCTACATATATATTAATAATATATAATGTATTACATACAATGTAAAATATTTAACAGATGAAGTCATTTTTATGTTTTCACTACTTTTCTTATCCCCATCAAGAAGAATTGTGCCAGTCTTTCAGTTCTATCAGGGAAGTTTAAGACAATTAGTACCAACAGTCCTTGTTTGTAAGCATCAGTTATTGTATGTACCTGCTGTCATTGAAATACTATTTAAGTGATTAGTATTATTATTATGGTTGATTTGTAAGGCGCCACAATACTCTGCAATGCGGCACAGTTGGGAAAACAGTAAATACATTAAACTAGGACATATAAGGTACACAAAATAAATACAGATGTGTAAACAAAGGGTACAGAGAGCTCTGTTCACAAGAGAAAATACAATGTAGTGTTAAAATGGTAAGACCGAAAGAAGAGGATAAGTGGCTGAAGAGGAGATTGCGATAATGGTGAGGGTGTACCAGTGCGAGTAGTATAGGTGGAGCCGCAGAGGCTCTACTGTAGAGTTCTTTTTCAGTGATCTGTTACAGATTTCAGAGCTGGGGGAGAGGATGATCAAGTGTGGTAGGGAATTGCTTAGGTGGGTATTAGTACGGGAGAAGTCTTGTAGGCTGAAGTGAGAAATGGTTATCAGAGAGGAGATAAAGCAGAGATAAGATCTAAGAAGGCATGAAATAAAATATTTCAAGATGAGATGTATGAGGACTTTGTAGATGATGATAGGTATTTTGAATTGGATCCTTGAGGCTATTGGGAGCAAGTTTAGGGATTAACAGAGTGGTGTGTTGATTGTAGAGCTCCAAGAAAGGAAGATTAGTCTTGCCGCATCATTTAGGGTAGATTGAAGGGGAAACAATAAGTTGATAGGATGAGATTGCAGTAGTGGAAGTTGGAAATGATAATAGAATGAATAAGAATTTTGATTGCAACTTGGGTAACATAAGATTGCTTTCTAGCAAAATCTTGATGGTGCAGGTACCAGGACTGCGAGAGAGACTTGTTGTGAGGAGTAAAGCAGAGGGCAAGGATGACACGGAGGAAGCATGTTTGGGAAACTGAGAATATTGTGGTGTTGTTGGCGGGGAGTAAGATTAGAGGGGATGTGGTGACTCTGGGAAAATGTAAGATGATAAGCTCTGTTTTGTTGAGCTTTAGGTATCTTTGTAACATATATTTAGAAATGGCAGAGAGACAGTCGGTCACGTGAAATAGTAGAGAAGGGGAGAGTTCAGGGGAGGAGAATTGGGTGTCATTAGTGTAGAAGTGGTAATAGTGGCTGAATGAGCAAATTAGTTCATCAAGAGAAGAGGTTTACAATGAGAAAAGTAAAAGGACAAAATATAATAATAATAATAATAATAATAATAATAATAATACTGCGAGTGGAAGGGGAAGATGTACCAGAGGTAGAAACAGTGAAGGAATAGTTGGATAGGCAAGAAGTGAATCAGGAAAGAACTGCGTCATGTAGACCAGTAGAGTGAAGTGTATGCAAGAGGGTGATCAACAGTGTTGAAAGTGGCCCAGAGGTCCAGGAGAATAAGCGCTACTCTAAATAAATAAAAAATGTTGTTGTCCAATTTAGTTCAGCATAAGGTTCCTAATCAAAGAGCAAAACTTTAATTGCAAATGGAAGCAAAAATCAATGCCGCACAGTAACATATGTGGAAGGACAGGTGCTAGGAGAAAACATCAGAAAAGCCACAATAGCTCAAATGTAAGAAGGTTTTGGATCTATAAAATCTTACAAATGATGCACTAACAATTGTGCTAAATCAAGCAGACTTTGAGCACTTTGGCAGTTCCCTCACCTGTTTAAGTATCTAAACACAAGCAGCTCAAGTAGTTTAAAGGCAAGGAAACAGGGGAATTAGTGTGGTATTTGGAGAGAGGGCTGGATCTATAGACAATTTATTTAAGATTGATGAGATGTGCGGATATTTAATGAAAGAGACAGGGCCTATTTAAGGTTTCAGGCTGCCCTATGCTAATATGCTCATAGTGTCCCTCACCTTCCACACTAAGCTAATATGTGGTAGGCAATGATCTCATCTTTATTTTAAAATCCATCTTCCTTCACCCTCTCCACCAATGTTTATGTCCCCATGTTTTATAAACTTAGCTCCTCCACTTGGCTTTTTAAAAGGGTCACAGCCAACTTTGTCACTCATTTAGTTTTCAATAAAATCAGAAATGTAAAGCAGAATGGAGGCATGAATGTGAGCTTCCGAGGGTGAAGATGTGAAGCGAAGGGGGCTGTGATGCCCATGCCTGTCGCCTTCCTTGTCTCTCATAACTGCTTATCCTCAAGCACCCACCCAAGGATGACACATTGCTTTCAGCCTTCACCATTGTAACAAATTGTAATAGAGTAAAACCCTACATTATTTTTATTTCATGTTTTCTTTTAATTTGGAGTACAACTATTGTTTTATATTTTAAAATTAATTTCAGTTAATACCTCTCCTTGTTAGAAATTGCACACGCTACAAATCTTGAACCGCACCCCCCCACCCACCAAAAAAATGGCTGCTGCCTAGTCAGCCTATTGGACAATTAGGTCCTGAGAAGAGGGAGATGTGCCAGTGGAGGAAGACAGATTGAAGTGGTGCAAAAAAAGAACACTGTGTTGTGCTCAAATACTGAAAAGGGTATAGTTCTGAACCTTAAAATAAGCAATAAGCAATAAAAATGTGCTAGAAATAAAATAAAAAAAACATGAAGTACTGCATAAAGAAGTGATTTTTTTAATAATGAGAGAAAATAAATGTAAAAAAGTAAATTAAGTAAATATAATAAAATATATCAGAGTTGTATTTTGAGATATTAGCTGAAAATGTCTCTAGAGTTCCATAAAAATGCTACTTGTCAATCTCACTTTGTCAACGGTCTCTGAAGAGTTCTCTTCCTCTATTTTGTGGTGATGTTTGTTTTAAGGCCAGGTCCAGTAGAATTCCATCACATACACAACTTTAGGCACTTGAAAGATAGAGGAGCAGAGTGTAAAACTTTTAATTTGACACTTGTTATGAAATGTATGCAATTGCTTTCACATTAGGTGAATGGTATAAAGTCATTTTGATTAAGCAGTAGCTGTCTGCTGACAGGATAAGTTTTGAGTCACTTGGCTTGTAGCTAGTACACACGTCGCCCTACGCGTGAATGCATAGGCTGCATCAGGGAATGCTGTCCCAGTTAATTAATCTATTATCTAATTGTCTGTAGTGTTTCTTATTTATTCAGCTATTCCATCAGAAAGAGAATTGTAGATAGTGTTTTGGATCTTGTTAGAGCTTTATATATACACATAATAAATATAAAGTTACAAATATTTTATACAGTAATTCAAATATGGCACTTTTTTTGTCACAGTACTAAAAAGTGTAACTAAAATGTTAACAATGTACCAGTGTAATGTATTAATTTGCCATTCTCAACAACAACAAAACATAACTTCAATAAAATTAAATGTAATAAAAAACATTAATGAAATCTTATGTTAACTTAATGCAACACACCATTAATATTTACAGTTGTTGGGAATTTTAAAACCAATAAAGCATACAAAGAGAGAATCTTGTCATTACAAGCACACGGTCCTGCCAAACCCTATGCAAACTACCACTGTTGGGTAATAAAAGTGGATGCTCTTTGTGCTGTCTTGTCTTTTTGAGAGGGTAAAATATATTTATAATTTTTTTTTTTTTTTAAATGTCCCCTGCTTGCAATGACTAAACAACCACTGCAATATGTAGACTGTGCTATTTTGTGCCAAAACAGAGGGGGGAGTGTGTGAGTCCCCCCGCTATTTTAAAATGGCACCAGGCTACACAGGCTTGGCTGTTGTAACACTGTTAGAAGGGATATAGCGAGTGTTTCATAGTATAAAAAACAACCCTGTTAAGCAATTGCATATGTTTTATAAAAACATTAAATAAACAGTATTGTACTATATATTTTCATTGTCTAAAGATGTTTGTGTGGTTGAAGGGATGAGCTAGAGCAGTGTTGGCTAACCTGTGACACGCCAGGTGTTGTGAAACTACAAGTCCCAGCATGCTTTGCCAATATATAGCAGATTATTGCTGGATGGGTATGCTGGGACTTGTAGTTTCACAACACCTGGAGGGTCACAGGTTAGCCAACACTGAGCTAGAGGCAGGTCAGCAGTGAAGTAGATGGAGCACTGAAGTTGAGAATAAATAGGGTTGAGGGTGCAGGCTGTGTGGTGAGATGATGACATAAGCAGAGAGACTTCATCATTGGTTATTAATAACCTAATGGTAAATTTTAGAGTGCAGGAGAAGTTAGGGCGGGCATGTAGAGTCTGTCAAATGGTGTAAATCTTGTTTGTAAGTAAGTTACAAAGTCAGGAGATGTGAGGGAGGAAGGGAAGGTGGTGTAGGTGGGACTTCAGGTGTTTAAGACCTTTTAGATACTACATATTTATGAAGGTCTCCATTTCCCTTGATAGCTTCTTTCCATTTCTTTTATACCTTGATGGAAACATTCTCCCTGCTCTTCACTCAGTGCTTCCAAATTTTCAGGAAAATAGTCAAGGTGTGAATTGAGAAAATGGACTTTTAAGCTCATGGAGTAACCAAGCTTGTGGAACGATTTCAACATTGTTTCCACCATTTCCTTGTACTTTGGGTCCTTTTGGTTTCCCAAAAAGTTTTTTATGACCACAGTAAAGACAACCCATGCTTCTTTTTGAGTTGGAGTCATTGAACTGATGAAGTCTTTGTCGGATATGAGTTTTCTACTATCCGGGCCAACAAAAACCCCCTCTTTCAGTTTTGCCTCTGTTAAACCTGGAAACTTGGATCCCAAGTACTTGAAGCATTCGCTATCTTTGTTCCTATGCACCATTTATCCAGTGTTTCATCTATCTTCTTCTCTTATTTTACATACAATATTTTACCAGAATAGAAAATGTATTAATTCTGGAGTTCTAACATATAAAGAAATGACAGGTGATGGACAACCGTATAGTTGTTTGATACTTAAGTAGTTTATTATAGTACAGATGCTTATATTTTCATATTTAGCAACTTCTTCTTCGGTCAGTGGGTTCAGCAGGAATCACTGGCTGTAAAATAAAATTAATAATATTGAATGGAGTTTCAATATATAACAGCGTGAGAGTAAAATAATAAAAAAAGCATTATTGTTCTGATAAATATTCCATCATTATACTGTATGCGCTGATTGGTCTGTGACATTCACACAATTTTGGTTTTTTAAAAGCTTCGGGATTTTGTGATGTTCCGATGCTTATTTTTCTAGGATTTGCCAGACTAATGCTCACTTTTTTAATTGAATTTTTGTATTATATTTATTGGCGTTGGCTTTAGCAAGGGTCCATTGTATATTAGGTGCTTATTTTCAGATCACACATGCGCAGTAATGACAGAACCCAGATTTGTTAGGCAAGGAAAGTCATTACCGGGTCAGCCTCCTATCGGATGCGCTGTCCAGGGATGATTTTTTTAATAAATGTTCACGAAATATCATTGTGATAATGGATGATATTTAATGGGGGGCATATCTGGCCATTAATAAATAGACCCCTTCTTGTCTTTTAGAGATCCCTGTGGTACTGAGAGCACTTCCCTATACCATCACTGCCGACATGCTGTACATGATTTTGTCAGGTTGATATGATGTTTCAGAATAGTATCCCTATCAATTTAGCGTCATGAAGATCCAAACAAAACAATACAAATGGCTGAAAGTAGAGGAAAGATAGTGATAATAATAATAATAATAATAATAATAATAATAATGGCAATCATGATTTACATATGATTATAATACATTATTTATTGAATATATTGAATATACCAATAATATATATATAAGAGCTGTGTTTGTGAATAATAAAAATAATTAATAGTAGTTTTATTTTAAAATTGCAAAAACTGACCTCATTGTCTTCCCTTCATCAAGAGATCCTTCCACTCTCATCCTCTCTATCACTGTTGACAACACCACCATCTCCTCTTTTCCCCAACTCCACTGCCTTGATGTCATTCTTGACTCCTCCCTCTCCTTCACCCCTCACATTTAATCTCTTGCCCAATCCTGTTGCTTTCAGCTCCACAACATTGCCCGTATCAGACCCTTCCTCTTCCAGGATGCCACCAAAACTCTTATCCACTATTGCAACCATCCCTGTACTGGCATTCTCCCCTCCTATCTTACTCCTCCTCGATCCGTGCTTAATATTGAAGCTAGACTTATATTCCTCTCTCGCTACTCCACATCTGTCTCCCCTCTCTGCCAAGCCTTACACTGGCTTCCCTTCCCTTACACAATCCTCTTCAAACTTCTCACCTTCATGTACAAGGCCTTATCCAACTCAACTGCTCCCTACATTTCCAACCTCATTTCCATACATGCTCCTTCCCGCCCTCTACGTCGGCCAATGACCATCGCCTTTCCTTCCCTCTCGTAACCCCATCTCAACTTATCCAAGTTTTCTTCAGTGCTGCCCCCCACCGCTGCAACAATCTCTCTCGTTCTATCAAACGATCCCCTAGCTTGTATGGCTTCAAACGGTCATTGAAAACCCACCTGTTTAGAAAAGCCTACCAGTTCTCCACTTAACCATTTCACTGTGTAATATACCTCATCCTCTTTGACCCTCCATCTCTCCCTCTCTTACACCTTGCCCTCAGATCTCCTTACATTGGCTCGCCCCATGTGTCAATCGTTTGACTGTCCCATTCCCTTTAGATTGGCATCCCAATACAAATTGTGACGTCGGATGCATCTCCACTTTTCCTGTTTCAAAACTTTGATAAATCTACCCCTCGTTTGTTTCTTATGGATAATCTCAGAACATCCTGTTGACATAAGCTAGATAACGTTAGATTACCTTGGCCTTTTTGGATAACGCTTACCAAAATACATTTCAAATAATCAATAACTGTTTGCGGCAATCCACAGAAGTCTAACACAGCAAAAAACCTTAACGGCACTTTTAAGTTAATGTATGTACCGGACAGGGATCAACCAGGAAGACTTGATAGCAGAGGGGCATTCAGTCTAAAGACAGCGGCAATTAGATGAAACTTGTGACTAACCAAATACATGGTGTCCTTTTCTACCCAGAAGGCAATTGTTCTTTGACAATCACGGTCAAGCAACTATAGCCTTAAATGCGCTATTAACACATGGTCTCCCTCCTTCCACAGCGGGTAAGTAATGTGATCACTGCTTACTTCATTAAAGCAAGGTCAGGAATGTTTCAGCAGGGTTTTATTAATCATTAGAGGAGTAGTGGGTCACTGGTACTTACAGTGAGTCTGAGGGACATGAGGAATGTGAGGTTTGCATGGGGGCTGAGGGGTGTTATAGGGCAACTGCTAAGTATGAGAGGTGTCGGAGTAAATAGGGTACTAAAAGGCATATGAAGGTGTTCTGGCTGAGTGGGAGTTGCGTGCAATCTGATATTTTTTGGGAGGTGCGTGGGAAGTCTAAAGGGTGTTTTGGGGCTATTCTTATGGAATTCACTGTCTCTTTCTTTGATTAAATGTACTGTTTTAATTAATTATTGAGACTAATGGTTATGTGTGGATCATTTGAAAGGTACCAGGCCGTTTACTTTTGCAGACATGTTCATTTCCAACGGAGCAACAGAACATTTTGATTCCTCCATTTATAGACCCACATTTTCAATCTCTAGTTCCATTGAATGCTGGCCAGACACAGTTCCGTCCAAGACAAGATAAGTTGGGGCCTTTTAGTGCAGGCATAACTTGTAATGACCTAATACTATCAGATTATTGTCAAGGATCACTCTTGTTTTGGGGGAACGCAAGATGCAATACTGGGCCAAAATGGTCAATACTGTCAGCTATTACACAACATGCAAGACCACATTTAAACTTAGTATGCTCCAATGCTAAAATAGGATTAATGGGAATTGTACACAGGCATTTCTATACACTGTAAATTTACAGAGAAGTGCAGCATTGTGATTGTAAAAAACTTTCCTCTATTCAGATACTACATTGAACTGGAAACTCACTCCCCAAGCACACAGAAGCACTTCCAGCACTTTATCTGTTAAAACACTGGGTGCAGGGTGTTGGCAGCTGGAATTCTATGAAAGCACTCACATGTGCCAGGGGAACAGGGTTCCCAATTGAAAACTATGTCTCAATAGTAAATCTGTTTTAATCAGATCACTGCAGTTTAAGTGTTTTTGACAACAAAGGTTTTTCTTTCTTTTATTGATGGTGGGAAATTGTATACTACACTGATCATACACGTGTTTGTGTGTACTTGCATTCATATTTACCTGTTTACACACCAACACTGTGGGGACCTGAGTCATAGTGGGGACAAATATTGAGGTCCCCACAAAGCTTCTCAAGGCTAATCAATGCAGGGGACCTTGCTGATATGCTCAGCATAAAAATCTGGTATGTCCCTGCGAGTCACATTTGTCGGAACAAAAGTGTGCGTGTGTCCCATGTGGAGGGGAGAAATGTTGTGTGCATCCCACCGCTAGAGCCAAGTATCCTGTCCAAAATTATAGCAGGAGTATGAAAAGGAAATAACTGCATCCTGCCAGCGCTTTGTACACCAAGCAGGTAAAGACACAGTCTAATCCGTCTACTGAAGGCAATGCGGGGCGAGTCAAGCATGTCAGAGCCCACCGGTAGCTCCGACTATAGCCCAGAGATCAGTGGATGTGAGTATGCCCCTGATACTTCGGAGTAAAGCGGTTCAGATACCAGCGGTGATGCCCCATTGCCCACCAGCGCAGCAGAGTGCAGGTACCCAGAGATGATTTCAATGTACGACCATTCTCGACCTTCTGCTAGCCGTGTTTTAAACACAGAGGGTCGAGAGACG
This sequence comes from Mixophyes fleayi, assembly GCF_038048845.1. Classification (NCBI taxonomy): domain Eukaryota; kingdom Metazoa; phylum Chordata; class Amphibia; order Anura; family Limnodynastidae; genus Mixophyes; species Mixophyes fleayi. The sequence continues at coordinate 393,931 of NW_027446953.1, read as the reverse complement.
ACGCAGTGTCTGTCCAAACGCTATCCAGAAACAGTGATGGCTCCAGGGCGTATAACAAAAAGCAGTACTGCCTGTACTGTGAGAAGCCCCTCTTAAAAATTGCCCGGCACATGGAGCATGTTCACCACAATGAGACTGAAGTAGCCTGGGCCCTGAAATTCCCCAAGCACTCGAAAGAAAGATGCAAGCAAATGGCACATCTTCGCAATAGGGGCAACTTTGTACACAATGCTGAGGCAATGAGGGCAGGCCATGGCGTTCTGGTTCCGTGTAAACTTCCAGACTAAGAGATGGATGCTGAAGGCCTCATGCACTGTGTAGCCTGCCAGGGCTTGTTTGCAAGGAAATACCTGCGGCGACACATGAAGAGATGTAAGCTAAACCGAAGGGGCAACAAGCTCACACCTGGCAAGAACAGAGTCCAGTCACTGTGCGCCTTTGCTCAGCCTGTTCCACCTGCTCTTGAGTGACATGACCCACGATAAAGTCTTACTCACAGTCAAAAATTATCGATGCTTAGAGAAATGGCCAGGCTTCTGCTACAGGCCAGAAGAGCTACCCCTTTGGAGAGGATGGAAGACTTTACTGCACGTAGTAGACACTGTGAATCTGGTAGCTGGCTATGACGAGGAGACAGGTATTTAAGACACCCTCGCTGGCACTAAAAATCGGGCACGGCCTGCGAAAGATAGCGAGCATTGTGGAGTGCCGAGCCACGATGGAGGGCTGCACAGCTGCAGTTGAAAACACACAAAATTTCAGGAAGCTATATGAGGTGAGATGGAACAAGTTGATCTCATCGGCTGTCTTGAAAACTCGTAAGGAGTCCAAGTGGAACATGCCTTAGCTCTTACCTTTCACGGAAGATGTGAAAAAGATGCATTTGTACCTCGATGAGAAGCAGCAAGCCTACCGAAGTGGACTATCCACCCAAGCTATGGTTAACCACTGGGCACTACTTGCCGAAGTCACCCTGGCACAGGTGAACTTGTTCAATGGAAGAAGGAAAGGGGAAGTTTCAAAAATGTTGCTGACTAACTTCTTCTAAAGCGATACCTCCGATATCCACGAAGATGTATCCCTAGCGCTTTCCGAGGTTGAGAGTAAGCTCTGCCGGCACTTCACTTGCATTGAAATCCGAGGTAAACGAGGGAGAAATGTCCCCGTCCTGCCGATACCAGCCATGCAAGTAGCAATGGAACTTCTTGCAGAAAAGCTTGACAAATGTGGAGTGGATAGCCAAAATGTTTACATGTTCGCCAGACCAGCTGCCTTGTCATACTTCAGAAGCTCGACTGCATATGACTGTTTGCCCGAGAGTGTGGCGCCAAACATCCCCACACGCTGTCTTCCACGAAGCTTCGAAAGCACAAGCGTTTAGTCGACATTTCCATATCAGAAGAGAGGTGGTGTATGGACCTGGCAACACAGGACCAGTGCCCAGCCATGACTTCCACAGGTAGGTGTAGCACACCGTTTTGCTAGGCAGAAGAACTTTGCCTTCTCTATATTTTGCGGAGCCATAATGGACCACTCTATTTCCTTTCAGGTTGCAAAGAAGTGCAGAGGAAATCCTGGGACAGAGAGGAGGTCCAGGCTGTGAAGAAACACCTGATGAGGTGTCACTGTCTGCCTCCGTCTGCTTTGCAACATCTCCCTTTTGAATGCTGCTTGCATCCTGCAGCCCCTGTTTGTTTTGAACTGTGCAGTATTTGTGTTCATTTTATGTGTTAGCAGCAGTACCTCTGATCACCAGAGGTGCTGCTATTGTGTCTGCTTCTAGTCCCTTAGGAGTTAACCATGCTGCACTAATTATCCCTGGCACCTGGGTGTTCACTATGTATACCTGTCTCTCCCAGCAGTCATTGCTGGTTATTGATGTTACACTCTGTGGTCACTTCCTCCTGTTGTGCTCCTGGATTTATGCTGCTTGAAAACTATCTCAACATACGTTATGCTGACCTGTTTCATCTGTGAATCTGGGACTTACCTGTGCATTTCCCTGTACTTGCTGCCTATAATCTTTCCTCACCTCCCATGTACCTGCAACTGCTGTATATCTGGTAATTTCTGCAAGCTCATTATTACATCATCTGTTCATACTCTCCAGCAATAAACATTGTATGTTTTTTTCACCTTAGCCATGGCTCCTTGAATGTATTCCTACATTGATTCGTGACATGAGGTTTATACAGACATGCCGGGAGCGCGGAAAGCGAGACTGTGTTGCATGCCTCATGGCTGAATCATCCATACTGAAAGATCGGAACTGGTCGGGGGTGAAATTCTACATAAAGAACAACTTTAAAGAGGGATCGAACTTGTTGAAATGATGCAAAGTGGGTGAACAGGGCTGTAGCCTCCATGGCCTCGGTGTTAGTGTAAGAGAACATGTGGATGTTCTCAAACAGTCAAAATACATGACACTTTCCCCCATCTTGCAGTCCGTGTCAGCACTTTATGCAAAGACATTGTAAATCTCATGTGGTAACTCTGGTGACAAACTGCTCCTACACATACCCCGATTGTTCTGTCGACAGAGCATTACGAAAGGGGTGTCCCTATACACCATATTCCAGACATGGGTCCTCAGGATGCAATAAAATCAAGTGTGTGTGTGTTGTCGAAGTCGTATAATTGGATGAAGGAAAGTATATTGGTTAATATTGTCTTATTGGTCGATTGCACTCAGTATGCCACGCTACACGTGGCATACGGTGATCGCAAGGAAAAATACGCACGTACACACTCGCATTATAACATTTAGTTATTTATATAATTCATATTCATATTGGTTCCGTTACACGGTAATTTATGAGCAGATAGTATTTAGTTTATTATTAGTTTATATAATAATAATATGATTAAATGTACACTTCAGTGTTATTTAAGGTTCAGGTAATAGGAAAGGTATCATGTCTAGTATCATATTAAACCCCTATTCATCAGCAGCTGTCCGGTGCATTCGGCGAAGAGATCGCACATTGCATACTCTAGTTATTGATGTTAGGGAATAAACCTTTTATATGATACTGACCATAAAATGCTAATAGACTAATTGTAACTGGAGATTCAGGCGGGAAGAACAGAGCTCATCCCCTGGAGAGATGACCCCCACCATTGGATTCCTTAGATTGAACCAACCTATGACCTGTTTATATAATTTTATCCCCAGCGCAAGAAGAGGAAAGAAAGGAAAAAATGGATGAGAAGAAATATAAGCTGGGTTTTGATTGTGAAAATATTGTGTATTAATAAATGGTCACAAAGTTAAACATATGACATATAATGTAAGTGGCTGATAAACAAATAAGATAAAATAGGCTCACAGTATCGCATGAAAATGTGTCCTAAAATTAAAACAAAAGTATCTTAATGCCAAAAAACTCCTATACCTGGCATGAGGAGATCTTGTGCCAGGAAAAATAGATAAACAAAGGTTAAATCCACAGTGCAAATCCGTTTTCAAGACTGGGAAGGGTAGGTAGTGCACTTACCTTCCTCCCCAGATGATCCAGCCGAATCTCCTGTTCTCCAGTCAACTGAGTGAGTCAGAGTCCCGCTCGCTGCCGCTCTCTGCCTGTCGCAAGTTCTCCGTCCGGATATTGCTGCTGCAGGGTCAGCCAAATCTGAAAGAGTTTTACGCTGACAGTCTGTATAGATCACTGTCAGCCTGCCTCGGCCAGTAGCTTCTCCTCGAGGCCCGCTGTAACAGGGAAACAGTAGGCGCATGCGCATAAACTGAATGGTCTTTTCCACTGCAGTAAGATGTATGTGAAAAATAGTAGTAAGTATGGTATCCTACGCGTTTCACCCCAATAGGGGCTTCCTCAGGGATAGTGTTTAAGGTAGTAGATGGGGAGTAGTATCTGTTGCCTTAAATAGTGTTCTCCTATCTAATAGGATATCTCCTATTGGTCAGATTTCCATCTGTCAGGTCCTAGAGCCCTCCTCATAGCCTCCTCTTGAAAATCATAGATGAAGCAGATCGTGAGTCAATTAATCCAATGTTGGTGTATCTAAATCCGTATTTGAAGTAAAAGGCTCTAGTGGATAAAGCAGGTGGTATTTGGATAAATGAGTCAGAGGTTAACTAGATAAATGCCCAAAGCTAAATAGAAAGAAACAAGCTCTGCTCCTATTACTGAACTTGGACACTTAAGCAGATATACATCTGTTTGTAACATAGGAAAAAAGATTATAAAAAGTGATTGAGGTCAAAGTCAATGTTTAGACCTTGTGGAGATAGGGTCTTGAGAGAATATATGAAACGGGTTTCATGTTGGGAGATCAGTCTAACAAAGTCTCCTCCCCTCCATGGTTTTTTAACTTTGAAAATGCCTATAAAGCTAAGGACTGAGGGATCATGTTCATGGCAAACTGAAAAATGCTCCGGAACGCTGTGCGTTTTAATCTCATGTAGAATGTTACGTTGGTGTTCTGCTATCCTTACTGAAAGTTTTCTGATTGTGCGGCCTATGTATTGTTTGCCACATGGGCAAGACAGAAGGTAGATGACCCCAGACGTGTCACATGTTATTTTCTCCTTAATTGGAAAAACTTCTCCTGTAATAGTGGAAGCATATGATGTAACAGGTTTGGTTTGTTTAATTTTACATCTTCTGCAGGCCACACATCTATTACAGTAGTAGAAACCTGAGGTTTTCTCATTCAGCCATGTTCCTTTAGTCGTATTTACTGGGGCGTCTCCACTATGGACCAGTCTAGTTTTCAGATTATCTGATTTCTTGTAGACAAAGGAAGGTTTTTGTGGTAAAATTTGCTGGAGATCTTTGTCTCCTAATAGTATATGCCAGTGTCTTTTAAAAATATGTTCCAGTTTCCTGTGGTCCCTGCTGTACTTGGTGATAAAAGGAAGAACTGGTCCCTTCTTGCGATCCTGTTTAGTAAGTATGTCCTTGTTCTCAAATAGGACACTTCTATCTGTTGTTTTTAGTTGTTCGTATGCCGCTTCAACTACGTCTTGGTTATAGTCTTTCTCCAGAAACCTTTCTTTCAGAATGGATGCTTGTTGTTCATAATGTTCTACATTTGTACAGTTGCGTCTAAGCCTGGTGAATTGTCCCTTTGGAATGTTGTTTAGCCAGTTGGGATGGTGGCTGCTAGACGTTTGGATAAACGAGTTGCAATCCACCTTCTTAAAATAGTTTTTAGTCAGGATTGTGTTATCTTGCACAAAAATTTCTAGGTCCAGAAACTCAATTTTTTGTTCACTGATGTTATGAGTGAATTTGAGGTTCAGTTGGTTTTGATTTATATACAAAAGGAAAGCGTCCAACTGTGTCCGTTCCCCCTTCCATATACAGAACACGTCATCTATAAATCTTCGCCACATCACAATGTGGTCCAGGAAGGGGTTGTTTTCCCAAATGTGCTGTTTCTCCCAGTGGGCTACAAACAGGTTCGCGTAACTGGGCGCAAATTTTGCGCCCATTGCTGTCCCGCGAACCTGTTTGTAGTACGTCCCACTGGAGCAGAAGTAGTTATGATTAAGAACAAATGACATCCCTTCTATAAGAAACTCTGTCTGTTCATGAGGAAGATCTGAAAGATCATTCAGAATATGCCTTGTGTGGTCACAACCAGCTTGATGTTCAATCACTGTATAGAGTGAGACCACGTCACATGTAAACATAATGTAATTTGGTTCCCAGTTTGTCTTTGCAAGTATTTCTAAAAGATGACTAGTATCTTTCAAGTAGCTCTTCTGCATTACAACCAACGGCTGGAGGAAGTGGTCTATATAGCTGGAAAGATTGGTTGTAAGAGAACCAATACCAGAAACTATTGGTCGACCCGGTGGATTATGCAAAGTTTTATGAATTTTAGGCATGTGGTAAATTACGGGAATCCTAGGATTTTGTATGGACAAGTATTGATACTCTTCCTTATTGATAATGCCTCTAAGGGCAGCTCTACTAAGGAGTGACTGAAGGTCCTTGAGAAACATAGTAGTTGGGTCTCCTACAAGTGGTTGATATGTAGTATCATCTGACAGTTGTCTTTGTAGTTCTTGTTGATAGTCTGTGGTATTAAGTATAGTGATACCTCCCCCCTTGTCAGCTGGTTTAATAGTGATCTCAGGGTTGCTAGCCAGTTGTTTAATGGCCAATCTTTCCGCTGGAGTAATGTTTGAATGGTAGCCAATCTTGTGGATTCTAAGATCTTCCAGGTCTTTTTCCACAAGTTGTTCAAATGTTTTTATGAACGGGCCCTTTACATACCGTGGATAAAAGGTAGAATTATTCTTCAATTCCGTGTGTACAAAGGAATCATTTTTGTCTTTGTTTGACACATTACTTGCTATAGATCTAGAGGGGTCTGCAAAAAACTTCTTAAGGGTGATCTTCCTAATGTATTTGTGGATGTCGATAAAGGTATCGAACTTGTTAAGTCCTTTGTCGGGAGCAAATTTCAAACCTTTGCCCAATACCTGCTTTTGTGGAGCAGTGAGTTGGGTCTGACTAAGGTTGAAAATTCCACTTTGAATTAGGTCTGTTTCCTTGTTTTTGGTCTTGCCCCTATGTCTTTGACCTCCTCTGCATCTTCTTGATTTATAGAGTCCCTTCTTCTTTTCAGGCATGGTTGTATGGGTGCAGTCAACAAGCTCGATGGAGCTAGGGGTGAGATGTTCTTGGCTAGTTCTAAAAAAATGTCTATGTTTTGTTCAGTATCTGTGACATCTAAAGACTGCCGCAGGAGTAACTGATCATCTGCTTCCTTAGTGCTCAAAGTTGTAAGCTTATGTAAAAATTCTTGTTTAGTATTATTAAGCTCACTAAATGCTTTCTCTGATCCTTTATGGAAGCCTCTTCTTACTACATCTTCATACTTTGCTCTTGGCAAGTCTCGGGTTAAGGCATCACACTCCCAACTGTTGGGATTAAGGGGTTTATACACCCTCTTCTTGTTGGTATGTGGAGGTGGATATTTGATTAGAGGTGACTTGGCTCTATGGTAGGTACCGCTTGAGCTGGTATTGTCACACGAATATTTTGTGTTAGACACTTGCCTATAGTGGTGTTTGGAGTTTACCTTGAAATTTGTATTAGGTGGGCCTAATTTAGGATTAGTAGGCTGTTTCCTGGGATCTGTTGGGTGGTGTTGTGTGTCTTGCCCCACAGTACAGTTTGTGTCGTAGTCTTTTAGATCTCTAAGAAATTTCTTTTCTTTAGTTTTAATAATATTGTCCTCTATTCGTTGTAATTTATCTTTGGTTAGTGTTTCAAGGTTAATAAAATCTTCAAGATCTTTCATAGGTTTAAATCTTTCTTCGATAAGTAGGATTTCTTCCTCTATTTTCCTGAGGGATTGCTCTCTATTATCTATAATGAGTTGTATGAGTGAGCATGAACATATCTCCAGTATGTCATTCCACTTAGAAAGAAAACCTGGGTCATCTAGATTAAGGGTAGGTATTTTCGAAATACGTAAACCCCTAGGAACTATTTTATTTTCCAAATACTTTGTCAATGTGGTATGCTCCCACCATTGTTTAATTTCCAGTATCAATAGTTTCTCATACCTCAAGAAATTATCACAGAATGTATTCGCGTGAACCTCAGGTTCTAGGATTCTCTCTTTGGTAGAGAATATGTTCCCTATCTTGAGTAGCCTATTCTGTCTCTGAATGTGGAGCATGATAGATACAGAAAAAGCCGGAATATGGCAGCGGACTCACCCCTGGGACCAAACAGATAATATAACAAAGTAAAAGGGGGTCTGCGCTTTCCTAAAGAAAAGGATAGTAAGGCAGCCAAGGGGAGAGAAACTGGAGATGGTCTAAGTCTCCTAATTAGAAGGTTGTATAATTTTATCCCCAGCGCAAGAAGAGGAAAGAAAGGAAAAAATGGATGAGAAGAAATATAAGCTGGGTTTTGATTGTGAAAATATTGTGTATTAATAAATGGTCACAAAGTTAAACATATGACATATAATGTAAGTGGCTGATAAACAAATAAGATAAAATAGGCTCACAGTATCGCATGAAAATGTGTCCTAAAACTAAAACAAAAGTATCTTAATGCCAAAAAACTCCTATACCTGGCATGAGGAGATCTTGTGCCAGGAAAAATAGATAAACAAAGGTTAAATCCACAGTGCAAATCCGTTTTCAAGACTGGGAAGGGTAGGTAGTGCACTTACCTTCCTCCCCAGATGATCCAGCCGAATCTCCTGTTCTCCAGTCAACTGAGTGAGTCAGAGTCCCGCTCGCTGCCGCTCTCTGCCTGTCGCAAGTTCTCCGTCCGGATATTGCTGCTGCAGGGTCAGCCAAATCTGAAAGAGTTTTACGCTGACAGTCTGTATAGATCACTGTCAGCCTGCCTCGGCCAGTAGCTTCTCCTCGAGGCCCGCTGTAACAGGGAAACAGTAGGCGCATGCGCATAAACTGAATGGTCTTTTCCACTGCAGTAAGATGTATGTGAAAAATAGTAGTAAGTATGGTATCCTACGCGTTTCACCCCAATAGGGGCTTCCTCAGGGATAGTGTTTAAGGTAGTAGATGGGGAGTAGTATCTGTTGCCTTAAATAGTGTTCTCCTATCTAATAGGATATCTCCTATTGGTCAGATTTCCATCTGTCAGGTCCTAGAGCCCTCCTCATAGCCTCCTCTTGAAAATCATAGATGAAGCAGATCGTGAGTCAATTAATCCAATGTTGGTGTATCTAAATCCGTATTTGAAGTAAAAGGCTCTAGTGGATAAAGCAGGTGGTATTTGGATAAATGAGTCAGAGGTTAACTAGATAAATGCCCAAAGCTAAATAGAAAGAAACAAGCTCTGCTCCTATTACTGAACTTGGACACTTAAGCAGATATACATCTGTTTGTAACATAGGAAAAAAGATTATAAAAAGTGATTGAGGTCAAAGTCAATGTTTAGACCTTGTGGAGATAGGGTCTTGAGAGAATATATGAAACGGGTTTCATGTTGGGAGATCAGTCTAACAAAGTCTCCTCCCCTCCATGGTTTTTTAACTTTGAAAATGCCTATAAAGCTAAGGACTGAGGGATCATGTTCATGGCAAACTGAAAAATGCTCCGGAACGCTGTGCGTTTTAATCTCATGTAGAATGTTACGTTGGTGTTCTGCTATCCTTACTGAAAGTTTTCTGATTGTGCGGCCTATGTATTGTTTGCCACATGGGCAAGACAGAAGGTAGATGACCCCAGACGTGTCACATGTTATTTTCTCCTTAATTGGAAAAACTTCTCCTGTAATAGTGGAAGCATATGATGTAACAGGTTTGGTTTGTTTAATTTTACATCTTCTGCAGGCCACACATCTATTACAGTAGTAGAAACCTGAGGTTTTCTCATTCAGCCATGTTCCTTTAGTCGTATTTACTGGGGCGTCTCCACTATGGACCAGTCTAATAGTTGTAAAACATTCTTGATGCAACAGCCTTTATAGTAAATGTATGTTAATAAAGAAATAAAATATTGGGCAAAATCTCAAAATATTGGTGATGTCTTCCTTCTATTGTGTGGTAATCATGATTTAAAAAAAAAAATCAAACATGAAATTGTAATTGGGGGTTATTCTATAACAGAAACTGTAAAAGTTGTTTTAGATTAAAGCAATTTTCTTTAAAAATTGGCCACAATTTTAACATAATTTGAGTAAATGAGGGAGAATGGGAGTCGTTTGGTTCAAAAATGATGTTTTTATTGAATTATATAGAATGCGGTTCAAAAAAGTCTGCTGATAACAGGATAGTGTATGTATTTATCTAAGCCAGTGAACTAAGAATAGGGACGGACTTTGCAAAAATGGCCATTGTGATGATACCAGGACATTAGAGTAGGCCCCAGGGTGGGGTATGGCATATCGATGCCGAGTGTCCAAACTTGATGATAATTTTTAATCTACTGTAAATAAAAGATAGAAAAAAAGTTTGAACAGCTCTGTTTGGAGCCTGGCTGCAGAATGAGACAATTTAATTGATTGGAACTCCTATTACTCGCTCAGCCAATCCTAAGTGATTTTCCCTATACTAACCTCATTGTGATTGGTTGGTGGTAAGGGGAGACCTTCCTGCTTTGATCATACCTCAATATAGGTTCATTAAATCTCTATTAATGTGGGTAAAAAAAAGTTACCAGGGCTGTGCAATGTATTGATGTCTATGGCCAATTCATTCCTATGACCCATTTATTTGGAGGAATTTCTAAATGTAGTGCACAATACCACTGAAACGTATAACTCTGGGAATGAATGAGCCATAGAGATCAATTGGAAGAATATAGCTCATGTAAACCCCTAGTGGGTATGTACTCCGTGCACTCCTGTAAATTTCAGTGGAAATGTTGAAGTGCGTTGATGTGACTTAAAATGCCCGCAATGGAAATTTATGCATATGCAAGTATGAACACATACAGGCTTATTTATCAAACTGAGAAAAGCCATATCTCCAATGAATAAAAAAATGTAATAGGGACAATAAAAAATAATTGTTTTTATTTTACATGCGTTGCATGTAATGCACTTGTGCTAAAAACAAAAGTCCGATGCAGGATTTGAACGCTGTGGGTAACTGGCCCATTCACTTGGGAGAGCATACAGCGATTAGCGCTATCAGACCTGACACACAGCAGGAGAGTTAGAGCGTGCCAGTTCTTGTTCTGGTCTGATGCTCTGCCAGGCAGAAGGAGGCAAAGGGGTTCTCTTCACATCCGTTATTATCTGTTTAATAAAATCATCTCTATCCCAATGTTGACAAGTTGTCTCTAAACAAAGACACATTAAGGGACAAATAGAAAATCCAGACGTAACCCTGAAAATGAAGTATAATTAGAAGTGGTGATCTAAGCTCCCTGGGTAAAGTCAAATTTGTGTTCATAATTTCTTAGACTATTTGTCTTTACCTTGCTCTGAGATCCCTGATCAAAAGACTTTACTGTCTACAAGGGTTTGGGTCACATGTGTGGAAGTGGTGGGAATTGGAAGAATGAGCACACTGCACTGTTGTGAACAAGGTAATTGCTATGCTTAGAGAAAGGAAATACATTCTTATAGCTCCAAGGTCAAACGTCCGCATTATTGTATTATTTCCAGCAGACCTCCACGGCTGCTTCTTAAAAATAAAATTGTATATACATTCTGCATGCGTGTATGTGTGTGTGTATGTGTATGTGTATGTGTACGTGTATATATGTATATATGTGTATATATATATATATATATATATATATATATATATATATATATATATATATATTTATTTATTTAGTGTTTGTGTGTAAATATATTTGTGTATACATATATTGGCTGTCCACCAGTAAATACACTAACAGCAACATTAGAGATGCTCACTGACCTCCGTGAACTGGTTTTGGATCTGGATTAGCTTTGTGTTTTGGTTGTGGCAAAACTACCCTAGTGTGTGCTTTGGTTTTGGATTTTTGAGGAAAAATTCTAAAATATGGTAAAATCACATATTTTTGCTCTTTTTTTTTTGTTCCTACATTATTGTTAACCTCAATAACACTAATTTCAAGTCAGCCACAATAGCAGAGCACAGATCAAAAGCAGAACGAGGTCTGACATGACAGCCTGATTCCAACAGCATCATGGGTAAACCCGCTGCAGGTCAGCCTTGCTGTCTCACAGAGCCGGGTTTATGGGCTCAATTCCAATCATTACCCTATCTGTGTGGAGTTTGTATATTTTCCCTGTGTTGGCATGGGTTTCTTCCAGGAGCTCCAGTTTCCTCCCACCAAGGTCGGATTGGCCCACAGGGGTTCTGGGGAAATCCCTTGTGGGCCCCCGTCCCCTATCCAATGATGGCAGGAATATAAAATAATATAAAAATAAATGTTATACAGGCACCAGCGCGACTTTAATAAATGGAGCGCAGGTGCCATTTTCTGGCATACTTGATCTGGAAGAGAGTCGGGGTCACTCAGTCCTGACCCTGACCTAAAAAACCTTGATATCTAGGTGCCGGCGTGACTTTCCTAACTTCCGTGCCAGCACCATATTTTTCCTGCGCACTTCAGCGGGAGGGGTACTCAGGGGTCACTCAGGTCAACAACATTAACTGGACACCCCATTTGACCCCCACTTATACTGCTCCTCCGCTGGGCAGTGGTCCTGAACACCTCTCCTTCTTTCCCCCCCGCACATGGATCCGACAGTCTGGGACGGAAGTTAGGAAAGTCACGCCGGCACCTAGATATCAAGGTTTTTTAGCATATATAAATCCCTGAAGTTTGTATATGCGTAGACATGTTACAAACGTATTGAATTTATTGGGTTTAACATGGAAAAGCAGTTCCTTTTGTAGGTCGGGAGGAGCATCGCAGTAAGTTCTGCACACCAACAAAAACTATTCCAATCAATAGATCATTGTTAAAGTAACTAACGTAAACTTGGTGATTGTTTAAAATATTTGATGAAAAAAACATCATGAAACAAATTACTGTTCTGCATTATCGCAATGTAATCGTCATATTATAAACTTTGGTTGAGTTGTGCAAGTTCTAAACACAATATGATTTCAAAATAAAAATTTCTGTAATGTTTTTTCACATAATGGCACATTTTGGTGGGTTGGTGGTTGTCATTTTCAAGCAAAGATTTTTTTGGAATCACCCTAATGATAAGGTACAGCTAACATCATCAAAATTAATATTCTCCCGCGTGTGCTGTATGTTTTGCACACTTTACCGATTTACATTCCTAGTAAGTGGTTCTCGTGTGGGGCGGAAGGAAACCTCGCTTTAAGCATGACATTTTATTAAGGTGTAGGCACTTAGGTGGGCTCCAGCTCCCTCACTTCGAAACTTACTATGGTGCTATCATGCTTGGCAGAATACTTCACTGGACAAGGGCAAGAGCGAACAAGCAGTGGGTGGCAATAGAAGAATGGTCTCTCAAAAATCATTCTAATGTCATTCCTTGGCTTATGAGGCTACCAAACATTCAGCATCCCTTACTAAAACCAACTGTGGTTTGTTGGACCAAACTTTGGACACATCAATACATCTCATCAATTTCTCTCCCTTGACCCCACTGCTTGCCAACCAGTCCTTTCCTCCAGAAATCCAGAAAAAGGAGGTAAAAAATGGTCACGGGTGGGGATCGTTAGCACAGGCCAGCTGATGGGTCCACCTGGTGTGCATTTGAATATATAAAGGCCAAGTGAAGTTTGCCCAGCTCAGAGCTTTGGCATTATTCGCAACTGAAACATTTCTTAAATACAGGGGAGTTGTGCAAAGGTGCTAGCAGGGAATTGACATTATTCAACACATGTCCTTTCTGGGATTTACAAACTCCTGATTGAAAATGGTTTCGCCTCTTTGCCAAAGTTTACAAAAGACTGGGAAAAAGATATGGGAAACTTGGTGCAAGATAAACACTGGAATAAGATATTTCAGATTACCCAAGCTAGCTCTCTTAGCATATCAGTGTTTGAGACACAGTATAAGGTCCTCTCCAGATGGTATCGTTGTCCTAATGTCCTTACTAAAATGTACCCTGGGACCTCTGGCACTTGTTGGTGATGTAATCTGGCTATTGGGACACTATTAAACATTTGGTGGGAGTGTTCATCTTTAAGGCCATTTTGGCATGGAGTCATTGCAACTTCAAAAGAATTTCTGAAATCCGAGGTGCCAGAGGGCCCAGATTTTTGGCTATTGAATCAGACAAAGCTTCCAATTTCATTGTATAAAAAAATCCCTGTTAAAACATCTAAATAGTGCTGCAAAGGCAGTGATTCCTGTGCATTGGAGATCCTCCTCTCCTCCAGCTCTAAAAAAATGGCTCATCCGCATCGAATTCTATAGATAAATGGATAATCTGATTCTATGTTCTTCTGATAGGTTTATTGACTATTGTGCCACATGGTTCTACTGTCTGGAATTACTAGACCCCAAAATTAAGATAATTCAATTCAATGATTGATGTGGGTTGGGGGTTTGACATTCATAGAATAGAGTTCAACTGACATGTTAGAGGGCCCTCATGTAAGATGAAAGTACTAGCTAATAATTGTTTTTCAAGTATAGGGAGATGTAAACAGTGTCTCTGATCAGGAAGAGGTAAATGGAATCACAAGCTAATTCAATTAGAGTTACTGTAAACCAAACAATTCCCTGCATTAATGTGGTATTATGAAAATCAATCCTATCTTGCTTGCTTAGATAAACTCTGCAATAAATTGACCACACAAATTGTTAATGTGGCTAGATACCTGATAGCAAATCATTGCAAAAAACTAGACACCCGCCACTTCTTGCTTAAATGATAAGACCAATTAATTCACCCAGATCTGGAGCCTATGGTATTACTATATCACTTCATCTCCCCAAAAAACCTGCCCACTAGTGGACTCTCAGGCCTGAGTTGTTAATTGGTATGAATTTGTCTCAACATTTACCAGCTGAATTCTGATGATTCTTCTTAAATATTTGGTCACCCACCCCCAGGCTTATAAGTCCTGGGGAACTTGCATTATTACGTGAAATGAATTATAGCCCACCACTTGACATTTCATATTTTCCTATGCTTACTCTCCTGGTGGGAGTGTCCAATGGTGAATTTGATCTAGAATACATGCAGTGTGTTAGGTATCAATTTGGGATAACAAGACTCTTCAATTTCATTTTGAGAGGTATAGGGAGGTGCTGAACCTCCTGGGTAATTTCCTTTTCCAAATAAAATGAGATATCGTTGACTGAACTGACATAAAGAATGAGTATCAGATTGGGAGGGATATGGTTTTGAACAAATACCATCATTTTAACTGAAGTGATCAAACCCAGTTGTGACTGCAGATATGAGTAATTATGGTTTTACAGGTGTTTGAAATTCACTGGGTTAAAAAAGCTCAAATAAGCAATTTATCTTGCCATGAGTACAGATCTAAGGATCTTTTTAGAGTAATGAGTTAGTGTCATGGATTCAGAGTCAGGTTGGGGCTTGAAGTCTGCTCAGGTGGATACTACCCCCCGAGAGGCGCAGAGTCTAATGGAAGAGAAGTTTTCATCAGGGATCCCCGCAAGGGGATATGGACTTAGCAGCTCTCTAACTGCAGGTTGTGGTCCTCTATGGGGGGCGATGAGCGAGACTAGATGGATGGTCAGGAGATAAAAGTAGCAATGCGGATATGTCAGAGAGCTGAGGCAGGTCCTGCAGGTAGATGAAACTTCTAGATAACGAGAGAACAACAGTCTATGGGGTGCTGCTGCACCGAGGTTCTGTGAACAGGATGGCCCTGGAGTAAGATCGGAGGAGAGGCACAATGATCTGCAGAGAGACAGCAGCGTATAGCCCGCGGAGAAGGTCAGTCAGGTATGCACAAAAGAACAAGGCTGCAGGATGAAGTGCTGAGGACCTGATGAGCTGGAAGCCCTGGAACAGGATCAGAAGTGATGCGCAATGATCTGCAGAGTGGTAGCAGCGTCTTGGCTGTGGAGGAGGTATACCAAGAAATTTCACACCGCACTGGGGAAACACAATAGACCCCTCTATTTCTTCTGATTAGTATAATATTATATGTACCTAATTATGACAAAGGGGGTGCACCCACACAGTTTTGTAATTCACAATAGACAGGAAGACAGGAAGTGTGTGTATTCAGGGCATTCAATGGCTTATTCTTTTTACATCAATTAATCTAAAATATGCATTACTGCTTTATTGATATACATTAAAATGGAGAATTATCAACAATTTAATTCCCCACATATTTACTAAACTAGCGAAATGTTAAAATAAAGAATTATGAATATACTATAGATTGGTAAGATGTTAACTGTTAAAATGGCAGCATATTGCTACCAAGCCACCTCGCTACTCACATATATGTGTATAAATTGGCGGTTGTCTACTTTTTGAACATGGCACGTAAAACAGACATGAGCGACTTCATAATAAATTTGTTAAAATTTGTCTTGACAAACAACTATTTTGTACTTGAAAACCAATTTTTTCTGCAGATTAGAGGTACAGCGATGGGCACATCATATGCCCCGACATACACCAACCCCTTCTTGGGATGGTGGGAGAGAGAAGTTGTGTTCAATGAGAGGAATAAAAATACACCAACCATGTCAATGTATGGCTAAGATACATAGATGATGTCCTGGTACTAATTGGATGGCGATGAAGATCTGTTTTACGAATTTACTGAAATTTTGAATTGCATATTTTAGATTAATTGATGTAAAAAGATTAAGTCATTGAGTGCCCTGAATACACACACTTCCTGTCTTCCTCTGTCTATTGTGAGATACAAGTATGCATAGGAGATTAATAGGCTGCAGGATGATGAAGCGTTGAGGTCCTGATGAGCTGGAAGCCCTGGAGCAGGGTCAGAGGTGGTGCGCAATGATCTGCAGAGTGGCAGCAGCGTCTTGACTGTGAAGGTGATACAGAAGTACACAGGAGAGAAACAGGCTGCAGAATGATGTAGCTCTGAGGTCTTGATGAGCTGGAATCCCTGGATCAGGATCAGAGGTGATTTGCAATGATCTGCAGCGTGGTTGCTGAATCCAATGAATAACGAGGTGGAAGCAATAAACAGGAGCCAGAGGAGGAGACATCCTAACAAGTAAGGAGACCTGAAGATCTGCACCTTAGTAGGAAGGCAGGTGCTTTAAATAGACAGGGCTGATAGGCAGTTAGCTAATGAAGTGAATGCAGGAAGTTTTGAAAAGACCAGGTGTGCGCATGTTCAGTTCAGACCAGCAAGTAAATGAAGGGAGTGAAAACCAAGGGCAAAAGGTATGAACAGAGACCAGAATGAATGGTTAACTGGTGCAATGTGTGATAGTTGGGTAGATAAGTGGATATGTCATGTCTTTGTCATGTTTTGTTTAGATAAAATGATATTTTACAGATCAAGGATCATGTGAAGGGCAAGCAATTAAATTTTTGGGCTAGTGATGACAAACAAGGCATCCTCAGCAAACAAACAATAAAAAAAACTTATGAGACACATCATGTAAGGAAAGGCCGTGGACCAACGTAGAGTTCCTTATCCCAGCCAGGGGTTTTATTGTTAATGCAAAAATTAAAGGGGACAGAGTATAATCCTACCTGGTGCCATTAGATACTGAGAATGGATCAGATTTAAAAATGTTATTAAACACTTTGGCTAGGGGTGTATAGAAGTGTATAGAGCGTGGATAGCTTGGAGCCTAGGACACTGGACATCAAATATAGTTAGGTCATGTTGGACCAATGAAGGCGGTGAAAAGCCATCTTGATATCAAGGGATGAGAGCAACATGGGTGAATTCTTGGTAAGAGGAAATCAAGTTAATAATTCACTAACTGTTGTTGGGAGCTTGACTGTCTTGGGTATAGCCTGCTTGATCAATTTTTATCAAGAGTGGAAGGAGAGGGGCTAATCTTGTTTCCACCAATTTGGCATTTATTTTGAATTCTGAGTTTAAAAGGGTGATAATTCTATCAAATCTTTGAGTATTTGGTTGGGGCTAGGTCTTTTTGGACCATGATAAAAAAAAAATAGATTGGAAAAATCAGTCTGTGTCCAGAGCTTTTCACGAGGGCAATGATATAATGGCTCTAAAAACCATGTTCTTTCAAAATCACTTAATTTGATCTAGTAACTGTTATGGGATGGTGTGTAAGTAATGGAGTATTGGAAAGAATGTATGGAGTCTGGGATGGTTGAGGAGTGGCTGGGTCAACTCTAAGATCATATCATTTAGTTTAATAAGATGCAAAGGTGCTGTGTCAGAGGGGGCATATAATTTGTTACCTCACTCATCTCTATTTTTGTAGATTCTACCTTTAGCATGTAGATTTGTAATTTGTACTAAATTTGTGGGCTAGAAGTTTGGTTGCTTCTTGTATGGAATTGTTTGTTTAAGTTTATTCACACCCTGTTCAGTGTGTGTGATGGCTGTAACTTCTTAAGATGGCAAGTAACGTGGATTTGACTTGGTTAGGCATAGTTTTATTCAGGGTGTCTCGTTCAGAAGCTATAGTTTTAGCTCTTTGTTCAGCATTTCTTTTTAAGTGCCTTCAAATTATACCAGTGATTGTAAGTGGATGTGTTGCCTGGGAAGTTATGTTATATCTTCAGCATCAGAGAGAGCCAGAGGGCTTCATGCACCTTAGGCCATTTTAGGAGGTAATCATGCATCCTCCACTGTCTGGAGGAGTTTGTGGTATGTTAGATGGACCATGCTATAGAAATAGGGCATGATTGGACCATAAAATAGGTAATGTTGCTACAGGTTTGTTGTCTGATCCATTTGACCACTAGAAACAAGTGTATTATTCAGTACATGTTATGTGCTGTGTAAAGGAAGGTGTATCCTCATTCTCTCACGTGTTGGGTTCTCCATAGGTCATAGAGGTCCTACTCTGCCAGCAGATGTTTAAATACAATTGTCATTTTAGAAATTGAGGAGTGGTGAGGATACATCCAGTGTGGGGTCAGAGGTAAGTTTAAAGTCATTAATCAACAAGACTTTATGTAAAATGGGATTTGGTTGCTATTGGTAGCACTAATGTGACTATATGGTCTTATATGTGACCAAACATAATGACGTAGTACCCATATTGGTCTGCATGGAAGTAATTTCTAAAGAGGGTAATTACACCATTTGGTTTGATTGTCCTACTTTCAGTAAATATTTGGGAATAGTGGAAGTCATAATTTTTGGGTGGTTGCAGTGGATGTGAAATGAGTTTCCTGGAGGTCCACTATATTTGATTTCTTTTTATATTAACCTGCAAGGTTTAATGACCTTTTAGTAGGGGACTTTAGCTATTTCATGCTCAGAGACATAAATTTAAGACCATCATTTACCTGGTGAGGAGGGCCTTGGTCTATATGAATTAAGGTATGATCAAGCCATTCAGCAATCAAGCTGGCCTCCAAGCTAGTCTGGCCTCAGATCTAGAAATCTAGGACAAAGCATTAAACTGGTCAACACTTATTTTATTGCCAATAATAGAGTGGTTTTGGGTTAATTTTGTGG
Organism: Mixophyes fleayi; assembly: GCF_038048845.1. Classification (NCBI taxonomy): domain Eukaryota; kingdom Metazoa; phylum Chordata; class Amphibia; order Anura; family Limnodynastidae; genus Mixophyes; species Mixophyes fleayi. Next base: position 374,944 of record NW_027446953.1, on the reverse strand, counting down.
TGCCGACTCCGAATATGACATTGGTTTTGCTAGATTGACAAAAAATGTAATGGTCAGCCAGCACCTCCTTACAAATCGCATTGAAATTGTCTCAAATCTGACTACTACCAGTTTGTTTATAATAATATTTTCCTTAATGTTTATGCCTCATGTTATTCCCCCTGGTATTTTTCTAACAATTTTGCTATTCTTTTCTAAATGCTGATATGTTGTCTTAGATATGACGTTGTAGATTTTTTTAAATGTGATTCCCTTTAGTTTTAAATTTAGTATGGTCTCTAGGTTTGAGCCACAAACCACAGGTTACATATTTTGCTGGTTTTCCTCCCCTCTATCAAATACTGTACTTTAACACTATGTTTTGGATTATTTTATTTTTTTCATCTCCATGGTCCCCCTTTTTTCTCCTTTCCTCCACTACCCTTAGCCCTTTCCCCCTACCAGTACTCCCTAGGTACCTATTTTCCCTGTCTCATCTTTTGTTCTTTTATTATATATCCCATTTACAGAGTATGTGCTTACTGACCCTAGTACTGTATGGTTACATTTCTCTCTGTTTGAATTCCCCCAATAAACATCACCTAGCATTATCATTTCCACCTCCATATGGCAGATCTAGTGGCAGTGCAGCAGAATTAGTTTTCGACTAAAGCTCCCTCTCTCTTCCTAGGCAACTGTTTTCTGATATGTTACACAGACAACAGTCCCCTTAAGCATAATGAGGTTGCCATTATGTTTAACTCCAAAACCTCTTTTACGCTTAAATCTAACATTTAGGACAAAAATCATCATTCTTTTTGTCTCCCTCATAGATATGTCGGTCATAATTCTATTTCTCTATACCCCAATCTCGATCCTCCACTGCCTATTCTTAACTGAGCTCGGACCACATGGGTCCTCCCACAGCGTTTGTGAAGCTCCTTGCGGAGTACAGTGTCTATGATGTCTGGAGGTTCCATGCTCCTCTGGAGGAAGACTTTACGTATTACTACTCCATACATAACTAATACTCATGAATAGACTTAATCTCATCTGACAAATGGACTCTGGAAAACACTTTTTCAGTCCAGTTCCTCCCGATGTCGTGGTCCGATCATTCCCCTGTGACATAGACTTGGCAGTTTCCTCGACCTCAGGTTCCGCCTGGCTCATGGCACTTATCCCTACATTTGCTGCTACTGTTGGAAGCTAAAATGGCACCTAAGTAGACCTTAGACTTGTATACATCTACTAATTCTCCAGAGGACACTTCAATCTTTGACTTCTGGTGTACCTTGAAGGCTGTAGTACGGGGTGCTACTATACAGATGGGGGCGCAGATTAAGAGGACAAATCTTCACCTTCAACATGAATTGGAGGCTAAGCTTGCCTCCTTAGAGTCTCAACAAGTCCCGTCCCTCAGGGGATCTTAAAACGCAGATAGGCCTTCTGAAAATCCAATTTCAGAAGTTGATGTTGACGCATACTCACAATACCCTTAACAGACTATGCCAGATATTTTGTGTCATGAGTAACAGAGCTGGCAGGCTTTTGGCCAGGAAGATGAGGGATCAATGGGCTCAAAATCATGCAAGAATCCATCAGTATCAAACATATTATCAATGATAAGGGTGAGAGAGTTTCCAACTCATGTGATATCGCGTATGTGTTTGTGACTTATTATTCCAAACTAAACTATATGGACAAAAGTATTCAGTAGCTTGTCCATTACACCAACATGGACTGTAATGTATCCAAATACATATACTTTAATATGGAGTTGGTCCCCCTTATGCAGCGATAACAGCTTCCACTTTTCTTGCAATAATTTCCACAAGATGTTGGAGTGTTTCTGTGGGAATTTGGGCATATGCATTCTGTAGAGCATTTATGAGGTCAGGCACTAATGTTGGACGAGAAGGCCTGGCTCACAATCTCAATTCCAGTTAATCTCAAAGGTGTTCAATGGGATTGAGGTCAGTTCTCTATGCAGTCCAGTCAAGTTCTTCCACACTGAACTCATCAACCCATGTCTTTGTAGTCCTTGAATTGTGCACTGGGGCACAGTCATGTTGGAATAGAAAAGGGCCTTACTCAAACTGTTGCCACAAAGTTGGAAGCATAGCATTGTCCAAAAGGACTTGGCATGCTGAAGCATTAAGATTGCCCTTCACTGGAGATAAAGAGCCTAGCTCAAACCCTGAAAACCAGCCCCATACCATTATCCCTCCTCCACCAAACTGCACAGTTGACATAATGCAGTTGTCAAGCGCCATCCTCACTCGTTCACCTCTCAATGGGGACAGATGTCTTCCTCTACCTCGCATGACCACATCTCATAGCCAAGCATTGTGACGTTACTGTCAGGTTCCACTTCTGCCTGCCAGACGGCTCCTGTGCACATGCGTGCCCGTTGCTATGAAACGGAATGTGCTTCTTCCCGCCATTTTGGCGGTCAGTGACATCACTGACTGCACTCTTTAGTCTCTATTTAAGGTTCACATGCTGCCAGAGTATTAGGTCATAACCTGCTCCAGCAACTGTATACTTGCTTGTCTCCTTCACTATCCTTTGCCTACAGATTTGGATTCTGACTGATACCTGTTACGACCCGGCTTCTTCACTATACTTTGCCTACTGATTTGGATCCTGATTGATACCTGTTACCAATATGACTTGTTCACTGTTCTCTTCACCACCCACCTCACTAGCAACTGACTTGGAGGCCCGCGACCTGCACGCTTCTTGCAGCTGAGCCCATACTCCCTTGCAGAAGTCCCTGGTGAAATCCAGGAGCGTGTTTACACTCCACACCTTTTTGCTCAGTAATGCCAACTGCTGGTAGGTGACTGCCATCTCATCCTAGTGATACGTGACAGCAGTCAGGCAGGTAATGTTCTCCCGGCATTTGCCAAACCCAAACTCACCCATCTGCCTGCCAAATAGAGACACGAGATTCTCCACAGAACACCTTTCCACTGCTCCACAATCCATCTGACGCTTGGCTTTGGTCTTGGTGATGTGAGGCTTGCATGCAGCTGCTCGGTTATGGAAGCCCATTCCATTAAGCTCCCGCCGCACAGTTTTTATGCCTACATTAATGCCCATTGAAGTTCGTAATTCTTGAGTTATGGAATCAACAGAGCGCTGGTGACTTTTACACACCATGCGCCTTAGCAGTCGTTGACCCCGCACTGTGATTTTATGTGGCTTTCCGCTTCGTGTCTGAGTTGCTGTTGTTCTTAAACGCTTCCACTTTCTAATAATACCACTTACAGTTGACAGTGGAATGTCCAGCAGGGATGAAATTTCACGAACCATCTTATTACAAAGGTGGCATCCTATCACAGTACCAGGCTTGAAGTCATTGAGCTCGTCAGAACAACTTATTTTGTATCACAAATGTTTGCAAATGGAGACTGCATAGCTAGGTGCTTGATTTTATATACCTTTGTCAACAGGTCTGATTGAAACACCTCACTTGAATAATTACTAGATGTTGCCAAATACCTTTGCTCCTTGCACGATTTACACCTGCAACGCAACTAGAGATTCAGGTCGGTTTTGGGTGGCCAAGAGTCAGACAATATGGGACAATAAGGGGAGATTCTCAGAGTAGTTGTGTTCCTCTGGCTGTCAATTTTCTTGCAAAGACTTGGCAGAAGCCTGGGCCCAGGAGAAGATATATATGTGCAGAATGTTGATACCAGCCTCAGTTGAGGTAATAATTTATGGACAGCGGTTCAACTTCACTGTGAAGTATAAGCGGTATACTATGGCCCCACTCACTAAGGGCCGCTGTTGCCAGTAAGTGATAGGAGCTGCGGCGGCCACAGTCACCGCAGCGACTCGTTTATTACCCCGCTGAGCGTCCCGGCTGTCTCCTTGGCGACTGGGACGTCACTTCCGCCAGCAGGTTCGACCGTTGCCAAGGCAACGGCCGGACGCCGATCCCCTGCACAGCTTGCCCCGTCAAATAGGACAGAAGGGCGCAAGTGCTGAAATCTCCTCAGCCTGTGGGCTGATTAATGTGGCCTTATTTAATTATTCATGGCATGTGTATTGTTACAGGGCTTAGCCTTGTCTGACCCAGTCTCCTGGCCTGCCACTGTGGGCCTGCATTACCAACCCACACTACACCTGGAGCTAAGTCCTGGGGGCATCTGAGTACCGGTGAGCACATCAAGCTCTATGGGAAAGGCGGCTGCTATAGGTGAAGACCTCCGCCATCTAGTTCTGTGGGTTGGTGACCAGACCAACAGCCTAACAGTAAGATGCATTTAAGTCTGGCTAAGGTTCTTGGAGACTAGTCCAGGAAAGGCTGCACGGTATACCAAAAGCTTTCTGATTTATAGAAGTGTTTTTGCTTTTTTATAATCTGCTGTTAAGTATAGAGATGTGTCTGATAAGTGTTGTGGATTGGGCATCCTATGTATCTGATCAAGCAATAGGCTCTGGTCTAAGTCCTGAACTAAGTGAGACCAAAACATTTCCAATGTATAAGTTTGGAGATCTGCAGCTTATTTCAGGACCTCTCTTAATATCACAGTATTGTGGTGGGATGATGGATCTATAATCATTGTTGCTGAAATCGTCTATGGGGAGACGTATGTGGGGTTAGACGTGTGTGATTTCTGCACTAAGTGGGATTTTCTCACAAAGTGGACGAAAATGCACAGTTAGACAACACAGTTGGACAAACATTGGACTACATTTGACTTGCTTTTACTCCCATCAATAAGCAACATCTGCCACAGCCTATTTCAGCACTACTTGTCTATTTATATGGATACTGCTAAGAGGTAATTCTTAAAATACCCTTGCTTTTTGCTTTTACCCCTTTTATCACAATGTTTCACAAATTGCTTTTCTTAGTCTCATTTCATGGCATGATCTTTAGGACTGTGTCATCTTTCACCCCTCCACCAACACACAAATTTGTTCATATTGCACCTGCATTACTCCACTCACCTCTATTTAACACCCATGAACTGTTGTCCTATTTATTATCTCTAACAAGTACAGCCTCCACCTGTCGCCAGAAAATAAAAGGCCACACATCTTACAATCCCCTTGCCTATCTTTCGCTCACTCTGCTTCTATTAGCTGGTGATATATCCCCTAATCCAGGTCCCCCACACTCCTCACACACACATACATCAGAACACTACCGTTCTATAGCAAACCTCAAACACATCACCTGTCTCCCCTCTCTTCCCAAGTCCTTTAAATGTGCCCTTTGGAATGCACGCTCTGTTTGTAACAAACTTACCTCCGTTCATGATCTCTTCCTCTCAAAAAACCTCAACCTTCTGGCAATAACAGAAACATGGCTTATGCAATCAGACACTGCCTCACCTGCAGCACTTTCACATGGTGGCCTCCATCTCACCCACACCTCCAGACCTGAAGGCAGACAAGGAGGTGGGGTTGGACTACTTCTCTCCCCACAGTGCACATACACAGTTCTACCAAATGTCCCATCACTCACGTTCACATCTTTTGAAGTACATGCTATTCGCATTTTTAATCCATTCTCCCTACGTGTTGCGGTGATCTATCGTCCCCCTGGAGCACACCAACAATTTATTGAGGATTTCTCTGCATGGCTCCCTCACTTCTTATCTTCAGACATCCCCACCATCATCATGGGTGACTTCAACATCCCCATTGATAACCCACCTTCCAAAGCTGCTTCCAAACTACTCTCTCTAACATCCTCACTTGACCTCTCCCAGTGGATTGAATCATCTACTCATAAGGATGGCCACTGCCTTGATCTTGTTTTCTCTAAACTATGCTCAGTTTCTAATTTTATTAATACACCCTTCCCCCTCTCGGATCATCACCTTATCAGCTACACTCTCACCCCCACTGCTCTAACCTCTCTACTGTCTGACTCAACCAAGCCTCCTCATACTCGTAGAAATCTTAATTCTATTAATCTTCAACAATTTTCCACCTCTCTCCAACACCTTCTCTCCCCTATCTCTACATTCTCATCCCCTGAGATGGCAGTACCTCATTTTCACCTAACCTTAGCAACGGCCCTTGATCAAGTGGCTCCAGCGACACTTCATACTACACGTCGACTTCGATGTCAACCGTGGCACACCAAAGCAACACGAAATCTTCAAAAACTGTCCCGTAAAGCAGAACGTCACTGGCGTAAATCTCGAAGCTCTAATGACTTCTTCACATATACTTCTGTCTACCACTCCTATCGAAATGCTCTGGACACTGCAAAACAAACATACTTTCAATCTCTTATCTATGCTCAGGCTTCTAACCCCAAACGCCTTTTCAATACATTTAATCATCTTCTCAATCCTCCCACCCCGAACCCTCCATCTACTATCAGTGCTCAGGATCTTGCTTCCTACTTCAAGGACAAGATTGACAAGATCAGACTAGAAATGGTATCCTCTTCCTCAACAAGCCATCAGCTCATTTCCTTCCCACTACCCTCTGACACCCTTTCTTCATTTGACCCCACAAATGAAGAGGAAATTTCTACGCTCTTCTTATCTTCCTACTCTACCTCCTGTCCTCTTGATCCTATTCCCTCGCAAATTGGTAGATCCCTGTCTTCTGTGCTCATTTCACCTCTAACTCAAATCTGTAATCTCTCACTCTCTACTGGCATCTTTCCATCACTATACAAGCATGCAGTGATTACTCCTATTCTAAAAAAACAAAACTCCGACCCAAACTCTCTCTCAAATTACCGTCCCATCTCTCAGCTCCCTTGCCCCTCCAAGCTTCTAGAGAGACTTGCCTACACTCGCCTCACACGCTTTCTTTCCGCAAACAACTTGTTGGATCCTCTTCAGTCTGGCTTTCGTTCTCAACACTCCACAGAGACTGCGCTGACCAAGGTTGTTAATGATCTGATCACTGCTAAGACTGAACGCCATTACTCTCTCCTAATTCTCCTTGATCTCTCGGCTGCATTTGACACCGTTGACCACTCTCTTCTCATACAAACACTGCAATCCCTAGGTCTTCAAGACACAGTTCTATCCTGGTTCTCATCTTACCTCTCTAATCGCTCTTTCACTGTTAATTTCTCTGGAGCCACCTCTGCTCCGCTTCCCCTATCAGTTGGAGTACCACAAGGCTCGGTGCTAGGTCCTCTGCTGTTCTCTATATATACCGCTTCTCTTGGAAATCTAATAAGTTCCTTTGGCTTTCAGTATCATCTCTATGCGGATGATACCCAAATCTATCTATCCTCTCCTGATATCTCGACATCTGTGTTGTCCCGTGTAACTGACTGTCTTTCTGCCATTTCATCTTGGATGGCCTCTCGTCAACTCAAACTTAATCTTTCTAAAACAGAGTTAATAATATTCCCACCCGCCAACAAGAGCATACCTGACATTTCTATCTCTGTTGATAACATGACCATAAATCCCACCCCACAAGCTCGCTGCCTAGGTGTAATCCTTGATTCACGCCTATCCTTTGTTCCCCACATTGACTCTATATCTAAATCATGTTACATACATCTAAAGAACATTTCCAGAATCCGCACATATCTCACACAAGACACTGCTAAAACCTTAATTCATGCACTAATCATCTCCCGCATTGACTATTGCAATTCCCTCCTTACTGGTCTTCCCAAAAACAGACTCAAACCCCTAAAATCTATTTTACATGCTTCGGCAAGACTGATTTTCCTTGCAAATAGCTATTCCTCTGTTGAATCACTCTGTATGTCTCTACACTGGCTGCCTGTCTTCTACCGAATCCAATATAAAATACTTTTACTAACCTACAAGGCCATCAACAAAGCTGCACCAACATACATCTCCTCTCTTGTCTCAAAATATCTCCCAACTCGGCAACTCCGTTCTGCAAAAGATCTGCGTCTCTCATCCACCCTCATTACATCCTCCCATTCCCGGTTACAGGACTTTTTTCGGGCTGCACCCACTCTATGGAACTCTCTCCCTCGCACAATAAGACTCTCCTCTGTTCTACAAACTTTCAAGCGTTCTCTGAAAACCTACCTATTCAGACAAGCTTATAATATTCCTCAACCACCATCTTAACCTCACTACCTTTAGCCTGTTACACAATTTCACACAAGACAACTACCCCCGGAATAACATTGTTGTGTGACAGGATCATTTAGCTTATGAGTCACCCTACCTTTGCAGTCTGGCTGGGCCAAGATGCAAAATGTATACTTAACCTCATGTGTCAATCTCCCATTGTCCCATAGATTGTAAGCTTGCGAGCAGGGCCTTCTCACCTCTTTGTCTGTTTTACCCAGTTTGTTTATTAGTTTATTACATTTGTCCCCAATTGTAAAGCGCTACGGAATATGTTGGCGCTATATAAATAAATGATGATGATGATGATGATGATGATTGTTTGCAGACTTGTCTTGGATTTTTTGTAATTCTACTTTTTTCTCTCCAATCAGATTTTTGTGAGAGCAGACAAATTACTCAAATTCCCTTCTATAGGTTCATAGGCTCATCTGTATGTTTGATCCATCCATCCAACTCTGTGATTACTGTTTCTCAATATCTGCCATAATATCTGATTCTAAAGATTGCAGGAGCATTTGCACTGCTCTGCATGTTAGGGTACATGTGCACTACTGAGAAATGTTTTACTGTCAAAAACAAGTGTCACAGAGAACAGAGAGAGACACTGAAGGGGGGACAGAGAGACACACTGAAGGGTGACACAGAGACACGCTGAAGGGGGACACAGAGAGACACGCTGAAGGGGGGGACAGAGAGACACGCTGAATGGGGCACAGAGAGACACACTGAAGGGTGACACAGAGAGACACGCTGAATGGGGCACAGAGAAACACACTGAAGGGTGACACAGAGACACGCTGAAGGGAGACACAGTGAGACACGCTGAAGGGGGCACAGAGAGACACACTGAATGGGGACACAGAGACATGCTGAAGGGGGCACAGAGAGACACGCTGAAGGGGGCACAGAGAGACATGCTGAATGGGGACACAGAGACACGCTGAATGGGGCACAGAGAGACACACTGAAGGGTGACACAGAGAGACACGCTGAAGGGGGACACAGAGAGACACGCTGAAGGGGGACACAGAGACATGCTGAAGGGGACACAGAGAGACACGCTGAATGGGGCACAGAGAGACACACTGAAGGGTGACACAGAGACACGCTGAAGGGGGACACAAAGAGACACGCTGAAGGGGGACACAGAGAGACACGCTGAAGGGGGCACAGAGAGACACGCTGAAGGGGGCACAGAGAGACACACTGAAGGGGGACACAGAGAGACATGCTGAAGGGGGACACAGAGAGACACGCTGAAGGGGGACACAGAGAGACACGTTGAAGGGGGGACAGAGAGACACGCTGAAGGGGGGGACAGAGAGACACGCTGAAGGGGGGGGACAGAGAGACACGTTGAAGGGGGGACAGAGAGACACGCTGAAGGGGGACACAGAGAGACACGCTGAAGTGGGGGACAGAGACACTGAAGAAGGGGGACAGAGACACGCTGAAGGGGGGAACAGAGACACGCTGAAGTGGGACACAGAGAGACATGCTGAAGGGGGGGGAACAGAGAAACACGCTGAAGGGGGACACAGAGAGAGACACTGAAGAAGGGGGACAGAGAGACACGCTGAAGGGGGGGACAGAGACACGCTGAAAGGGGACACAGAGAGATGCGCTGAAGGGGGGGACAGATACACTGAAGAAGGGGGACAGAGAGAGAGACGCTGAAGGAGGGGGACAGAGTGTGAAATGGCGAAGAGAGGGCAGAGTAATATGGTGAAGGGGCACAGTGATATGATGAAGGGGCCCAATGTGATGGTGAAGGGGCCTAAATACATCTTACATCCTTTTGACCCAACTACTTAAAAAATGGGACTACCCGGTAATTATTTTGGCTTAGGGGTGCCTTGGAAAGATTATAGTGACCCTAAGGGTGCCTCGAACTGAGAAAGTATGGGAACCACTGCCCTAATCCCTTCTATACTATGCACAGTGATTCACCCTCACAACTGTTCCAATCCCCCAATTAGTATGTAAGCTCTCTTATGAGCAGGACCATCCCTACCCTTTGTTTTCATGTCTACATTTATTCTGTCTACTTTTTATGTCCCTGTTTTATGTATGTCCCGTTTTCCTTACTGCTGTACAAATCTACGATAATAATAATAACAGTACTAGTGCAGCCAATTAATTAACGAATGGTCTGCATGTTGCTATGTCTGGAGACTTTTGCCTGTAGGCCTCCGGTCATAGCATAGTTTTAGAAGGGCCCGGTTTTTTTACCTCATATTCCACAATAGGCTACCATTGTAAGTCGCTGTAGAGTTTGTACCAAACATATTACTCATTCTCTGTGCAAATCACGAAATTTACAGGTCATTACATTTTGTGACATACAGGCATTCCAGTCTGGGTCAGCAGCTGGTACCTGCTTCCTGGGCTCTGCAGACCATGGCACCCTCTCATCACACCACATTGGGATAAATAGTAACCGCTTCTTTGGATATACATTGTCCCTTAAGGCTGCTAGCTACATCCCTAGCAAAGCAGCTACGCCATCATTATGGACTAAAGGAACCAGTGCTCCTAGTTCCCTTTGGTCGGACGCTGGGCTCTGGAGGTCCCTTCAGGTCTCTGTGTGGATGCTGCTGGCTGATGATCTGCCTCTAACCTGTGCTGTTCATGCCAGCTTGTTAGTGTTTTGTTTAATCTTATCATCTCTCCTCGCTCAATGGGGGATACCAATCCATTTTGCTTGGCACAGCGGGCAGCATGGTGGCTTAGAGGTTAGCACCTCTGCCTCACAGCACTGGGGTCAAGAGTTTGATCCCTGACCATGGCCTTATCTTTGTGGAGTTTGTATGTTCTCCCCGTGGTTGTGTGGGTTTCCTTCGGGTTCTCCGGTTTCCTCCCACACGCCAAAAACATACTGATAGGTTAATTGGCATCTATTAATATTGACCTTAGTCTCTCTCTGTCTATCTGTGTATGTATGTTAGGGAATTTAGGCTGTAAGCTCCAATGAGGCAGGGTCTGATGTGAGTGAGTTCTCTGTACAGCGCTGTGGAATTAGTGGCGCTATATAAGTAGCTATTTCTGCTGCTACTGATGATATGACTTGGACATTCACTGGGTAAATTAGAGTTGGAAGTAAGTCCGACTTGTGTAAGCGCAACAATCTCCTTTTAGAACTGTGCATGCACTGTAGAATGTCTCCATCTGCTTTTACAGGAGAACCCCCCCCCCCAAAAAAAACCTAACTAGCCCTAGTGCTGCCAGCATAGGCCGATACTGGCAAAATCGGTGACACATAAAACATGGGTTACCCCTGAATTTACCGTTACCAGACCTAGGCTTTGCCAGCAAGGACTGGAGGCACTATAGCAAGGGATCCTGCAGGGTGGGGTCCCCCTGCCATAGTGCCAAACCAGCCCTATGCCAGTCAGCATGGGGCTGTATTCCCAAGGGCAGAGGTGGCCAAACAGTTGATCGCGGCCAGTTAGTTGGTAGATGACGGCATTAGTTTCCAAGTTGTGCCCCAACTCCTTTTAGAAGTGAAACTTATATGGTAGCACATAGTAAAAATGTATTTTGCTTAGATGAAAACGGAAGTGACATTATTATTATCGTAGATTTGTAAAGCGCCACAGTGCTCCACAGAGCAGTACAGTAGGAAAAACAGGACATACATAAAACAGGACATACGTAAAATAAGAACGGACAAGTCAGACAAAATGAATGGAGACAAGAATACAAAGGGTATGGAGGACCCTGCTCATTAAAGAGCTTACATTCTAAAGGGAAGAGGGCACAGCTGAAATAAGAGTAGTGAGTGGGGCTCAAAGTGGAGATTGGGATAGTTGTCAGGGTGCATTAATGTGAATAGTGTTATCAAAGATAAGGTCCCCTCTAAAAAAAGAGATGGGTTTTCAAAAACCATCGTGCACTTCCTCTGCACACTAAGTCCATTTGTACCAGACATGCTGTGCCTGTGTTCTGCCCGTGGAGTACATATTATCCTCCTGCATCAGTGAGCTAACCCCACTCATGACCCAGCAGAATTGGCTCCCGCACCTCCAGAGTATTCAGTGGAGATGCCTAATTTGTGTCTGAGACTCAGGGCCTGGCCTTCTCTCCCCCTATGAGCGCCCACTCTGGAGCAGCTCCCAGGTTCTTACTGCCTCCACTTAGCTTCTTCCTTTCTGTGGGGAAGAGCTGGAGAAGGGGAGGTGGTGGTGTATGCCACCGCAAGAACTATTGGAGGAACCATTTCCCTTGCATTCCGAGCATCCAGCCATTACTGGCTGTGCAGCTTCCGAATCATCATGTATGGTAAGTCCCTTTGGGGGGACACTCTCGTAACAATAGAGAGAGACCCAATTCATCTGAAATACACCTCTCTACCCCCAGCCCCCTGATTGCTGGCACTGCAGGGCTGTAGCTACACCTTCCACAAGTGCAACATCTACTAAGCTTCATATGATCTTATTATTGAGGTCTGAGGAGTTACCAGCAATTACCAAGGGGAGCTGCCCTCTTGAACCCTTCAGACAGCATATTAGAACTCACTTTGGAGCCCCCAGTGCACCACTCATTGGTATCTGTGGTTGGGACCCAGGTTGTCACTGGTGAACTGTATTACACTGCTCATGCAGTAAGGTGAGCCTCTAACCTGTGCCCTCACCAGACCTGTGCACCCACAGACCTGTGTGTGTGCAAGTCTGGGGAGTTCATGTTGGTATTGCATATTTATAAATGTAACTAATAATGTATTTTTCATATATTTTTATTGGATCAAGCTTATCTCTTTACCTTTCCTATCATTAATGAAATATAATTTTGAATTTATCAGGGAGATCATTGAATCTAGTAAAGGTGTGTGTATGTGTGTGTGTATATATATATATATATATATATATATATATATATATATATATATATATATATATACAGTATATACATGTACATACGTATAACCGCGCTCCACTGTGATTCAATCAGTACTTTACCCCATTGCCTTCCTCTGCTCCAATCCCAAATGTAATGAGTTGTAAATATAATCCAAAAGAGGCAACACTCAAGGATTTTAAACCACATTAGTCAAAAAACTGGTGTTTAATCTGAACTTCCCAAGTTTCAGTTATAGAATACGAGTTTCCTCAGGGACACATAAGAAGTGTACCTTCTACTATGCGGAAGGTACGCCACACTGCGGCTACAGCATTATACGTAACCGGATCATGCGTCTGACGTTGGATTTGTAAATTGCTAAATATTTTTGGTTTTTAGAGTAGATCAACGAGTCCAAAAGTCTTGCCACCCCTTCCCCCAGGGCGTTTCTTCCAACCTCCCCCTTCAGGTATAACCCCTGCAGTGATGGGTGTGGGTTATGGGCAAAAAAAAAAAAAGATTTCATTAAAAATTTTGCCTGTGGTGCACTACAGGTCCCAGCATACCCAGGCAGCAATTAAGTGTTTGGGCATGCTGGCGATTGTAGTACTGTAAGTGCCAGCATACCCATGATTGCCAGAACATGCTGGCACGTGGTCTTTCAGTCAATGCTTTACCCACTCAGTATGACACATTACAGTGCAGAGATTGAATCCCACTTAGGGACACTGTTTCACCCATATTGGGGCTCATCAGTGCACTATAGAGGTTTTTTGCTCAGCAAGTGAATCGCCACAGAGAGAACCTCGCTTCATAACCAGATGCAAACACTTTATCATAGTAATGACTGTAAATGAATATGTTCTGGGTCTGACGTACATATATTTCAGGTCCTATGTGTAATATAGTTATGTATGCATACAGTATGCTGCTTATAACATTCCCCTCCCCTCCTTACTCATCCACTGCGATTCCTCCGGAGCTGTCCAGGACCAAACTGTTTTTCTCCCATGTGTTCTTCTCAGGATTCGGTTTCTCTATTTTTTGGTCCATAAGTAATATAGTTTTGTCCGTGACAGGATGCGGCCTGCTTGTATTCCTCAGCAAGCAACAGTCAGTGGAACAGTGCAAATATAACTGGCAAAATCCCAAAGAATCTGAGAAATAAAAAGAAATAATGAGTATACATCCTTTTAATTTAAAACTAAATGAAAACTATAGTCTGATGCATCCAGTATTTCATCGACAATTCATGTACAGTGTCCATTTGTAAAATAAAGAATTCATCAAACTGAAAAACTCATCGCAACTGGAGGGAGATACCACAAACATCAATCCCAATTAGAGCCAACCATCACATCATCAGGCTATCCCCCGAAGAAGTGGGACCATTTCTTAGTCCGCTTTCTGCAAGTGGCTATGGTGAGGAGTCTGGTCCAGGTGTAGGTAGGTAATAGGAGAGTCAGTGGTCTGCGTATAGCAAGTTGTACCACCGCTGTGATAGGAGGACTTGTCCAGGTGCGGGTAAGTAGCAGGGAAGTCAGTGGTCTGCGTGCAGCAAGTTGTACCACTGCTGTGAGAAGGAATGAGGACTTGTCCAGGTGCAGGAGAGTGAAGTTGAAAGGCAAACTGTGGCTGTATGGAAACAGCACGAGTAGAGCAATGTCTTGTGAGGCAGAGATGGAAGGCACAATGAATAGTCTGTATGGAGTAGATGCCTTGCAGTGAGGAGAAGCTGGTCACAGCAGATATGCACAATAACGCTAAGTAGTAGCGTGAGGAGATATCGTAGCTTGAGTGAAAGCTTGTCCTAAATGAAGCAATGCAGTAACACAGTCTATATGGGTACTTGTACCCTGTGCAGCAAACAACAATGGATACAACTGGTATGCGAGCAATAGGCAATAGTCTATAGTCAGTAGAGCATACCCAGTTGTGTAGATCCGGAATCAGCTGAGAAGTGAAGCGTTGTAGCGGTATGGGAACCGCCGCTGAGTTGAGCAGGGAGCAGCGTGGAAGCTGAAGCACGAGTAGAGCTGGAAGCCGTTTGGAAACTGCACACACGAGTAGAGCTGGAAGCCGTTTGGAAACTGCACACAGGAGTAGAGCTGGAAGCCGTTTGGAAACTGCACACAGGAGTAGAGCTGGAAGCAGTTTGGAAACTGCACACACCTATAGAAGTTCACTGGGAGTGAGACTTCAAGATCAGGCCCCTACCTAAGGCTGCAGGCACATACCACTTGAGCTGGCAACTTGGAGCTTATTGCATCTCTTGTAATCTGGGACAGTTGGAAATAAAGAGAAGCATAGCTCTTAAACCTAGGATCAAGCATAGTCGCCAAAATGTAGTGAACGATTTCAAGATGTTGATAACTCTTGGATCCTGGTGAAGCGAATAAAGTGCTTGATATACAATTCTGACCTACTTAGGGTAATCACTTTGTTTCATCTCCTCCTTCAATTTCTCAAGCTGCTTTTCCAAAAGTCTGATTAAGAGAATCACTTTGCTCAATCTAGCAGTGTCTGAGCTCACTTCACAGGTGACTACTTCAAATAGTTTCAGCACCTTGCACAATACGGACAGCATTCTCCACTGTGCTGGACTGAAAAACATTCCCCCCTTTTTTCCCAATGTCATGGCTTGTGGAGTAAGCGTGGATGACTTTTCCGCTGTTTCACCATCCTCACAAACATGTAAAGTGTGAAATTCTACCTTGTTACCACCTCTTGCTTCAGTTTATGGCAAGGCAAAATAAATTGTTCTTGCAGCTGCTGCAATTTCCTACATGCTCTTGCAGAATGCCAGAAATGACCCGAAATTTTCGGGCTACAAACAGTATCTCCTGTACGTCCCTGTCAATTTTCAAAAAGTTCTGTACCACCAAGTTGATTGTGTGAGCAAAATAGGGAATGTGATGGAATTCACCCAACTGTAATGCTTTAACAATATTGGTGGCGTTATCAGAAATCACAGATCCTGAGGAGAGTCCAAATGGGATAAGCCAAGTTGCAATGACATCCCTTAGTGTTTCTAACAGCTTGTCAGCGGTATGCCTCTTAGTGAAGCCGCTGATACACAGAGTAGCCTGTCTGTGAAAAATCGAGCTTCTGGTAGAGATGAGGAATTGCTTTTCTAGTAAAATGGTGTTGTGATGGAATTTGGTAATGGGGACACAGGACCTCAATTAACTGTCTAAAATCAGCTGCATTCATTTTAGATCTAATACTAGCATTGTTGCCATGGTGTCTGTGGCCTAACAAATAAACGATGATCATAATAATAATCCATACGTTTGTTTTTTCTGTGTATATATTCTGAGCGTATATGCCGCTATATGAACCCCATAATATACAAACTTATTGTGTAACTTTAATGATCCCTCCTGACTGGACTGCAAAAATCTCTTTGCACTGTGCTGTACAACATACATAGTCACTGACATGAGTGTAACAGGCATTCTCAAAGGCTTACCTCAAGCTAGCAAATAGGAAAAACTAATAATCAATTTTCTATGACTACAAAGAATAGGAAAGACATTACTGATTTTGTCTAGTACAGACCTTATATGCCACTCTCAACAACTTAAACATTTAACTATCAAGGGACCAAGTGTCCCCTACACTACGAAGGACCTAGCGCCCTGCTAAACCAAGGTCTACCGCCTTCTATCAACTATAGGAGCCTAATGCCCTGCTAACAACCGGAACTATAGGGGCCTACTGCCCTGCTAACAACCGGGACCTACTGCCCCTCTAACCACAAGGGCCTAATGCCCTTCTAACAAGGACCTAACGTTCCTTTAACAATCAGGGGCTGCTGCCCTGCTATCCTCTCAGAAGCCTTGCGCCCCACTAAACTCAGAGGCCTGTGCCTCTCTACACCTATGTTCTTGTTTTACATATGTCCTGTTTTATGTATGTCCTTGTCTTCCCTACTATACAGCGCTGTGGAGCACTATGGTGCCTTACAAATCTACGATAATAATAATAATAATATGCCTCTTAGTGAAGCCGCTGATACACAGAGTAGCCTGCATCTGAAAAAGTGATGTTCTTGGGTACATGCTGCTGCTGTCCTTGCTGGTGAAGGCGAATCACCAACCCAGTGGGCTGTCACAATCATATAATCTTTAGTTTGCCCAGTTCCACTTGTCCAGATATCTGTAGTTAAGTGTACAGTGGGTAGAATGGCATTTTGGAGCCAAATAAATACATTTCTACGAACCTTCTGGTAGAGGTGAGGAATAGCTTTTCTAGTAAAATGGTGTCGTGATGGAATTTGGTAACGGGGACAGAAGACCTCAAGTAACTGTCTAACACCAGCTGCATTAATAGTGGATATTGGATGCAGATCTAATACTAGCATAGTCGCCATGGCGTCTGTGATCCGCTTTTCGACTTTCATACTTGCTTCCTCTTGCAAAGGATTGTTTAACAGTCAATTGTTGTAAACTACTAGTAGTCTTCTTCTTGGTCTGCTTCTGGGTTGAAATCCACCCCCAGCAGCAGGAGCAGCAGCAATGGGCCTAAAACTCAAGGATTCTTCTGAGGAGTCCTGGATAGGGGAAGAGTCATCTCGCCTTAGCAACTTGGATGCAGGACTAACTCCGATCACTTGTGAGGATATTGATGATGAAGGTGTTGGGGGTGTAGATTGCAGATGCTGGGATCTAGCTGAGAGAAGGGAGGTAGCTGATGCTAGACTGCTTGTTGTTATATTTTTCGTATAAGCTTCTGATTTTTCCAAGAGCTTTCCATAAACTCGCTTCAAATGGTGTAATATGGATGGGGTTCCTAGATCATTAAGGTCCCTACCTCTAATGACTGTGGCTTTACAATGTTACAAATGTCTAGACAACTGTTGTCAGGATTTGTGCACAAACAATTGCACACATAAGAGGTGGATTTTTTGGTCTTATGACCAGGCATTACAATGGCCTTCTTCTTATCACTGGCAAAAACTGCTTGCATTGGTGCATGACTTGCCACAGTACAGTTCATTAACAGCACTGTTTGCTTAGTTGCCTTAAGCCCATTGATAGCTTGTTTTGTGGGGGTCCAAACAAGCCAAGCACTTTAGCCACAAAAGTGGCACTGCTTGTCGCTGGAGTGCTTGCATTGTTAAACTGTACATGTTCTTTTCAGTATCTTACATAAGGGTGAGTGGGAGGGCCCAAGGACAATTCCATCTTGCAGCATTTTTCTTTTCTGCCACTGCTGTGTGGCAATGTTTCCTAGATGTACTATGAACTGCCGTGTGTTTGTGTCATTGCTCTGTCGTTTAGCATTCAGCCAGGTCACTGCTGTTTTTGTTTAAAAGTATATGAAAATAATATTGTGAGCTGTGAAATGGTCAAAATTGACTGCAAATGACTTGGAATTAGTGTTATTGAGGTTAATAATAATGTAGGGGGGAAAAAATAGGGATTTAGAAAAATAGGGATCCAAAACCAAAACACGCAAGGGCGGTTTTGCCAAAGCCAAAACCAAAACACGAAATTAATCCAGATCCAAAACCAAAACCAAAACCAAACCCAGAACATGGGGGTCAGTGAACATCTCTTTTGACTAGCAAACTTGTCATACCAAGAAACATACAGAGACAGGGAAACACTAAAATAGAAGGTTACACTATCAGCAAAGGAAGATGCTCCTTACAGTAAGTGTGATTACGCTGTGGAATTTCTTACTGAGGTGGTGATGGCAAACAGAATTTTAAAATAGAGTAGAGATTATTAGGTTTATTCATCCAGGGGATTTATGTGATTTTTAACCACCATGGGACAAAATTTCCATCTGTTACCCTAGGGTTACTCTGGGGTTTTCTTCTGAATCAGAACAATTATAATTTAACTTGATAATCCTGTGTTTTTTCAACCTTACCAAGTGTATAACTAAGTAACTGTGTATAATGAATTAGAGATGCTCACTGACCCCCGTGTTCTGGTTTTGGATCTGGATTAACTTTGTGTTTTGGTGTTGGTTTTGGAGAAACCACCCTTGTGTGTTTTGGTTTTGGATCCTGATTTTTTTTTCTAAAATCCCTTTTTTTTTTTTTGCTCAAATCACATCCCCCCCCCCTACATTATTATTAAGCTCAATAACACTAATTTCTAGTAATTTGCAGTCAATTTTGAACACCTCACAGGTCACAATATTATTTTCATACACTTTCAAAGACTGCAGATTTAGAAGACCAAGCCTGCCAGACCTATTCTGCAATGACAATTAGCAATGGAGCTCTTATCTTTGTATGTTACCTACATAACACAATGCAATGTGACTGCAGATTTAGAAGACCAAGCCTTCCAGACCTATTATTTCTATTTCAGCAAAGAGAATTAGCAATTAGCAATGGAGCTCTCCTGAATGTCACTGGAGACTTTGAAGAACACTGCTACCCCCTCTTTCTTTTCTACCTATGACGCTGCCCAACTGCACTAGAGACTGCCAAGAACTGTGCTTCCCCTTCTGTGTTCCTCTGTGAAATAGCTCTGGATCACTGTGTAGGGCGGTACTTACAGACTCCAAAGCTTGCGAGATCCGTCATCCGACGACGTAGCAATGACGTTTTGCCTGGTTTTCAATTCCGGCCGCGCGAAAGTACCGAGTCGGCCCGGCTCGGTACTCGAAACTGCTAATTTCAGGTGTGTTCGGTTCTCGGGGAACCGAGCCTGAGCATCTCTATAATGGATACAAATCTCAGAACTGTAGTAAAGGTTGATTATTGTAATGTATCTTTTATCTAGAAGTACAGGGCTATATTTATACTTTAGTCAACTAATTTTTACTCACCATGCATTCTACACCTCACTGGCTTTTATTCATTTATTAAATTCCTGGTCATGAACTACATAAGCATAAATTAGCATTACTTTAATTCTTACCGTGGGGATGGATGAAGAGATTCTGTATTTTTCCCTCTGCAGTCTGATGACATGGCATTGTGATAGCAATATCAACTATTATGACTATGGGACTATTAATGATGTGGTCTGACTTTAATGATACTAGATTAATTGGTTCACTGTGGCATGATGGCATAAAATAACTGCAAAGAGTATAGCAGGCACAAACCATCCTGTAAGAGGGGGAGGGCATGACACTTTCTCAGCCAGTGAAGGCAGCCACAAGAAAATGTCTCAAGTCACTACTAGTCTATTACATGTTTACAGTAATAGACTGAGAAGAGATGGACTGTAGATGTAAATAAAGTTAGCAAGCCAGACTTTTAGTGAATTCTTATATACAATATTTTATATGGGCCAGTAAACACTCACATTGTCATACTCAACTATTACGATTTTCATTAGCTGAACAAGATGGTGCTGTGTCTGAAGTAAGCAAAGTTTGAGTAGATTGGAGCAGGATTTAAGTGAATTGAGGACCTGCACTAATGTGTCTTGACCTTCCGGTAATGAAACAGGTGTGCAGAGTGACAGTATACAGGTACTATATATGGTGTCTGTGCATTGCTGAGTATACAGTACTTTATGTAGAACCGGAGGATGCACAAAGCTCAGAAAGTGGTAAAAACATGAGTGGCATAGGTACAATGCCCCCCAAACCCCTTCCAGCCCACCCCCACTTTACAGTGACAGTTATATTTATTCTAAAATATCAAGGTAGCTGAAGTCAGTATACATCTGTCTGCTTGCAGGTTTCTGGTTATGATCTAACCCACCATATTTTTTGTGTAGTACTATATAATAATGTATCTGAACAAGATAACTTTCAAGGTAGTGAGATGAATGAGTCATAGTTTGCATTGACCAGTTGCTTCCACATAGTAGAGGCAGCCTTTATTTGACTGAACCAATATTCAGCTTATAAATTCATTAAGAATTAGTTAAACTGCAAGGTTGCAATCTCACACTGTTTTAGCCCACCAAATGGCTGCATCCCCTGTTTGTAGATCATAACTATAATTTAGCTTTTTTTTTTAGAACTGTCACTATCTTGATCAACCTAACACTGAATTTTTGGATATGTATAAGATTGAAACAATGGCGGCAGTCAAATCACTTATTCCATGCTACTGAAAGCAAGTTGATGTCCCCCTCTCTGCCTTTAAACAACGTGATTGGTATGTTGTATGTATGGAAAAGATCACATATTAGCTCCATGACAGACCAGGGCATACATTTATCAAGCTGCGAGTTTGAAAAAGTAGAGATGTTGCTTATAGCAACCAATCAGATTCTAGCTGTCATTTTGTAGAATGTACTAAATAAATGATAACGAGAGCCTGATTGGTTACTATAGGCAAGCCAGCAGCTTTATAAATTTACCACAAGATCTTTTTACAAAAGTATGCGCTTTTAGAGAAGATAAGTCTTCTCTGACTATTTCTCCCTTGAGCAGTCCCATATTTTTATTCAATGTGGCCAAATCTATTGATCCACAATATAGGTCTCTCTCTGTCACAGCTCAGCTCTCCATTTGCAACCATTAACATCCGTGATGCCTTCCATGCTGACCTCATTTATATTTGGGAGAAAATGGACTTTGTACTATATGTGTTTTTATTATTATTTTATTATATTATTTGTAACTGTTACTTGAGTCCGTTGAAAATAAAAAGAAAAAAAAAGAAACAATAATAGTAAAAAATGGGTAATTTACCTGAGAAGCAAACACTGCTTTCTATGTTAACCATAGAAACAGAAAACCATCCTGCACTCACTATTGTAGTTTTAATACGACAAATTGGAATTTGTGCTGTTAGTATCTCTTATGCTTTGCACCAGCAATTGTGAATCATGTGCATAACAATTTGCCTTTTCATGTAGCTGTGTGAATATATTAAAAACACAGGATTATTGTTACATTTGTAAATTAAAAAATGAAACAAAACAATATTGATATACTATTATTATTACTATTATTATTATTATTATTAATAATAACAGAAGATGTGGGTCTGTTGGCCTGATATTAGCTATTATTGTTTACTATATGTATTGCAATATAGCGAGAGACATTATTGTAATTTAAATTCTGAAGCAGCCTATGCCCATATTGGCTTGGCCAAAACTCGGTCAGCTGCCTAAGCTGCCTGTCATTCTAGACTTGGCTCTATACTGATGTCTGCTTGCTTCAATTGGAAATTCTTTTATTTTTGTGACTAAACTGCTTTGGCAGAACCTTTCCCATTAGACCAGTTTGGATCGCATGACTTACAGTATTCTGAACATAGCAGCCAGATGATAATAATGGTGAGATTTTGGCTGTTTAGGGAGCCAGAGCTTTTCATATTAATCATTGACTAGCAAATTTAGCCAGTTCACATTTACTGAAGATTAAAGTGGACACTTAATGAAGATGGTGCTCAATTGTCTCAAATGCTATATATATTATTTTGCATAGCCATTTTGAAAAGAAATATGGGTAGAAATTAAAACTATTTTGTAAATGGCTATATTCCAATATTTTTCTATTTGTTGATGTCATGGAGGTCAGGGTTCACCCCTCAAATAGTCCTCAAGAGCAACTAACAGTACTAGATTTAGGCTGGGTATCCACTGATATTAAGAAAATTCAGATGACACTTCATGTAAATTGTGATAGAGTTTGACATGCAGTGTATAACTAGTGCTTATACCTGCAGTCTGGGGAGGGGGGGGGGTGTTGGCTATGACACTTCATTGAATGGAGTCTGCCTTCCCGCCACCTATCCTGTAAGTGAAATTGGGTATGGGGTCTTAACCTGTTAAATCTTATTTAAATATCATGTCCTGCAAAGCAAAATATAATTTTCACAGTTAGTTATCTTCATAGCTCAGCTCTATTCAAAATGCAAAACTTTGCATTCCTGCAGATGCTGTCGTTGTGCAAAGTTCAATCACTTCCCATAGAAGCAGACACATATGCACAAAGGTAGGAACATGACCTAAAAAACATAATTTGCACTGCAGTCCCAACTTTTGTAAACTGCAGTTTATGGTTAGTGTCATGCTAGTTACAAAACACCAGGGTGAAGTTTGTTGACAAGAGACCAGAAATCTACACAAATTTAATTTGGGCATGTGTACAGATGAAATGCAGCATTTCTTTCATCTGCAAAATGCTTGGCTTTTTTGCTCATATAACACCACTCTTAAGACCACAGGTGGATTGATTTAGGTGTCCATGAAGGAAAATTGTTAAATACTACCAACTCTTAAAAAATCTGAGATGCTTACACCCAGCACAGATTGAATTATTAGATTACTTGGTGCTTGTTCCAAACATAATATACCAATAAATGAATACATTGTTTATGAAGTGAGAATACCAAAGGCAGAACAATCTGTATTTTCAAGGATATAGGGGTCCCATAGGAAAACCATTGTTATAGCAATCCAAAATCAACTAAGGGAGTTAAACATGTGGCCTAAGAATGTGTGTGGTTAAAGGGAAACATCATGAAGTTTGTGACTATATGCCTTTAAATGATTATCAGTGTTTGTATATCAATTTGGAAATGTTAGATTAAAAAAATAATTCTCATTACATTACACGGATAAAATTAGTTTTAAGTTACTTCTAGTATGGTGCTATTATGGAGTTGTTTTTTTCTGCAGATCTGAAATTGCTGTATATGTATCAATATATTCAGATACACACACATACTATATATATATATATATATATATATATATATATATATATATATATATATATATATATGCACACACACACACACACACACACACACACACAGTCTTGAAGTTTTACAGCAGGGGTGTCCAACCTTTTAGCTTCCCTGGACCACATTGGAAGACGACGAGTTGGTTTGGGCCGCACATAAGATACACTAACAATAACGATAGCTGATCATCCATAAAACCATAGAAAACATAGATAACATATATATATATGAGAAAAAAAATGATATATATATATATATATATATATATATATATATATATATATATATATATATATATAGATCACTTTTTTCTCAAATCCCCCTATACTTACCTTTCAATCGCCCTGTTCAAAAAATCCTCTCTAGTTATTATACTATAATCACTTTTTGTATTGTTTCGATGCAACATCAATAAAGTGCATTTAAGCCAGGCATTGTATATTAGGGTGCCCTGACCAGGCCGCGGTACCTGACATATACACCACTGTGACCCCAAATTGTGACCTGTTTTGATAATTACACCACTATGTTAGTTAAGGGATAACAACTTATAATGGGCCAAAGAGAATAATATATAATGCCCCATTAGTATTACAAGTAGAAGTATGTAGCAGGGAGATAAGGTCCATAATGCTCCAGGACCAGGTGACTTTTATTCACTGGTCAGCGTCCCTTGAAATAATAAAAAAAATCCCCCTTAACTTACCTTTTAATCGGCTTGTTCTCCTGTCCTCTTCTCTTATTTTCTCCAATTCTGTCCTGCTGATTGTTCTTCTCGCGCGGGTGACTCCTCTGTGCTGCGCTCCGCAATGGATGTTGGGCGTTATGACATCACACCCGACATTCACTGCGAGCACCGCACGGAGGAGGAGACAAGGGAGGGAGCCGGAGTACCAGCTGACGTGACCGCGTGACCGCAAGGTAAGTATTTTCTTTTCTTTTTTTTGCAGGATTTTTTTTTTCCATTAACAGTGCTGCCCCCTTGCAACAACCAAAACTCCTTCTGGGCCACATTTATAGGCGTGCTGTTTTACAGCATAATTTTTACATCCTGATCTCATCTGCTTTTTTTTCCCCAAACACACACACCTATGGATACATGTGTGTCTGTGTGTGTATATATATATATATATATATATATATATATATATATATATATATATATATATATATATATATATACATATATATATATATATATATATATATACATATACACACACACAAGTTAACCCGTGCATGATACTCATGCAATCTAGTCAAGTCAAGCTACTTAAGGTCTTAAAAAGGTTCTTGTCATGCATTTGGGCCTAGCCCAGGCCTCCTCAGGGGAAGAGCATTACTTCCCGACGCAAGCGCCCTTTTTAATGTGTGTTCATGAGGTAAAATTACCTCACGAAAATGAGTTTGACCCCTCAACTCGTAAATTTAGCCTTTACTATCCCTCCCACGGGGGGAAGGGGGGATGATGGAAGTTAACTGACTTCACTATTCTAATTTTGTTGTCAAATAATGTCAGTATACCAAATTTCAGGTCAATTGGATGAGCCCTTTCTGAGAAAATAGTTTTTTACACACACTAACACACGCCGCTAGGCTTTAACTTTTATATATTAGATAATGCTAAGAATTTAGTAGGTCAGTGTATAACTCCGCCCAGCAGGTGGCGCTGCAGCTTGTTTTTTTTTTTTCACACACAGACTAACACACGCCGCTAGGCTTTTATAATATATATATATATCTATAATATAAATGTCTAGTGGCGTGTGTTAGTCTGTCTGTGTGTGGAAAATATAAAACCAAGCTGCAGCGCCACCTGCTGGGTGGAGTTATACACTGACCTACTAAATTCTTAGTGTGTGTGGAAAAAAAAATTCAGAAAGGGCTGAAATTTGGTATACTAAGATGTTTTTAATTTGTTAATTTAATTTGTTAATTGTTAAAAGTGTTTATAAAGATTTTTAAAAAATATATATATATTTCTTGAAGGAGAAGTGACAGTGGGGAGTGGTTGGTGGTTGCCGGGGGTGACAGTGGGGAGTGGTTTGTGGTTGCCGGGGGTGACAGTGGGGAGTGGTTTGTGGTTGCCGGGGGTGACAGTGGGGAGTGGTTGGTGGTTGAGGCCTGGGCTATGGCCCAAATGCATGACAAGAACCTTTTTAACACCTTAAGTAGCTTGATTTGACTAGAATGCATGAGTATCATGCCCGGGTTAACTTATATATATATATATATATATATATATATATATATATAATCACGTTATGATTTTGTTACCTTGGTTTAGTTGACCCCAAAATAATCCTTTCATAACAGATCTCTAAACAAGAACCTGTCATGTTTCAGCTAAACTACATTTTACATAGCTCCTTGTGCATTATTTATGTCCAATTGACACCCAAGAAAAAACACACAAATGGCGAATGTCGATTATAGAGGTAAATGTATCAAGCTGCGATTTCTTCAGCAATTTAGAATTGCCATAAATCGTGAGAGATAACCAGCGATTTTAAGTGCAAAATTGATTTTGAATTTCCAAAATCTAATCTGGCACTTTGTGTCTAATTTAAAACATCTATTTCTCCCATGTTAAAGTCAAACTCGCCGGAGATTAAACACAAACTCGTCCGAATTCCATCAGAAACAAAAGCATGTTGTTTTTTGCTGTAGAGGGGCAAAAATTATTATTAATTTTCTTACGGGGACAAAATATTTTATGAATAATTAAGTGGGCCATATTTAATTAATGATTATATGTAAGGGATTTTTTTTAATATTATTATTATATTACAGTGGCTTAATATTTCCTCACCAGTGGGGCAATAGTTATATTTTTATGATGTGGCAACACTTAATATTTCCTAATGGGAATACCATAAAAAGTACATACTTGTGGCACTTTAAGTGTCAGCATGCACATGAGCACTTGTAGTGTCACAAGTATATTGTTTAAATGGTGTCCCCGTCAGAAAATATTAACATTGTGATAAAAATTATTATTGCCCCACCGGTAATTAGATAGTAGGCCAATATAATAAAATTTATATACAATATTTTTAACATGTATTCATTACAGAAATTTGCACCCATCATGTGTAGGCGGTGAATTTGCTCTTGGTAAGGGACATATTTCAAAGATAGGTGTATGTCAAAATAAGTTGCATCTCCAGGGTAAGGGTTGCTTAACGTGCATCTATTGTCCCTTACTATACTATAATGTATTTGCACCCTTATCTGCCTCATTAAGTTCAAGAGGCTGCAGGTGTTACATACAAGCATCTTAAAATAATGGTGCAATTTGGGCATATGGGCAGTGCATTACATTTTGAAAAATGTACAAAATAACAACATTCTGAAACATTTACATCCAACTCTAAATTAAACAAATGCAAATAGGTAGATGCATACAGATGTTGCACAGAAATGCCAGCCACCAATGCCTGTTTTTGTCAAAGAATGATAATGAAGATAGCGAATAATAGCCACAGGCACTTTACTCACCAGCAGCTACAACAGTTATTCTGCTGCCTTAAGTATTAACTATTCCCACACCTCTTTTTAATTGTAAAAAATTGGCCAGACCCATCTTTACCTTCTGTTCCACTTCATTGTAATTATTTTTTTTTGTGTGATGAGCCTCTCAATGTACATTAATATGTAATATGTTGGTGCTTTCTAACTAAAAGATAATAATAATGTAGTACATACTGTAGACTAAAGGTCGGCAACCCCTGGCACGCGTGCCAGACGTGGCACACCGACCACTTCTGTCTGGCATGCCAAGCTCCGCAGCTGTCAAACTAAAGAAGCCGAAGATGCCAGAAGCAGAGCTCCTTTATGGTTATCTTCGGCTGCTTTAGTGAAGCAGGTCCTGTGGATGAAAGATGCGAACATCAGAGGTGATGTGATTCTGGGGGCGGTTTGAAACTCCCTGCACTAAATAAGTTCCACTCTGACACACTATCTGTGTCACAGCAAACAGGTTGCAAACCCCCGCTTCTGACTTCCTGAGCTTTACTGGTTCCTGGCTCCTAGTTCCTGGCCTGCTTGACTTCATTTCCTGGATTAACCAAAGTGTTGCTTACTTCTGTGTGCATCTGACCTGGCCTGTTTATTGACTACGATTTTTCTGGATTACTCCTGTACTACCTTTACTCTGTGTACCTGTCCTGGCTTGTTTACTGACCACACTTTCTGGATCATCCCCTTGGCACCGGACATCCCAGTATGTAGCCGACTCGGCTTGTTTATTCGACTAATCTACTGTACCTTCCTGCATGGCCAGTAAGCTATTTTACATTGATACGTTAGCATGGTCTGTTGTGTTTTTTCTAGCTGAATTCCACTGACTTACGTGATAAATTTTAGCAGTAGCTGCAGATAATAATGTCAGGACAGCCTGCATCAGCATAATGACAGTGTTTTCTTTTCATTACTGTATAAGCCTTTGTTTGTGTGACATATGCTTGCATCAAAGAAATGAGCTAATTGCATTACTCGCCCGTGATCTTAAAGACTAATACCTATTCTTCACACCAGCAGAGCTGCACATAGCTGCGGTTTGTGCTACTCTGCATTAATGCCACAGTGGATGTCACTAATTTTATTATTTATTTATATGGAGCCACAAAATTCCACAGCGCCATATCAATAAGTGAAAATAATAAAAAAGGCTTAGTAGAGAACAGTACATAAAAACACAGAGGGCCTGAGTCATTAATGAAAGTAAGGCAAAAAAAGTAGTAAGTTTTCTCCTGTACAAACCATGTTACAATTCAAGGGGTGCAAATTAGTTTATTATTTGCACATAAGATAAATACTGGCTGTTTTTTTCATATAGCACACAAATACTTGATAGGTTTATTTGTACACTGAAATTTAAAGTTCATCTAGGACATGCCCTACCCCAACAATAAATCTCTTCCCACAGTTTAAATTTACCTCCCCCTCCAATGCAACATGGTTTTGCCAAGGTGAAAAGTTACTCATTTTTTTGCTTCACTTTCCTTAATGAATCAGGCCTAGAGGTTCCAGAAGCAGAAAACAGAATAAGTAAAGGTAAATTACAATACATTCTTCTAGCATGAATGCAAGAATACCAAGAAATTAAGCTTATCACATAACACAGGCAACGTGCAGAATGTACATTATGCACCGGTGGATTAAGTGGGAAAGAAGATAGGAAGGGTAAGGGCCCTGCTCACAAGAGCTTACAATCTAATGAAATGTATATCTGTATTTCTGAATATATTTATTTGCCATATGTAGTAAAGGCCATATGAAAAAGCACTCATTATAAAAACAAAAATATTTTGCATGATTTTTTTTCACCAACTGTCTACAGAAAATGGAGGCAGTTGTTGAGTGAACTAAAAACATTCAGGAGACTGCAGACTTTCATTTCAAAACTCTCATCATAACCAGTCAAGTAAAAAAATAAATACAATTTGTTTGGTGTGTAGACAAAGTTTCAGGACATGTGTCTGTATTGTATATTACTTGCATCAGCACTTAGCGTATGTCCCTATCAAACACAGAGATGAATGAATGAAGATATTGCCTAGGGACAGCCTGATCACTTTATTTATGTGTATCATCCTTTGTCTGTATAAATTCTCACTCCGCTGCTAGGGCTTAACTAATTCTAAACAGACGTCAAATATTAAGAAAATGTCTTACTGTGACGCATACGGAAGTGAAGGATGAATATTAACTCATGAACACACAATGTTTATCATGTTGTTTGAAGAAATCTCTGAATTGAGTAACTGCTGACCTTACTGTAAGTAGGAGTCTACTAATAAGTAGAACTGTATAAACTATTATTCTATATAATCCTATAGAATGAATCTATATTGTCTTTAAATTTAAAATGATTGTAGACTACACTGTAGTGAAGTCTATCATTACTACATATGTTTCACACATCATACAAAGCAAGTCAAAAACAAAGGTTGACAAATTCAAAAGGACTGTTAGGTTATTAAACAAATATTTTTCAAGGCAATCATTTGCCCATGGTGTGGTTGAATGGAACTGCTGGATTAGGAATTGTTAAGGAAAGTAAAAAAAAAATTGTCTTGACCATTTAATATTGTCATAGACTCTGGCTCCTAATTTTATATTACTGACCAGCTGATCTGAGCCCTATCTACAGGGGCTCATAATGTGGATCAGCTGCCTCCAAAGTGCCTGCCTATAATAACAAATATTTTTTTTTTCTTAGAAATGTATATGTGTATTTATCAATAGAGCCAGTGGCTGGTTTTTTTTCTTATACCACTTATCACTGTGATAAAAAACAGTTATCAGCAAAATTTAACAAAACAATTGCAACGTTGCTTTGCGCATGTGCGACTTAAGGTCACACATGCTCAAGGCCACTTTGCAATAGTAACCGGGTGGGAGAGCAGGAAGGCTGCTGGGAAGGATCTGAAGATCTCTCTACTTTCCTATAGTAACTGGATGGGAGAGCAGGAAGGCTGCTGGGAAGGATCTGAAGATCTCTCTACTTTCCTATAGTAACTGGATGGGAGAGCAGGAAGGCTGCTGGGAAGGATCTGAAGATCTCTCTACTTTGTGATAGTAACCAGATGGGAGAGCAGGAAGGCTGCTGTGAAGGATCTGAAGATCTCTCTACTTTCCTATAGTAACTGGATGGGAGAGCAGGAAGGCTGCTGGGAAGGATCTGAAGATCTCTCTACTTTGTGATAGTAACCAGATGGGAGAGCAGGAAGGCTGCTGTGAAGGATCTGAAGATCTCTCTACTTTCCTATAGTAACTGGATGGGAGAGCAGGAAGGCTGCTGGGAAGGATCTGAAGATCTCTCTACTTTGTGATAGTAACCAGATGGGAGAGCAGGAAGGCTGCTGTGAAGGATCTGAAGATCTCTCGACTTTGCAATAGTAACCGGATGGGAGAGCAGGATGGCTGCTGTGAAGGATTTGAAGATCTCTCTACTGTGCTATAGTAACCGGGTGGGAGAGCAGGAAGGCTGCTATGTACGATCTGAAGATCTCTCTACTTTGTGATAGTAACTGGATGGGAGAGCAGGAAGGCTGCTGTGAAGGATCTGAAGAACTCTCTACTTTGCTATAGTAACCGGGTGGGAGAGCAGGAAGGCTGCTGTGAAGGATCTGAAGATCTCTCTACTTTGTGATAGTAACTGGATGGGAGAGCAGGAAGGCTGCTATGTACGATCTGAAGATCTCTCTACTTTGTGATAGTAACTGGATGGGAGAGCAGGAAGGCTGCTGTGAAGGATCTGAAGATCTCTCTACTTTGTGATAGTAACCAGATGGGAGAGCAGGAAGGCTGCTGTGAAGGATCTGAAGATCTCTCTACTTTGCGATAGTAACCGGGTGGGAGAGCAGGAAGGCTGCTGTGAAGGATCTGAAGATCTTTCTACTTTGCGATAGGCCCTGATGGTAAAGACTCGGAATGGTGAAAGTTATTTAATGTTTTGCCTATCCAGTCTCCAGGGGAGGGCTGGCAGATGCCCCCCTGCCCAGTCTGCCCCCTGCTAGTCTCTCTTGTGGCATGCATGAGTGCACCGTTCTACTAGTGAAAAAAAATAAAAATGCAGTATTACATATCATCATCTATATAGCGCCACTAATTCCGCAGCGCTGTACAGAGAACTCACTCACATCAGTCCCTGCCCCATTGGAGCTTACAGTCTAAATTCCCTAACATACACACAGACCGAGAGAGACTAAGGGGCAGGGACTGATGTGAGTGAGTTCTCTGTACAGCGCTGCGGAATTAGTGGCGCTATATAGATGATGATATGTAATACTGCATTTTTATTTTTCATGTACCATATACTAGATGTTCCAAGTCAGTATACACATGGGGAACATCTGCAGTTGGCAGCCCATAACCCTCACTGTTTTTCCCTAAAACTAGTCTGGTAGATACAACTCACCATGTACAGGAATGCGGCCAGGATTACAGCTTTCAGTGAAGCGTCCAAGTTCAAGGGAAAACGGAAGATGACTTGGGAAGATTTGTGTTCTCTCTTTTTCTGTATTTGGACCACAATATAATTCCCATTTACACTTAGTATCTGAAAATCAGATTATGAGAGTAGCAGTTATATCAGCAGCACATATAAAACATTTTCCAACACATCATGTCAAGAGTACTGAGACAGTGAAGTAGAACATGCATGTTAAGCAGTAAGACAGGTGCAGCTCTTAGGAAGAGTGGCCCATAGCCCTATATCAAGCCAACACAAAACGACCACTACCACTTCATATAGCGGGACTATGTCTTTAGAAATCTTCTAATTACCACCTAAATTGCAGTTGGTCTGGAGAGAGTCTTCCGCTCAAAACATGACCCAGGGTTAATCCCAGATGGAGCCCATGGTATCCCTTATCAAAATGATTATACCCTCATGTGGCCTATTTATCAAGCCTTGAACTATAGGGAAAGGACCTTGACCCCAATAGCTACCGCCATCTGAAGTTGGCGTTAGCCATTCTAGCTTCTGAACCCTCCCCTGCAGGTTTCATGCTCCTCCCTTCCCTCCCTTTACTCATTGTTTTCTGAGCATGTGCGGCCTGATGGCCATGCATGCACAGTGCATAGGTGAGGTCAGAACCTGGAGTAAAGTTATCACAATTGCGATCATTTTAACATAGACTCTTTGCCAGGATACACTCTTATTGGAGTCGCTGCAATCCGAGCTTTGAAGACTGGGGGATGGAAGGTTTGCGCAAACCCTGGGACAGAACCAACAGGCTGAACCAAATGTATAAAAAGTTTCAGCTCAGATTTATGTTGGACTCCAAAAGTGGTGCACAACTACTGTTACGTGTGAAAGCCGAGCTGCAAGATAACAGTAAGGCATTAGAGGAAAATGTATGTTCAGAATCAGAAATTACACCAATCCCTGAGGAGAGTCCATCCACGAGTGGTATAAGCAATCGTGACCATTCTAATAGTGTACCCATAAAGAAGGGCCCTTTCAGCATTTCTACTGATGTGTACCTGAACAGCCCGAGTGTAGCTGGCGATACACCAATTGAGGATGCCACTTTGGAATTGGAGGAGGATGAGGGGGATATTTATGTAGCTGACGAGGGTGCTAAAGAGGGTGTTGATGATGATGAGGTTGTTTGTGTAAGTCCTGCACCAGTGGAAGCAGTTCTGGCAGGTGACAAGAAGAAGGCCATTGTCATGCCTGGACATAAGACCAAAAAAAGCCACTTCTTATGTGTGGAATTATTTCTACCCAAATCCTGACAACAATTGTCTAGCCAATTGTAGTGTATGTAAAGCCACATTCATTCGAGGGAGGGACCTTAACCATCTTGGAACCTCATCCATGTTACGCCATTTGACGCAAGTTCATGGCAAGGTGTTGGGAAAAGCTGAAAGAAAAATAATAACAAGCAGTCCGTCATCAGCTAGGACCCTTCTCTCACCTACATCCCGACTCCTGCAATCTACACCCACAACATTGTCCTCATCAATATCCTCAGTAGTGATAGGAGTTAGCCCTGCATCCAAATTCGTAAGGCTCGATGACTCCTGCATTATAATTAATTCCTCTGAAGAATTCTTGAGCGTTAGTCCCACTGCTGCTGCTGTTGCTGCTGCTGGGGGTGAATCTTCCACCCATAAGCAGCCCAATATTTTTACATTTTGCTGTGCCATAAAATATGTGTGTGCTACGAACGATCTTAGGTGTTGACCTAAATGACTGCTACAGCTGTACTAATTGCAGCAGGTTGTATATATAATTGGACCCCAACGAGTGACCACAAAGTATCTTTGACATAGTCAGAATCAGACTGACGAAACGCGTTAGTGGATATTTATTCCGAATCAGACAGACATATGTGGAATTTTAACATCCTTTTAACCTGGACATCAATGTTTCTATCAACTTTTGAGAAATATTCTCTCTAATAAGTACATCATTATAGAGGAACTGTGAATCGAACAACTGTATTTGGCTGCAGGAATTGTAGAGGGGGAGAATCCTTCTTCAAACAGCCCACAAGCTCTGAATCAGGAGGTTGTCAGCCTTAATTGAGGAGAGCATGATAAGACTAGATTATTGTTCCTATGGAGGGACCAGCAGCTTGGAGTCCGAGTCTGTTCAGTTGTATGAGCTACACAAAGGGAGAGTCTTCCCCAACAGCCCGCTGTTAACCTCCTGGTGAGATCGCTCTAAAGACACTTTTCCACATGTAAGATGTATTCATGTTCTGTTTTTAGAAAACTTTTAAAACACATTGACATTCATATAAGTACTACAAATTCACTTTCATCTTGTTCTTCAATCATAAGGTATTCTCATTCAGGTTCCAGGAGCATAATTATCACCTGTGCATGATATGCTTTATCCATGCACATTGTTTATTACACTTACCCCAGGTGGGATTTTGGGTATAAATAATTTGATTTTAGATTACCTAGCATTTATATTGTATTTTTACATCTTACAGCCATTTTTGTCCTTTGTTTTAAGATAATTGGTTTGATATCAGATGAACTTTGCCATTGTTTTTCAAAATAAAATACTCCTTTGGCGCATCTATTTATGTTTATAGATTTTTCGGTACTGTAGGGGTTGAGAGGCTGAAAAGAAACTCAGTGAGAGAAGACTTGGTGCAGGAGTTGCTGCTGGTAAACTCCTATAGATCCTGGCAAATAGCCTGTGGGTGCTGCATATTGTGACACCCAATTCTCCAAGTGTTCCAACAAGGGCACATTATAAAGTCCCTGAGCTAATGTCATCTATTGCTCTGTGTCACATTGTATTTTCAATTGACTATAACAGGAATAATAGAGACGACCTATGTGATAGTTACATCAGATTGATCATTTAAAACAAGTAATTATGCCACTATCAAAAAGTGATGCTATACTGTAGAAGAATAAAATAGAAGGAATGGGGGGGGGAGTGTTAAATTATAAAGAGAGGTTAGAAAAATTAGGTTTATTTTCTTTGGGGAAAGAGGTAACCAAAGGTCCCCTTAGAGGTAACCAAATCAATGCGCATAAATATATTAGAGGTAAATAAAAACAATTGTTCAACAAACTTTTTGACCAGTTCATAGAAAGGACAAGAGGTCATCAACTGTGTATCAAAGAATTTGTTTACCATCAGCTTAGCTCTTAACTGTAAGGGTACTTCAGCTGTGGAATGGTACCTGTACCTATAATTAGTAGAGGACCTTATGGGGCTGATTGATCCATGGAATTTGGAATTTATCCGATTGCCATTTCTGTGAGGCTAAATTGGCATTTAGGAGGTCATTGGAGGTTTTGTTTTGCTTTCCTCTGGACCAACACAAATAGAGTTTACGAGGGGGTCAACTCAATGTGTCCTTTTTTTTTTTTTTTTTCAACCTTATATGTAATTATGCCACCCCACCCACCTTCTCCTGCACTCCCCAAAAAGCCCTCAGTTCATTCCGCTCTTTAACCAAGGACGATGTCTCTGCACTTGATCACCCTCTTACCCAACAACCTCCCCCATCGACCCTACGCCCTTTCAACTTCTCTGCTCCCTGCCCCCTACAAGCCGGCCTCTACCTCACCTCTCTAACAAGTGTATATCTCTCTCTCTCTGCTGGACAATTACAATCCCCCTTTAACTATGGGTTCAGCTCACGAATCCTAAAGAAATCACTGCTTGACCCAACCTCATTCTCCAACTTCTGCCCTATGTCTCTCCTTCCCTAGCAGTTTGCGTTCAATTGTCTAATTTACTAACTCTCCTGTGACTCCTTTTGATTCTAAGCAATTGGGCTTCTGCCCCTAGGATTTTACGGAGCTTGCCCTCAAAAAAGTGATCAGAGATCTATTTACATCAAAATGTAGCATTCACTGCCCCCATAATCATCCTCCTGGACCTCTCGGACACAATTGTTCACCATCTTCTCCTGTACACCGTTGCCATCATTCTTGACATCGCTCTCTCCCGCTTCACTTCCTACCTACAGAATCAGCCCTTCGTTGTTTCTACTTCTGGGACATCCACCCCTCCAGCTATCAGGACCTACACGGCTCTGTTCTAGCACTCTTAGTAATGTACATCTCTTCTCTTGGTGACTTATTAGCTAGTTTGGCCTACAGTACCACCTCTGTGCTGCACCAATCAAATCTCTTCACTAGATCATGTGACCAACCGTCTGTCTGCTATTTCCACATGAATGTCCCAACTCTACCTAAAGGGCAACAAGTCCAAAACAGAGCTCACCACCTCCCTCACCCCCAACACCACAATTTTCATGATCTCCCAAATCTACCATTTTGTTGTCACCCTTGCCGCTCCTTTCTGCTTTACTCCTTTCATCCACTTCCACCATCAATATATTGTCCTTTCCATATCCAATTTGCAACCAAAACTCATTTATTCTCTCATCCACTCTTCCAAACTACTGCAATCGCCTCCTAGGTGCATTCCCTTCAATGCTAATCCTAAATGCGGTTGCAAAACTTAGCATCCTCTCACCGCCAGACATCCACTTCTCTCTGAAAATCCCTATATTGGGTTTCTATATCATCCAAAATCCAATTCAAATGACTCAACCTCACCCACAAAGCCCTCAACACCAGCCCTTCATACATCTTAAGCCTCATCTAGTTAATTCTCCATTGCACTCATTGATCTGTTCCTCCTTTCTGTTAACCACCTCTCACTCTTGCCTAAAGAAATTTCCCAATGCCATTACCCACTTATGGAATTCCTTGGTCCACCTGATCAGAGGCACCCTCCCCCCCCCCCTCTTCTTCTTGTAACCACCACATTGTCAGACGCAGGGCCCTTCATACTGTTATTTCCACTCCTGCATTCATTTTGTCATCCTGCCTACCTTGTATGACCGTTTCATGTATGCTCTGTTTTTCACGTTTGCCAGTTATGCGAGAATGCCAAAGTCGGCTTCCAGGAAGCTGGGGGTATTCCCATTAATGCAAGCAGATGAGTAGTGAGGTGGTCCTATCTACTAAGACAGCTCTCCACAAATAAGACCAGCCCATGGTGTACCTTCTATGTAACACTTAAGCACAACACCCTGAAGGTCGACGAGTGAGAAACTAGATGCTATCAGATTCCAATCGGAAGGGACTTTGCAGCTGGTGGGGATTGGGCATGGTTGGGGGTAAAGGTTCCCGCTGGATGGAAACACTGACAGAAGCTTCACTAAGCCAGTTGTCCGGGCATAACCGCGGCCGGTTCATAGGTCACTGAAAGTAGGGAGACAGCTGCTCTTAGCCAATGCCTTCAAGGGCAGTAAAAAAAAAAAAAAAGTCTAGTAAGTCTCAGCAAGTATGGTTCAAGGAGCTTGCAGCTAGTGTCATTGTTCATGTCTGGCTCTACCTAAACAGTATGCACTCCACCTTCTCCCATGAAGGGCCTAACACATATATTAGTGTAAATACAAGGTATGTCTACTCCACTCACGTGTATTTTCAAACAGGAACGTCTTTCCTGGTCTACTCAGAGAACGTTTTCAATCCCACCTATTTAATAGGCAACAGATTGAACTTCGGGCAGTCTAACAATTTGTCTGTTATGCGATCGGGTAACCGGATAACGTGGACTGGCCTAATGTAATAGAGGCCCACCCACTCTCCTCCATTCACTCCAAACAGAATAAAGTGGAAAGACACTTTTCAGCTACCAAACTAAAATTTCCTCTTGGAGCTTAAAGGACAACAACATAGAACACATGTAAAACACGCTCCAAACATTTCCCAGCGTATCTCTCACCGTGACTTTCCACTGTCAATATGTTAAATGTTCAATTATATGCTCCGCCTCTCCCATCACACACAGCAATAGCCACGCACACCACTTTAATAGTGAACAAAGTTGTTCCGATGTGACGAAAAGCTACAATAATCAAGCTGAAACGTGGAAGATGTGTTTTCTGTTACGTTGCTATTCACAACTATGAGCGTGATTCACCCTTCGTAGTCGGTTTAGCGCATTTCTGTTATTTCAGGTATATTATTTAGTTCAGTAATACACAGGCAGTATTACATATTAACATCCAAAAGTAATTTTACGAGTTTTTTTTTAATATCTTTGCCTCCAGAACTGTTACTGCCTGTGTGTTGGGAGTACTGGAGTATTTCCACAGGTGACAAACCTTAATGAGCAGCTTGAGATGAAAGCACTGAACCGTAAGAGTGCCCTAAAATTTCCAGGGGACCCCCCATATCTGGATTGTGCAGACCCTTGGGATAACCTAAAGATAGGCAACTTGTTTTTTTTAGTTTCTAGGGCCCTTTTGGGTACTGGGGGTCAGGGGCAAAGGCAGGATTTGTAGAGGGGGGTTTCCACACCACGCCACCAGTGGGCGTGGCCATAATGCATGGGGGCGTGGCTATATTAGACAGTGCTTGGTTGCTCTCTAGCTCTTCCTATCCCCATAATATACATGGGCAATGCTGCGTGCACTACTGTTAGGTGCACACAGCTCTCCCTTTTCATGCAGAGTCATGTGATGCGGGGGCAGCCACCTCAATTATACAGTGCCCCAGGCTTGGAGGAGGAGGGGGGGGGGGGTTCCAGACACTAGGAAACCCCCCTCGGTTTGCTTATGGTATACTTGTATTCAGGAATTCCTGTCTATCCATCATGATCCAAAAGTAACCCGAATGACCAACTAAATGACAGACGACATAAAAGACAAAGTAGATGATAGGAAACCATAGGAAATTCATTTATTCTCCAATAGAATACAATTACATGTACATGATCTTACACACAGCCTGCTTAAAGAAGACACCAAAAAAGAAATACTGTTTTGGAAGGACGGTTGCGGAAAGGTGCAGATCAACCGGGAAACGCGCTGGTAATGGCGATAATGTCTCAGCCCGGTAACTGTAAAAATAAAACTATGGGGAACAAAGTGAGAACGGCAAGGTGGAAGGAATGACGCGAGATCCTCGTTATCAACCCTTTCAGTGCCAGCACAGACAGGGAGAGCAAATTAGTGTTCTTTATATTCCCGGTCATTGGGTTAATAGAGATCTGGTCATTCATAGCCAAACAGCAAATGTATCCAACCATCCAAGAACAGTTTGGTGATGAACAATGCCTTTTCCAGCATGATGGCTTCCTGATTCTGTCTGCATTGCCTGCCTGTGTACCCTGCACAGTGTTAAAATGAAGAGGCACAGTGTGATGATGGATGAACAAAAGTGACAATGAAGGGGCAGTGTTAATATCAAGGGTCACAATGTTAATATGAAGGGGCACAGTGTGACGATGAAGGGGCACAGTGTGACGATGAAGGGGCACAGTGTGACTGTGAAGGATCACGTTCGCCTCACACGCGAAAGGTCCCCGGTTCGAAACCGGGCAGAAACATATTTTTTTTTTTGTATTCTTTAATAAATTTCTCAAAATGTTTTATTAAAGGGTGGCATAACTACAGGGAATTTAAAAACTCCACAAAGCACATAATACTTATGTAATGAACCAGCTAAACTAGATAATTATAAAGAGATTAGAATGCGAATAAAACAGAACAATAGTCTATTCTATGTTAGTTGTATTTCTACACTGAATGAAAACTTAGGATGGGAGTTAAAAAGTCTATATAGCCACTACTACAGTTTATCTACATCATGCATGCAACCTCACATTGAAATTAACCATATCATAATGTTTTTTATACAACGCAGCCAACTTTACCACGTGTCATAAAAGCAAAGAGCTTGCGACATGAGCCTGCGCTGACCCAACGCGGAACGCTATGGATTAAAGAAGGCTCAAACATACACGCAATAAATCTGCTAAAATACGGCAGACAAAATCATCTGAAGCTAATTAAATTGCTTTAGGTCAGTCGTGCTCAAGTGACAGTTGAGGACAAATCAGTCCAAAAACATATATCATGCATATAATTTTAATAAGGTATATTTAAAAGCAATTTAAAAAAATCCAGACATTATAAAATAAGAATGACTCCTGAAAATGCAAGATATGTCTATTGTATTGCACTATATGTACCATATTGCACTATTGAATTGATTCCTCTGATGAGGACCAGACTGAAAGGGACCATGCCTGATGAACCCATCTGGTGAGATTTAAGAACAGTGAACAGATATACATTATAATAATATTAAACATTAATATAGTATTAAACATTAATACAGGGCAAATATAGTTAATAACACTTGCTCTGGTGACAGGTGACAGGGGGATGCCAAGCGGCTTATCCTTTATTTTCAGTCAGCCTGGCACCTTGATCATGACACCCATGGAATTTGGAAATAGGTGAGGTTCCACTATAAAGCTGGTGGTGTTGGCAATCAGGCCGTGTTTTGGGTAGATCGGTGGCAGGGTTACTTGTCTCACTGGCATTTGTCAAATATAAAATCTATTTATCATCACGAATAACTATGTAAAGTTTTAATGCAATCAAAACTTTTATTTTGCAGTCTTTACAATGACAAATCCGTGCTAAATCT
The DNA here is from genome assembly GCF_038048845.1 of Mixophyes fleayi. Classification (NCBI taxonomy): domain Eukaryota; kingdom Metazoa; phylum Chordata; class Amphibia; order Anura; family Limnodynastidae; genus Mixophyes; species Mixophyes fleayi. The sequence continues at coordinate 334,972 of NW_027446953.1, read as the reverse complement.
TGCTTTGGCTTTCTGTGTATTTTTTTTCTTTGAAAACCACGGCCATTCGTCAATATTAGGCTCTAGAAACATTGGCACTTTGTATTTCTTATAATATGGGCAATACTGTTTACTACTCTGTCTGCTCCCCTTCATCCTCACACACTCTGTGCGCCCCTTAATCCTCACACTCTGTGCGCCGCTTTATCCACACACTCTGTCTGCCCCTTCATCCACACACTCTGTCTGCCCCTTCATCCTCACCCTCTGTGCGCCCCTTCATCCTCACACTCTGTGCGCCCCTTCATCCACACACTCTGTCTGCCCCTTCATCCTCACCCTCTGTGCGCCCCTTCATCCTCACACTCTGTGCGCCCCTTCATCCACACATTCTGTCTGTGCCTCTTCATCCTCACCCTCTGTGCGCCCCTTCATCCTCACACTCTGTGCGCCCCTTCATCCTTGCTCTGTGCGCCCCTTCATCCTCACTCTCTGTGCGCCCCTTCATCCTCACTCTCTGTGCGTCCCTTCATCCTCACTCTCTGTGCCCCAAAATCCTCACACTCTGTGCGCCCCTTCATCCTTGCTCTGTGCGCCCCTTCATCCTCACTCTCTGTGCGCCCCTTCATCCTCACCCTCTGTGCGCCCCTTCATCCTCACACTCTGTGCGCCCCTTCATCCACACATTCTGTCTGTGCCTCTTCATCCTCACACTCTGTGCGTCCCTTCATCCTCCCACTCTGTGCGCCCCTTCATCCTTGCTCTGTGCGCCCCTTCATCCTCACTCTCTGTGCGTCCCTTCATCCTCACTCTCTGTGCCCCAAAATCCTCACACTCTGTGCGGCCTTTCATCCTTATCAGGTGTGGTTTATAGAAAGCTATTTATTTTCATTACCTGCTTCCACAGAAATTTCTCAGTGCTAAAACTAAGAACAGTCCCTACTGGATTGGGTTGAGTGACATAAAGCAAGAAGGGAAGTTTAATTGGGTCGATGGAACAGAATACACATCCTCTTACAAGTAAGTTTTCTGTAAATAGAAAACATGTTATGCACTAATTACCAGATCCATTGGAGAAGTTTTGAAGAACGTAAGCATTGTCTATGTCCTCTGCACCTAGAGGACTACCCTTTCTGGGGCAATGTTACAGCATGGTGAGAGGACATGTTGGCAGGTAGGTGGTTTGTTTAATTATGGGTGGAAATATCCTATATTATTTTGTAAGTAAGCAGCATTTCAAGAACAGGGCCCTTTTACACACTGGTTCTATAAAACTTTTGAACCCTTTAGAATCTTTTAAATTTCTGCGTAGATGTGTTCAGAGCTTCATCTTAGTCATAAATATATGAAGAAAACCCAATAAGAGAACACAATAAATAAAAAAACACACATATGGAAATACTTTTACATTCATTTATTGATCAAAATTATTCAACATTCATTTTCTAGTCCTAAAAATATATGTGAAGCTTTCATGCATGAACATCTCTATTTTAGGTCACCACATTTCAATTGGATTAAGGTCTGTACTTTGATTCTGTGATACCAAAATGCACAATTTCTTCACCGTCAGCCACTTTTTTGTAGACTGACTTGTCTGGTTAGGGTCGTTCTCTTACGGCAAGACCCACCTTCTGCTGAGCTTCAGTTCATGGACCTGACCTTCTCCTTTAGAATTTTCTGGTACAATTCAGAACTCATTGTGCTGTCAATGATGGCCATCATTGATTTATTGGGTTCTTAAACTATTTTAAAGACTTGCATGAAGAAACTAAACACATTTAAGGTCACAAATATACACATTTTTTTTAACAAACTTTATTGCACCTCTGTGTAAGAGGGACCTTCATCCACTCCTGATCATTACATCAGTATCGTGTAACTTTACAATAACTGCAGTTATGTCCACCTGTAAAGATAGGATATTATACTTACTAGCTGAATGAAGGCATTGTCTTACGCTGTCTCCCTCTTACAGGTCTTGGATGAAAGATGAGCCCAATGATCAAGGTAAAAAAGAAGACTGTGCCCACATGTGGATGAATGGGGATTGGAATGACAAGATTTGCAGCCATGACCAGAATTTTGCTATTTGTGAGAAAAAATTCTGAGCCACCGCTCTACGCTTGGTTACATTTTATAAATGGGATTAATGATGTTTCTCAGCTGTCCTCTTTTGGACTACCACATACCTATACTCCTATCCTACCTTTAATCCCTTGTTCCCCTTGTTCCTCATCCCCCCTTCCCAATATCCTTACTTACATCAACCTACTCTATCACTGCTTGTTTAAACCACCCACAGGCTAGTTTGAATGTTTGGCCTCCACCCCCTCCCTCTAGAATGTAAGTTCTCAGGGGTAATGTCCTCTTCTCTATGTATCTTGTTTGTCCACCCCGTCGTACTTGTTTGTCCCTATCATGTCTTATGCTGAATTGTCTTTGTATGCAATACAATTTATTATTATGCTCTGTACCCATGTACAGGTTATTACATGTATGCCATTTCTGTACGTCTATGTCAGACGCTATGGAATCTGTGGTGCCAAACAAATAAACAATCATAAAGATGACTTGAGTTCCGGAACAGTTATGTAATCATACTATTAGGAATTGAATCCAATTAATTCCTACAACCCCGTTATTCTAACAGATTTATTATCTCATAACCGCTTACAAACAGGTAGAGCTGGCAACTCTTAAAGGATAATTCCACCATTATAGTATGTGTTCTGAAAAGCTACCGTACCCACCAGTCCACTTGCTCCCCCTTTATGGGGCTGGCACTCCACAAGTGCTGGATACCCTGCGTGGTTGTGCCCTATGATTCTTTCGGGACCCAACAACAGTGTGCCCAATGTGTGCATAGTCTGTAATTGTTTTATATTTAAAAAAAGTCAATCTTGCCAATGTTTCACCCTACAAATTAGTGCTATACATCCTTGAAATGGACAAATAATCTAATAATTAATATTCTTAAGTGGCAACAGACTAAGTGGCATAAGACTATTTTTTTTTTAACTGGGAGTTTTATATATATAATAAATAAATAAATAAATATGTATATATATATATATATATATATATATATATATATATATATATATATATATTATACACACAATTTTACATTGAAGGCAGGAGAGGGGACTGTATGGCATACCAGCCCACTTCGTCCACTAATATATATATATATATATATATATTGTTTCGGTTAATCTGTATTTCACCTTCACAAAACTTTGATTATCTGCTTTATGCATGCCCCTATGGAAGCGTTCACTAAATTTATTTTGATTTTCTTTATTCTTCACCATAGTGCTTACATACCTGTGTTTCATCATCATCATCAACATTTATTTATATAGCGCCAGCAAATTCCGTAGCGCTTTACAATTGGGAACAAACATTAATAAGACAATACTGGGTAATACATACAGACAGAGAGGTAAGAGAACCCTGCTCGAAAGCTTACAATCTATAGGACAATGGGAGTTAGAAACACAAGGGCATGTGCTACATCATATTGCACACTGGACCACAGTGGTGTTTACTTTGGTTTCTCCAGTTTCCAGAAATAATAGTAGGTTAGCTGGCCTCTGACTAAATTGTCCATATGATTTTGTGTTTAGGGAAATTGAAATTGAACAATGAATATGTTAATGTTATATAAATAAAGGATATCAATAATCTACCAGATATAGTTGCTTATTCTTTTTGCACTTGGATACAACATGATATGGAAGGTAAAATAAAGCACACAAATTGAATATTATTAGTGTACATCAGTGGCGCACGCAGGGGGGGGGTTTCTGAGTCTCTAGAAACCCCCCCCCGGCGCTAACTAAGTGGACACTGTCCTATACAGCAGCCGCATTGTATTGTATACAGCACCGCCGCAGACGCTTCTTAGACAGCGCCGCGGCTGCTGTATAGGACAGCGCTGGCGAAACGGAGCTGCTGCGCATGCACATCACCACTACTGAAGCTATCATTTTTACAATAAGCATTTTCCATTCATGACTTAGTTGATATCTGACATCTCAAGACCTATGGAAACAGGTGCCCGGCTAGCTCAGTCGGTAGAGCATGAGACTCTTAATCTCAGGGTCGTGGGTTCGAGCCCCACGTTGGGCGCAGTGTTTTTTTTTTAGCCATATGCCAATATTTTTGCAGGGTTATGTTAACAGTAGTGAAGATCTTTAACACTTATTGGAAGTGTACCTCGTTGTAGTCTTTACATCTTTTAAAACTTGTTTAAAATGTTTGTAACAACTTGTCAGGCAGACAGACATAGTAGCTTAACATATTCACGTGGTTTACATCTTTACACTCATCCCGCACAAATCTGTGCTAAAGCATATCTTTCTTTACGATATAACTTTCTATATGAACCACACCCAAACCCTGTGTAAGTTTCTGTAGTGTAGTCTTATGCAATGCATTTATCTGTCTCATGGATGCATATCCTTTCTCTTGGAAACAATGACTTACATCAATCCTTTTACATAATTCTTGTTTCTCATGACATTTCTAACATTGCCCACAATTATCAACTTTCTAAGTCTTTCTGAGCAATAGAAATCGCAAAACATAGTCATTTCTTCATTGCCGTCCAAAAACAACGCTTTTTTACATTCCTGTCTCCCTTTCTCTTGGAAACAATGACTAACATCAATCCTTTTACATAATTCTTGTTTCTCATGACATTTCTAACATTGCCCACAATTATCAACTTTCTAAGTCTTTCTGAGCAAGAGAAATCGCAAAACATAGTCATTTCTTCATTGCCGTCCAAAAACAACGCTTTTTTACACTCCTGTCTCCCTTTCTCTTGGAAACAATGACTTACATCAATCCTTTTACATAATTCTTGTTTCTCATGACATTTCTAACATTGCCCACATTTATCAACTTTCTAAGTCTTTCTGAGCAATAGAAATCGCAAAACATAGTCATTTCTTCATTGCCGTCCAAAAACAACGCTTTTTTACACTCCTGTCTCCCTTTCTCTTGGAAACAATGACTTACATCAATCCTTTTACATAATTCTTGTTTCTCATGACATTTCTAACATTGCCCACAATTATCAACTTTCTAAGTCTTTCTGAGCAAGAGATATCGCAAAACATAGTCATTTCTTCATTGCCGTCCAAAAACAACGCTTTTTTACATTCCTGTCTCCCTTTCTCTTGGAAACAATGACTTACATCAATTCTTTTACATAATTCTTGTTTCTCATGACATTTCTAACATTGCCCACAATTATCAACTTTCTAAGTCTTTCTGAGCAAGAGATATCGCAAAACATAGTCATTTCTTCATTGCCGTCCAAAAACAATACTTTTTTCACTTCTGTCTCCCTTTCTCTTGGAAACAATGACTTACATCAATCCTTTTACATAATTCTTGTTTCTCATGACATTTCTAACATTGCCCACAATTAATCAACTTTCTAAGTCTTTCTGAGCAATAGAAATCGCAAAACATAGTCATTTCTTCATTGCCGTCTAAAAACAACGCTTTTTTACATTCCTGTCTCCCTTTCTCTTGGAAACAATGACTTACATCAATTCTTTTACATAATTCTTGCTTCTCATGACATTTCTAACATTGCCCACAATTATCAACTTTCTAAGTCTTTCTGAGCAATAGAAATCGCAAAACATAGTCATTTCTTCATTGCCGTCCAAAAACAACGCTTTTTTACATTCCTGTCTCCCTTTCTCTTGGAAACAATGACTTACATCAATTCTTTTACATAATTCTTGTTTCTCGTGACATTTATAACATTGCCCACAATTATCAACTTTCTAAGTCTTTCTGAGCAAGAGAAATCGCAAAATATAGTCATTTCTTCATTGCCGTCCAAAAACAACGCTTTTTTCACTTCTGTCTCCCTTTCTCTTGGAAACAATGACTTACATCAATCCTTTTACATAATTCTTGTTTCTCATGACATTTCTAACATTGCCCACAATTAATCAACTTTCTAAATCTTTCTGAGCAATAGAAATCGCAAAACATAGTCATTTCTTCATTGCCGTCCAAAAACAACGCTTTTTTCACTCCTGTCTCCCTTTCTCTTGGAAACAATGACTTACATCAATTCTTTTACATAATTCTTGTTTCTCATGACATTTCTAACATTGCCCACAATTATCAACTTTCTAAGTCTTTCTGAGCAATAGAAATCGCAAAACATAGTCATTTCTTCATTGCCGTCCAAAAACAACGCTTTTTTCACTCCTGTCTCCCTTTCTCTTGGAAACAATGACTTACATCAATTCTTTTACATAATTCTTGTTTCTCGTGACATTTATAACATTGCCCACAATTATCAACTTTCTAAGTCTTTCTGAGCAATAGAAATCGCAAAATATAGTCATTTCTTCATTGCCGTCCAAAAACAACGCTTTTTTCACTCCTGTCTCCCTTTCTCTTGGAAACAATGACTTACATCAATTCTTTTACATAATTCTTGTTTCTCATGACATTTCTAACATTGCCCACAATTATCAACTTTCTAAGTCTTTCTGAGCAATAGAAATCGCAAAACATAGTCATTTCTTCATTGCCGTCCAAAAACAACGCTTTTTTCACTCCTGTCTCCCTTTCTCTTGGAAACAATGACTTACATCAATTCTTTTACATAATTCTTGTTTCTCGTGACATTTATAACATTGCCCACAATTATCAACTTTCTAAGTCTTTCTGAGCAAGAGAAATCGCAAAATATAGTCATTTCTTCATTGCCGTCCAAAAACAACGCTTTTTTCACTTCTGTCTCCCTTTCTATTGGAAACAATGACTTACATCAATCCTTTTACATAATTCTTGTTTCTCATGACATTTCTAACATTGCCCACAATTAATCAACTTTCTAAGTCTTTCTGAGCAATAGAAATCGCAAAACATAGTCATTTCTTCATTGCCGTCCAAAAACAACGCTTTTTTACACTCCTGTCTCCCTTTCTCTTGGAAACAATGACTTACATCAATCCTTTTACATAATTCTTGTTTCTCATGACATTTTTAACATTGCCCACAATTATCAACTTTCTAAGTCTTTCTGAGCAATAGAAATCGCAAAACATAGTCATTTCTTCATTGCCGTCCAAAAACAACGCTTTTTTACATTCCTGTCTCCCTTTCTCTTGGAAACAATGACTTACATCAATTCTTTTACATAATTCTTGTTTCTCGTGACATTTATAACATTGCCCACAATTATCAACTTTCTAAGTCTTTCTGAGCAAGAGAAATCGCAAAATATAGTCATTTCTTCATTGCCGTCCAAAAACAACGCTTTTTTCACTTCTGTCTCCCTTTCTCTTGGAAACAATGACTTACATCAATCCTTTTACATAATTCTTGTTTCTCATGACATTTCTAACATTGCCCACAATTAATCAACTTTCTAAGTCTTTCTGAGCAATAGAAATCGCAAAACATAGTCATTTCTTCATTGCCGTCCAAAAACAACGCTTTTTTCACTCCTGTCTCCCTTTCTCTTGGAAACAATGACTTACATCAATTCTTTTACATAATTCTTGTTTCTCATGACATTTCTAACATTGCCCACAATTATCAACTTTCTAAGTCTTTCTGAGCAATAGAAATCGCAAAACATAGTCATTTCTTCATTGCCGTCCAAAAACAACGCTTTTTTCACTCCTGTCTCCCTTTCTCTTGGAAACAATGACTTACATCAATTCTTTTACATAAATCTTGTTTCTTATGACATTTGTAACATTGCCCACAATTATCAACTTTCTAAGTCTTTCTGAGCAAGAGAAATCGCAAAACATAGTCATTTCTTCATTGCCGTCCAAAAACAACGCTTTTTTACACTCCTGTCTCCCTTTCTCTTGGAAACAATGACTTACATCAATTCTTTTACATAATTCTTGTTTCTCATGACATTTCTAACATTGCCCACAATTATCAACTTTCTAAGTCTTTCTGAGCAAGAGATATCGCAAAACATAGTCATTTCTTCATTGCCGTCCAAAAACAACGCTTTTTTCAATTCCATTTCTCTCATGTCTCCTGTGTAACATCACCTTTCCATATTGTCACTTGTGTGTCTACATCCCCTTTGTGTACTTACAATTAAATGTTTTTTCAGAATGATTACGGCAGTGCATCCCTCCCACATAGCAATGAATGTCCCTAAAATTCCTCCTCACCGCCCTTTAGTCATATTCCAATAATCTTGTTCTGAAAAATTCTATTTCATTTTTGCCCTAGATGCACATATTTGTCTACTCGGTACTTGGCACAAGTGTACAAGCTTTTCCATGAAAAGCCCCATTTGGACTCCCTGCAATTCCTGAATTTGGAGCTACTGCAGGAATCAGTTGTTTTTTTCCACATAAATGAATTCAGCCAATGATCAAAGAAACCACTTTCTATGCTGAACATTTGGTAGTGAAAAACCTATTTAAATTTAAGAGAGAGAGACACAGTTGGGGGAAACTAAATGGACAAATTTACAAATATATTTAATAAATCTATCCGGTTATACTGAAGTAAAAAAAACAATATACGCTATTGTACTGTACCCGGTCAAAAGCAGATAACATTATCTAGCCATTATGGAATACCTACACTGCTGTGATCATAACCGGTGCCTCCCCAACAATAACCAGAAATCTAACTGTAACTAAAGTAGTTGTAGTAATAATATTAATAATAATATTTACAAACAAGTCAGGGTGCATAAAAGAACAAGACAGCATAGACCCTGTATTTTCCATTTGCTCCATTCAGTGTTTGATTAATTCATTTTTTGTGGGGTAAACAGAATAGAATACAGATGCAGCTTATACTAAAAGTGGGCTCAAGCTTTCTGGATGAAATGAATCAGGTTGACAATTATACTTTGACAGCTTTAGGCTATACAATCATACAAACTAGTATGTAGCTAAAAGCGGTTAAATATAATTGTCAACGTGAACTATGTCACCCAAGAGAGATGTGCCTACTTTTATTTGCTAATACTGCCATTTCATTCATTTTAAAGTGCAGCTGGAAGTGGGCAGCTGATTCAATGTCCACGCGGGTTGGTGCAGCAGTGTGACATTTGAGTCATTGAATATGTCACACTGCTGCGCCATTGGAGCTCTGTCCCGTTTCTCACTGTTGACACATCATGTGTCTGCATCTGTAACGCATCAGTCCCGTGACCCGCACTCCTCCCTCACCCAATTCCGACCCTCCTTTCCCACACCAACAGCCCAACAAATCGATCTAGGAATCAATACTTTCTCCTGGTGCAGTATTGCTATATATTTGAACATCAATTCTTTGCAAGGAAAATGCATGCTTGCAAAGTGTGTATAGTAGACTCTTCTGAGGCAGTGAGATTTTAGAACTGCAGGTATGTCATACCGACTCATACTAGCACACTTCGAGCACTGATCTGCATACATTGTTCAGTGACAAAACAATAAAATATTGTTAAATAGCACAATAACAAGAGTTTTGAAAAATGGAAAATTTTGCTATAATTTTACCGTAGACTATGTTATGTCAATTCCAGCAGATATATCCATAGAAATGAACTGTGACTACATGCTGTCCACACTCAGTAAGAGACATCTAATAATTATCCAGCACTAACCTTTATACCCAAGCTGAGTGACATCATGAAAACTCTTTATGGTGTAAGCCCATTACTTACATAATCAGCCTAGTCAACACTGTTACCTCTCAACCTGCTTATTGTGGCTGAATGGAGGCAAATTATATATCTCTTTAAGACATTTTGAAATATTGGTTCCTAATAATTATTTCTCAGTGTTGGTTCACCATTTATTCAGTAGGAACAAGAGCCATCATAGTTTCTATTGAATTGATAGACTGCATTCTGATTAAATATTAACATTCAATATTACATTATGGTTTTACATTATATTATTTACATTAAAGTATTGATTTAGCCTGAAAAAAGTCTGAATCCACCGACTATGGGTTGGAGACACATCCACTTTAATAATGTTAATAATTGCTAATTGTTTTAGAAGCAGTGATATTTTATGAATTTAGTGGGCCTTATGTAAGGGTGAACTAGCTACACAAGGCTGGAGTGGCAAATTGGTCAGTTAACCCTTACTGCTCCAGGCCAGTGTGGCTAAGGCAGCTGAGTATTGCTCAGCTCCCCTGGTTATATTTTATTGATAAATTGCAGTGATATGTGATATATATATACTGTATATATAATAGAAATCAGCATTATCACTGCATATTGATAAATATTTCATGGTAAAGGAAAAATTGGAGAACAAAACGTAGTAAATAACAAAGGATGGATATTTCAAATATGATAAATACATAAGTTCTGTGCTAGAAGAGTTTCCAGTGTAAAAAGTGAAACATAGAATTTGTATATGTTATTTAAACAAATAAAAAACGTCTCTGAAGTAGTTAATATAAAGGTACAAATTGCCACTAGGAGCAACTTACAGCAGCAAAATACAGGACAACTCATCATGGCACCTCCACAAGAAACTTACAGGATATTTGTTCTATAAATTATAAATTAACATGAGATGTTTTAAGGAAGAGCAGAAAGATAGGATGGTGACACAGCAAAATGAAAGCCATACAGAAGCCTGTCCATGTTCCTGAAGGATTACTCACACTCTGCGGAGCATGTGGTATTGCCTAAAATCCTAACAACCCCAAGCTCCCCCTGCTTGTAATGAATCATGTTATATAACCTCTAATCATGTTATATAACCAAGTAACTGTCAGAGTAATCTGCCAAAATACACTCTACTCACACACCGTACCTTATAGGAGGGATTGTTTAGCCATCACAATGCAGAAGCCAGGAGAGAAGGAGCACAACTGAGCATGTGCAATGAGTGTTGCTAGGTAACGGAATGTTGGGGGTGGGGCTCCGACATCACAATGCAGGAGCTAGGAGGGGATGAGCAGATCTGAGTGTTGCTAGGTAACGAGAGGCATGGGTGGGGTCAGCAGCTAAAGTAACAGGAAATCCTTCTTTACTGGAGGGAAGCCCTGAATAGTGATGGGAAATCTTTTGGAGATAAGTTCATTATGATCTAGCGCATTAAAAATATTAGTTCAAAAGATAAGTTAATTTAGTTCATTATTTCATTGGCCCTGTAACACTGCTGAGAAATGATTGGAAACACAGATCTAGGGGTAAATTTATCAAGCTGAGAGTTTTGCGGTGGGTTTGAAAAGTGGAGATGTTGCCTATAGCAACCAATCAGATTCTAGCTATCATTTTGTAGAATGTACTAAATAAATGATAGCTATAATCTGATTGGTTTTTCAAACCCGCCAGAAAACTCTCAGCTTGATACATTTACCCCCTAGTCTATTACACATAGGCTCTACTACTAGCTCATTGGATGAGTTATAGCTTAGTTAAAATGATCAGATATGTTGTTTCATAGATCTGATAATTATTATTTTAAAAGGGCAATCACATATACAACAAACTACTAATGTCATTTGAGCTCTGCTCTTACTTTCTGAATATGTAAATGAGAATGACCCCCATTCAGAGTATTTTAAAGAGTCACTTTTTTATTTTTTATTTTGCTGTTAGTAGAGCAAAAGTACTGTGGTTCTGGCTGGAAGGTGAGGTGACACAAGCCAGTATCAACCCTCCTACAGTGCTGTTTCTCCCAGCACTATACACACTGATTTATAGCCAGTTAGATCTAATATTATCTAACTAGCTGCCAGAATCACAGAGAATCACAGAGTGTATGAGCACCTTAGGAGAAGCTACAAATATTTTACAACAAAGCACAGGGAAGCCTATTTAACAAGCATCCCGGCGGTACACGTACTGCTGCAAAACTTGTTCTGTTATTGCTATTTTTTAGTTTAAGACAAAATATTTACTCCTTGAGGCTCAAGTCTGGTTCTTCACTTCCACTGTGCATCCATGAATTGATAAGCCAAGGCTGGAGTGGCAGATCGGTAAGTTAACCCTTACTGCTCCGGGTCAGTATGGCTAAGGCAGCTGAGTATTGTATTATATTTATTGCTCAGCTCCCCCGGGTTATATTTTATTTATATTTTATAGGTGAGATATATATATATATATTTATAGATAGATAGATATATATTAGAGACTAGCCTTATCACTGCATATTACTAAATAAGCCCCGTAGTATTTCACTTATTAAAAATATTTTAGGGTAAAGGAAAGATTGCAGACCAAAACTTAAAAAAATTACACGGGTGGATATTTCAAATGTGATAAGTAGATTAGATCTGTGCTGAAAGATTTTCCAGTGTAAAAAGTGCAACAAAGCATTTGTAATATATTATTTAGACAAATTGAGACGATCTCTGAACCAGTGAATAGTTCAAAGGTAGAAATTGCCCCTAGTAGAAACTCGCATAAGCCAAATACAGGATAACCCATCATGGCACCTCTACAAGTGAGAGGATATTTGTTCTACAAATTATAAATTAATGTGAGATGTTTGTAGGGAAAGATCAGAGAGATAGGATGGTGATACAGGAAAATGAAAATTCTAACAACTCCAAACTTCCCCTGCTTGTAATGAATCATGTTATATAAGTTTTAACAAAGTAGCTGTCAGATTAATCTGTCAAAAATCACTCTCCACACACACTGTACATTCTAGGCGGGATTGCTTAGCCATCACAAGACAGGAGCCAGGAGAGGAGGAGCAGAACTGAGTATATATTGCTAGCTAACGGAATGCTAGGGGTGGGGCTCAGACATCACAATGCAGGAGCCAAGAGGGGAGGAGCAGAACTGAGCGTGTGAAATGAGTGTTGCTAGGTAACTAAACTCTCGTTACGAGAGGCATGGGTGGGGTCAGCAGTTAATGTAATAGGAAATTCTTTTTTACTGGAGGAAAACCCTGAATAGTGATGGTAAATCTACTTCATATTGGAGATTGGTTCATTATGATCTAGTTCATTTAACAGATTAGTTCAAAAGTTCATTTAGTTCATTATTTTAATGGCCCTGATACACTGCTGATGAAATGATTGGAAACATAGATCTAGCTTTCTATGTATAGCCTACTTTGCATACTAATACCAGCTCATTCGATGAGTTACAGCTCTGTTAAAATTATCGAATATGTTGTTTAATATGTCTGATCATTATTAATGTTATAAAAGTCAATCACTTATACAACAAACTAATAGCGTCATGTTGAGCTTTGCAAAGTTAAATACATATTTATTATTTTTCTTTTCCTGAATATGCAAATCAGAGACCGAAATTCAGATTTATTTTTTTTAAATATACAGTAACTAAAAAAAATGTACATTTGTCCCGATCTTATTTTTCTAATTGCACCCATTAATGTAAATGAATGCCTGCTCATATGACCCTTCACTCAGTACAAGATTAAAGAAAAAATAAAGAGAGAAAGTTGTTTTTTTACAATGGTGCACGCACACTATTATGGTAATACAATGACTATGTGTTCAACATGAAACTCAGCAACTACATAAAATGTAACTTTTATTGACCATTAGTTAAAATAATTTTATAAAAGCAGTGAAATTGTGAATAAAGTGAATTTAAAAAAACTCTGAGTGCACTGTCTCATATCTTTATTATTTGTTCCTCTTAAGTTTTGATCAAATTGTAATTTTCATCAGTTACTTTATCATTATATTAGTACTCAAATTGGGTTGCTTCCAGCCTTTAAAGCAAATAGAGATAAATAAAGTTATTTTTTATAAAGTATTAAGCTTCAGAGTATCATGAACCGTTGTCAAATAGTGTGGCTTCTAGCCCTGGAGATTGGTCTAAATTCGGATCTGTAGATTGCCAGATAATAATTCCGCCATTACCCACTGTGGATGAAAACCCAATAATCAAATTGCCATTTTCAGGAAATAGTGAATTATATCTTTCTTAGTTCTGTGTTACATTATATTAACTCATCCAAAATTTATACAGGTATATGGATGCATTCACTAAAAGCCTACCGACTAGTTTTGCAAAATTCTATTTACAAATAAGAGTCACAGCAATGGGGACAACCTGTGCCCCTACATATGCAAACATCTACTTGGGGAGAAGGGAGCATGACATTTTCTTCTTCCTGAGCAATAAAATGTATACCAAGCATAGCATCATTTGGTTTAGATTCATAGATGATATCCTAACTATCTGGGAAGGTAGCAAAAGCTTATTCAATGAATTGATATCAGAATTAAATAATAACACCATTAATTTAAAACTGACATCAGAAATTAAATCTATGCAAATATCATTTCTAGACCTAGTTATATCAGTGGACAGATTATAACCAGTTAACAACTGATATTTTCCAAAAAAAATACGGCAACAAACAGCATTTAACATGCTACGAGCTCCCACTTACCTTCAAATATAGGAGGAGTGCCCAAGGGAGTTTCTTTGCACTAGATGAAACTGCGGGGATCAGATTACTTTGAAAAAAGATCTATAATACTTATAATAAAACAAAATAGTAATAACTAAGAAAGAGGACAGGAATAAATTACTTTTTTCCAAAACATAAGGTTAACTTAGATGCTAGACAAATCAGATTTATTACCTTTATTAACCAACGGCAAACAATGCAAGAGATCCTATATAAACACAAACACATTTTGCAAATAGAACCTGTTCTAACAGCACATCTCATTGGGGATAAAATCCAAATTAGCTGGAGAAGGCCAAAGAATCTTAAAGATTTATTAGTAAAAAGTCACTTTACCAATCTTGAAAAAGAAAAGGATTCTCGGGGAGGTCGAGGGGATTACAAGATCCTTTGCATTGAAAACATATAAAGCATGCAAATAAAATAGTGAAATTCAATCATTTGAAGACCGATACCAGAGGAAACATGATATAAAAACTTTCATGAATGGCAACAATCCAGGGGGTAAATGTGTCAAGCTGAGAGTTTTCCGGCAGGTTTGAAAAACCAATTAGATTCTAGCTATCATTTATTTAGTACATTCTACAAAATTATAGCTAGAATTTGATTGGTTACTATAGGCCACATTTACACTTTTTAAACCTTCCGGAAAACTCTCAGCTTGATACATTTACCCCCAGTTATATACTGCTATATAACATGTTATCTCAAATATGTAGGCATGACCAACAGACCTTTTAAACAGAGACCGTTGGAACATATCGGAAACATACAAAATGCGAAAACAGATGTTACCAAAATTAACTACTACCGCAAGGCATTTTCGTAACAAGCATTGTTATGCCTTCAGCATTGAAAGGAGGTCACCATTTTAGATTTCACATGTTAGTCAGAAATGCAGTATATGTGTCGGCTTAGCACAGTATTGATGGTAAGATTTTGTGTCAAGCCGACACATATACTTCAGTGGGAATGCCTCCACAATATGCTGCCACATATACATTATAGGCCCCATGCCTATGAGGTGATACTGATGCATCAAAGTATATATATATATATATGTTGTGTATTGAGTTTCCAGAATGCTTATACTGATATCGCAACATGAAATATAATTTAATTGTCCCAAACTACAACTGCTAACGTATAAATCGAACAATTCTCACCATCCATGCAGCTTAGACTGCTTATGCTTAGTCCTTAAGTCACAATTCATATAAACATCTGTGCTTTCTTTACAAAATGCATCAACAGAGGTCAATGGAGGTAAAGAGAGCAATGTATAGTATAACATAGCATAACATTATTTATTATTTGTCTGTGTGCAGGCAGAAGGAATGCCAGTTGAGAAGTTCTATAATTCCATTCTCTGCGGTAGAGGTACAGTAGCATGTTATTTACTAATGACTTAAGCACTTAGCTTTCTAAATGATAGTTGTGAATTTCAGCACCTCGGTCAGCACAGTACAGGGGTCATTGTAACATCACTGTAAATGTGTCTCACCAGGAAGTTACTATCCCTCTATACTTCTCTTTTAAAAGTGTCATGCTCATATTAGAATACATATGACTCGGTTCTATAATCAAATAATGCTCCTATTTCTCACTGTATCAGTGAATTCTATTTATAAACAGGGCATATTTCCCCTCAATGCTAATCTATACTATCAGCTTTTTACTATATCAATGTCATGTGCATTGTTAACATGTTAATAAGGTAATAGGACATGAAATGCTTGTGTGTGTGCACCAATGCTATACATGAAGCACATAATGTGTGGATATATTGCAGTTTCCCAGTGTAAGTGATATTGAACTTCCATATACTCTAATACATGCTATGGCTCTCACAAACAGGGATTTGTATCATGATAAAGCATTATGTGTTGGCAGGTGGTGTGTGGTGTTAAACACATGTGCAACATTTAATAATGTAATATACTTGGTGCTAACTCCAATGGCTATACAATTTTGCCTGTACTGTATTTTCTATTCTATTAATCTGAAAGTACGCCAGTCTCTTGCACATAGTGGAGGTAGCCACTCAGTGGACTAATCCGACGTTCAGAGAATGCCGCCCACCAGTTCGTGGCCACTATTTCCTGGACAATTAATAAGTTACATCATCATCTTACATTTTCATGAATAATCAGTTCCTAGTGAATTGATAGAATTCATATATTGGTTTAGTTCATAAATGAACTGTCTTTACAGTGTAGACTATCTGGTTCTACCAATCTATTGATCTTGCACTTGTGGTAAGAACTACTCCGTAACAGCCTGTTAATGGGACTATGGGCTAGATTTACTAAGCTGCGGGTTTGAAAAAGTGGGAATGTTGCCTATAGCAACCAATCAGATTCTAGCTGTCATTTTGTAGAAGGTACTAAATAAATGAAAGCTAGAATCTGATTGGTTGCTATAGGCAACATCCCCACTATTTAAAACCCGCAGCTTAGTAAATCTAGCCCTATATGTTTTCCTATCTACTGAAAGCATTTTCTAAAGTCAAAATGTTCCAGTGACAGGGTTCCTATAAAGCAACACCTAGAAGTGTCACCCAAAATATTACGTTTGTCATTACAAAATATTAGACTAATTTCATATATAATAATGCCTGTGTACAATTACAACTATTTCATGACAATTTACTTTTAATTGATAGTAATATTGCATTCTACTGACAGCCAATCAAGAAAAAAAAAATCAACATTTCTGGATTATCAAGGAGAAAAAAATTACAGTCTCCCATTATCTATTTACTCAGATTATCGCTCCTCTGAAAACATTTCCATTGATTTACCACCTGTAGTGGTGCCAGACTCTGCATCTGCTATGTTCTCTGTAGTGGGTAAGGCAATTTACAGTTTATTTTTATTGTTTAAACTTAAAGCAGTGTAATGCATATGTAGGTCAAAGAACAGCATGCAATTTTAGAAAATGCAACATTTTAAATCTTCTGTAGGGTGCAGTTTTCAACTCATAAAACAATTATATATAACAGACTGAACAGTGTACTGTACGGTTAAATATATATATATATATATATATATATATATATATATATATATATATATATATATATATATTAAACACATACAGGTGATTAGTGATTCAGAGACTAATGGGTAAATGTATCAAGCTGTGAGTTTTCGGTGGTGAAAACTGGAGATGTTGTCTATAGCAACCAATCAGATTCTAGCTGTCATTTTGTAGAATTTACTAAATAAATGATAACTAGAATCTGATTGCTTGCTATAGGCAACATCTCCACTTTTCAAACCCGCCAGAAACACACAGCTTGATACATTTACCGCTAAGATTATGCAATGTGCTGTAACCTATAGCAATGAATGAGATTCTAAAAGTGATTACAAACCACAAACTATGCAAACAGCTCATTTCATTTTGTGCAGTTGTTTGCTTTTGCGTGATTGCTGGTCCAGATGGAAATGTACATGCTTCAGAGTTCTCCCTACTATGCTGCTTAGACCCTCGTCCAGATCTTTAAAAAGTTATGGGAGAAGGGGGTACATGGACTGTATTTATTTTACATAATATTTATAGTTTATAATTGTGTTAATCCATTAGGTAGAAATGCACCTCTAAATAAGTTGAAGGGGATCTTTTCTTTTACTGATATGTACATTGTATGAATATCTGGGGGTCACGGATGTCACCAACACCTTCCCTTCAGAGTGGGAAGTTACAAAATAGGAGCCAGATATAGGGCTCTGCTCTGTCTCCTTAGCGGTCAGTACTCTTGTGACCAGGTTTTACCGGGGGGGTAGCCACGTGAGGTCCCGTAGCCAGGAACCGCAAGCATGCAGCAGTGTTAAGCCAGCACAGGCAACACCATGAACCACAGGTTCCTCAGTTGAGGGCAGCGATTATCACAATTTCTTGGGACTGTGTTTGCCTCTCTTTTATTCCCCTTTTCGTGCAGGGGGACCCCTAATAAAACGGGTTAAATTTCAAACTATCAGAGAGCTCCTCTGATATGCGACCGTTCAGTATGGAAGCTAAGCCACGCCCCTATAAATGCATTTTTAACTGCTGTTAATTCCTGAGAACCTTCAGGGTTTGTCCATGAAAATCAGGTTTTTTTAACTACATCCAATAGTTATCCTATTATTTTGACTGATATGTTACTTATTACTGTAAGGTGTGTGTGTGTGTATATATATATATATATATATATATCTAATATATATAAGCCTAGTGGCGTGTGTTAGTCTGTGTGTGTGTGAAAAAAACAAAACAAGCTGCAGCGCCACCTGCTGGGCGGAGTTATACACTGACCTACTAAATTCTTAGTGTGTGTGGGGGAAAAAAAATCAGAAAGGGCTGAAATTTGGTATACGAAGATGTTTTTAATTTGTTAATTTAATTTGTTAATTGTTAAAGGTGTTTATAAAGATTTTAAAAAGATATATATATATATTTCTTGAAGGAGAAGTGACAGTTAGGAGTGGTTGGTGGTTGCCGGGGGTGACAGAGCGAGAGGAGTGTGATACTCAGGACCGCTGAGAGAGATCCCTGTGTCTGGATAGACATCTGGATAGATGTGACGATAAAGATGAAGGATGAGGTGATAGAGAAAAATGATGAGGTGGTGATATGTGGACAAAACCACGTTAAAAAAGGGCGCTTACGTCGGGAAGTAACGCTCTTCCCCTGAGGAGGCCTGGGCTATGGCCCAAATGCATGACAAGAACATTTTTAACACCTTAAGTAGCTTGATTTGACTAGAATGCATGAGTATCATGCACGGGTTAACTTGTAATTAAATACAGGGGCACACACATGCCATAAATCACAGCCTCCAGTAAAGTCAAATTGCCTTTTATTTCTGTTTTACCATTTCCTTGTGTTTACCAATGCACTTCTCAGAACAAATGAATTTTTCAGACAATTGCCAGGAAAGTGTGAAACCTTGCTTGGTCTTTCTCTTACCGTGTAGTCTCGAGTAGAAGCCTCTAAAATTACTTTGATTTATAATACGTTATTTATTCTTAGGAAGGATTCTGAGATGTATTTCCATCTTGGCTGCAAAACAGAAATGTTTATTTATATAAAGGTTTTACTCTATGTGGTGGAGTTAGGCTAAGATTCTACAAGCATAAAAAATAACAAAGGACTAGATTACAGATTGGAACACACAAATGTTGACCGATCTGTCTGGGATGAATATCATCTCAGCATGAGCATGACTGTCTCTCTAAAAAGTGGCCCTGGAAACGAGAGATGCTCACAATGTGTTTGGATGACTGTGATCCTCATACACACACACACACTAGGGTCAGTTTGATACCAGCCAATTAACCTACTAGTATGTTTTTGGATGCTACTGAAAAAGTCTTGGCAATAATAGAAAATACAGAGAAACAAGATATCACATGGTAAAGAGTTAAATTTGATCTTCTCTCGCAGTTAGTATATATCAATATTGTAAATGTTTATAAAGTTATCCAGCCATAAATTCAAAAGTTACAATAATGTAATTGGATAGTTATTTTTCAGCTATGTTTCACGCAAACACTGAGCAGGTTGAATGTGACTCCTATATTCATACATTTGCTGTACAATGAATAATAAAATTGGATTTTTCACATATCATATTTCATTCCTGTGTTGCCTGGGCCTGCTCCCCTCCCCATCCCTCCCTCACCCCAGCTGTCTGACCCCTCTCACATATAGGGGGAATGAGATAATGTAGCTAGAGGCTTACTGTGCAGCTGCTGGGTTTGGATAACACTCCAGATGTAGTGACGCTGATTTATTCCCAGTCAGGTGTTCAGGCTTTGGCTAGTTCTAGTGGAGCAGGATTTTTTTAGTCCCATTATTCATTGTTATAAAGTAACATTAACTTTTTCTTGGGCTCATATAGATATAGATATAGATAGATAGATGTATGTGTGTGTGTAAAATGTTATCCTTTTGAAGCTCAATATGTTTCATTAATAGAATCCAGAAAACCACAGTATTTTCATATTGTGCATAAAGTTTGGCTCTTTAAAGTGTACTTTAATGTTGTACTTTAAAACATACCCCAGTTATTCCTTGGGGTCATTGCTAAGCATGCCAGTGGCACAGTGCATTTATTTGTCTATTAACAAGGTTTCCGAGAGCTTAAAAATTACAGACATGCATAAAAATTATTATACTAAAAATGCTTTTAGGGCTCATTCAAATTTGGTTTGTTTTCTCTTTACCTCCATTTCCCTGTTGAATTCACAGTGGACAATGCATGGACCAAAATGCTTCAAGCATTTATGAATTATAAATCCAATACACACATTATTCACATGTGTATAAGACAATGGATAAGTGAATTTTCATCTTATGCCTAAAAAAGTGTCTATCTTTATAGGTCTGTAAGGTAAACACTACTATGATTAAAGTATCAAGTACAGAATGAATGGGTTTAAAAAATTTGGAAATGTTGAGTCTAGGAGAAGAAAATATTAAGGAAATCAGGCAGATGGAGTGTCAGATGCTATGAACAAAGTTCTTGCAAACAACATTGACAGAGTTAAAGAAGTCACAGAGTAAGAAACAGTGTTTAATTATAGAGGAGAAAATGCCATGGACAGAGAAAACAGTGGGAAATATTTGGATAGGTATAAATCTAGTTGAATGCTAAAATAAGTATATTGAAGTTCTCCACAGCAGGTTTGCACTGTAGGTGTTAACCGCACAGAAACAGTATCAGAGTAGTAATGAGAATCTAGCATGGATGAGTCTAATCTACATGAGTCTAGCATCTGTGTTTCTTATGTATTGAACTACAGTACAGATTGTTGGGGAGCATTAAGGGTGGTTTGCAATAATTCAGATAGGACATGATGAAATGTGAAATATATTTTTAATATGTTCTGTGGGTGTGAAAAGGGTCTAACATTTTTCTCCAGGATACAATAAACAATTGGCAGGTTACATGTATTGTCATTTTTACTACTCAATCCTCTATTATTCCATTAGTATGCATTATAATAATATATTACATTAATGCTCATATCATGTTCATTCATTTAATTTAAGGGTTTAAATTTATAGAAAATATTGCTCAGTCTTTTTAATAGGAGCTCAAAGCATAAAGCATTAATATGACTCCTCAATAAGAAATGATAGCTATCCATTTAGATTACATTCTACTATAAACTTTAACCCTATCACTGCTAATAAAGAATGCACCAATAAATACTTATGTTGTTAAATAAACCAACCCCAGTTAATGTAAATTACCTTTACCATTCTAGTTTGTTACAGGATATTACACATTCATGCTTTTCCTATGTTATATATACATTCAGTAAATATATTCTGAGATGTTGTTTTCTCCACATTAGATGTGACCCGTGGATGGATAGATTGTGCACACCGGAAAAAGATGGACAGAATTGTGAGATGATTAAACTGCTGCTATGAGTCTTGATTTACAAGATCGCTTCAAACCAAGTCGGAACAAGTGTCATCTACTCATGGGTAGAAAATCATCTCTGAAGTGTTCAAGAAAGAAATGTTTCAGTGGTTTATTTTGCATATTTTGCATTTAGTATGACCTTGACTATGAAGACATTAAAAATCATCAGAATTGTGCAACGTATTTGGAGGAAAATAGTTTGTGCTCACCACCAAGAGCATAAAGTCAGGACCAAACCCGCGCAGCCTAAAATTCCACGTATGAATAACTTGTTTGTGGTTGACAGCGTTGTCCAACATGTGGATGAAATATTACCATGTCCAATGTGTGGCAAGAGAGCAGTTTTACACACAGAATGCTGTATGGTAGGTACTAAATTCTTATAATGTATGTAGGTATATTAAAATCTATGCTTCTGTTTATTATTAACAATATTATACTTTGTTTTCAATATAACACTGAGTGATTGCCTATTACTGCTTTCTTTCTCTAGTTGTTGGATGAAATTCTCTGTTATTTGTCTGCTTTATACGTTGTGATGAAATGTGTAGTGTTTTGTGTGTGTGTGTGTGTGTGTGTATAGAGTTTAATAAAATTGTCTTATAACTGTATTCAGTATTTTATTTAATGTTTTATGTCTTTATAGATTGTAATAGAACTATTATAATTATGCTTTAATAACGTACCTACATATTACACGTTCCTGTACATTAAGGGGATAGATACACAAGTGCAAGGAAAAAGAAGATAATGGTGATCTTGTCCAAAACGCAATCTATGAGGTGTGAAGAATACATTATACAATAGGTTACAAAATAACATGGCAGCTGTGCGTTTGGAAGCTGATGCTTGTCTTAGGAAGAGATGGAGCAAAGATAGAAGTATGGAGGAGAGGAATAGGCTTATTTGAAGAGAGGGCTCTTCAGGAAATGTTTAGAGATTTTGAAGCTAGAGGAGAGTAGGAGGGGTTGGGACAGAGCGTTCCATAGGCAGGGCTGCCAAGAGGAATTCAGGGCCCCGGTACAACAAATGAATGGGGCCCCCCTTATAGTCGAGTATGCTAAAAAAAATTGCTAGGAGGTGTGGTCATAAATTTGGGGGCATGGCAAATGCGCCATTGGGCCGTGGCTGACACATCAAAATCACTAGGCTCTCAATTCGCCGGAGCGTCACATTTGTCCAAGCACTCCTGACTTTCAGGACATCTAGCAGCAAAGTGTAGTATAGAAAGAATGCAGTGTGTACACAAACAGTTCAGTCTTGGCCTGCACCTTACATTGGGCACAGCACTCACCAAAAATTGGCATTTGTCCCTACTAGAATCACAACATTTCACATACTATCCTGCTCTCTCCTACCTGTTCTTCTCACTTTCACCACCTGTGGCTGCATGTTTCTTTAGGTGCGGCTTGTCTAGATCCTATATCGCTGGGGGCCCTATTTGGAAAAAAAATGGCTACATTTAGATAATTCCAAACAACCCTGGCGTTAAATCAATACCACCCACGATTAATATTTAGGTCTTCCTCCAGCTTCAATATTACAATAATGTGCCCCTTCATCATCGCCATGCCTTATGATCACACTGCGCCCTCCATCCTGCTTTTGCCCCCTTCACCTGGCTCCCCTTCATTACACTATACTATGCTGCGCCCCCCCCTTTTTCAATCCCACTATGCCATGCCTCCCCCCCTTTTTAACCCCACTGTGACATGCACCCCCGTTTTTTAACCCCACTGTGGCATGCATCCCCCTGTTTTTTAACCCCACTGTGCCATGCTGCCCCCCATTTTTTAACCCCACTGTGCCATGCTGCCCCCCTGTTTTTTAACACCTCTGTGCCCCCCTTGTTTTTTAACCCCTCTGTGCCCCCCCCCCTCGTTTTCTAACCCCTCTGTGCCCCCCTCCCATTTTTTTAACCCCTCTGTGCCTCCCTCATTTTTTAACCCCTCTGTGCCCCCCCCCCCGTTTTGTAACCCCCCTGCGCCCCCCCTCCCCCCTCCCCGTTTTCCTCCCTTCACTTACCTTTTCTTCTCTCTTCTTTCTTGGTCTTCTCTGCTCCTCTGTGCTCCATTGCTCCAGACTGACTGAATGCTGGGCGGGACATGATGACATCACACCCGGCATTCAGTCAGTCTGGAGCAATGGAGCACAGAGGAGCAGAGAGGAGGGACGCCGGCGCCGTATTCACGTGAGCATGTTTGTTTGTTTTTTAACTACCCTGCTCCCCCCACCAATGACCGAGCATCCCCCCCCCACCGCAAAAAAATAAATAAAAAAAATAACATAAAAGAGAAGAAAAAAATGTAGGTTTGGGGGGAAAAAAAAACTAAAAAAAATAAATCGTCGGCACCCTGACATGCCCGGGCCCGGGTAATTAGTACCCACCCCCCCCCTCTCGGCGGCCCTGTCCATAGGTTGAGAGCTGCATGATGAGATGTGCATGAACGAGCTTATAAGAGTGTTTGATATTAGGAGACCATTGGAGCTTAAAGGGTAACTGGGAATATATTTTTGGGTAAGGTCAACAATTTAAGTGGGGCAGGAGTTGAGGAGAGATGTGTAGGCTAGGGTCAGCATTTTGATTTATTTTTTTTGGAACTTATGAGAAACCAATGTAAGGATTGACAGGCTGATGAGAAATTATAGAATGAGAAGATGAGTCTGTCAGCAGAATTCCTGACTGAATGCAGGGTATAGTCTTCTCAATGGAAGATCAATAGAAGGAAGTTGCAATAGTTAGCCGGCTGGGCAACCTCTTTCTATTTTTATCCATGGAGCTCTATTGTAGATGGCTTCCAATGCACTGCTTTTACTTCGAGGAAAAGGAAGGTGATTTTTGGGGGACAATTAATGGTGGGTCCCCTCTATCCAGGGGTAGTTAGCCTCTTTGTATGCAGTTTCTCATGAGAGCTGGCATTCTTGGCATTCAAAGTTAAATTCTGCTCAGAGTGCGAGTGATTTAATGTCGCAAATTGTAAAAATGTATAAATGGTAAGCATAAAATACAGATTATATCACATATACCCCTCAACTTCAGACCATATTAACAGTATTATAATACATACAGAAAATGGCCAAATAATCCTTATATGTTAATTAACAGTATTTTCCATTATAGACTAATCTGTAAAAATGTGACTTGATTGAACCAAAAGTTCACATTTCACAAAAAATGTGTAGTCCTGGAATCCCTAAGATAATTTAGAATTAGTGGCTGCGAATCATACAAGTTCAGGGTTTTTAATATATATTGTGGTGACCCACTCCTCTACGCAGTCCAGGTACATTTATTAGTGCGAATCATACCAGTTGATGGTTTTCTTATTATATATATTGTGGTGACCCACTCCTCTACGCAGTCCAGGTACATTTATTAGTGCGAATCATACCAGTTGATGGTTTTCTTATTATATATATTGTGGTGACCCACTCCTCTACGCAGTCCAGGTACATTTATTAGTGCGAATCATACAAGTTGATGGTTTTCTTATTATATATATTGTGGTGACCTACTCCTCTACGCAGTCCAGGTACATTTATTGCTGTGAATCATACAAGTTCAGGGTTTTTAATATATATTGTGGTGAAGGGGAGTAGGTGTAACATGTAACATAGCAAGAGATTCAGTATAAAGTGTGTATATTTGGATGTGAAGTGTTGTGGATAGGCGTATGTGATATTAGTGCAGGGGAATGGACATGTTAATGTTTTTATGGATACTACAGACGCTACAGCATTGTTTAACTACATACATTTTATCTTTTACACAAAATAAAGCACCTGTATTGATCACAGTAAACATAATAAAAATAGCTATGATATGCTATAAATATGTCATATGGTCACTTTAAACATAATAGAGCCATCTATGGCTCAGTGCAATTACATAAATGTCAGAAAAGTAGGCCCACTGAGAAATAATGTAAAGCGGACACTGCAGAATGTGGCAAATGGAATTCATTGCGACCATGAGTAATGGTACAGTCTCACTGCAGTTTTAGTACAGGTTAAGCACTTAAATATAACACATGAATTCCAGTAAGGTATGCAGCACATATGATCAGTATATTGCTGTAGATGACCCAAGCATGATGTTCTCAATATAAATTCATCTATGATGGTTACCTGCAGTCGACTGTTATATATGTGTTGTGCAGATACCGATGTCACTGAGATCTCATTCCAAGGTCTCCACATAGTCCCACACCTGTAAAAAATAGAAACGGTCTCTAGCACATATCAAGCACGTGTCCCCTAGAACTAGCCCTCAGTTTCATGTATAATAAAAGTATAGGCTCACTAATCACTCAGTATGTAGATCAATAATGACATAGAATCTCCTATATATTTTCGATAACTCTGACAAATGAAGCAGATGTCCTTGCTGCCCATGTAGTACTATATTGGAGAGTGACAGACCTGGCAATGTCAGCAGTGTGCTCAGTGGTGGCTTGTGACAGACAACTCCTCTGCTCTCCTGTGTGATGTGATTCCATTGTAATCTCCGATGAGTCTGCTCCTCGTACAGCACGGGATGCAAAGTCTCTGGTCTGTGTTCCCGGCTCCTGTCATTTTATCTGGATGCAGTCACCTCCCTCCAGGCCTGGGTGAGACGTAGAGGTGACTGTGCGGGCTCAGTACACATGGCCAGGTGTGAATGTGCACACCCGGGATATTCAGGACACGTGCTGGGGCAGATGGTGCGGGGAGAGCTGCCCTCCTGCTGGGTCCATTATCCCAGACACTGATGTGCCCAGCCTAGCCTTACACACGATATAATAACATTGTATATAATCATACTGTTGTTGTGTAGCTAATATGTGATGTGTGTATGATTTTTATTTTTCCATAGATGTTACTTTTATTGTAGTTTAATTGCAATTACCTAGTTAACACCAAATGTAACCATTTAGGAGCTGGGGATATTTTCCTATTTTTCGTTGGATGGTGTGCCAATATTAAAGGAAACTTACTGTCTGCTTCTATAATATTTTTATCTTTATTTTAACTATAGAGTGGTTTTCTTCTCAGTGGGAGACCCTGATAGATCTTAATGTATTATGAGGATTGGTGTTGCAGATGTTAGCTTGATCAAAATCAGTTTTTAATGTCCTTATGTGATCACCCTAATTTGTGACCTAACCTAAAGGTCCATGGATGAAGCTATGTAAATTTACAACAACTTCTTGGTATTTGACTCAGAAAAAAATAGTTGGACTTGCTCATAGGTAAGACACAGCACACTTCAAGGTGTACACTGTCCTTAAACTAGAAGTGTGACTAGGTATGCAGAGGTGGGAAAATCTAAGGCCTGTACCACAATCACTGACCAACCTTCTACCATTTTAGAATCACTCCTTAAATTACGTCAAACTTTTTCAGTTTTTTTCTATAATATTGATAGGTTTATCTTCATTGCGGTTTAAATGAATCTAGAGAATTATGGAATTAGTTAATCTAGAGAATGATGTGAGTTATTGGATAGACAGATAACTATGCAGATGGTAAGTATTGCTTTCAAAAGTCTGAAACACAAAAGTGCACTAAAATCTAAGCTGCTAAATAACCGCACATAGAAGGCCAGATGCAGAGTGAGTACTATGCTAGTTTGTGTGGCATAAATTGCGTGAATTCCTGACCCCAGTGCTGTGAGAGCAAAGTGCTGACCACTAGGCCACTGCGATATTCCACAACTCTATGTAAAATACCAAAAATTGAGCAAGGTCATCATCATAATCATTTATTTATATAGCGCCACTAAATCCGCAGCTATGTACAGAGATTCCATTCACATCAGTCCCTGCCCCATTGTACCGGGCCGACAAGTCATGTGAAATGCTTTGTGGTCATCATGTTTAGCTCCTTGCATTGTTAGTAGCTAATATTTCTGGCTGCTGACAATGTAAAGATTATGAAATATGTATGATCAATGAGAACCTGTCTGGCAATGACCCCGGACGCTGGAAGAGAAGCCACAGAATGCACAAGAGATCGGCTTTAGTAAAACATTGGATCTATTTTCTCTGATTGTGACTGTTATACTCGTATAACTCTATCTATCCAATCATTACTCCAATCTCTGAGTATTGACCGTGTTCTGTGGCTTCTCTTCCAGCGTATGTCAGGGGTCATTGTCGATGAATGAAGGAGAAACAAAGAGATGTAGAGCTCAATCTTTTATAACTCTGAATAACACACGTTGCTTGTAGGGATATAACGGGTTATATGTTCTACACATCCTGCGTTACAGTCCTGGAGGCCGCTGTGGATCAGGAACATTACTTATTTGTTCTCTTATGCGGCCTCATTGGTAACAGGTGGAAGCAGATTGGATTGGAGCAACCTCCTTCCCAAATTGGACTCGCCTGTCACAGCTCTAGATGTTACATAGTGTTCATTACACATCACACCGACTATATAATATGGGGGTGATGTATACAGCGCTGTGTGTTAATATGGGGCGTGTCCTCCCCTCCTTCTGTTCTGGACCACCCACATTCTGAGGATTATACCCATACACTGCACATAAGACCTGTTATTTACCAGGTATTACAGGACCATGGAGAGAATTGCAGATGCTTCAGTTGTAACTTGCAGCACAATGTGTTCCAGTAATGCTGGACTCTGACGTTACCAGTATGTTACACATGCTGTGTTGTATCACCGCTGTCGGGATTCTTTTCTTTCAGACATCCTGGCTATAAAGTCCGAGTATGGAGCATCTGTCATCGGCCGCATTAATCCCCGGTGAGTGCCCCCCCACATCAGTTCTCTGGTGACTGATCACAGCCAGGACTGACAAGTGAGGTTAATGAGAGACTATATTAGGACACAGCTGTATATTCTGGTCACATTTACTCTATGGTAACGCACATACGCAGGGTTTGCTGTGTTGCTTGTTTAGACTTTAGAATACATGAAAATGTGTGTCAAAGACAGTGCAGGATACTGATAGTGCACCCTGCACTATTTCCATAACACGTACTAAGCATCTAATAGGCACCATCTCCCTCTCCCCAAGCCAGCCCCCCTTCCTGTCTGTAAGGTGTGCACTGTCCCCCCTCTCCTTTATGTCAGTAAGGTGTGCTCTGACCCCCCCCTTTATGTCAGTAAGGTGTGCTCTGTCCCTCCCCTTCCCCTCCCTTTATACCAGTAAGTTGTGCTCTGTCCGCCCCCCTCCTTTATGTCAGCAAGGTGTACTGTCGTCCCCCCCTTCCCTCCCTTTATATCAGTAAGGTGTGCTCTGTCCCCCCCCCCTTTATGTCAGTAAGGTGTGCTCTGTCCCCCCCCCCCCTCCTTTATATCAGTAAGGTGTACTGTCCCCCCCCCCTTTATGTCAGTAAGGTGTGCTCTGTCCCCCCCTCCTTTATATCAGTAAGGTGTGCTCTGCCCCCCCCCCTCCTTTATGTCAGTAAGGTGTGCTCTGACCCCCCCCCCTTTATGTCAGTAAGGTGTGCTCTGTCCCCCCCCTTCCCCTCCCTTTATACCAGTAAGTTGTGCTCTGTCCGCCCCCCTCCTTTATGTCAGCAAGGTGTACTGTCGTCCCCCCTTTCCCTCCCTTTATATCAGTAAGGTGTGCTCTGTCCCCCCCCCTCCTTTATATCAGTAAGGTGTACTGTCCCCCCCCCCTTTATGTCAGTAAGGTGTGCTCTGTCCCCCCCTCCTTTATATCAGTAAGGTGTGCACTGTCCCCCCTCTCCTTTATGTCAGTAAGGTGCAGGTTGGACAGGCCTGCCCTAAACCATGCAGAAACGGCTTTTTCCGCATGCTTCAGGCATTTTTAAGTAAAGTGGCTATTTAACCAAAGCCTAACGTAGGATATATCAGATTTACCTTCTGTATTAGGCAAATTACCGCACAATCCAGCAGTCGCCATAATACTCAATGGGGACTGCAGTACAGGCAAAGTTATCAGAACCCGTTCAGAACCCTGAGTTGGCTTTAGAAAAAACTAATCGCTGGGACAGCCTCTTATCGAATGTGCTGTCCCGACATGACTTTGCCCCATTACTTCATCTGTCGTCGCTGCAATGACAGATGATAATTAACTGGGCAAAAATGTGATTAATCATCAGATCAAGGCTAATATAAGATACAATATGGATAAGATAAAAGATAAGTGTAATTTGCCAAGTAGAAATAATCCAGAAAGGTATTTTAAAGAGGCTAAAAGACCATATAAAATGGAGTCGATATGTCTAAAGCTGGCCACATATGGGACGATCCTGCCACACAGGGTGAGCGCCAATCGGCCAAATGTACCAACATGCTCGACCACACACACACACACACACACACACACACATACATTACAGTGAGTGTGTCCAGCATTACTGTTAATACAGAAAAGCCTTCCCATAATTTATGGATCAGTTTGTATATCACAACTGTGTCAAATAACATTGTTTAATATACACTTTACTACTGATATCTTTGTGCTTTTATTCTATTGGCTAGGTGATACCCTCAAGAAGCTTTCCATTGGCAAATGTATGCCTTCTAATGCAAAGACCAAATTTCATGTTAAAGTCATATTGAGTGGAACAAACACTAACATTCTGTTTGTCAAGAGACAGATTTAAATTGACTCAGTTTTGCCAACATAGTGGTCTGTAAAAATATATGGTTTGGTATTTATTTTAAAATATTGGAAGCCCTGATATACAATGCCTGTCAAAGAAGCGTATTGTATATAGCGCGTCATATACGGGATTTCAGTGTACAAGATAGTTTTCCAACTTCATCTCTGCTCTGAAAACCCCAGTGCAGGTTTTGCAGATCATCCTGCTTGGACTGAGCTTCATAGACACCTCTTTGTAAACTTTAGAGTTGGCGTATTTTATTCTTTCTTGCTCATCTTTAGCTGTAGCAATTACAATATGTACTGGCAACAATTGATCTTTGTTCTATTGCAGCCTTTAAACAACAATAATGATCTTTACATACATCCAGCAATTGCCACAGGCAATTAGCAAACCAAACAGGTGCTTTAGTATACCACACAAGCAAACTTCTGTGCTCATAGTTGTTTTCCCTGACCACACCCGACTCACAACTCAGTGAATGACCAGGTGTGACACTACAATGACCAGCAATTTTTAAAAATTAGCTTTCTTTGTAAACAAAAAAAGGTGATGAACAGTTCACAGTTATATTGCTCCTTTCTCTTTCTCTCCGTAGATAAAACATTTGCTTTTTTTCCCCTGCAACACAGCAATCTCCACATTACAGCTGACAGCTTTATAATAGTTTATAATAGTTTTGTGTGTGAAAGTGGTATTCAATATGTTTCACTCACCACCATTGCATCTGGTTGGCTGGGTGGACAGCTATGCTTTGGGTTTCCTTTGCAATCCTTCTTCTTACACCACTTGTGGCATAGGAACCCTTCTGGGTGTGTAGCCTAAAAGTCTTAACCTGCAAGGAATTATCCCTGTCTGTAGCCTTTGCCTGCAGACTGTCAGCTGAATAGCTAATTTTCTCTTAGAGGCCTGTGGAAAACCACTCCCTCCGTCCCAATATATATATTGGTGGAGGTAGGGGTATATGGTCACATGTGATAATGGCACTTTTCCTACTGCCTTCATTGTAACACTTTCACATTGCAGCCACTTACATTATATATATATATATATATATACATATACAGTGGTGGAAGTGGGGGCATATACAGTGGTATGTCACACCACCACTTCTCCTACTGCCTTCATTGTAACACTGCCACATTCCAGTCACTTATATTATATATATATATATATATATATATATATATATATTTACAGTGGTGGAAGTGGGGGGTATACAGGGTATGTAATACCGTGACTTCTAGTACTGCGTTCATTGTAAAGCTATCAAATTCCATTAATTTTCATTCCAATTACATTTTTCATATCGCTACTTCTAATTGTCCACTTTGTCCACTGGGTGAACCGCAAAATGGTCACAAAATCTATTTATAGGGGTGCAGGGCTGTGGGGCCTCTGACACTTGGACCGGTCCCATAGTGGGTTACTTGGAGCTAGGTCACTGGAATCTTCATATGCCACGTTGACTTCACTGTCAACCGTGACACTCTAAAGTAACACAAAATCTTCAAAAATGTTCTCGCAAAGCAGAGCGTCACTGGCGTAAATCTTGTACCTGTAATGATTTCAGTGCATATACTGCTATCTACCACTCCTATCGAAATGCTCTATACACTGCTAAACAAACATGCTTCCAATCTCTCATCTCTGCTCAGGCTTTTAACACCAAACACCTTTTTAACACATTTAAATCTCTTCTTAAACTCTCCCACCCCAAACCCTCAGTGCCCAGGATCTTGCTTCCTACTTCAAAGGCAAGATTGATAAGATCTGACTTGAAATGGTATCATCTCCCTTGACAAGAAATCAGCAATTCCTTTGCAGCACCCTCTGACACCCTCTCTTCATTTGATAAATGAAGAGGAAGTATTTACTCTCTTCTTATGTTCCTACTCTACCTCCTGTCCTCTTGATCCTATGTCCTCACTAATTGGTGTAATCTCTCCCTCTCCCTCTCCCTTGCTACTGGTATCTTTTCATTCCTATTCAAGCACACAGTGAAACAAAATTCTGATCCAAACTCTCTCTCCAAGTACTGCCCCATCTCTCAGCTCCCATGCCCCTCCGAGCGTCTATAAATACTTGCCTACACTCGCCTCACACGCTTCCTTTCCACAAACAACCTATGGGATTCTTTTCAGTCAGGCTTTCGCTCTCAACACTTCACAGAACCTGCGCTGACCAAGGTTGTCAATGATTTGATCACAGCTAAAACTAAAGGCCATTACTCTCTTCTAATTCTCCTGGATTTCTCTGCTGCATTTGACACTGTTGACCACTCTCTCCTCATACAGACGCTACAATCCCTAGGTCTTCAAGACACTGTCCTATCCTGGTTCTCATCCTACCTATCTAATTGCCCTTTCAGTGTTAATCTCTCTGGATCCATCTCCACTCCGCTTCCTTTATCAGTTGGAGTTCCACAAGACTCAGTCCTAGGTCCTCTGCTATTCTCTATCTACACCACTTCTCTTGGAAAACTAATAAGCTCCTTTGGATTTCAGTATCATCTCTATGCAGATGATACACAAATCTATCCTCTCCTGATCTTTCACCATCTGTGTTGTCTGGCGTTACTGACTGTCTTTCTGCCATTTCATCTTAGATGTCTTCTCACCAACTCAAACTCAATCTTTGCAAAACAGAGTTCATAATATTCCCACCCACCAACAGAAGTTACCTACCTGACATTTCTATTTCTGTTGACAACATGACCATAAATCCCACCCCACAAGCTCGCTGCCTAGGTGTAATCCTTGACTAGCAACAATCCTTTGCTCCCCACATCAACTCTATATTTACATCATGCTGCATACACCTAAAGAACATTTCCAGAATACGTATGTATGTCACACAAGACACAAAAACTTTATGCACTCATCATCTTCCGCACCGACTATTGTAATTCCCTCCTTACTGGTCTTCCCCAAATCAGATTATCACCCCTCCAACCTACTGTGCATGTAGCAGTTAGATTGATTTTCCTTGCAAACCGTTCTTCATCTGCTGAGCCACTCTGTCCATCTCTACATTGGTTGCCTGTTTTTCAACGAATCCAATATAAAATATTTCTAATAACAAACAAGACATAAACAGGTGTTTAAACTGCACTCAGGAATCAGACAGCACAAATTTACTACAGCAGCAGTGGGACCAAGGTGATTAATTAACCTATGACCGCTGGTCATTGATGTTATTGTTGTTGCCTCCTTGTACTACCTGCAAGTTGATATCTGTTTTTGTGTATCCCAGATCCTGGCGTTTCACCTTCCTCAATAACAGATGATGAAGACATGCAGTTTATGAGTAACGCAGATACAAGTTTTCTGTGACCGGCGCCTTCCATTGGGACAGGTTGTGTAATACCCAAGTTTGAGGACATCCATCTTCTAGTACATCACAAATTATATAATTATACAAGTACTCATTGTAGAAATCTTCCAGTACTCGGACATACCGTTAACGTCTAGCCTTCACTGTGACACCTTACTACAACTGCAATAGTGATACACTTATTTTTCCGACTACAGACAATTATTATTTTAACTTTCATGTCGATCAGTCAGACTTTATTTGGATTTTTGCGTTTGCAGGAGTATATTGTGTCACTCATTTGCATGATATATTCATCAATAGTAGTATAATAATATATTTATATATATTTTTTTTTCCCCAGAGGATCAATGTGTTGACCGCTGTGATTGTATACAAGATTGCCGGGTTAATAGGTGTGTCACTGATGTTCAATATTAGCATCAGGACATTATTTATGTAATTGTGATCAACTTTATCATAAGTGCGGGTGGGACATGCAATGTTATTATAATAACAAACAAGGCCATCAACAAAATTGCACCAACATACATCTCCTCACTTGTCTCAAATTATATATCCATCTTGACACCTCCTTTCGGCACAAGATCTGCGTCTCTCTTCCATTCTCATCACATCCTCCCATTCTCGGTTACAGGACTTTTTTCGGGCTGCTCCCACTTTGTGGAATTCCCTCCCTCGCACAATAAGACTTTCCTCTAGTCTTCAAACCTTCAAGCGCATTCTCTAAAACCCCTCTTTAGGCAAGCTTATAATATTCCTCAACCTCCCTAGGTTTCTCAAAATCAATATCTCTAAAACTGAACTCATTGTCTTCCCTTCCCCCAGACTCCCCTCCCACCACAACCTTTCTATCGTTGTCAATAACACTACCATCTCCTCTGTCACCCAACTCCGATGTCTGGGTGTCATCCTTGACTCCTCTCTCTCCTTTGCCCCCCATGTCCAATCACTTGCCAAAGCCTGTCGCTTCCAACTGCGCAACATCGCCCGCACCCGGTCCTTCCTCTCTCAAGATGCCACCAAAACAATCATCCACTCACTCATCATCTCCCGCCTCGACTACTGCAACCCTCTCCTCACCGGCCTCCCCCTCTCCCATCTCGCCCCCCTCCGCTCCGTTCTCAATGCAGCTGCTAGACTCGTCTTTCTCTCACACCGCTCCTCCTCTGCCTCCCCTCTCTACCACGCCATACACTGGCTCCCTTTCCCCTACAGAATCCTTTTCAAACTCCTGACCACCACTTACAAAGCTCTCTCCCAGTCTACTGCCCCTTATATCTCTAACCTCCTCACCATTCACACTCCAGCCCACTCCCTGCGCTCGGCCAATGACTGTCGCCTCTCCTCCACCCTTATCACCTCTTCCCACTCTAGAATCCAGGACTTCTCCCGAGCTGCCCCCCTACACTGGAACGACCTCCCTCGCTCCATCCGTCTCTCTCCCAACCTGTGCTCCTTCAAACGGGCACTTAAAACCCACCTGTTCCTTAAAGCCTACCAACCAGCCACCTAACCTCTCATCCACTCTTTTCGTTCTCCCTCTCTTCTCTCCCCCTTGCTTCACTGGTTCCCTTTCGTTTCCTCCTGTCTCTATACCGGCTCTTCTGCTCTGTCCTCACTCCATATGTCTCCCTGGAGTTCCTGAAGCACTGGTACTTTGTGTTTATTGTTCTGTACTTTGTCACCCTGTTTTTGGTGTACTGTTAGTACTGTGTACGCCGCTGCGGAAACCTTGTGGCGCCCAACAAATAAATGATAATAATAATAATAATAATAATAGGTTACCATATTACCACCCACTACAGAGCTAACACAAGACAACAACCCTCTGAGCCCCTGACCAACACTGCTGTGTGACTGTCCATATAGACCACTAAGTACTTTTTACCTTTGCAATCTGGCTGGACCAATATCCAATATGTAGCACTTACCCTCATGTATCAGACTCCCATTGTCCCATAGACTGTAAGCTTGCGAGCAGGGCCCTCTTACCTCTCTGTCTGTATTACCCAGTATTGCTTTATTACTGTGTTTGTTCCCAAATGTACAGCGCTAAGGAATCTGCTGGTGCTATAGAAATAAATGGTGATGGTGATGATGATTGGCCACCTGCATTTTTTTCCCTTTAAAATGTTCCTAACAGGCTGCTGAGTCAAGTCTTGTCCCCTGGGCTAATATTTCCCATCCCCCCCCCATGTAGTGGTGTATATATGTATTTTCATGAGACACAAGCAGACGTAATAATACAATATGGTGAATGTATAATATCTGCTTTATACAGAGGTACATAATCTTCCTGCACCAGCGAGACAGGAGCCTCACATCACTAATGTGATCATTTAGATGTTCAGATTGGCTGTTGGCCTAGCTCCTCCCACTAATCAAACATGCCTACACAAGATTTGCATGAGCTGAAATATTCTGTGCTGCTGTTAGTATGAACATGCTCAGATTGGTTTCAGGTTATTCTAGCCCCACCTACTTCCTCTCCTGTTCATCCTTGCGTCCAAAGTTTGAAGAATAGTTACAATAGGCGCTCTGACCCTAGTCAAACAATTCTAAAAGAGATGCCCAAGGTGCATTCATGCCAGTGTTTACCTGTTATATAGAGATCAGGGGCTAGATTTACTAAGCTGCGGGTTTGAAAAAGTGGGGATGTTGCCTATAGCAACCAACAACCAATCAGATTCTAGCTTTCTTTTATTTAGCACCTTCTACAAAATGACAGCTAGAATCTGATTGGTTGTTGGTTGCTATAGGCAACATCCCCACTTTTTCAAACCCGCAGTTTAGTAAATCTAGCACCAGGAATTAACTTTTCCCACTCAGCATATTGAACAGTATGTACTGGCTACAGGCCATATCTTGCACCTGCTGTTGAGAGGACATATCATAAATAACATTTTGTGATATAATTTCCTTAAAAAATAGTTGCCCGCTGTATTGTAACAAATAACAAGTAGATAACTGCTTCTAATCCTCTTTGGCTTGATTGCCATTAGCTCCGTTTAATGCCATCGTCTGAAATATAATTTGACAGCAATTGAAAGAAATTGTTTTACTTTGAGAGATGATCTGTAATTTTTTTTTATAAAAGGTTTTAGGTTCATTGACGAGGCAATATCATCATTAAGGGCTGATGGCTTTCTATAAATTTCTGTTGAGCCTTAGTACAAAATGCCATGAAAAGTTTACTGCAATAGAACTGAATGCATCGTCATTGAAGAGACAAAAAAAAAATCAAGCTAGTTTGATGAACGAAACCTGGTTTTGTTATTGACAAGTACAGATTTAGATTCTGCAGATTACTTTGTCCATTAAGAGTCTTGTTATGTCTTTCCGTAGGGTTTGGTATAAACATCAAAACATGTTTGTGGCTTTGTTGTTGAGACTTACCAGATTTTGAGCTTCTGCAAATGTCATGGTGGCATGCTGGCAAATGTCATGGGTTTACTGCTGGCAAACCAGTTTGCAAATGCCAAGCTTAAAAAAGTTTGCGACAATTTTTTGAAGACAAAATAATTCACCCTTTTCCACATTTGCAATTTTGCAAAGACGTTTCAGGGAAGCAATGGGCCATAGGGTCATTTTATTAACATTTAGGGGTATATTTACTAAACTGCTGGTTTGAAAAAGTGGAGATGTTGCTGTGGCTGGATCACTTATAAATAACTTATTTGTGGCTAGGTCACGTAGAAATAACTTATTGAAGATATTTATTTTAATTAGGAGTGCAGTGCACCTCTGTATATCATTGCAAATGTACTTATAATTTTATATTGGTATGTGTTGTCATGTTTGGGTTTTGCAACTGTCTGGAGACAGGTCCTTCTGAGGTCAGTGGTGCTGCTGGGTCCTGTGCTGTGTCCTGTTCAGTCCAGTGGTGCTGTGTCCTGTGCTCTGTGCTTCTAAGGGCATAGTTATTTCCCCAATATTCCCCTGTGTTTAAAAAAATAAAAAAAAGTTATTTAAAAAAATACCAAAAACTAATTAATTTTTTTTTTAATTACCACAAAATTTGCACAACCAATCCTGCAGTATAAGCCCATTGGTACTGCAATATTACCAAGTTCACACATTCAGCAGTAAAAGTCCAGTGGTACTGCAATATTACAAAGTTCACACATTCTGCAGTATCAGTCCAGTGGTGCTGTGTCCTGTGCTCTGTCCTGCTGAGTTCCGTAGTGCTGCTGGGTCCTGTGCTGTGTCCTGTTCAGTCCAGTGGTGCTGTGTCCTGTGCTCTGTGCTTCTAAGGGCATAGTTATTTCCCCATTATTCCCAAGTTTTTAAAAAATCAAAAAAAAGTTATAAAAAATATTAAAATAATTTAAAAAAAAAAAAAAGTAATTATAACCAAATTTACAAAAGCAATCCAGCAGTATAAGTCCATTGGTACTGCAATATTACCAAGTTCACACATTCTGCAGTATCTTGTGCTACATATAATGGAGACCAAAAATTTGGAGGATAAAGTAGGGAAAGATCAAGACCCACTTCCTCCTAATGCTGAAGCTGCTGCCACTAGTCATGACATAGACAATGAAATGCCATCAACGTCGTCTTCCAAGCCCGATGGCCAATCTCGTAGTACCGGGCATGTAAAATCCAAAAAACGCCCAAGTTAAGAAAAAGTAGCAAAAAGAGAAACTTAAAATCATCTGAGGAGAAACGTAAAGTTGCCAATATGCCATTTACGACACGGAGTGGCAAGGAACGGCTTAGGCCCTGGCCCGTGTTCATGACTAGTGGTTCAGCTTCACCCACGGATCTTAGCCCTCCTCCTCCTCCCCCCTCCTACAAAAAATTGAAGAGAATTATGCTGTCAGCAACAAAACAGCAAACAACTCTGCCTTCTAAAGAGAAATTATCACAAATCCCCAAGGCGAGTCCAAGGATGTTGGTGGTTGTCAAGCCTGACCTTCCCATCACTGTACGGGAAGAGGTGGCTCGGGAGGAGCATATTGATGATGTAGCTGGCGCTGTGGAGGAACTTGATGATGAGGATGGTGATGTGGTTATTGTAAATGAGGCACCAGGGGGGGAAACAGCTGATGTCCATGGGATGAAAAAGCCCATCGTCATGCCTGGTCAGAAGACCAAAAAATGCACCTCTTCGGTCTGGAGTTATTTTTATCCAAATCCAGACAACCAATGTATGGCCATATGTAGCTTATGTAAAGCTCAAATAAGCAGGGGTAAGGATCTTGCCCACCTAGGAACATCCTCCCTTATACGTCACCTGAATAACCTTCATAGTTCAGTGGTTAGTTCAGGAACTGGGGCTAGGACCCTCATCGGTACAGGGACACCTAAATCCCGTGGTCCAGTTGGATACACACCAGCAACACCCTCCTCGTCAACTTCCTCCACAATCTCCATCAGATTCAGTCCTGCAGCCCAAGTCAGCAGCCAGACTGAGTCCTCCTCAATACGGCATTCATCCGAGGAATCCTGCAGCGGTACGCCTACTACTGCCACTGCTGCTGTTGCTGCTGTTAGTCGGTCATCTTCCCAGAGGGGAAGTCGTAAGACCGCTAAGTCTTTCACAAAACAATTGATCGTCCAACAGTCGTTTGCCATGACCACAAAATACGATAGTAGTCACCCTATTGCAAAGCGTATAACTGCGGCTGTAACTGCAATGTTGGTGTTAGACGTGCGCCCGGTGTCCGCCATCAGTGGAGTGGGATTTAGAGGGTTGATGGAGGTATTGTGTCCCCGGTACCAAATCCCGTTGAGATTCCACTTCACTAGGCAGGCGATACCAAAAATGTACAGAGAAGTACGATCAAGTGTCCTCAGTGCTCTAAAAAATGCGGTTGTACCCACTGTCCACTTAACCACGGACATGTGGACAAGTGGTTCTGGGCAAACGAAGGACTATATGACTGTGACAGCCCACTGGGTAGATGCATCCCCTTCCGCAGCAACAGCAACAGCTGCATCAGTAGCAGCAACTACAAAATGGCTGCTCGTGCAAAGGCAGGCAACATTGTGTATTACAGGCTTTAATAAGAGGCACAACGCTGGCAACATATTAGAGAAACTGAGGGAAATTATCTCCCA
This sequence comes from Mixophyes fleayi, assembly GCF_038048845.1. Lineage (NCBI taxonomy): Eukaryota > Metazoa > Chordata > Amphibia > Anura > Limnodynastidae > Mixophyes > Mixophyes fleayi. The sequence continues at coordinate 295,181 of NW_027446953.1, read as the reverse complement.
GTGGCTTACCCCACTTAGACTCTCATGGGGATTTGTGGTGTCAGACAATGCCAGTAACATTGTGCGGGCATTAAATATGGGCAATTTCCAGCACGTCCCATGTTTTGCCCACACCATTAATTTGGTGGTGCAGCATTACCTCAAGAGTGACAGGGGTGTGCAGGAGATGCTTGCGGTGGCGCGCAAAATTGCTGGACACTTTCGGCATTCAGCCAGTGCCTACCGCAGACTAGAGGCACATCAAAAAAGCATGAACCTACCCTGCCATCACCTCAAACAAGAGGTTGTGACGCGCTGGAACTCCACCCTCTATATGCTGCAGAGGATGGAGGAGCAGCAAAAGGCCATTCAGGCCTACACAGCCACCTACGACATAGGCAAAGGAGTGGGGATGCGCCTCAGTCAAGCACAGTGGAGACTGATTTCCGTGTTATGCAAGGTTCTGCAGCCATTTGAACTTGCCACACGAGAAGTCAGTTCCGACACTGCCAGCTTGAGTCAGGTCATTCCCCTGATCAGGCTGTTGCAGAAGCAGCTGGAGAAAGTGAGGGAGGAGCTGGTAAGCCATTGCGATTACACCAAGCATGTAGCTCTTGTGGATGTAGCCCTTCGTACGCTTTGCCAGGATCCGAGGGTGGTCACTCTTTTAAAGTCAGAGGAATACATTCTGGCCACCGTGCTCGATTCTCGGTTTAAAGCGTATGTTGTGTCTCTGTTTCCGGCGGACACAAGTCTACAGCGGTGCAAAGACCTGCTGGTCAGGAGATTGTCCTCTGAAGAGGACCGTGACATGCCAACAGCTCCACCCTCATTTTCTTCCACATCTATGACTGCGAGGAAAAAGCTCAGTTTTCCCAAAAGAGGCGCTGGCGGGGATGCTGATAACATCTGGTCCGGACTGAAGGACCTGCCAACCATTGCAGACATGTCTACTCTCGCTGCATTGGATGCTGTCACAATAGAAAAAATTGTGGATGATAACTTTGCTGACACCATCCAAGTAGACATGTCAGACAGTCCATATTGTTACTGGCAGGAAAAAAAGGCAGTTTGGAAGCCCCTGTACAAACTGGCTCTATTTTACCTGAGTTGTCCCCCCTCCAGTGTGTACTCGGAAAGAGTTTTTAGTGCAGCGGGGAACCTGGTCAGTGAGCGGCGAAGGAGGTTGCTTCCTCATAACGTTGAAAAAATGATGTTTATAAAAATGAATAATCAATTCCTCAATGAAGTACAGCACTGCCCTCCAGATACTACAGAGGGACCTGTGGTTCTGGAGTCCAGCAGGGACGAATTGATAATGTGTGATGAGGAGGAAATACACACTGTAGGGGGAGAGGAATCAGAGGTTGAGGATGAGGACGACATCTTGCCTCAGTAGAGCCTGTTTAGTCTGTACAGGGAGAGATGAATAGCTTTTTTGGTGTGGGGGCCCAAACAAACCAATCATTTCAGCCAAAGTTGTTTGGTAGGCCCTGTCGCTGAAATGATTGGTTTGTTAAAGTGTGCATGTCCTATTTCAACAACATAAGGGTGGGTGTAAGGGCCCAAGGACAATTCCATCCTGGAACTTTTTTTTTGCATTATATGACCAATCAACAGTCGTTTGCCATGTTCAAAAAGTAAAACCAAATTTAAACAAATTCAAGAAATTAAACCAAAAGTAAAATGCCCTGTCATAATTTAAAACAAGAGGTATTGACGTGCTCTAAAACTACTGTAATGTTGTTTATATTTTATAAACACTACACTTGAAAGCTTGAGTCTTTCAATAAAAAAGTAACTGTCCATTGCACGAATATTTGCAACAGGGACAATTTTAGGGTTAAGAAAGTCAACTAATAACACTTCGACGCTGTCTGTCTTTATAAACACTACACTTGGAAGTTGGAGGAGGTATTGTGGCCCCAGCACCAAATTTACTACCGGGGCCACTCCACTGTGCAGTCCATATTTAGGTGTATCAGATATTAAACAACGGTGACAGTTGATGCCCAATTTTTTAATTATATTGTGGCCTCGGTACCAAATTGTGTACCGGGGCCACCACACTAAGCAGTCCATACCCTTTTTTGGTGGAATTCTGACCCGTGGAGGGTTTTTTAATTATATTGTGGCCTCTGTACCAAATTGTGTACCGGGGCCACCACACTACGCAGTCAAGATAGATAGATGCGTATCATAGATAAAGTATATTCAGTGGTGTGGGGCAAATTGAAAAATATTCAAAATGCACTGACATTATCAAAAACAAGAGGTTTTCACACCCTGAAACTCCAACATGTATATGATGGAGAGGATGGAGGAGCAGCCGTATGTGCAGTGTAATGCAGACCTGTTGAAGGTTTTTTATATATTTTATTGTGGTGCCCAGTGCCCACTACTCTACGCAGTCCAGATACTATTTTTGGGTGTAATTCTGACCTGTTGAAGGTTTTCTATATATTATATTGTGGTGGCCAGTGGCCAGTCCTCTATGCAGTCCAGATACTATTTTTGGGTGTAATTCTGACCTGTTGAAGGTTTTCTATATATTTTTTATTGTGGTGCCCAGTGCCCACTACTCTACGCAGTCCAGATACTATTTTTGGGTGTAATTCTGACCTTTTGAAGGTTTTCTATATATTTTATTGTGGTGCCCAGTGGCCAGTCCTCTATGCAGTCCAGATACTATTTTTGGGTGTAATTCTGACCTGTTGAAGGTTTTCTATATATTTTTTATTTTGGTGCCCAGTGCCCACTACTCTACGCAGTCCAGATACTATTTTTGGGTGTAATTCTGACCTGTTGAAGGTTTTCTATATATTATATTGTGGTGGCCAGTGGTCAGTCCTCTATGCAGCCCAGATACTATTTTTGGGTGTAATTCAGACCTGTTGAAGGTTTTCTATATATTATATTGTGGTGGCCAGTGGCCAGTCCTCTATGCAGTCCAGATACTATTTTTGGGTGTAATTCAGACCTGTTGAAGGTTTTCTATATATTTTTTATTGTGGTGCCCAGTGCCCACTAGTCTACGCAGTCCAGGTACATTTATTGCTGCGAATCATACAAGTTCAGGGTTTTTAATATATATTGTGGTGACCCACTCCTCTACGCAGTCCAGGTACATTTATTGCTGCGAATCATACAAGTTCAGGGTTTTAATATATATTGTGGTGACCCACTCCTCTACGCAGCCCAGGTACATTTATTGGTGCGAATCATACAAGTTGATGGTTTTCTTATTATATATATTGTGGTGACCCACTCCTCTAGGCAGTCCAGGTACATTTATTGCTGCGAATCATACAAGTTCAGGGTTTTTAATATATATTGTGGTGACCGACTCCTCTACGCAGTCCAGGTACATTTATTGCTGCGAATCATACAAGTTCAGGGTTTTTAATATATATTGTGGTGACCCACTCCTCTACGCAGCCCAGGTACATTTTTTGGTGCGAATCATACAAGTTGATGGTTTTCTTATTATATATATTGTGGTGACCCACTCCTCTACGCAGTCCAGATACATTTATTGGTGCGAATCATACAAGTTCAGGGTTTTTAATATATATTGTGGTGACCCACTCCTCTACGCAGTCCAGGTACATTTATTGGTGCGAATCATACAAGTTCAGGGTTTTTAATATATATTGTGGTGACCCACTCCTCTACGCAGTCCAGGTACATTTATTGGTGCGAATCATACAAGTTGATGGTTTTCTTATTATATATATTGTGGTGACCCACTCCTCTATGCAGTCCAGGTACATTTATTGCTGCGAATCATACAAGTTGATGGTTTTCTTATTATATATATTGTGGTGACCCACTCCTCTACGCAGTCCAGATACATTTATTGGTGCGAATCATACAAGTTCAGGGTTTTTAATATATATTGTGGTGACCCACTCCTCTACGCAGTCCAGGTACATTTATTGGTGCGAATCATACAAGTTGATGGTTTTCTTATTATATATATTGTGGTGACCCACTCCTCTACGCAGTCCAGGTACATTTATTGGTGCGAATCATACAAGTTCAGGGTTTTTAATATATATTGTGGTGACCCACTCCTCTACGCAGTCCAGGTACATTTATTGGTGCGAATCATACAAGTTCAGGGTTTTTAATATATATTGTGGTGACCCACTCCTCTACGCAGTCCAGGTACATTTATTGGTGCGAATCATACAAGTTGATGGTTTTCTTATTATATATATTGTGGTGACCCACTCCTCTACGCAGTCCAGGTACATTTATTGCTGCGAATCATACAAGTTCAGGGTTTTTAATATATATTGTGGTGACCCACTCCTCTACGCAGTCCAGGTACATTTATTGGTGCGAATCATACAAGTTGATGGTTTTCTTATTATATATATTGTGGTGACCCACTCCTCTAGGCAGTCCAGGTACATTTATTGCTGCGAATCATACAAGTTGATGGTTTTCTTATTATATATATTGTAGTGACCCACTCCTCTAGGCAGTCCAGGTACATTTATTGGTGCGAATCATACAAGTTGATGGTTTTCTTATTATATATATTGTGGTGACCCACTCCTCTACGCAGTCCAGATACATTTATTGGTGCGAATCATACAAGTTCAGGGTTTTTAATATATATTGTGGTGACCCACTCCTCTACGCAGTCCAGGTACATTTATTGGTGCGAATCATACAAGTTCAGGGTTTTTAATATATATTGTGGTGACCCACTCCTCTACGCAGTCCAGGTACATTTATTGGTGCGAATCATACAAGTTGATGGTTTTCTTATTATATATATTGTGGTGACCCACTCCTCTAGGCAGTCCAGGTACATTTATTGGTGCGAATCATACAAGTTGATGGTTTTCTTATTATATATATTGTGGTGACCCACTCCTCTAGGCAGTCCAGGTACATTTATTGCTGCGAATCATACAAGTTGATGGTTTTCTTATTATATATATTGTGGTGACCCACTCCTCTACTCAGTCCAGATACATTTATTGGTGCGAATCATACAAGTTGATGGTTTTCTTATTATATATATTGTGGTGACCCACTCCTCTACGCAGTCCAGAAAGATACCTCGTTGCAACGTTTTGGACTAATAACTATATTGTGAGGTGTTCAGAATACACTGTAAATTAGTGGAAATGCTTGTTATTGAATGTTATTGAGGTTAATAATAGCGTAGGAGTGAAAATAAGCCCAAAAACTTGGTTTTTAAACTTTTTATGTTTTTTTCAAAAAAAATCCGAATCCAAAACCTTAAATCCGAACCGAGACCTTTCGTCAAGTGTTTTGTGAGACAAATCCGAACCCCAAAAATAATGAAAATCCGGATCCAAAACACAAAACACGAGACCTCAAAAGTCGCCGGTGCACATCCCTAATATAAAGTCCTCAAAACAATAACGTTGAATTGATTTTTTATTATCCATCTAAATTTTGACTTGTTTCATATTATATATGCTGACCAGAATCTTTTGCCATTTCTCTGGCCATAAATATAACATAGTAACATAGTTGATGAGGTTGAAAAAAGACACCAGTCCATCAAGTTCAACCTGTTTTGGATCTCCTGCGATCCTGCACTTATATTTGAAATTGATCCAGGGTAATCAACCGCCAACCTGTTTCAATTCTGAAAATCCACGCAGACTCAATATTGCAGTCCTATTTTTACCCTATTTCCACTACTATCCTACATTTTAATTAACGGTCGTATCCCTGGATACACCTTTCCGCTAAAAATTTGTCTAACCCTTTCTTAAACATATCTATTGAATCTGCCATCACAACCTTCCCTGGCAATGAATTCCATATCTTGACTGCCCTTACTGTAAAGAACCCCTTCCTTTGCTGGTTGTGAAATTTCCTCTCCTCTAACTTTAGAGGATGACCACGTGTCCTGTGTATGGTCCTTGGGGTAAAAAGTTCCCATGAAAGTTCTCTGTATTGACCCCTAATGTATTTGTACATAGTAATCATATCTCCCCTTAGACGCCTCTTTTCTAAAGTAAACATGCCTAAACTGGCTAACCTTTCCTCACAACTTAATGACCTCATACCCTTTATCAATTTTGTCGCTCTTCTCTGAACCCTTTCTAGTTCCAAATGATCTTTTTTATAGAGTGGTGCCCAGAACTGTACTGCATATTCAAGATGAGGTCTTACCAACGATTTATACAGTGGCAAAATTACACTGTCTTCCCTTGCATCTATGCCCCTTTTTATGCATGCCAATACTTTGTTTGCCCTTGCAGCTGCTGCTTGACATTGAGCACTATTGCTAAGTCTACTGTCTACAAGCACTCCCAAATCCTTTTCCATTATAGATTCTCCCAAATTAATTCCATTTAATTTATAGATTGCGTTCTTGTTTTTGATCCCTGAATGCATAACCTTACATTTATCTGTGTTAAACCTCATATTCCGTTTGGCCGCCCAATCCTCCAGTTTATTTAAGTCCATCTGTAGAGAAGCTACATCTTGCTCTGATTTTATTACCTTACAGAGTTTAGTGTCATCTGCAAAAATAGAAACTTTACTCTCTAAACCATCACCAGGTCATTAATGAATATATTAAAAAGGAGTGGCCCCCCATTTTGCCCTATACCCCCCCTCACTCCCCCTTCTTTATCTTCTTCCTTTTATTTATATAAGTTAAAAACTAAATAACATTGTCATGGTACCATGCTCATAGGAAGCTGAATTTGTTTTGCAAAAGCACTGTGAGAGAGTGTCATACACATTGTTAAATTTGTACTTGCATTTATTGTCTCACTAATGTACCTTTCAAGAGTTTTATATTTTGTAATGCTGTTTAAGATCAGATGTTATTAATAAAACGTATTTAAAAAAAAAGAAAAAAAGGAGTGGTCCCAGCACGGAACCTTGAGGTACTCCACTTAAGACTTTTGACCAATTAGAAAATGTTCCATTTATCACAACTCTCTGTTCCCTATTCTCTAACCAGTTTTCGATCCAAGTAAAAATGTTGATTCCTAGACCCAGTTACCTAATTTTGTAAACCAACCTCTTGTGTGGCACTGTATCAAAGGCCTTTGCAAAATCTAAGTAGACCACATCTACTGTGCTGCCCTGGTCTAAGTTTCCACTAACTTCCTCGTAGAAACTAATTAGATCATTATACAAGTGGCGGTTCGAGGCATTGCTGACAAGGTTGCCCTCTGAATTGTGTGATGTTCACAAAGTTGCCCTCTATATTGTTTGGCGGTGACAAGGGTGCTGTCTATTGTGTGGCGGTCACAAGGGAGATATGAATTGTGTGGCGGTCACAAATGTTTTATCCGGGGTAAATGTATACAGCTGGGTACTTTTCTCAAAAAACAGAAAGCTGAGGTTAGAGATAGACATGGACACATACGCAGTTTGTAATGTTGTACTGTATGGCCCAAGATAGTATGGACGTGCATAACCCCCATCACAACTGCCAATTACTTTAACATCTCTGCCATCTGATTGGTCCTCTTCCAATGACGTTATGATGGGGGTGTGTCCTTTGAGCATAAATAACAGATCTTCGGCTTGCCTTGAGAAAGTAACTAAGCGAAACGCGCGTCAGCACCTGTTACAGATCTGATTTATAAGTATCAGAGCTATAAAAACAGACAGCAGCTATTCATCTAATTTCTCTCTATAAGGGCATGTGATATTAACAGGGCCACCTTAACAATAGTATGGGCCCCCGGGGCCCCTATATATAAATATATAAGTAAAAAAAAGAACAGAAAAAACGATTATATATACTTACCTTTCAATCGCGATGCTTTGAATCCTCTTCACTGTGCTCCTCCATGCTGTGCTCGCAGTGGATGTCTGGCGTGATGACGTCATCATGCCCGACATTCACTGCGAGCGCATCACAGAAGAGAGGATTTTTTTTACAGCAGACCTGCCAGGGCCCCCTTTCCCCCTGGGCCCCCGGGCACCTGCCCATCGTGCCCAATGGGAAAGACGGCCCTGGATATTAAACATGCAGTCAATGCCTATCTATTTAGAATCATTACTAAATGGAGCTCAGCGCTAATCTTGTCTATAGTCTTTATTCTATATTATAATAATATATACTGTGCCTCCCTTATAAAAGAGATTTGAGTCTATTTTCTACTTATTAACTAGGAAGCTAAAGACTCTCATATTGGAGGTATTCCTGTATAATTTGACAAGGACTTTGATCATTTTATATGGACAACAAAATTTGTAACGAACCTAAAGAGTGGAATCAATATTTTTGTACAAATAAAGGCTTTATTATACTTTATTAATGAGACAATGAAACAGTTGCAGTGTTACACTGCAATTTTATATCCCTTGTAATGTAAGCACAATATACACAATATGTTTGTTTTTAACCTTATTTCGCTACTTTTCGTCACACCAGGTTGTTACTATCATTTTTTAATGTATATCAATAAAATTTGAATAATTATATTTTTGCAATACATCCTGGAGTGCCTTGTTACACACTTCTTTTCTTTGGTCTTTCAGCAATTTAACATGTGTTCATGTGCACCCTCCAATTAATGAATAATACTGAAACATTGAATATAATTCTATGATAATATTTTAATAAGGGGATGTATTATATTATTACCTAGTGCGGTTATATCTTCTTTTGTTAGTACTCCTGAGGCCACAGGCTTTCAGCCGGACTCTAACCATGCCTCCACGCTCTTAGCCTCAATAAAATGCACACACAGGCTAAATGTAACCCATTGCAAGGAGGCGGGGCAATGATGCGGCAAGCCTGGATTGTCAACAGCACCCGAATTCAAACTGTGAAGATTCTCTTAGGTCCAATCAGAGGCTCCCATTGTGAGCCAATCAGAGCTCGCCGTGCCGACCTCTCTTTGGACCAAATTGAATCTTCACACATTCACTTAGTCCAGACCCTGATGACAGCGCTGGAGCCTTATCGGTGTCTTAATGCTGAGACATAGCGGTCATTCACTGGGCACAGCAAGCGCTGCAGTAAATACACTCTCTCCATTTCTTATTCACTTTTAAATAATCTCATCTCGCAAAACAAATTTTAGTCTTGGCACGTCGGTACAAAAGTAGGCGCAATCAAACACGTAAATGAAACGCAGCAGGAAAATGCTGCTGATCCAGCTCCTTTTATCCGATGTTACAATGTTTTGCAACCTCACAGATGCCACAATCTTCACACACAAATCGATGCACTCAGGGCCCTCTTAAGAACATCTTGGGGCCCCCGGGCACAGCAGTGCAGTGGGGCCCCTATATATACAAAAAAAAATAAAAATGATTATATATATATATATGGGCCCTGCAGCCCAGAGGGGGCCCGTCGGAGGCAGCAAAAAAACCCCAAAAAAACTGAAAAAAAAAAAAAGACAATACTTACCTTGCGGTCAGCTGGCGATCCGGCTCCCTCCATGGTCTCCTCCTCCGTCGCGCTCCGCAATGGATGTCGGGCGGGCGTGATGACGTCACGCCCGACATGCACTGTGAGCGCCGTACGGAGGAAGAGACTATGGAGGGAGCCGGATCGCCAGCTGACCGCAAGGTAAGTATTGTCTTTTTTTTTTTTTCAGTTTTTTTGGGGTTTTTTTGCTGCCTCCGACGGGCCCCCCTGGGCTGCAGGGCCCCCGGGCACCTGCCCATTATGCCCAATGGGAAAGACGGCCCTGGATGCACTTTACATAAAAATGGGTCAAATTTCACAAACGTATCTGCATTATGTCACAAATTACGTATTTATGCTGTTGATTTGCTCTTTTGCCTGGTGTTAAATGAACCTTATTCATTTGCACCTAGCAGGCCAAACAAATGACATACATTGTTGTATAATTTAATATTCACAAATATATGTGCACCGGGTCACATGTTCTCATCTTATATAAAATATAATGCATCCTTTTTTTTAAAAAAAATTATACCAATGCATAAGTTAAGTGATGCTTTACAACAGATTTTCCACTACTTCATTATGCAAAGTTATTACACATTTTGGAAATATATTAAATTCGAAGAACACTGGAATACATTTGCCATGTGTTTAACATAATGTTAACAAATTGGAATATTATTAAAGATTCATTTATTTTCAGTTACCATTAGCTTCTAGGGGATTTAGTAAATTATAAGCAATTTCTTTTTGATTACTTTCTTGTCTTGGGATGGGTGAGATGGAAATAAAAGTTTACCTTCCCCTCTCATATCTCTACATTTAACAACGCAGATGCATTGACAAGTTCCTACTCTACCAACCAATGAAATGCTATAATGTTATCCAATTTATCCCGCTGCCAAAGAAGGGGGCTATTCATGTAAGGCAGACTGTACAGACGACTTAAGCTAGGCACACCCCTATGCAGTTATTGAGCTGATCACACAATAAACAACCTTTTGGTCCAATATTGTGTGTACCCTCCCACGATCATGTTTTATCGTACCACACATCGCATCATTTGATTTGGTTTTTGAAACTTCCTAAAAATCACGATCAATGATGGAACGATTCCGGGCAAATGTGGAAGTGAGTACTCACTAGCGACCAGCAGTGTAGGCAGATATCTGTAGAGTGTGCAGAGTCATAAAATGCATAGTGTTGACTACCCTTCAATGCATACCCCTTTGTTTAACAAACCCACATATACAACCATAAAATAAAGACACGGACACCGACTTAAGTTTGGAATAAAAAAGGTCCTTTTATTACATTATTATTTATTTTTAAATTATTTTTATTTTATTTTATTATATTTATCTTTATTTTATTTTATCTATCAATACTATCAAAACTATAAACAATTTGGACCTTTTTCTTTATAGAGGTGGCGAAGAGCAAGGGCAGCCAGCTAAAAAACCAACACAAGCCAATACGGTGGAAGATCGCCTCCTTTCCGGATCCAGGAAACAGGAAGCTCTCTCCTTCTCACACTGCTTGATGTATTCTTTCCATGACACTCCCACATCCTTCCTATTGGCTGATTCCAACACTGACTTAAAACCCCCACCCAGTGGTAAGTAACATTATCAGTTTCACACCACATGATTTTAAACTCCCTCGGCTAATGGCCTCTCTCATAATAGTATGGTCAGCAGATGGTTATGACAGATGAAGATCACACATCTGAAGGTAAATCATGTAGGTGTGTACCCATGAATCTGCATGCTCATCGGGATTTCCAATCGTTGGTGAAATCGTTACAGAAATCACATCTGAAGTAAGATTGCATAGGGGTGTACCCTTTAGGCAAGAGACTCTCCAGCTGCAGTAGAACTGCTAGTCCCAATACAGACTAGACAGGCATGCTGGAACTTATAGATGCAGCACAACCAGAGAACCACAGATTAGCTATGTCTGCTTTTCAACCAATGACTAAGACTGGAAAAGAGACCATTGCTATCTGAGTGAGGGTCAGGGGTTGCCTGGGCTTGGGGGTAGGGGGGCATTTGCCCTCCAGTCCAGTCCCATCGTGGGCTACCTTTGAGTACCTGGACTACTACATTTTTTTTTCATTTTAAATGTTCCTAATAGGCTGCTGAACCAAGTCTTGCAGGGGGCTAAAATTTGCCAGCCAGCCCCTGGTGAGGGTGGATTAAATAAAAATAGAAAATAAAATTTTCATCCACTACAAAAAGAGTTTAGATCCAATACAATGATCCATATTTAGGCTTGCTCTGTATGTATGTATTCAGTAAACAGGCACATCCCACGTATGAAAAGTGTTCTAGAAAGCAAAACACAGGTTCATTACAGGAGGAATTTCATATAAGACGTATTCATTGTATCTTCTTTCACCCATAACGCTATGAAGGTACATCTTATCTTTTCTGCAAATCTGACATTTGCAGCAATGTCTCTTACTTGTTTCCTTATCATTAGATGCTTTACCTCGTCTCAAGGACATGTCGGAAGATAGAAACTAATATATTTCACGTTAGAGTCCGTAAATGTCACTAGAAATAAGAGAACGTGCTGCTATTTATTTAATTGAGGTTGTGCCCACTTTCATGAGCCCTTATAAGTGTGAAACAGTCTGCCTGTGGAGGGTGGAAATTCTGCTACAGCACTAGCACACTTCATGCTATAGAATCCTAGGTATTAAATCTTTGATTCAAGGGGCTGTCACATGAATGGTATTACCCAACAGGGCAGATGTTCTTGGGCCTGATTCATTAAGGATCTTAACTTCAGAAACTAATTATTTAAGTCTCCTGGACTAAACCATGTTACAATGCAAGGGGTGCAAATTAGTTTTCTGTTTTGCACATAAGTTAAATACTGACTGTTTTTTCATGTAGCACACAAATATCAACTTTAAATTTCAGTGTACAAATAAGCTATCAAGTATCTGTGTCCTACATGAAAAAACAGTCAGTATATAACTTATGTGCAAAACAGAATGCTAATTTGCACCCCTTGCATTGTAACATGGTTTTGTCCAGGAGACTTAAATAAGAAGTTTCTTCAGTTAAGATCCTTAATGAATCAGGCCCCTTGTGGCCAAAACAGGCTGAAAAATAAGAAAAATAAATTGCATCAGGGCACGGTCTATTGTGTCTCAGTTTTTCACTTGGAAATGTTCAGCGGTACGTAAACAGGAGTGACTTATACTCATTTCACATTGGCTCCTCTTAGAGATGAGCCAATTTGCAGCGGAATTTTGAGCTTCACCATGGAACAGGGCATTCTGGAGCAGGGTGTGGTTCTGGCCATACAATTTTCAGGTTTGGTTTTTGCTTTGCCGTTCCTTCGGACTGCAATCCGCACTGTATTTGTGGAACAGTTTTGGAAACTTGGAAAGGTCTTCTGCTTCTAACATATTGGACAGACGGGAATAAATTCGGTAAGTTCAAGTAAAAAATGATGACTATAACTATTGACTTAAACGCTGATGTCGTTCACCCTTTCTAAAATGTACTGTAGTTCATTTACCCCAAGTTTCTCTATAAAAGTGTGCTCTCAGCACTTTGAGGATTTGAAAGCTGCTCTATGTCTGCTGTACTTATGATCATCTGAGTTTAGGAGATAAATATTTAGAATGTATTTCATATGCTAATTTGTCATGAAGAGAGGATTTAATCTGCGTGATCTCATAAACTTCATACCACAGATTCCTTCTTCCGCGCACAACCTCTCCTCATGTACAATCATATCTCTTACCACTAGTAAATAAAGACACCGACAACTTCAGCTATGGCTTAAAAAAGGTCACAGTTTATTAAATGTATAAACCTGGTGGGGCGAGAGCACTTGCTTTCAGCTAACTAAATAAAAGCTAAACCAAACAGTGTACGGCCCCCCGGGCTACCACTGATACCGGGACCTAGTCCCTTACGATTGGCCGGTGCTAAATCTGGCGTAATAGTGACCACATCACTTCAGGGCTCACAAATGAATTGCCGTACAATGCAGAACACAGGGTCCCCGTACCGGGTAACCACGAACCAAGATGCTTCGAAGTATGTGGTGGCATTACCCAATCAGCGATAGCACCGTACGCCCGAGTTGCCAACTGCAAGGGCTCTCCTGCCAAGCTGATGACCTTAAAGGTCAGTCAGCCCGCCACCAAGTGACCTAATGACCTCAACCAAAGACAACCCAATCTGCTCTATAAACAAATCATTCCCTACAACCGACAAATGTACCCCGTCTTGCCTATATAAATGAACTTTTGTAGCTGTGATCAAAGGATGAGGAATAACCACCCCTCCCAGGGACTGCAACGTCTTGCTCGCCATTCTATTGGCTTTGGAAAGCAGTGTTTTCATAATGGCCATCGATATGGGGGACCTCCACCTAAGCCTAGGTATAATATTAGACCAGCATATGCGCACTTGCGGCCAGTAAGCCTGAATAGCGCGCAAATCTTCTCTTATTGCTATAAAAAGATCAAGGGACTTCCCCTTACCCAAATCGTTACCCCCTAGATGCAACACTAAAACGTCTGGTCTTCCTTCACTACACTCCAATTTCTTCAATAAAGGAATAAGAGCACTCCACTGCATACCCCTATAACCAAACCATTTAATTTGAAACGAATCAGGTATTTCTGAACCTCTTACCTCCCTATCGTGCCTGGATGCCCAGTACACATAGGAATGACCTACCAACCATATCTGTCTCTCTCGATCCGATGGACCTGTAAATAAAATCCGCATTAAAACCAGATCGCACACCACGATCCTCCTGATCCATCCACCTCAGTTCACAACTCCTTTACCTGCCACCTTTACCACTCCTCTGAGAAAACCTCTTTCCAACCACTTACCATTCCAATACCAGCTCCATATCAACCGTAACCACATATCATATATAAAAACATTCTTTCAACAAACCTTAGAATAATATTATAAGCCTACAATAACAGTAAAGTGATATGGGGTTTAAACGTTGACCCAGGTGGAGGTAAACGGCTCAGTGGTAAGCACTACGCAGTCCAGATACTTTTTTGGTGGAATTCAGACCAGTTGAGGGTTTTTTTATTATATTGTGGGGACCACTCCGCTACGCAGTCCAGATACTTTTTTGGTAAAATGCACACCAGTTGAGTTTTTTTTTATTATATTGTGACCCCAGTATCAAATTGGGGGGTACTGGGGCCACTCCACTACGCAGTCCAGATACTTTTTTGGTGGAATTCAGACCAGTTGAGAGTTTTTATATTATATTGTGGGGACCACTCCACTACGCAGTCCAGATACTTTTTTGGTGGAATTCAGACCAGTTGAGGTTTTTTTTTATTATATTGTGGCCCCGGTATCAAATTGGGTACCGGGGCCACTCCACTACGCAGTCCAGATACTTGTTTGGTGGAATTCAGACCAGTTGAGGGTTTTATTATTATATTGTGGGGACCACTCCACTATGCAGTCCAGATACTTGTTTGGTGGAATTCAGACCAGTTGAGGGTTTTATTATTATATTGTGGGGACCACTCTATCTATACCACACTACAACTCTATACCACTCTATTTCATACTTTAATTCTATTTAATACTTTAATTCTATTTCATACTTTAATTCTATTTAATACTTTAATTCTATTTCATACTTTAATTCTATTTAATACTTTAATTCTATTACTAATTACCATAAAGAGGAACTGCCGCTTCTATTTAATACTTTAATTCTATTAGTAGTTACCATAAAGAGGAACAAAATAAACCAATTTTACCAAAAGTATAATATGACTTAGACTTACAAACACTACACTTGAAAGATGGTGCCTTTAAATGAAAAAGTCAGTCTTCATTGCACGACTATGTGCAACAGGGACAGTTTTTGGGTTTACAAAGTCAACCAATAACACTTCGACCCTGTCTGTCTTTAACATACTTGATGGGATCTCAATGACGAATTGTCTGTACCATGTTTGGAGGAGGTATTGTGGCCCCGGTATCAAATTGGGTACCGGGGCCACCCCACTATGCAGTCCAGATACTTGTTTGGTGGAATTCTGACACGTGGAGGGTTTTTTAATTATATTGTGGCCTCGGTACCAAATTGTGTACCGGGGCCACCACACTACGCAGTCCAGATACTTGTTTGGTGGAATTCAGACCAGTTGAGGGTTTTATTATTATATTGTGGGGACCACTCTATCTATACCACACTACAACTCTATACCACTCTATTTCATACTTTAATTCTATTTAATACTTTAATTCTATTTCATACTTTAATTCTATTTAATACTTTAATTCTATTTCATACTTTAATTCTATTTAATACTTTAATTCTATTACTAATTACCATAAAGAGGAACTGCCGCTTCTATTTAATACTTTAATTCTATTAGTAGTTACCATAAAGAGGAACAAAATAAACCAATTTTACCAAAAGTATAATATGACTTAGACTTACAAACACTACACTTGAAAGATGGTGCCTTTAAATGAAAAAGTCAGTCTTCATTGCACGACTATGTGCAACAGGGACAGTTTTTGGGTTTACAAAGTCAACCAATAACACTTCGACCCTGTCTGTCTTTAACATACTTGATGGGATCTCAATGACGAATTGTCTGTACCATGTTTGGAGGAGGTATTGTGGCCCCGGTATCAAATTGGGTACCGGGGCCACTCCACTATGCAGTCCAGATAGAGGTGTATCAGATATTAAACAACGTTGACTGTTGATGCCCAATTTTTTAATTATATTGTAGCCTCGGTACCAAATTGTGTACCGGGGCCACCACACTACGCAGTCCATACCCTTTTTTGGTGGAATTCTGACACGTGGAGGGTTTTTTAATTATATTGTGGCCTCGGTACCAAATTGTGTACCGGGGCCACCACACTACGCAGTCAAGATAGATAGATGCGTATCATAGATAAAGTACATTCAGTGGTGTGGGGCAAATTGAAAAATATTCAAAATGCACTGACATTATCAAAAACAAGAGGTTGTCACACGCTAAAACTCCAACATGTATATGATGGAGAGGATGGAGGAGCAGCCGTATGTGTAGTGTAATGCAGACCTGTTGAAGGTTTTTTATATATTTTATTGTGGTGCCCAGTGCCCACTCCTCTAGGCAGTCCAGGTACATTTATTGGTGCGAATCATAAAAGTTCAGGGTTTTTAATATATATTGTGGTGACCCACTCCTCTACGCAGTCCAGGTACATTTATTGGTGCGAATCATAAAAGTTCAGGGTTTTTAATATATATTGTGGTGACCCACTCCTCTACGCAGTCCAGGTACATTTATTGGTGCGATTCATAAAAGCTCAGGGTTTTTAAGATATTGTGGTGACCCACTCCTCTACGCAGTCCAGGTACATTTATTGGTGCGATTCATAAAAGTTCAGGGTTTTTAAGATATTGTGGTGACCCACTCCTCTACGCAGTCCAGGTACATTTATTGGTGCGATTCATAAAAGTTCAGGGTTTTTAATATATATTGTGGTGACCCACTCCTCTACGCAGTCCAGGTACATTTATTGGTGCGATTCATAAAAGTTCAGGGTTTTTAATATATTGTGGTGACCCACTCCTCTACACAGTCCAGGTACATTTATTGGTGCGAATCATAAAAGTTCAGGGTTTTTAATATATATTGTGGTGACCCACTCCTCTACGCAGTCCAGGTACATTTATTGGTGCGATTCATAAAAGTTCAGGGTTTTTAAGATATTGTGGTGACCCACTCCTCTACGCAGTCCAGGTACATTTATTGGTGCGATTCATAAAAGTTCAGGGTTTTTAAGATATTGTGGTGACCCACTCCTCTACGCAGTCCAGGTACATTTATTGGTGCGATTCATAAAAGTTCAGGGTTTTTAATATATATTGTGGTGACCCACTCCTCTACGCAGTCCAGGTACATTTATTGGTGCGATTCATAAAAGTTCAGGGTTTTTAATATATATTGTGGTGACCCACTCCTCTACGCAGTCCAGGTACATTTATTGGTGCGATTCATAAAAGTTCAGGGTTTTTAAGATATTGTGGTGACCCACTCCTCTACGCAGTCCAGGTACATTTATTGGTGCGAATCATAAAAGTTCAGGGTTTTTAATATATATTGTGGTGACCCACTCCTCTACGTAGTCCAGGTACATTTATTGGTGCGATTCATAAAAGTTCAGGGTTTTTAATATATTGTGGTGACCCACTCCTCTACGCAGTCCAGGTACATTTATTGGTGCGATTCATAAAAGTTCAGGGTTTTTAATATATATTGTGGTGACCCACTCCTCTACGCAGTCCAGGTACATTTATTGGTGCGATTCATAAAAGTTCAGGGTTTTTAAGATATTGTGGTGACCCACTCCTCTACGCAGTCCAGGTACATTTATTGGTGCGAATCATAAAAGTTCAGGGTTTTTAATATATATTGTGGTGACCCACTCCTCTACGCAGTCCAGGTACATTTATTGGTGCGATTCATAAAAGTTCAGGGTTTTTAATATATATTGTGGTGACCCACTCCTCTACGCAGTCCAGAAAGATACCTTGTTGCAACGTTTTGGACTAATAACTATATTGTGAGGTGTTCAGAATACACT
Organism: Mixophyes fleayi; assembly: GCF_038048845.1. NCBI lineage: Eukaryota > Metazoa > Chordata > Amphibia > Anura > Limnodynastidae > Mixophyes > Mixophyes fleayi. The sequence continues at coordinate 277,193 of NW_027446953.1, read as the reverse complement.
GTAAATTAGTGGAAATGCTTGTTATTGAATGTTATTGAGGTTAATAATAGCCTAGGAGTGAAAATAAGCCCAAAAACTTGATTTTTAAACTTTTTATGTTTTTTTCAAAAAAAATCCGAATCCAAAACCTTAAATCCGAACCGAGACCTTTCGTCAAGTGTTTTGCGAGACAAATCCGAACCCCAAAAATAACGAAAATCCGGATCCAAAACACAAAACACGAGACCTCAAAAGTCGCCGGTGCACATCCCTATTTATAATAATACAACGTTGAATTTCTGTTGAATGATTTTATTGTATGTTATAAATAAAATAAAAAATCCGGCTCTGAAAAAAGCAGCTGCTTATGTCTCCTGTCGTCACCTGTCTGTCATCACAGTCTTCAGCAGTGAAATGGAAAATAAAGAGTGAAAACATCATCATTTATTTGTATGCATCTACATGTTTTTATATTGTCCATTATACATACTTTTTCTGATTTTAAGGAAAATGTCCAATATCTGTATTTTGAACATATTCCTTAACTCTCAGTTTTCTTTAAAATTGTCTTGCTTTTGATTTTATTATATAAATGTGTTTTGACTCCAAAAGTGAGTTCCTATTACTTTTGCTTTGTGTGTTTATATGTCTGTATTGTACAGCCTACTTGCCTACTCTCTCAGAATTTCAGGGAGTCCTCCCAGACTTCTGGAACTGTAGGCAACCTCCCGGACACTTGTAGAGGTGGGGCGCCATTGACGTCTGCACAGTTGGCAATTATGTTGTATAATGGTCTCAAGAACTGATACATTTATTGTCCAGAGCTCACTAGATAGAATGCTCTCAGTAATGTAAATTGGCTACTAGAAAATAGGAATTTGTCATATATTTCATTAGCTGTGTATAGTTACATCTGCATTAGGCAAACAACACCCACATGTTTTGGCCACGCCTGTTTTCCTACTGTAGCACAAAGGTCCCCTTGATTTTTACATGTTGACATCTCTGGTCTCCGGTTTTATCCTCAACAAATGTTGGCAAGCCTAATCAATACCCACTTATGCAGTTTCTGTGCATTTTTTGCAAGGGAAATCTAATAAAACAACTGGCTCTATTAATAATTACTGTATACTATGCAATGTTTGTTGCATTTAACACATGAAACCTATTCAGAGTCCATTGTAAAGGCAACTTATAACTAGAGATGGGCGTGCACGGTTTCCTTGAATCCGAGCCCACCCGAACTTTGGGGTTCCAAGTCGAGTCGGCTCGGTACTCTCGTGTCACAGTAGAGCAGGCAAAGTCATAGAGTAGAAATAGGAGGGTGCATATTTTTCTGAATTTGCACTACAAAGTGTTTGGGGTCTCATATACCTCCTTATAAAAAAGCTGTATTTGCTGAGTGCTGAAATCCTAATATAGCACTCTATATTTCTGAATTTGCACTACAAAGTGTTTGGGGTCTCATATACCCCTTATAAAAAAAGCTGTATTTTCTGATTGCTGAAATCCTAATATAGCTCTGTATTTTTCTGAACTTGCACTACAAAGTGTAGGCTCTTATTAAAATGGATTGACAGCGGTACACAGATGAGCAGGAGCAGCAAGCAGCTGCTGCCACCAGTCCTGATGGTAGTTTTCCCTGTACGTCATCTGGTAAAGCCTATGTAAAAGTGCGTAGTCTTTTGAAGTCAGGGAAAAAATCACACAAAAAAAAACACCTTTTACCGTGTTGAAGAGAAAAAGAGCTGTAATACAGTGTCGAAGTCGTATAATTGGATGAACGAAAGTATATTGGTTAATATTGTTTTATTGGCCGATTGCACTTAGTATGCCACGCTACACGTGGCAAACGGCGATCGCACGGTAAAATACGCACGCACACACTCGCATGACAACATTTAGTTATTTATGTAATTCATATTCATATTGGATCCATTACACAGTAATTTATGAGCAGACAGTATTTGGTTTATTATTAGTTTATATATTATGATTATATGTACACTTTAGTGTTATCTAAGGTTCAGATTATGGGAAATGTGTCATGTCTGATATCATACTAATCCCCTATTCATCAGCAGCTGTTCGGTTCCAGCGCTGAAGAGATCGCATATTGCATACTCTAGTTATCGATATTAGAGAGTAAACCTTTGTATGATACTGGCTATGAAAAGGAGCAGACCCCCTGGACAGAAGACCCCCACCTTTGGATTCCTTAGATGCTTTAATGCGTTACGTTAATTGCAAAGGGATATCATGATTTTATTATTTGAGGGAGAGGAGGAGGGAAAGGGGAAGGGGAAGGGGAAGGGAGCGAGCTCCTCCTCCCTTACTACCCCACTCTCACCTGGATCCATTCTCAGTTTTTGACCTAACAATAAAAATGAACTGTGGGGTCGTGAGTTCAATTCCCAACCATGGCCTTATCTGTGTGGCGTTTGTATGTTCTCCCCGTGTTTGCGTGGGTTTCCTCCGGGTGCTCCGGTTTCCTCCCACACTCCAAAAACATACTAGTAGGTTAATTGGCTGCTATCAGTCTCTGTCTGTCTGTCTGTATGTGTGTGTGTATGTTAGGGAATTTAGACTGTAAGCTCCTATGGGGCAGGGACTGATGTGAGTGAGTTCTCTGTACAGCGCTGCGGAATTAGTGGCGACATATAAATAACTGATGATGATGATGTACACCTAACCACAATCATAGGGGTCAGAAATTCAAGCACAAGTTTACATTTTGCACACATTTATTTTTATTTTATTTTTTATATCATTTTTTTTTAATTCAATTAATGAATTCAGCCCTGAGATTGGGAAACCGGAATTGCACGGTTGTGTACCTAATGAAATGGGACTTGCTGGACGGTGAGGACATTGCTTGCTCTATGGCCATATAAATATTAATTTAGAGACAAAATGAAAACTGTTTTCACCAGATAGCTACTGCCTTTAGAATTAAAGCACATATATAGTGAATGAAGTAAAATATATGTTACTGATATTATCCGCAGTAATTCTTGTGCTTCACAATTGGTTTACAGCGCTGCTGCTAGTTACGATGTATCAACGTTGCTTCCATTAAATTCACAGTATGTAACAGATATTCTGCTATAAATTGTGTATCTCTTACAAGGTATTTAGTGAGCCCTGATACAATTATTTTAAATGTTAACCCTCGTAACCTAGCTATCAGGAGGCAGACGTTGTGCGGACCACATAGATTAGTATATAGTTGTCCGTGTCTGTTAAGTTAATATTAAAGCACTGATTCTCTCTAATGCTACTAACTACTTGTTCAGGTGAGCTTGCTACATTCGTAGATTAACCACTCATTAACCCCAGTAGGACAATAGTCCAAGTTTGATTTATTATATCCAACTCCGTAATCTGTAACCTTTTGCGGTCTCTGTCTAAATATCTAAGATAGATAGTATCAGTCTATTTAAGGGGCTGTGTTCATTAAATTTATATTTTTCTTATAGTGAATGAGACATGACCAGCGAAACCGACGCGCGTTTCGCTGGTATCTGCTAGTTCCGATTGTGTCTTTCCTTGGCATAATTTTAGAACTGATTCTCTGGGTTTTATTCCAAACCCCATGCCTATGATATTATCGGGACATACCAGCCCCAGATTCAGACTTTGCTTTGACTACAAGCTTGTCTAAATATAAGTACATTACGTCTAATAGCCGGACTGTGTTCATATATCATAACAGGCTTGTGATTAACACTATATATTGATTGCCTAATATAATTTATTCGTGAGAAATACATGAGACAGGACCAGCTTTTAAGTAACAATTTCATTACTCTATTTTATTTTGGTTATAATTCGCTGTTTTAGTATATTTTAACAATAAAAGTTAAGTTTTATACATCACAATCCCTAATATGTAGAAACAATTAGTGGAGTACTTAGTGCATCTTACAAACCATTATCCCTGTCTCTTTCTTCCTTACAATACTGTAGGTTTTGATGCACCCCTTTGTGATTCTGTCACTCACCGGTTTGTGAGTGCTTCTTCCCGGACATTTAGGAACCGTGGCCGTCCTCCATGCTGAGGGTCTGCGCATGCGCAGCCCTTTCCTATACTTCAGTGTATGTCCCTTTAACTCAATTGGCAGATCAGGCAACACTCCCTATATTAAGCACCTGTGGTCAACACCACGTTGCCTGATCTTGGCAGCAATGTTAAATATTTGGTGAGTTTGTTTCAGTTTATTCTTTTTCATAAAAATGTAATTTTTTTATTTTTTTTGCAGAATGGAAGGGATATCATGTGACATGGACAATGAATATTCTACTCCATACTGATCCTTCCTCGTTTTAAAAGTTATGTTTGTATTTTGTAAAAAAATACAGGTTTTACATACACTTCTTTCTTTTTACTTTTTTAAGATTGCACCCAAATATTGGATGGATACAACTTTCAGGAATATGGAATCGAAAATTGCAGACATAACTAGAGTTTTCAGGTAAAAAACTATATAACTATTGACTTAGACATACATTTTTAATGCAGTCTATTTGAATGTTAACATTTTTCTCCTTATCAAGAGTCCAACAATAGGTTATGTTTTGTGTCCATATCAACTAAAGCACTATCAATGTTCCAGTATTTAGATGTGAAATGTAATATTAATTTCAAAGATAAGCTTTTAATAAAAAAAAATTCTTGCAGATGTTCGGATGGAATTGGTGGATGTCATTTTAAAGAAACAGCTTGAAAATCCAAGGGACTGAATGAACTTAAGAAAAATGTATTAAAAATCTTATGTATTTTGTACAATAAAATTTTACTTTTGAATTTATTGTTCCTTTAATTATTAGATAGATACACCTTCATCAAATGCAGTTACCTTCCTAATATTTTAGGGGGATAGTATTTCCATTTTTTAAAGTTGGGATGTTGTACACTTGCTTACTGTGAACTACTGCAACCATTTTTGAAAAAAAAAAAATGCAGCACATGACAATAGAGAGAATAGACATGACATTTTTACATGTACCCTAAACTTTTTTGTATACATGTATTACGGTTGTAATGGCTCCTACTCTGATATATAGTCATTAGTGGTTAAATTTGCATACATATTTTAATTTAATTAAATTTAAAATTAAAAAAGTTGTGCTTAGGTAAGAAATAGTATTATTAAATTAACTTTCAGGGAAAGAGTTGAATGTTTAACACTCAAGATAGCAGTTTGAGATAATTTTCAATGGGATTAAACTAAGTATAGCATTTTCTTTAAAAAGGTATTGATACAACAGGGTGTATTATAGCAAAACAACTTGGGTGATAGGCACTATAGCAGGGGTAAGAATGCCATAATGACTAAACACCCACAGACTGTTCAGCGCTGGCCTGGATTCACTAACAAGGGTGTTCCCCTTGAAAAATGTAAGCGTGCCACCCCACTATTGACACCCAGGCCAGGGCTGATACCACTAGGGCTCTTCCTACTAGGCAGGGGCTCTGGGTAGTAGGGTAATAAATGTGTATTTAGTATGGGAAAAAAAAAAAAATTCAGATTTGTGGAACTACATGTCCCAGGCAGCCATGTTTTCCAAAATATTGTCCCCACGCTGCTACTAGTATAAGTACAAGCACCAGCATACCCACTTAACAAAATAGTAAAATAAAATCACAACACCCTCATTACCCAAAAAAAATATTTATATAAAAGAAACCAACAAAAAATTTTGTTTTGTGGAACTACAGGTCTCAGGCTGCCGTGGGTGTCACGTCATGTTTCCACTTGTGCTTTGCCAAGTGCCGACATGCCCTGGCTGCCGTGGGTACGCTGGTGCTTGTACTTATACTGGTAGCAGCGTGCGCACACTATTTTGGGCAACAATGCTGGCTGGGACCTGTAGTTCCACAACATAAAATGGTTTTGTATTTCATTTCACTTTTTTACACAAATATTCTTCCTTTATTACCCTACTACCCACAGCCCAGGGTGGTAGGAAGAGCCCTAGTGCTATCAGTAGTGGGGTGAGTGTCCCTAGGGGGGTGGCTCGTTTACATTTTTAAAGGGGGACACACTCCCTAGGGAATCCAGCTCAGCGCTGAACAGTCTGTGGGTGTTTAATCATTATGACATTCTTACCCCTGCTATAGTGTTAATCACCCAGGCTGGTTTGCCCAGTGCTGTTTTATTGAAAATATGGGTTACGCTTTGACATTTTTTCAAGAGTTTTTCTAATTAAACAGCAGTAGGTCGGCTGCACTAGGGTTAAGTTTAAATTTAGGTTCAGAAGATGTACATCTGCATCAGAACACGGTAGCTGTCATGTCTTTCTAGTAAAAGCTGCAACAGAGTATTTCAGCAATGCTACTTTTTTTCTTATTTTTTTTGAATAAGGTGTACATGAGGGTGTTTATTGTATTTCTTGGGGTTTTATTTTTTTTTATAAAGAGTTGTGGTTGTAATGAGGGTGTTGTGCTTTTATTTAACAATTTGATTTGTGGAACTACAGATCCCAGCCAGCCATGTGTGTAAGAGCATGAAGACACTTTTGGTTCTCAAAGTGGCATCAATCTTTTTTGGGTGCCATGGGAATCCTGATGCTTGTAGTTAGAGTAGTAGCTGCATGGCCACACTATTTAGGCAAACATTGCTGGCTGGGACATGTAGTTCCTCAAATAAATATATATTTTTTTTTTTATAAAAACAAAATGCCCATTTATAAGCCCCAGGCCAGGGGTATTAGGAAGAACCGTAGTGCTATCAGCACTGGGCTGGGTGTCCCTAGGGGGGAGGCCAACTACAATTTTTAGGGGACAGCACTCACTAAGGAATCAAGGGCAGCAGTGAACAGTCTGTGGTTGATTAGTAATTATGACAGTGGGACCAAACTGCGTTTCTCTTCCCCTGCTATAGTGCCTATCACGAAAAAAAAATAAAAAAATTGTTTATTGATATCAAAAAAATAAAGGAAACAATATTTAAGACTAAAGTCACTTTTGTTGGATGATTATTCAAAAAGGTACTGCAGTGATCACTTTTTGAAACTTATATATGAATACATTTTGGAATAAGTCATTTTTATTTTATTGTGTATAGTCCTAGAGAAAAAAAATAAAAAAAAATGGACACCACACTGCTTCTCTCTGCATATTTTTTTTCAGTCCAATATCCAAAAGATCCATGTTGCTTTGTTTTTAGGAGATCTATTAGAAAAAAGAAAATTAGGTCAGTATCAGTCTATTAAGAAAAATAAATCTGATTTGCATTTCATAAAAAAATTATTAAGGGTCAGCAATATTGTCAAAAGATTTCAGTTATCAATTGACATATCCAATCACATCACTCCCTTACATATAAATGCAATACAACAAATACATTTTTTTAAAGTATAAAAAATTTTTTATACTCACCATGATGTTATTTTTCACTTCCTTACCCATTTTCTGAAAAGCTAGATTATATCCTCCTTTGGGGCCAGGTACACAGTTTGCCATCATTCCTGTATATATAATAGTACAAGGACATTATTTTTTTTATAAAATACACACATCAATTTTAACCGTTGTAAAAAAAGTAATACTTACATGAAAAAAAATCTTCTATTACACGTTGACGAACATGAGTTGCAAACTCCTCCATCTGACCAAGCTCAGGAGAAAGGTCCAAATCCAAACTAATGTCTGGATCAATTTCAACCTCCAATTGGTTTGCAATACAAATATTGTGAAGAATACAGGAACCAATAATTATATCGCAAACTTTGGAGGGTGAATATAAAAGCACACCGCCGGACCGGTCTAAACAGCGGAACCGGCTTTTAAGTGTACCAAAGGTTCTTTCTATTACACACCTGGTACGAATGTGTGCTGATTGGTACCTTTTTTCTGAGGAAGATACAGGGTTGCTTAAAGGAGTCAGCAACCAGGAACGATTTCCATATCCACCGTTGCCTTAAAAAAAAAAGAAAAAGCATTTTTAAAAACAGTGACACATCATTAAATTTTTTTAAGGGTTTACAACTACACCTGTAATACACAATTAACAAAAAAAAAAAATTACAAAAAAAAATTACCAAGCAGCCAGCCATCTGGAAAGGATCTTGCTTCGAAATTACGGAATAAGGACGACTGTTGCAGGATGAAGGAGTCATGGGATGAACCTGGGAAACCAACAACAACATTAGTGATTTTTTGCTTAGCATCACAAACCATCTGAACATTGATGGAATGGAAGTGTTTTCGATTACGAAAACATTCTTCCATTCAACGGGGTGGTGTAAGGGCAATGTGGGTGCAATCAATTGCACCCAGCACATTGGGCATTTGAGACAAAGCGTAACATTTAGCTTTGACCTCACGCCACTCATTGGCAGACTGCGGGAAATTAATAAACGTTGCAGTGTGCTTTTTGAGGGCATTTAGGACCTGGAACAGGATCCTAGAAAAAGTGGGCTGGGAATACCCGGCAATAACTGCCAAGGTGGGCTGAAATGTTCCTGAGGCAAGAAAATGCAAAACACCAAGCAGTTTGGCAAGTCCAGGGACTGCACAGTTACTAGGGTAACGAGGTTCCAGGTCCTGTTTTACAATCTCATACAGATTGTAAATTGCAGAGGACGATAGGCGATATAGTCTTCTCACCTCGTCCTCGGCCAATCCATCAAGCAAACGCCTGTTGCGGTACAGACGCGGCCTGGGGATCCTAGTCCTACTTGCCACACTGGACAATGCAGCCATTGCCTGTAGCTTGCACTACTTGCCATACACACCCTATACCCATGTATATATAGGCTGAATCGAATCATGAATCAAGAATCATGAATCATATAATGAATCATGAATCGAATAATGAATCATAAATTATGAATTGAATCATGAATCATGAATTGAGACATGAATCGAATCATGAATCATGAATCGAATCATGAATCATGAATTGAATCATGAATCATTAATCATGAATCATGAATTGAATCATGAATCATGAATCATGAATTGAATCATGAATCATAAATTGAATCATAAATAATGAATCATGAATTGAATCATGAATCGAATCATGAATCGAATCATGAATCGAATCATGAATCAAGAATCATGAATCATATAATGAATCATGAATCGAATAATGAATCATAAATTATGAATTGAATCATGAATTGAGACATGAATCGAATCATGAATCATGAATTGCCCCACAAAGCTGCCCACAGAAACATATTTCCTGGAGGGAGTTTTTATTTTTTATTTTTATCCCCCCAATCGAGGCTTTTGAAAACCAAGGTTTAGTGGACAGCAAAATGCAGCACAATTAGGATTTTTTGTGGACTTCTCTGAGCTCTGCCTAATATATATTTGAGTAATGAAAGCTGAAAATTGTGTATTGTTGATGGGTTTTAAGAGTCCATTTTGCCTTTCTTATTTTTTTTGTTAAAATTGCATTTGAACCTAAATTGTTTTTGTTTTACTTGTTTGGTTTTTTTTTGGTTTTTTTTAAATGCTTACATTAATTGATTTTACTTTTAGTTCTTTAATTTTCAGCAAGGCATTTTGAGCCCCGTGCCCTCCCACATAGTGCTTTCTACCGCTGGCATTTCTTAAGGTTCAGAAAAATAGACCTTGCATTCTAAAACGTTAACATTAAATTGCCACAATTGTGTTATATATGTGTGCAGTACCACATTAATCAATTTAAAGCTACCACTTGCAGTTAGAGTGAAAAACTGGCCAAACAAAGACCCCATTCACCAAGCCCCGGGGTTGCTCTCTGCAACTATTTTTTCCTGTGACTCATGGGTTAGTCTCAAGTCCTGGCTAGATCTGTGGTTGAGCAGGGTCCAAATAGAAGGACCAATCGGGAGCCACAATCATAGATATTGCTTCTCCTGATTGATTCTCATGCTCAGAAATTCTACCCCTTGTCTTTCCACAACCATTTTAAAGTGGAAAACTGAAATGTTCTACTTACATGGTAGTGCAGCCTTAAGAGTACATTTTAACATGTTGGGTCACTAGAAACATACTTATCCATTTTCATTCTCTTTATCGGCAGGCTGTAAGTTTTCAGAGCCTGTTCATGTGGTCCCCTGACTGTCAGATATGTAATGCGTTCTATTAGGAATCTTCTCTTTTTGGGGCCCTGGGATATAGACACTGACAGTTGAGGTATTTGCTAAAAAATAAGGTTGAACACCACTTCTTAAATGGCATCCAAGTGATGCTGCTGACTATTCTTCCCCGTTGTACGAGCCCTATGTTTATAATAAGCTTTTAGATAATGAACCATTACATGTTAAGATTATTAATATTGGATTGTTAGAGCTAGATACTGTCAACGTAACTGGTGTCAGAAGTGTTTTACTATAATTTGCCATAACTAGAAGTGATAATTGCAATGTCCTGTCAAGTCTTTCCCCCAAGCTACACAAAATTCACTCGGGACATAACAGGTGGGTGGTTACACTTGGCACATGAAAGACAGAAGAAAAAAATGTTGTGTATGTACAAATCATGTCTACACATAGGGTTTGACCTCCTTGTATTTTCTTTATTTTAAAGCTTGCCAATTTGATTATTATGTACTCTAGTAAATAAAACATTTTTTTTATATATGTGTTGGTTTGTTTTGTTTTTTTTGTTACATTTCGGGAAGTACCACTGGCAGTTGTAGTTTCACAAAATACCTAGGGGCCAACACATCAACCAAGTTAGCCACATTTGCAGTCTCTTTTTACTCTGGACAAATCTCTAGAAATGTGCCATAAAGAACAGGGCATGTCCTCCCTTCTGTGTGTTGCCCTCCCTTTATTTTCCCAGCCCCAAGAATTCAAGAGGGCTATCCATGACCGCTTGCTCTTTGCTGCCGGAACCAGGAAGATGGTAATGAGTATGGTTGAGAGAGACACCGTGAAAGCATCGATGTGAGAGATATTTTGAAACACGTGATGACATGTACTTTGGTGCAGTTTTGCTTATAGCCGTGCATGTTTAATAGAAGTTTTTATTTATCTTGGGTTCTGTATAATACAGACACCCAATGTAAAAACTTGCATTGTGGAACAGCAGTACAACAAAGTTTTATGAGGAAAATTAGTCTAACTGCTGCATTCAAATAGATTGTATGGGTAGTAGTATGATTAGGGGAAGATCAGTATTGTAAAAATCAATGTGGTATCCCACAATCTCCCTGGCTATATGGGAATCATCTTCCAGACTACATGGTTTCCCCCCTTTTCAGCTCTTCGGTGTTCGCTCTAGCAACCTCCACTCTACTGTCAAATCTCGTCTTGTCTCTCGTCCACTCACTACCATTGAGACATTGTGTCTGCGCCGAGCATCAAAGCCAGGTCTCTACTCCGAACTAACGCCCCTTCTACAACTCCCTGTGACCATCACAAAATGACATGAGAAGGTGACCTGGGTTACCCCCTTGACGATGACGACGACTGGTTGGAAATACGGGACAATGCTGCCTCTAGCTCAATTTGTGTTTGGATAAAAGAAAACCTATATAAACTCCTTTTTTGTTGGTACTACGTCCCCTACCTGCCTCTATAAGATATTACCTGACTCCTTGGAAAGATGTTGGTGTTTATGCTCTGCAATAGACTCATTTCTACACATATGGTGGGACTGCCCAAAATCGATCCCTTTTTGGAGTGAAGTTGAATGCCTGATAAAATCTGTGATTCAAATTTCCCTTTCCCTTGATCCAAAATGTTTTCTTCTACTTAGATTCCCTTCGACCACTAAACATCAAAATAAACTTGCTCGCCACATTATTTCTGCCACCACATGCCAAATCCCCATTGAGTGGAAGCAGGTCACTCCCCCCTATCTCACTGCTGTGATTAACAGGATATGGGAAACTCACTGCATGGGGTACATGACCAACATTAAGCATAACTCCTCCAAAACCGTTAACAAAATCTGGGATCCCTGGATGTCCTACTTCCAGTACGACGTCCCCTTTACTTTGCGAACACCCCCCACCCCAACTTACTACCCTTCCTCCTCTTACCCCTGGGTGGTTCTTGCCACACCACCCTCCTGCTTATCGTCTTCTATTTCCTATTTCTTTGCTCTTGTCATTCTTACACTTCTCTTATCATAGGACCACTAGTCTGTGTTTATTTTTTTCCCCCCTTCTTCCTTTACTTATTCGGTTTCTTAATTCAAGAAAACTACTGGTCTTCCCTTCTCCATATCTTTAAAGAATCTGATTTCTGTCCTCTCCGGCTTTCGGAGGTCTCTTCAACTAATGCACTCCAACTAATGTACAATGTATTTAATTTTCGCTGTGTTATGTTATCTGACCGTTAATAAACATTTGTTTAAAAGAAAAAAAGTGTGGTAGTTGAGTGCATGGATTAAAGTTTTTGCAGTATCGTGCACAATATGTGCATATTCTGGAAATGTTTCCTAGAACTGTTCTTTATTCCCCACATCCAATCTGTATCCGAATCCTTTTTATATGATAACAGGCAGCAAAGTTGAGGGATACGGTCTCTTATTCTGTCAACAGAAATAGATTTAGGGTAGATAGCTTCAGGTGGTTGGTGGGAATAGTATTAGCTTTTTTTGAGAGATTGAGTTTGACCGGGTGAGATGACATCCAAGATGAAATGACAGACATTCAGCAACACAGATGGTGAGAGGTCCGGAGAGGATAAATAAATTTGGGTATTCTCACAGAGATATTAAAATCCAAAGAAGCTTATTTTTTTTTTTTTTGAGAACATTTATAAATAAAGGAGAGGCCTTATGGCTATCCTTGTGGTACTCCAACTGATGGAGGTAGTGTAGAGGAGGTGGGTCCAGAGAAACGAACACTGAAACGAAGATTTGGTAAGAATGATGGTGCAGGAAAGGCATTGAGCAACTTGATCGTTAGGGAAGAGTATATAATTATTGTCTGATCTTGTGAATCTTGTCCCTGAAGTAGGAAACAAGATGGACATTGATAGTTGGAGGGGTTGTTTTGAGAAGAGATTTAAAAATGTTTTAAAAATGCATTTGGGGTGAGCGTAAATGGGAGGTTGGAAGTCTGTCTTGGCAATGCCCATAGAATTTCAATATATAATTATATTGTCTAGTGCAATGTTGGCTAACCTATGACACTCCAGGTGGTCTGAAACTACATGTCCCTGCATGCTTTGCTAATATATAGCGGCTTATTGCTGGAAGGGTATGCTGGGACTTGTAGTTTCACAACACTTGGAGTGTCACAGGTTAGCCAACACTGGTCTAGTGACTTACTCAAATGTCTTTCTACTATATTCGTTTCCACAAGCATCTTGTTTCTTTTGTGTGCCATGGCCAAGAGTCCAGTTGTTGCTGAGGTAGAGTAGCTGAAGCCAGTTGCTCAAGGACTGTTGCCTTTGGTTAAGATGTTATGCTGCCAGATTGTGAGACCAGAGTATAATGGTAGTATTATGTGTGTAGGGCAGCATGGTTAGCACTTCTGCCTCACAGCACCAGGGTCATGAATTTGTTTCCCAACCATGGCCTTATCTGTGGGGAGTTTGCTCTCCCCGTGTTTGCGTAGGTTTCCTCCCACACTCCAAAACCATACTAGTAGGGTAATTGGTTTCTATTAAATTGACCTTAGTCTCTCTCGGTCTGTGTGTGTATGTTAGGAAATTTAGACTGTAAGCTCCAATAGGGCAGGGACTGATGAGTGAGTTCTCTGTACAGCGCTGCGGAATTAGTGGCGCTATATAGTTAATGATAATGATTTGGTGTGCCCTTTTATGGGAAGGAACAGTTGTTTATACAGTAGTGTGATCACAGCTGGTGGTACTGTGTGTGTGTGTGTGGGGGGGGGGTGCATGCATGTGGATGGAGGTATTTTGCATAGCCACAGTTAAAACCTGCTCAGTTACAATGTGGACAGCTTCTAATACTTGGATCTAGTTTATAACTTTACAATAATTTTGTCCAGACTTAGTTTGTGTGTGCAATATTTTGCTATAAGCAAGTTGGAAGCCAAAAATCTAACATTTATTTTTTACTGTAATGTACTTTTCCTTCATATTCCCTAAACCATTCCCAGTGAAGCAGGATATAAGCATAAAAGATGTCATATTTTTGTAAATTTCCTTTTTAACGTTTGTAATTTTTGTGAATAATGGAATGGGATCTTGTATGGTGACCACTACTGTAACTTATAAAAATACCTCCCCTTTCTGAGCTGAACATTACACTTATTACAGGTAACCACCACCTGCCATCTTCTACATAACTAAGCTTCTATATATCCAAACTGTTGCCAAAAGTAGACTGAAGGCTTTAGTACACGTTGTCTGTGTAAAGTAAGAGGTGTTGGAGACACACAGTATTCCTCTTGGTTGCTTTTAACATACAATCACTTCAAAGCAATAAAAGTACTACATTTCATTCAATATAACATCTACAGACTTTTACATCTCCTGAATTATACTTTTTAATGGGAATACACCATTAAACCGATATATATTATAGCCAATATTTGTCATATATTTTTTAACACACAGGTTTATTATCAAATGATTTAACTTTACAACATTGTCACATAGTAGGTTAAATAAGGATCAATTTTTCACAGCAGAGACCAATTTTATTTATTGTTATTCCAGACCAAGGTGAATAAAGTCAGTGGGGTTTTTCAAATTGGCAAAATGAAGAAAAAATTATTTTCAGATCTGTGCCGCTACTCTCCAAAGCTCCCCTTCCCTTTAGCATGTAAGCTCTCATGAGCAGGGCTCGCTTTCCTAGTGTTCTCCTTCTACTATGCAATCATCCTCTAATTGCTGGCCTGCTTTCTAGCCCTGTTTTCTTGAGCTCAGGCCTACCTCACGTTGGACATTGCTCTCTGTCCCGTAAATAACTTGATCGCATTACCATGTTATCTGGGTATTTGTTTTTATTTTGTTTTTCAATATGTCTTGTCTTTTTATTTTGTTTTTCATGTATTATGTAATGTGTTAAGGATCTCTGCTGTCCTTATATGGCATGTACGGCGCTGCAGACCTTTTCTGTTGCCTTATAAATAAAATATGATTTTAAGACCCAAAGCTGCAATCGCATTCCTCCCAGATTAACACCATAACATAGCTTGGTTCAATGCCGTGTGCAATGTATATAGCTGAAGAAACTGCCAAACCACTTTCAAACTTGACTGAACTTTTTCTGGAAGGCCCAAACTAGCAAACAGCTTGTAATTAGAGATTTGTGAATGGTTCGCAGATGCTTATAGTGACTGTAGTCACTCAGTCATAGATTTGGATGTGCAGAGCGTGTTGTAGGAGAGATAAGACAAAAGAATATAAAAAAAAAATTGTACGTATGTCATACTAGCTAGGTTATTCAGGTTTAAATGATGCTTCATAGCAATTGCGTTCATATGTATAAAATAAAAGTTTTTTGTACATTGTCGCAAGTTGGACGTAAGTGTCTGGGTGTGTGTCTGAGGGGTGTTTCTGGTGCGTCTAGGAGGCGTGCCTAAGGGGCGTGTTCGGGGGCGTGTCTGAATACATTGTACATAGACAGTTACACTTACAGTCTGAATCAAGCCCACTGTCTCTATGTCTATTTAACCTGCGAACCTACAGGACTGATTCAATGTGCACAACTTTCGATATCAAGTTTTAGAAACAAGTCAGACTTTCAGTATATGCGGACTAATCAGATTGTAATATATTATTTTTACTGACAATGTTAAGAAACATAACTGACACATTGTTACTGTTATATAAAAATGTTTAGAAATGTTACTAGTAACAATTTTGGTGGAAAATAATTTGGAAATAAAGGGTTTATAAAGCCAGTAAGGGCAGAGCACTGGTTTCCTACGGGTCCCATGTAGTATAATGTCATGTTTTTATTTACTGACTGTAGGTAAATTGACTGACATTTTGCATCCACAGTTGTATTAGTAAATCTCATCGAGGAACACGTGTAAAACCTTCCGCTTCTCCATTCCCCATAATAACATAATAACTAGAGATGGGCGGGTCCGGTTCTCCGAGAACCGAACCCACCCGAACTTTGGGTATCCGAGTACCGAGCTGAGCAGCTCGGTACTCTCCCGCCCATTCCGAATCCAAATCGAGGCCGAACGTCATTGTGACGTCGTCGGATCTCGGGACTCGGTTCTCGCGATACTTCAACTTTATAAATACACGCCTCCACAGCAATCCATCGCCATTTGACAGAGGGAGAGAGCAGGGTGTAGTCATAGGCTAATTAGAGCAGGGACAGAGAATACAATATTGTTCTTGCAATTGCTCTAACCAAAATCGCTAGTGCAGAGAGGAGGATAGAGGTTTATTATTTTTTCTTCATATTTGGCACTCCCCAGCGCTTTTGGGGTGTCCCCCATAATTGTGCATTAATATTTCTGGCTGTCAAAAGTCATATCTGTCAGCAGTATCTACTCAATAATTTTTAGCACTCCTCAGTGTTTTTGGGGTGTCCTCCCTAATTGTGCATTAATATTTCTGGCTGTCAAAAGTCATATCTGTCAGCAGTATCTACTCAATAATTTTTAGCACTCCTCAGTGTTTTTGGGGTGTCCTCCCTAATTGTGCATTAATATTTCTGGCTGTCAAAAGTCATATCTGTCAGCAGTATCTACTCAATAATTTTTAGCACTCCTCAGTGTTTTTGGGGTGTCCTCCCTAATTGTGCATTAATATTTCTGGCTGTCAAAAGTCATATCTGTCAGCAGTATCTACTCAATAATTTTTAGCACTCCTCAGTGTTTTTGGGGTGTCCTCCCTAATTGTGCATTAATATTTCTGGCTGTCAAAAGTCATATCTGTCAGCAGTATCTACTCAATAATTTTTAGCACTCCTCAGTGTTTTTGGGGTGTCCTCCCTAATTGTGCATTAATATTTCTGGCTGTCAAAAGTCATATCTGTCAGCAGTATCTACTCAATAATTTTTAGCACTCCTCAGTGTTTTTGGGGTGTCCTCCCTAATTGTGCATTAATATTTCTGGCTGTCAAAAGTCATATCTGTCAGCAGTATCTACTCAATAATTTTTAGCACTCCTCAGTGTTTTTGGGGTGTCCTCCCTAATTGTGCATTAATATTTCTGGCTGTCAAAAGTCATATCTGTCAGCAGTATCTACTCAATAATTTTTAGCACTCCTCAGTGTTTTTGGGGTGTCCTCCCTAATTGTGCATTAATATTTCTGGCTGTCAAAAGTCATATCTGTCAGCAGTATCTACTCAATAATTTTTAGCACTCCTCAGTGTTTTTGGGGTGTCCTCCCTAATTGTGCATTAATATTTCTGGCTGTCAAAAGTCATATCTGTCAGCAGTATCTACTCAATAATTTTTAGCACTCCTCAGTGTTTTTGGGGTGTCCTCCCTAATTGTGCATTAATATTTCTGGCTGTCAAAAGTCATATCTGTCAGCAGTATCTACTCAATAATTTTTAGCACTCCTCAGTGTTTTTGGGGTGTCCTCCCTAATTGTGCATTAATATTTCTGGCTGTCAAAAGTCATATCTGTCAGCAGTATCTACTCAATAATTTTTAGCACTCCTCAGTGTTTTTGGGGTGTCCTCCCTAATTGTGCATTAATATTTCTGGCTGTCAAAAGTCATATCTGTCAGCAGTATCTACTCAATAATTTTTAGCACTCCTCAGTGTTTTTGGGGTGTCCTCCCTAATTGTGCATTAATATTTCTGGCTGTCAAAAGTCATATCTGTCAGCAGTATCTACTCAATAATTTTTAGCACTCCTCAGTGTTTTTGGGGTGTCCTCCCTAATTGTGCATTAATATTTCTGGCTGTCAAAAGTCATATCTGTCAGCAGTATCTACTCAATAATTTTTAGCACTCCTCAGTGTTTTTGGGGTGTCCTCCCTAATTGTGCATTAATATTTCTGGCTGTCAAAAGTCATATCTGTCAGCAGTATCTACTCAATAATTTTTAGCACTCCTCAGTGTTTTTGGGGTGTCCTCCCTAATTGTGCATTAATATTTCTGGCTGTCAAAAGTCATATCTGTCAGCAGTATCTACTCAATAATTTTTAGCACTCCTCAGTGTTTTTGGGGTGTCCTCCCTAATTGTGCATTAATATTTCTGGCTGTCAAAAGTCATATCTGTCAGCAGTATCTACTCAATAATTTTTAGCACTCCTCAGTGTTTTTGGGGTGTCCTCCCTAATTGTGCATTAATATTTCTGGCTGTCAAAAGTCATATCTGTCAGCAGTATCTACTCAATAATTTTTAGCACTCCTCAGTGTTTTTGGGGTGTCCTCCCTAATTGTGCATTAATATTTCTGGCTGTCAAAAGTCATATCTGTCAGCAGTATCTACTCAATAATTTTTAGCACTCCTCAGTGTTTTTGGGGTGTCCTCCCTAATTGTGCATTAATATTTCTGGCTGTCAAAAGTCATATCTGTCAGCAGTATCTACTCAATAATTTTTAGCACTCCTCAGTGTTTTTGGGGTGTCCTCCCTAATTGTGCATTAATATTTCTGGCTGTCAAAAGTCATATCTGTCAGCAGTATCTACTCAATAATTTTTAGCACTCCTCAGTGTTTTTGGGGTGTCCTCCCTAATTGTGCATTAATATTTCTGGCTGTCAAAAGTCATAACTGTCAGCAGAATCTACTAAATAATTTTTAGCACTCCCCAGTGCTTTGCGCTCAGAATGGATTCAAAGCAGTCCACATATGATCTAAATGAGCAACCAGGTTCTGTCACCAGTCCTGATGTTAGTGTTCCCAGTACGTCATCTGGCCAAGGCGATGTCAAACAACAGAGTGTTTTCAAATTAGTGCAAAAAACAAAAACCAAAAAAAAATTTACTGTATTGAAGCGAAAAAGAAGTGTAACTGAGCAAAAGTTAAGTGACGATAAAAAAAAAATTGCAAGCATGCCATTCTACACACGCAGTGGCAAAGAGAGAATGAGGCCTTCACCTTTGGCTATTAGTGGCAGATCCCAAAAAGTTACCCAGGCTACAATTGGTGCACAACTACTGTTACGCGTCAAAGCTGAGCTGCAAGATACCAGTGAGGCATTACAGGAGAATATTTGCTCTGATTCACAAATGACAACAATCCCTGTGGAGAGTCCATCCAACAGTGGGATGTCTAATCGTGAGCATTCTGCTGATGTGTGCCTTAATAGCCCGAGTGTAGCCGGTGATACCCAAATTGAGGATGCCACTTTGGAATTAGAAGAGGATGAGGGGGAGATTTGTGTAGGCGACGAGGGCGCTAATGAGGATGTTGATGAGGATGAGGTTGTTTGTGTAAGTCCTGCACCAGTGGCAGCAGTTCTGGCACGTGACAAGAAAAAGGCCATTGTCATGCCTGGGCATAAAACAAAAAAATCCACTTCTTATGTGTGGAATTATTTCTACCCAAATCCAGACAACAATTGTATAGCCATTTGTAGTGTATGTGAAGCCACAGTCAGTCGAGGGAGGGACCTTAACCATCTTGGAACCTCGTCTATGTTACGCCATTTAACGAGAGTTCATGGCAAAGTGTTGGGAAAAGCTGAAAGTTCTTCCCAAAAGAATACAAGCACTCCCTCATCAGCTAAGACCCTCCGCTCACCGACATACCGACGGCTACAAAATACACCCACCACACCATCCTCATCAATATCCTCAGTAGCGCTCGGAGTTAGCCCGGCATCCCACTTAAGGCTGGATGACTCCGGCACTATTATTGATTCCTCTGAAGAAAGCGTTAGTCCTGCTGCTGCTGTTGCTGCTGCTGGGGGTGAATCGTCATCCCAGAGGCAGGTGAATAAAATGAGCAGTCCTACATTTCAGCAATTAACTGTGAAACAATCATTTGCGAGGGGAAGCAAATATGACAGCAGTCACCCAGTCGCCAAGCGAATCACAGACGCCATGGCTGCAATGTTAGTGTTAGATCTGCGTCCAATCTCCACAATAAACGCAGCTGGTTTTTCACAGTTAATTGAGGTTTTGTGTCCGCGTTACAGAATTCCATCGCGACACCATTTCTCCCGTAAAGCTATTCCACAACTATACCAAAAAGTGTGTAAAAATGTAGAGATTGCGCTGAAAAATGCCATTCTGCCCACTGTTCACTTAACCACAGATATGTGGACAAGTGGAAGTGGCCAAACCAAAGACTATATGACTGTGACAGCCCACTGGGTTGGTCATTCACCTTCACCAGCAGGAACAGCAGCAGCATGTACACCACTACGTAACATTTGTCACAGGCAGGCCACTCTTTGTATCACCGGCTTCACTAACAGGCATACGGCTGACAATTTGTTACGCAAACTGAGAGATGTGATTGATGCATGGCTTATACCACTCGGACTCTCCCCAGGGTATGTCATTTCAGATAACGCCAACAATATAGTGCGAGCATTACAGCTGGGTGATTTCCAACATATTCCCTGTTTTGCTCACACCATCAACTTGGTGGTGCAGAGCTTCCTACGAAATAACCGTGAGGTGCAGGAGATGCTTTCGGTGGCCCGTAAAATTTCAGGCCATTTCAGGCATTCAGCCACAGCATGTAGGAGATTACAGCAGCTCCAAGAGCAGTTTAACTTGCCCTGCCACCAACTTAAGCAAGAGGTGGTAACTCGGTGGAATTCCACCCTGTACATGCTTCAGAGGATGGAGGAACAGCGCAAAGCCATCCAAGCATATTGCACAAGTCATGACATTGGGAAAGGAGGGGGGATGTATTTCACTCTTGCACAGTGGGGAATCCTTTCAGTGCTGTGCAAGGTGCTGAAACCATTTGAAGTTGTGACATGTGAGGTCAGTGCAGACTCTGCTAGTTTGAGCCAAGTCATTCCTTTAATTAGACTATTGGAAAAGCAGCTTGAGAAAATGAAGGAGGAGCTGAAAGCAAGCAATTCAGCAAAGTATGTTGGCCTTGTCGATCAAGTACTTAATTCGCTTCACAATGATCCTCGAGTTATTAAGATCTTGAACTCGGATCAGTACGTTTTGGCCACTGTGCTTGATCCAAGGTTTAAAAGCTACATTGAGTCTTTACTTGTAAATGAGCGAGATGTGAACTTTTGCAAGGAGCTATTGCTCAGCAAGTTGGCCGCTGAACTGGGCCTCGGCTTGACGACGTGTCCTCCTTCACTTTCTCAAGCTGTTGCTCGTAAAAAATTAAATTTCCAAAAAAGAAGCAGGGAAGACACAGGGGGCAGACGAGAACAATTTAACATCTGGGCTGGTTTGAAGGATTTTTCAAAAAAATGTGTCACTTTGCCCATAACTCCATCCAATATGAGTATAAACATGCAAAGGATGGTGGAGGATTACTTTCAAGAGGTAGTTGATATGGAAATGTCAGACAGTCCCTTTCCTTACTGGGAAGAAAAGCAGGCCATTTGGAAACCCATGTACAAACTTGCTTTGCAATACCTAAGCTGCCCACCCTCCAGTGTGTACTCTGAACGAGTGTTCAGCACAGCAGGGAACTTAGTCAGTGATCGCCGTAGAAGGTTACTTCCCAAAAATGTGGAGAAAATGATGTTTATAAAAATGAACTACATCTTCCACGAGGAAGGCCTTCACCATCCAAGACATCCAAGCACTGACTGTTCTCTAATGGCGGATTCAAGCGGCGATGAATTGATAGTCTGTGATGATGACGTACACACTGATGAGGGTGAGGATGAAGCTGAAGATGATGCCGATAACATCTTTTTAAAACTTTCTATGTAAGTGTAGGGTGCAATCTACCCCCAAAGAGGAAAGGGACTTGTGGCATTTCCATATCACATACCATCTTGAAAGGCTGCTGTTAGGGCAATTTATCCTTAAGGGTAGGGTGTCATAGACAGAGTGACCCTAAACTGGCTTTGTCCATTTTTCATAATATTGTACAGTCTATAATGGCTGAATTTTTGGGTATTTTATACAAGTGGAGGGGGGCCTAGAGAGACAGAAACCAAACTGGCTTTCTCCATGTCAATTAATATTGTACAGTCTATAATGGCTGAATTTTTTGGTATTTTATACAAGTGGAGGGGGGCCTTGAGAGACAGAAACCAAACTGGCTTTCTCCATGTCAATTAATATTGTACAGTCTATAATGGCTGAATTTTTTGGTATTTTATACAAGTGGAGGGGGGCCTTGAGAGACAGAAACCAAACTGGCTTTCTCCATGTCAATTAATATTGTACAGTCTATAATGGCTGAATTTTTTGGTATTTTATACAAGTGGAGGGGGGCCTTGAGAGACAGAAACCAAACTGGCTTTCTCCATGTCAATTAATATTGTACAGTCTATAATGGCTGAATTTTTTGGTATTTTATACAAGTGGAGGGGGGCCTTGAGAGACAGAAACCAAACTGGCTTTCTCCATGTCAATTAATATTGTACAGTCTATAATGGCTGAATTTTTTGGTATTTTATACAAGTGGAGGGGGGCCTTGAGAGACAGAAACCAAACTGGCTTTCTCCATGTCAATTAATATTGTACAGTCTATAATGGCTGAATTTTTTGGTATTTTATACAAGTGGAGGGGGGCCTTGAGAGACAGAAACCAAACTGGCTTTTTCCATTTCTTTACATATTTAACTATAAGTGTAGGGTGTAATATACATTCAAAGACGATGGCTGCATTGCCAATATGCATAGATGGAGAGGAAGACAATCTGTTTTGTGTGTAGAATAGGCCTACCAACGAAGAATTAAACTGTTTTTTTGGATGATTTATTACCTCAACAATTAGATTACTTGTCTCTAAAACAGTTGGAGCACTAAATTGGGTTAATTTAGGCCCAAAAACATGGATTTTCCCAAAAAATAGCAAAACAAAACCAAACAAAACCAAAACCAAAACCAAAACACGCAATGGAGGTTTTGCAAAACCAAAACCAAAACCAAAACACGACGGTAATCCAGATCCAAAACCGAATCCAAAACCAAAACACGGGGGTCAGTGACCATCTCTAATAATAACCCACATCGCACGCAGCCGATACACTCTCCACGCACCGCTAATAGAATATTCTCACTGGCTGCCATTAAAGCAAATATGCTAATTAAACCAGTCAATAGCGATTACTCATTTAAATAGCTCCTTTTAAAGATGAAGATGACATTAACAATATCGTCATTCACAGACCCTGAGCGCTTTCACAATCAGTATCTGTAAAACGTGGGTTAAACTATAAATCCAGCTGCGATAAAGAGGCACAACGCACGAGAAAACCATATGGGGCGAAAGTCTTTTTTATATCTGTAATTTGACACATTATAACAAATATTTTAATAATACTCTACTGAAAAATTAATCGTCTTGATGGGGGAGCAGAGAAGTTTTCATGTTTTGCAGTCACTTCTGAGCTCAGTCTATCGGTTAGACGTGGAGCAAAAAATTCGGATTCTGTCATCTAATTGTTTCATCTACGTTGGGCAAACTGAACCGACCAAAACCCGGGTCTGCAGCAACTGTTACTCTGTAACTTGTTTGACAGTAAAATTTCAAGAAGGAAAAAAATATTAATTCCTGGTAGAAGGTGGAACAATAATTTCGAAAGTTTCATATCTCCATGATCTATAACCTCTAGAATATTACTCAGCAGTAATAAAAGGTTGCACGTTTGATGTGTAATTGTTGTTTTCATATACAGGTGGATTTGAAACCACAATCTTCCTGTTTCACTGTTACAGGACACTCGCATCACTACTCTGTGCTGCTGGAGGACCCTGCTCCTTATACTATATAACTCTGTCTGTGGCTTCCTGCTGCCTCCATTCCCCTCCTCACATCATGTCACTGCCTGTCAGATGCAGCTCTGTCCTCACTAACACATCACTCATCTCCTGATATACTCTGTGCTGCTGGGGTACCCTGCTCCTTCCACTATATAACTTTCAGTCTGTGGCTTCCTGCTGCCTCCATTCTCTTTCTCACGTTTAGGAATTGCAATAATTTTTTCTCATATGTAATTGGACAAATTAAGATAATCATAAATACATACTTGCCAACTCTCCCAGAATGTCCGGGAGACTCCCGCATTTTGCGAGAGTCTCCCGGACTCCCGGGCGAGTGTGGCAATCTCCCAAATTCTGCCCACTTCACTAGGAAGTGCCCACTTCCTAGTGAAGTGGGCAGAATTAGATCCCAAACGCAGCGATTGCCGATGAATCGCGGCGTTTAGCCCCGCCCCCAGCTGTTAAATGACGCAATTTGCGGGGCCGAAATGACCGATTTTGGCCGCCCCGCCCCCTCACGCCCCCCTCCACTGGCTGGCTCCCGGAAGGGAGCTGAAGAAAGTAGGTAAGAATGCATAAATAAAATGTTAACTTTTGTTAAGGGCACAGGGGGTCCGGAGGTTAGGGGAGCCCATAGCCGCGCATCCTGCAATGGCTGTAATTTTTTGGCACGGCCTTAAAGCTATGAAAATTACAGCGTGGATGCAGTGAAGTTGAAACGAGCATGTGTGCAGGAGGACAAACAGCATCAACACCCCCCATGGAACCTGGCGGTGTATTGCTACTCCCCTAAGTGGAATGTTGGTTCCATATATCTAGTAGTACAGGTGCATTTATTCCGGTGACGCTGTTGTGCTGTCAGACGTAGCGATCAGCGCATCGAAGTAATGGCGCTACTTTCAGAGCTCACACTAAATCCTTTGAATGTCAGGTCCTCAGACTTTATAAACTTCCGCTCAAAAAATATCTCACTTGGCATCACTGGACTAAATGGCTGTTTGATAACAACTCGCTGGAATGAAATTTAGGACAAGGTAATTACAAAACTATTGATTTTGAGGTCATTTTATGATAAGCTTAACATCCCGGATAAAGTTAATAAATATACATTAGATGCGGTGAGAAACAGCTGGACTCTGCAGCACTAATGGGTTTTCTAGCAGAGAGACAACAATTACAACAGCTCAAAGGGCGTCCGTTCCCGTATGGTAGATTACATAGGATATATACAGTTAGGTTCATATATATATTTGAACACTGACACAATTTTTGTTGTTTAAGCTGTTTACCAAAATATATTCAAGCTAAAGTTATATAATGAATATGGACCTAAAGTACAGCCTATCAGCTTTAATTTGAGGGTATTCACATCCAAATTGGAGGAAGTGTTTACAGCTGTTTAATATGCAGCCCCCTCTTTTTCAAGGGACTTAAAGTGATTGGACAATCGGCTTAAAACCTGTTCAATGGACAGGTGTGGGCTATTCCTTCGTTATTTCTTCATCAATTAAGCAAAAGGTCTGGAGTGGATTCCAAGTGTGACATTTGTATTTGGAAGCTGTTGCTCTGAACCCACAAATGCGGTCATAGGAGCTCTCAATGAAGTGGAACAGACCATCCTTAAAGTTGCCATAACAAAAACAATTCATCAAAAGAGACAGCGGGAACCTTAGGAGAGGCCAAATCCACAGTGTGGGACATTCTGAGAAAAGAAAGAACGTGCTGGTGAGCTCAGGAACACAAGAGACCTGGATGTCCATGGAAGACAACAGTGGTGGATGATCACAGGGTCCTTTACATGGTAAACCTCTTTACAACATCGACAAGGGAACCACTCTCCAGGAGGTAGGTACATCATTATCCAGGAGGTAGGTACATCATTATCCAGGAGGTATTCATATCATTATCCAGGAGGTAGGTACATCATTATCCAGGAGGTAGGTACATCATTATCCAGGAGGTAGGTACATCATTACCCAGGAGGTAGGTACATCATTATCCAGGAGGTAGGCATATCATTATCCACGTCTACCATAAAGAGAAGACTTCACGAGAGCAAATACAGAGGGTTCACCACAAGGTGCAAACCATTCATCAACCTCAAGAATAGAAAGGCCATATCAGACTTAGCCAGAAATATCTAATAAAGCCAGCCGAATTCTTGAACAGCATTCTCTGGATTAGATTGAGCTAAGATCAACCTGTACCAGAATGATGGGAAGAAAGAAGTATGGAGAAGGCTTGGAATGGTTCATGATCCGAAGCATACTAGGGTCATCGGTAGAACACGGTGGAGTCAGTGTCATGGCAACACATGGGCTTCCGATGGTACTGCAGTAAAGCCCTGGCAAAGCATAACAAAGGAGGACCCAACATTTGGTGATGTCCACGGGTTCCAGACTTCAGTCATTGTCTCCAAAGGATTCACAACAAAGTATCAAGAATGAATATTTTATTTCTGGTTGTTAATTTGTCCAATTATATTTGAGCCCCTGAAAATAGGGCACTGTGTATAAATGGTTACCATTCCGAAACATTTCATAGCATATTTCTGTTCAACCTCTTGAATTAAAGCTGAAAGTCTGCACTTCAATTAAGTTGAAGTGCCCCATGCCTCGCTGCTATCTCATTCTTACTGAATTGATCGGCGTTATTCTCATAAATAGTGGTTCAGCCTACAGAATGGCTGCGTGTAGATGACTTTAATGTCCCTGTAATGATGTAAATGGAAAGAACCTGAAAAAAAATAAGCTGGATAAGTTTGTCTGACGACATCGCGGCCTGTTGTCCATAGTAAAACAGATGTGCACATTAGCAAATTAAGTTATATGACTAAGTACATCAGCATAAATGTAATGCATTTTAAAAAAGGAAAAGGGGACAGCTGCTATCTTAATTGCAATCAGTCATCTGATGGTCACAAGTGCTTAATGCATTTAATTGAGAGATGAGAATGAGAAAAACAAATAATTATATAGTGGCTCCTGCCAGTAATAGTGCAAATTAAACTCTCTCTAAATTATTATTTTTTTTTTTAATAAATGAAAACTTTATTGAACATACAAAGCACTTGAAGTGACACTGGTGTTCCTTGTTACATTATAAATGGCGACAGAGAATAATAGAGTTGATAGAGCTGAGCATCGTTGGGTAAACCCAGCTGACGCCAAATGATGCCCTAGATTCTCCACAATGGAATACCCCCGTTTAATATTTCCCGATCCATGAATGCCATTGTAGCCGTAATGTTGCTTGTTACTAAATGTCATATTACCATTTTACACCTCAAATATCGTCGTCTTTGCTTTTTTATCTACATGTTTAAAACCGAATCATTTGTATTGTGACCTGTTCGTTTCACATCTCTTTTTTTTCACAGACTGATAGATGAGCTGCTGAATCTCTCCCCATGATTTTAGGTTTTATTTGTTTTTTAAAGCCAGTACTTTTAGGATTAGCAAAGGTGGGCGAAGGGATAGATAAACACTTAATAAAAGAGTATAAAGCGCAGCATAACACACATTAATTAGAAAATAATGATTAATGGACAGCATGATGGCTCAGTGGTTAGCACTTCTGCCTCACAGCACTGGGGTCATGAGTTCAATTCCCAACCATGGCCTTATCTGTGAGGAGTTTTTATGTTCTCCCCGTGTTTGCGTGGGTTTCCTCCAGGTGCTCTGGTTTTCTCCCACACTCCAAAAACATACTAGTAGGTTAATTGACTGTGTGTGTGTGTGTGTGTGTCTGTGTGTGTGTCTGTGTATGTTAGGGGATTTAGACTGTAAGCTCCAATGGGGCAGGGACTGATGTGGGTGAGTTCTCTGTACAGCGCTGCGGAATTAGTGGCGCTATATAAATAAATGGTAATAATAATAATAATAATTAAAGGTTGAGCCCAGTTTGGGATGCTGGGGATGTTTTGTCTGTAAAATTAGGAAAGCCAGTCAAGGACCATGACCATAAAGAAATAAAGGTGTCTATTTATCTTGGGTTTCTAGAGCCAGATTCTGGGGAAACATAAAGTTGTATTTAAAAAAAAAACCCAAAAAACTTTATTTAAAAAAATGCTTATTTTAATAATAAAGTATTGTTTCCTGGGCTGACCACCAGCTATCGCCATAGTGATAAGGGCTTTGTCAAATAGGGAGAAGCCCCAAGTCCGTAGAAAACACTAGTTTTCATCGGATTTAGGGCTCTTCACCGATTGATAATTAACCCCCTATCTCAAGCAGAGCTTATAGTCCACATTCCTCTGGGAAATAAAGTGTGTAACCATATCACTTTGACACCTATTGTTCCATAGTCCGTATTAAAGACAGAGATCCACACAATCCTCGTTTTTGGGATTCCACTGAATAAAATCTAATTCCTAACTTGAAAGAAAGGCTGGGTACACACTACAGAACATTTCTCCTGGTGCGATATCGTTAACGATTTTACCAACGACTGATAATCCTGATCAGCAGCTGATTCCTGTGTACACACTGTACACGTTTTACAAGATTTACCTTCAGATCTGTGCTCTTCATCTGTCATAACCATCTGCTGAAAAGATGGTGACTCTGTAAACTCCATAGAGATCTATGGACACTGCCGGTCCTGAGTGCTTACACACTGCATGATTGGAGCAACATCGTTCCATCGTTTATAAAGATTTTTAGTCCGGTTATAAAATCAAGCGATACGATGTGCTCTGGTACCATAAAACATGATCCTGGGAGTGCACACACTAATGTGATACCGGACCTAACAGTCATTTATCGTGTGGTTGGCCTGATAATCGGTTGACACACCTGTAGAGTGTACCCAGCCTAAGCAGTAGGCGATTAAATGATAGAATCTAATCTATCTGTAGCTCTTGCAGGTCTCTGTGCACTAACATCACAGAGTTGAGATAAGGCTGGATAAATCCAAACAGGAATCTTGATTAAAAACCTATGGAACTTGGGCAAATCCCCAGCAATATATTAAATTTGCTGCCTCCCTAATTGAAATCCATTCAGCACGCTGTGGCTGGGACACAGACAGGCTTGGAACATCCTAATTTATTTATCTGTTCATCTTTACAGAATGGTCACTGTGGAGAAGGATTTAGGTCTCGTAATCTCACATGTGTGGTGCACGATACCTCCACCTCTGGAGCCAAAAAGCAAGTGGACCCTAAATTATGCGGCCCGTTACCCAGCGAGGAAAGTCCTCTCAACTCCAACTGCTACGTGCCGTGTCCAGGTAAGTTGTCTGAAGGACATTTCGTTACATACATTATACATACTGTACCTGTTACTCCTCTCAAAGACGCTGCCTAATGAAACAGCTACGTTATAATACATCTCTTCTGAACACTTTATCCCATTAGCTGCACAGATATGTTTTAGGATTGCTTCAAATGATCGGTGCTTTCAGCAATGTGTAAAATAATTTTACTTACAGAGTACACTCATTATTTTTAAGCGGTTATATAATGCAAAAAAGTGTATAAGCTTCCTCTTATATCCAGCGGAGAGCTGGTAACATTTTTCCCTGGGGCGCAAAGACAAACAAGTACTCCAGGCTCTTGTACCGGCGCACTGCGACGGAAAAATGTGCGCAATTAATCTTTAATGTGAATATGTATTTACTGGTATTATTTTGTACATGTCACTAAGCGGAAACGGAAACTTTGAAATGATTTTGCATTACTTTTACATTTTTATGTTGTTTATAATATTATAGATGAGGAATTATTATCAGAACATTCATCAAGAGACGTATTCTGAGCCCAACCCTCGTTCAGTATTATTCGCGCGTATTTAGGCTTCGCGTACTCACGAATTCATCAAGGCATGGATCGCAAGATACCCGCGCTGTTCAATTTGGGTGTAGGTCTGCTGTGCTCTAATACACAAGACACTGCAAGATACAGACATTCCCTATGTGGATTATAAATTCGGAAAAGAAGGCTCAGGAAAATAATAAAAATGATTAAATCAATGTCCCCTGGTAATAATAAAGGCATAAATGATAAAATAGTTTAAAAAATA
Source organism: Mixophyes fleayi (assembly GCF_038048845.1). Taxonomy (NCBI): domain Eukaryota; kingdom Metazoa; phylum Chordata; class Amphibia; order Anura; family Limnodynastidae; genus Mixophyes; species Mixophyes fleayi. The sequence goes on along the minus strand of NW_027446953.1, from coordinate 247,520 downwards.
TAAAAAGTATTGCTTTTTTAGATTTTTCCCCATGAAATACATTTATTAGAATGTTCATAATGTCTCGTGAACATAAAATAAATTTTTACAGTTGCTCGTAATTGCAAACACATGTTCTAGCGTCCATATGAGACTGTCATCACTACTAATCAGGGCTGCGTTCACTGACGTTTCTGACGATTCTGGGTATGCACAGAGGGATTTTGCGGACGATACACACAAACAGATATGTGTCTTGTGCTGTATCACATACTTGCCAATGTGGGCAAGATGATTCCCGGGAGGTCCGGGGTGCAGGTGGGTGTGTGGGGTCGGGGCTCGAAGATTTGCGTCATTAGCCCCGCCCTCAAAACGGACATCACTACTCTGAACCAATAAAAATAGGGGGCGGGGCCACAATGCTGGGTCCATGACATCACTAGGCCCTGCCCCCTCCGTTTAGTTTACACAGCCAGCCAGGTTCAGGGAGAATTGCCTGCTCTCCCGGGAGTCCGGGAGAACTCCCAGAAATTTGGGATTCTCCCGGACATTCCGGGAGAGTAGGCAACTATGCTGTATCAGTCTCTGTGTGTTGGGTTCAAAAAGATCCAAATAACACAGGTTAAAAGCATAGAATTTTATCGCAAATATACAGCACACTAATGACTAATCTTACATTGTTTTTAAACTAAATGAATATGCGACGGGATTAAAATAAATGTATTTTGTGATTTTGTGTGTGTGTGTGGTTGGGAGGGGGGGATGGTTTATAAAAGTGCTGTAAAATGCCACTTAGCGTGATTATCTCCCACTACTTACGCACCAAGCACATGGCATTTGTACTTTCCAGAAATCTCTTCAGCATTCCATAAAACAGACGCTGTGCGCTGATCCGGCTGGCGGGTCAAGTCCCCGTTGTCTCATTACACAGACACGGATACGCTTATCTACATTGACATTTCTAAATTGCATGACAGTGGGCTCGATTATCCGGGAGAGAGGACGTTACATTATAATTATCATTATTTCTACGTCTTATTGTATTATATTTGTCCTTTAGGTGATTGCCACCTCAGCGAATGGTCCCACTGGAGCTCCTGCGAGGTCGCCTGCATCGACGGACGCAGTTTTGAAACAGTCGGTCGCCAGTCCCGGTCTAGAACCTTTATTGTACAGGCTCTAGGAAACCAAGAGAACTGTCCGAAGCCGGTGATTGATACCCGGCCCTGTACAGGTTATATATTTTTTGCAAAGAAAAATATAACACACTTCTGTTTACATAATGGAGCAGGCTTATATAGTAACTTGGTGCACACTTTTTCTGTAACCCATAGCAACCAATCTTACTGCCATTTTTCAGTTGCAGTATAATGAATGAAAGCAGGCATCTGATTGGTCAGTGAGGGCCACAGCACATCATGTTAAGCCCATATATGTTTTCGTTTTGAAACATACATTTTTTATAAAGACTTTCCGTGACGACACAGCACCAATTCCTACGGAGATACATTTGGCAGCAGGAAACGCAGCTGAGCTTCAGAACTTGGCAACACTGATTCAATCCTTCCTAATTGCTGGAATACGTTTCAGTCATTTTCCTGACCTGACTCCGTATTCATTAATAATCTCTTCCTCATTAAATGTTTATACACAGATTTTTCTCCTACAAATGCATCTTTTCCTCAGTCCCCCCTTCCCCCCTCGGCTGAGCTTCAGCAATATAAAATTTTTAGTGCACAAGAGTCGGCCTGTCAGTTTCATCAACTTCACACAATTAGTTACCGACGGCCGAGAGTTTATGTTTTGGCCAAATATAGGCAGTGAGATCTTAGCGCCTTTGATACACAGGTGAGGAGTAGAATTGTGTAAATGACACTTTGTGTGTTTACTCACAGGAGGGAAATGTTTCAGATACACGTGGAGGATGAGTCCTTGGAGGGACAATAAAAGGACGGTTTGGTGTCAGCGCTCGGATGGGATGAACATTACAGGTACAGTGATGGTGCCGTATGTAATCATTTAGGTATTAAATGTGGCACAGCTCTGCTCCAAATTGGAGCAATGGAGGATTTCGGCGCAGGGAGTTGGGTAGGGTGTGGCTCAATACGCCACATGATAATTATTCATATAATTAACATGATGTGGAGCGCACTCCACTGCCACCATTCGTCTGCAGTTACGCACGCCGTCCGGAGAAAGAGTGGGATTGTGCTCTTTCCTCTATATTTGACTTAATGCCTATATTTAGGATTTTTCAAAAGAGACATGTAACGCAGTAATTCTTTAGGCCACACGTCCTTTTCAGGGGCAAACGCAGGATTTGTAGAGAGGGGTTTCCACACCACGCCACCAGTGGGCGTGACCAGCATGCATGGGGGCGTGGCTATAACTTTATACAGTGCTTGGCTGCTCTCCAACTCTCCCTATCCCCATAATATACATAGGCAATGCTGCGTGCACTACTGTTAGGTGCACGCAGCTCTCCCTTTTCAAGTAGAGCCGTGTGAAATGGGGGCAGGGTCCAGCCACCTCAATTATACAGTGCCCCAGACTTGGAGGGGGGGGTTCCTGGCACTGGGAAACCCCCCCCCTCGGTTTGCCTAAGCTTTTGATCATACCAGCGCAAATGGAGGTAACTATACCTAGTGACCACAGTCCATTGTAAAATGTTTTCTCTGGCTGAGAGCTTCCAGCCAATCACAAGTTTGGGATCGGGAAACAGGACTGTTTCAAATATGTTCTTATGTATATTATTGGTTGGAACTTTGAGCTCGAGATCAGAGTAGATAAGAGACCCCACTTTGAGGTCTGCTAAGACTGTGCCACCTGATATTGGTGCAGATATATTTGGGCTGAGGGTTAAGGGGAATTTTGTCTTTTAGTGCAATGTCGCGCACTTTTTGTTTTAAATTTGTTTTTAAAAACAGAATGTGTGTGTTTGTTTGTTTTTTACATAACTTAGTTGGTTAACGTGATTAAGGGGTAAATTTATCAAGCTGTGGGTTTGAAAAAGTGGAGATGTTGCCTACAGCAACCAATCAGATTCTAGTTATCATTTTGTAGAATGTACTAAATAAATGATAACTAGAATCTGATTGGTTGCTATAGGCAACATCTCCACTTTTTCAAACCCACAGCTTGATAAATTTACCCCAAGGGTGTTCCTGCCCATTGTGCCTGTCTCCCCTTAGTCTGGTAATCATAGACTGGGTAGCACAGATCGCTAACATCATTCTGTGTTTAACAACACCAGCCCTGGTGATCCTAGCCATGGGCCAGACATCTATTTTAAATTAAATGTCTTTTTTTCTAAATTGCTGGTCTTGCTGCAATAGCAGGACCAGAGCTGCAGCTGCTCTGATTTATTTAGAGTACTGAGAAACCCTTGTGGGAACTTTAAAGAAAAGATTCTAAAAATAATAATATTATTCTATATTTATATAGCGCCAAAGATATTATGCAGCGCTGTGTAACTACCATCAGGGAGAGGACTGAGGAAGAACTTTAGTAGAGGCAAATCTTAGAGTACACTGAAAAACACAGATACATAGAAAATTGCAGCCAGACTTTCAAATTTTCACTTATAAATGAAAAAAACAGAGTTATAACCACAGATTTATTGTGTGAGCTGTGAATCATAAACATTGTGATAAGCTCGTTATCTCAGCCTGCTGACACTATAACAAGTAACAGCATATTGCAAAAGTTTTAAACTAGATATGAAAATATCAGTCACAGCAGAGCTAGATTTAAGTGCATGGAATACCGGTAAGCCATATGTACAGTAATTAGATCTATTACGCAGAATATTTGGGACTCTGTCTTTTCCTTAATTTAGAGCACCATGTCTAAAATATACTAAAACACATAAAAAAATGAACAGTGTCCTTCTCTACACTGCTGCTGACATTCCCCTCATCATTAAATAATTTATCGCTGCTCCTCACAGTGAGCGTAGAATGTGGCCCTCAGCCATCATGTCTAAGTTTCTGACACAGTGTCTGAAAATCAGCAATAGTTTAAATTTTTTCTTGTAAATTTTTTTTCTCAATAATGAGTTTTCGTATTAGATGACCCAAATCTTTGCCACTTAAATCAGTGATGGGCAGCAGGGGGACCTCTGATCCTTCACCTGCGGCCCCATAGCTCCTTCCTGCATTATTGTCAGATGTGTACCAAAAAGAGATAAATCTCACCGCTTTTGTGTAGAAATACATTACAAAATAATGAGCGTTAAGACTTGTAGAAAACACCTGCTGATATGTTATTACAGATAACTGTCTCTTTCTTTGATTAAATGTATTGTTTACCTCATTACTGAGATTAAGGGTAATGTGTGGGCCTTTTGAAGGTTGGAGGGCCATCCATTGTGGCCCTCGAAGTGTATCAGGTAGCCCATCACTGACATATATATTATGTCTTCATGTAAATGCTTTCATGTTTTTAAACAAGGTTTCCTATTTTGTTCCCAAATCTAATGGCATCTACATTATAATATAAATAAATAATTGCAATTATGTATCAATATTAAAATATATATTTCCCTCCACCCCCAGGCTCATACCCCCGATTATACACACTTTTTATAAACAGGATCTCTTTCTGTTCTAGATAATTCAACTAATATTTAATGATTAATTAACACCTTATGAAACAGTGTAATATTGCAGCATAGCAAATATCACAGTTTGAAAGCCTGATTCAGTATTGTTGATATAATTCGGAACACTAGAAATAGAATCTGACATTAGCCGTTATTAACCCATTACTTGTGTTAGATTTTTATTAGCTATATAATATATGATAGGTCTCGATATGTGAGGAACTTGTTTCGCCTCGTATACCTTACACTTTATATATAGCCAAATCCACGCTGCGTTGGTCCCTGTTGACAATTATTTAGGTGAATATTGAGGAACTACAATTCACGTGATGACTTGTTCTATGAATAGAGCTAGATTGTTTTAGATACGCAACTGTAATAAATATTATCATATGAAGCAATAAGAATGGACAGTGGGGATTGCATCTTATGTACAGACTAAGAACGATTGTACTGTGCTATTAAGGCAAAAAATAGGGACATCTCCAGGTATACGAGTTTTCAAGAATATGATTTTTTTTTAATGTCCCTAAAAGTTAGTAACAGTCGGTAACTATATTTATATAATGCGTGTCTGTAGAGCAGCCTCTATTGTTTCCAGACAGTAATCAACCTTGATATATGCTGCTGTTTACACATGTACTAACCAGTATGGAGCAAGCAACACGTTCATCCTGCAAGAGAAACCAATCCGCATACCGCGCAGTAACCCAGCATGGGGCCGCTAGGAACCACAGAGGCCGTGGGAAGAATTGGGGCATGAGACAACCCCATTACCCTCCCACCAGTCCCTGCATTATTTAAATTAGATATAGCTAAACAGCACCAAGCGATATCTGATGATGATATCTCAGCATGTCTCAGTTCTCAGCAATGTTTCTGCATAAACTCTGCATGTATCTTATGATGAAATTCAGCAAACATGTCATAACGGACATTGCAGTGCTCCAAGATGCACAGACAGCACCACGAATGCCGGGTTTAGATGCCTTGGCTTAACCGCAGCCGGGAATACTGCTTGAAAATGTTGGCAGCTATGTTATTATTATTATTATTAATAATAATAATCATAATAATAATAATAATAATAATAGTATCATTATTGTGACTCCACATTATAGTACTGAATACAAAACCTGCAACAGTACGACATTGTTGCCTGCACCACACAGCATCACTGATCAGTACAAAGACAGACAGAAGGAAACAGTAACGCAGCCAGGGCTGGGACTATTTGAGAGAAGATCTGTGTAGATACAGAGGGAGAGGACTTTAATAGGTTTTGATGTTTTTCTCCTTGCAGGTGGTTGCGCTCCTAACTCCCAGCCTGCTGCCGTTCGAAACTGCGACCCACCATGCAGAAAGCCATTCTCCTATTGTATGCAGGTAACCTACTTAGAGAGAACCAGTCTACATAATCACCTTAATTCCACACACAAGTACAAGACAGAAGTTGTGGTTTATTTAGAAAGGACATAGCGCCACCTAGAGGAGACTCAGTGAAACGGGCAAAGGAAATATTTACGTTGGACCATAGATGCTCCTGGATTGCTGTGACTGTCCATTACAAGATTTATTAACATTTTTTGGGGACAGTGAGCACATGTTTATATGCAAATATTATTTAAATGATGTAGATGTTACCGGTTCAATAGCTCTCATTAATGAAAACCACACAGGATAGTTCGAAGGACCTGTTGATGCACTGTACGGTGTAATTTATTTCTCTGTATCGTAAAAACATACTTTGGTGGGGGGTGGCTATGTATGTGATAGTTACATAGTATAACATTTATTTTGATATCCATCACATATGGGGACAGCTGTACACATTATCTAATCAGTGTATATCAAAAGAATAATAACTCACAGGACGGTATTAAAGAATAAATATGTTGATAAAAATTTCATACTAAACATTTATTAGTAAAATTACTGCAATTTAGGAAGTGGTGTCAGATATTTCGCTGTTACATTATAACAGTATTATAATAATAAACAGTGTTAGGATTTCTGTCACACTTAAAGCCTTGTACACAGTGGGCCTTAGTCATTAAGTAGAGCAAAGCAAAAAAAAGGAGTAACTTTGAATCTGTTGCATTGGAGGGGAGGTAAATTTAAAATGTGGGGAGAGATTTATATTTGGAATAGGGCATGTAGATCAACTTTACATTTCAGTGTAAAAAAAATTATCAAGTATTTGTGAACCGGAACAGAGATTGCGTGCCAGGCCTTCTCGTCTAACATTAGTGCCTGACTCATAAATGCTCTACAGAATGAATGGTCACAAATTTCCACAGAAACACTCCAACATTTTCTGAAAGCCTTCAAAGAAGAGGGGAAGCTGTTATCGCTGTAAAATGGGGACGTTTTATCTTGCATATAAATGAAGGTTTATCGTAACTTTTATTGATAAATAAAACATCAGATGTCCCTTCTATTGAATCATAATAAGACCATTTACATTCTGTTTCACTATATTTCAATTGAAGTTTGAAATACAGTATTAATAATTATAAGGAAATTAAGAAATGCAGGCACTATGACAATTTTATTTTAATATAGAACAGAAATACATACAGCCAAACATGCTGTTTGTGTAACAGCTTCTTCTAGAACAATATCTTAATTAAAGCAGATCTTTTTATTGCCAAATAGTATAATACATTTCATTTCACAAACAAGAACAGCATTATGAGATACCTAAAAGAACAAATAAGGAAATATCTGCATCTCTTCAGGGTTTAATGACATCTTGCTATTTCTTCATGTCTAGGATTGCACTCCCAGGACCACGGTGCTTTGCACTGCAGATGTTACAGAAATAGACAGGTGACATCTAGAAAAAGATGCAATAAATTAATGCCTGCTAATGCTATGTCAGTAAAATATCATTTTCCATCAGTTTAGAAGTAGAATTCCAACAAAAACACAGAAAATGTACTACTATTTGAAGCTGAAGTTACACTACAACACAAACTGCTACTTATTTGGGACCAGACATTCTCTCTGATTCAGCCGGTTCCCACAGGACCTAGACACACTTGTTTGCTTCAAACACCAATGGTGGAGCTGATGCTACTCCTCTGTAAACTTCCAACTCCTGAATGAGAAGTTCAAATGAAAGAAGCAATAACGACGCCGTACTTCTAAAAGAGACCCACCTTAGCAGAAGAGAACATCACTAGATCACTGCAGCCCTTGTGAGTTTAACTTGTGTGGATGGAACTCTGGACTCCAGATTAATTAGCTTCCGGTATTATAGCATCTCTCATTGATCTTCAGTTTTCATTAGAATTATCATTTAAGTGATCAGTAATTACATGTATTGGATGCTATTCCACAATATTTACAACAATTTAAGCCATGAAGCAATAAACTACATCTGCTCCAAATTGACTGCACTTCTTCTTTAACTGCAGTGGACATTGCAATTAGGTATTTCTTCTATTTCCCTTTTTGCCTTTTAAAATTGCTTTTCTTACCCTCCTCTCATTGCTTTATCTTTAGATCGTCCTTTACCCTTCCTGCAACACGCACCTTTGTTCACATTGCCGCTTCATTACTCCACTAACCCCTATATTAGCACTCATGATTTTTTTTCCTATTTATATTCACTAACTGTAACTGACTCATCCTGTCGCCGGAAAATAAAAGGTCACATCTTCTTTCCTATCTTTCTCTCTCTCTGCTTCTATTAGTTGGTGATATATCACCTAAGTCCCCCTCACTTCTCTCATACATGTATATCAGAATACTACTGAAATTCAGCAAACCTCAAACATATAACCTGTCTCTCTGTCTCTTGCAAAGGGCAATATACAGAATTACCCAAAGTTTCCCCTATTTCCTCACCATATACAGAGTACATGACTGGAGAACCCGTTTGTACAATATCAGATCATAGCAGCATAAATAATCTGAGATTTGTTGTGAGCAAAATAAAAAAAAAAAACTTGCTGAGAACATATTTCTCAGTGATATTGAGGCCCAATGAAGCAGGTGATATCAAGTTCTTCAAATGAGCTGGCATGAATGTTTTATTGTGGGTAGAATGCCAGTTACACCGTGCCAATCAAAAGGCAAAAAAAAAGAAAATAAAATGGAAAGAATTTTGTTTTTTGAAAAAGATGAGAAGCTATTGTTAAAAAATAATTGAATGGCAGCAGGAGCCTGGGAAGGGCGGAACACATATATATCAATTGTACTCTGTGTATGTAGATCTGAAGCTCAGCAGCAAGCTCACCTCCCCAGATAATATGCACAAAGAAATTACAATCATCTGTATTTTAATAGTGTTATGCATTGTTTGTTAATGCATTGCAACATTTGTAACACAATAATGAGAATTTTTATTACTTGGAGGGTTTGTCCACTGTCTCCCGTTTTACAAATATTAGGGCGACTTCCTGTAATCATCTCCATGAGCCCAAAGTTCTAAGAGATGTTGCCTATAGCAACCAATCAGATTCTAGCTGTCATTTTGAAGAATGTACTAAATAAATGAGAGCTAGAATCTGATTGGTTGCTATAGGCAACATCTCCACTTGTAGCTTAGTACATATACTACAAGGTTTTTATTGAATAAAATGTTTTTATTTAATATCACACAATTATACAGGGAAAAAATACAAAAACATAAGGAAAAACAAACAGGGAGGACAGGAGGTAGGGAAAAAAAAATCAGGAAGGGGAAACAGAGAACACTGTATCAGTTAAGAACAACGGAACAATGCCAAACGAATACACAGAATATGAAAACATTAGAGCCAACTCTGATGGAGGAGTAAGTGGAAAGGCTCGATATTCTGAATAATAAGAACTCCAATCAAGTAATTTGATTAGTTTCCATATCAAAACTTTTCTACATTTTATCGATTATCACAGAAACGGGGGGGGGGGGGGATTTGCAATACTGAGCAATTGCTGCTTTAGTGGCTATAAGAATATGACCTAGAACATATCTGTGGTGATTATGTGGTATATCTAATGACTGATTGTTATTTTCTGTTGAATTTACGTATAACACTGTGAATATTTTATGTAACCTTCCAAAGTGTATTTTTTTAACTGATCTGAGACTGACCCAGGCAAGTGTCAATGGTCTTGTGAAAGTAGCCAGGCCGACAGATTAAATCTCTGAGTAGTTTGTGTATGCAGAGGCGTTAGCCAGGCTGAACAGCAGAGGTGAGCACTCAGGTCATGTGAAAATGCCAGGTCATCCATAATTTACTTTGAAAGCCCTGTGTCATTTTGGGCATTGACCGAACGTAGGTGAAAAATGAAATTCCTAAGGTGGGGGGTGAAGAGCCAGCAAGAAAGGGTTTAAAAATCCCTTGTATCAATAGTACAGTGTCCATTTTCTTTGAGGAGGGTCTACCACGACTGAAATGGGCCATTCTTCTCAGTGTGTACTCCTCACACGCCAATTCCTGAACTTGTAAGTAGGGATTCTAGTTTTATTTCCTATTTTATTTTCTAAAACTCATTTGTGCAACCTATTGTATGTCTGTTTAATATCTTTTTGTAAATTAGCCTTGGAAACATTTTTCGGATTAAACATTTTATCTAGCGAACTCCTGTGATTCTTTGTGAACTTACGAAGCCCAGGGAGGCTCATGCTACATAGGTATGTGATTTAAGTATGAAACATTAATAAATGGTTCTGGTGAACGTAAGGTTTGGTTTCTGTCTCTATAGGCCAAAAGAAGAATGAGTCCTATCATCTGTGAAAACACCCGTTTCCCCCCACAATTGGACTTTTCGCCCTTTAATAAATCAGCCTCTTAGTTCAGTAACAGTATGTATAAGGTTAGAGCTGACAATGGTTACTTGGCACTTTGGTGAAATACTCTGCTAAGATTATTTAAATTAAGATATTTCAACAACAGCTGCTGAGTCAGCCAGTTCAACAATCAGTAATTAAGTATAAAGAATTGCACATTTATGACTATATAATTTAAATATAAATGGCAGAGTTCCTGCCCTAACTGAAATGGTTTACATTTATGCAAATGCTGCTTAATTAAATTACATTTCTTGCACACGTATATGTTCTTGAAGCTGGTGTAATTAAACGAGGTTCAGAATATTAAAATGATGTATATGTTACATTCTGAACCTGAATGAATTGTGGTGCCAATCATGAATCATGAATCGAATCATGAATCATAAATAATGAATCATAAATTGAATCATGAATCATTAATCGAATCTTGAATCATGAATCATGAATCGAATCATGAATCATGAATCATGAATTGAATCATGAATCATGAATCATAAATCGAATCATGAATCAAGAATCATGAATCATGAATCATGAATCATGAATTAAATCATGAATCATGAATAATAAATCGAATCATGAATCATGAATTGAATCAGGAATCGAATCATGAATTGAATCATGAATCATGAAATGAATCATGAATTGAAACTTTAATCATGAATCATAAATCATTAATCATGAATTGAATCATGAATCATAAATTATCAATCGAATCATGAATCATGAATCATGAATCATGAATCATGAATTGAATCATGAATCATGAATCATGAATCGAATCATGAATCATGAATCAGGAATTGAATCATGAATTGAATTATGAATCATGAATCGAATCATGAATTGAATCATGAATAATGAATTGATTCATGAATTGAATCAAGAATTGAATCTTGAATCAGGAATTGAATCATGAATCATGAATTGAATCGTGAATCATGAATCATGAATTGAATCATGAATCATGAATCAAGAATCATAAATAGAATCATGAATCAAGAATCATAAATCCAATCATGAATCATAAAATGAATCAGGAATCGAATCATGAATTGAATCATTATTGAATCATGAATCATGAATTGAATCATCAATCATCAACCATGAATCATGAATTGAATCATGAATCATGAATTATAAAACATGAATTGAATCATGAATCATGAATTGAATCATGAATCATGATTAATGAATTGAATCATCAATCATGAATCATGAATCGAATCATGAATCATGAATCAAGAATCATGAATCGAATTATGAATCATGAGTTGAATAATGAATCATGAATCATGAATCATGAATCGAATCATGAATCATGAATCATGAATCGAATCATGAATCATAAATCATGAATCATAAATTGAATCATGAATCATTAATCGAATCTTGAATCATGAATCATGAATCGAATCATGAATCATGAATCATGAATTGAATCATGAATCATGAATGATGAATCATGAATTAAATCATGAATCATGAAACGAATCATGAATCATGAATCAAGAATCATGAATCGAATCATGAATCATGAATTGAATCATGAATCATGAATCATGAATTGAATCATGAATCATGAATCGAATCTTGAATCATGAATCATAAATTGAATCATGAATCATCAATTCAATCATTATTTGAATCATGAATCATGAATCATGAATCATGAATTGAATCATAAATCATGAATCATGAATCATTAATTGAATCATGAATCATGAATCGAATCATGAATCATGAATTGCATCATGAATCATGAATCATTAATCGAATCATGAATCATGATTTAAGAATCATGAATCAAATCATTAATCATGAATTGAATCATGAATCATGAATCATGAATCATGAATTGAATAATGAATCATAAATCATGAATCGAATAATGAATCATGAATCATGAATCATGAATCATGAATTGAATCATGAATCATGAATCATGAATTGAATCATGAATCATGAATTGAATAATGAATCATAAATCATGAATCGAATCATGAATCATGAATCATGAATCATGAATTGAATCATGAATCATGAATCATGAATCATGAATCATGAATTGAATCATGAATCATGAATTGAATCTTGAATCATGAATCATGAATTGAATCATAAATTGAATCATGAATCATAAATTGAATCATGAATCATGAATCATGAATTGAATCATGAATCATGAATCATGAATTGAATCATGAATTGAATCATAAATCATGAATCATGAATCATGAATTATGAATTGAATCATGAATCATGAATCGAATCATGAATCATGAATTGAATCATGAATCATGAATCTTGAATCGAATCATGAATCATGAATCAAGAATCATGAATCATGAATCATGAATTGAATCATGAATCATGAATTGAATCATGAATCATGAATTGATTCATGAATTGAATCATTAATCATGAATCATGAATCATGAATTGAATTATAATTTAAATCATGAATCATGAATTGAATCATGAATTGAATCATGAATCATGAATCAAGAATTGAATCATGAATCATGAATCATGAATCATGAATTGAATCATGAATCATGAATCATAAATCGAATCATGAATCATGAATTGAATCAGGAATCGAATCATGAATTGAATCATGAATCATGAATCGAATCATGAATCATGAATTGAATCATGAATCATGAATCATGAATCATGAATTGAATAATGAATCATAAATCATGAATCGAATAATGAATCATGAATCATGAATCATGAATTGAATCATGAATCATGAATCATGAATTGAATAATGAATCATAAATCATGAATCGAATAATGAATCAGGAATCATGAATCATGAATCATGAATTGAATCATGAATCATGAATCATGAATTGAATCATGAATCATGAATTGAATCTTGAATCATGAATCATGAATTGAATCATGAATTGAATCATGAATCATAAATTGAATCATGAATCATGAATCATGAATTGAATCATGAATCATGAATCATGAATTGAATCATAAATCATGAATCATGAATCATGAATTATGAATTGAATCATGAATCATGAATCGAATCATGAATCATGAATTGAATCATGAATCATAATTCTTGAATCGAATCATGAATCATGAATCAAGAATCATGAATCATGAATCATGAATCATGAATTGAATCATGAATCATGAATTGAATCATGAATCATGAATTGATTCATGAATTGAATCATTAATCATGAATCATGAATCATGATCTGAATTATAATTTGAATCATGAATCATGAATTGAATCATGAATTGAATCATGAATCATGAATCAAGAATTGAATCATGAATCATGAATCATGAATCATGAATTGAATCATGAATCATGAATCATAAATCGAATCATGAATCATGAATTGAATCATGAATCGAATCATGAATTGAATCATGAATCATGAATTAAATCATGAATCATGAATTGAATCTTGAATCATGAATCATGAATTGAATCATGAATCATTAATCATGAATTGAATCATGTATTGAATCATGAATTGAATCATGTATTATATCATGAATTGAATCATGAATCATGAATTGATTTATGAATCATGAATCATAAATTGAATCATCAATCATGAATCATGAATTGAATCATGAATCATGAATTGAATCTTGAATTATGAATCATGAATCGAATCATGAATTGAATCATGAATAATGAATTGATTCATGAATTGAATCAAGAATTGAATCTTGAATCAGGAATTGAATCATGAATCATGAATTGAATCGTGAATCATGAATCATGAATTGAATCATGAATCATGAATCAAGAATCATAAATCGAATCATGAATCAAGAATCATAAATCGAATCATGAATCATAAAATGAATCAGGAATCGAATCATGAATTGAATCATTAATTGAATCATGAATCATGAATTGAATCATCAATCATCAACCATGAATCATGAATTGAATAATGAATCATGAATTATAAAACATGAATTGAATTAATGAATCATGAATCGAATCATGAATCATGATTAATGAATTGAATCATCAATCATCAATCATGAATCGAATCATGAATCATGAATCAAGAATCATGAATCGAATTATGAATCATGAGTTGAATAATGAATCATGAATCATGAATCATGAATCAAGAATCATGAATCGAATTATGAATCATGAGTTGAATAATGAATCATGAATCATGAATCATGAATCGAATCATGAATCATGAATCATGAATCGAATCATGAATCATAAATCATGAATCATAAATTGAATCATGAATCATTAATCGAATCTTGAATCATGAATCATGAATCGAATCATGAATCATGAATTGAATCATGAATCATGAATCATAAATCGAATCATGAATCAAGAATCATGAATCATGAATCATGAATCATGAATTAAATCATGAATCATGAATAATAAATCGAATCATGAATCATGAATTGAATCAGGAATCGAATCATGAATTGAATCATGAATCATGAAATGAATCATGAATTGAAACTTTAATCATGAATCATAAATCATTAATCATGAATTGAATCATGAATCATGAATTATGAATCATGAATTGAATCATGAATCATGAATTATGAATCATGAATTGAATCATGAATCATGAATCATGAATCATGAATCATGAATCATGTATTGAATCATGAATTGAATCATGTATTATATCATGAATTGAATCATGAATCATGAATTGATTTATGAATCATGAATCATAAATTGAATCATGAATCATGAATCATGAATTGAATCATGAATTGAATCATCAATCATAAATTGAATCATGAATCATGAATCATGAATTGAATCATGAATCATGAATCATGAATTGAATCATAAATCATGAATCATGAATCATGAATTATGAATTGAATCATGAATCATGAATCGAATCATGAATCATGAATTGAATCATGAATCATGAATCTTGAATCGAATCATGAATCATGAATCAAGAATCATGAATCATGAATCATGAATTGAATCATGAATCATGAATTGAATCATGAATCATGAATTGATTCATGAATTGAATCATTAATCATGAATCATGAATCATGAATTGAATTATAATTTGAATCATGAATCATGAATTGAATCATGAATTGAATCATGAATCATGAATTGAATTATGAATCATGAATCATGAATTCAGTCATGAATCATGAATCATAAATTGAATCATTAATTAAATCATGAATCATGAATTGAATCATGAATCATGAATTATTAATCGAATCATGAATCATGAATCAAGAATCATGAATCGAATTATGAATCATGAATTGAATCATGAATCATGAATTATTAATCGAATCATGAATCATGAATCAAGAATCATGAATCGAATTATGAATCATGAATTGAATCATGAATCATGAATCAAGAATCATGAATCGAATCATGAATCAAGAATCATGAATCGAATCATGAATCATGAATTGAATCATGAATCATGAATTATTAATCGAATCATGAATCATGAATCAAGTATCATGAATCGAATTATGAATCATGAATTGAATCATGAATCATGAATCAAGAATCATGAATCGAATCATGAATCATGAATCATGAATCATGAATAGAATCATGAATCATGAATAAGAATCATGAATCGAATCATGAATCATGAATTGAATCATGAATCATGAATCATGAATTGAATCATGAATCATGAATCATGAAGTGAATCATGAATCATGAATCATTAATTGAATCATGAATCATGAATCATGAATTGAATTATGAATTGAAACATGAATCATGACTTGAATCATGAATCATGAATCATGAATTGAATCATGATTTGAATCATGAATCATGAATTGAATTATGAATCATGAATCGAATCATGAATCATGAATTCAATCATGAATCATGAATCATAAATTGAATCATGAATCATGAATCATGAATTGAATCATGAATCATGAATTCAATCATAAATCATGAATCATGAATTCAATCATGAATCATGATTTGAATCATGAATCATGAATCATGAATTCAATCATGAATCATGAATTCAATCATGAATCATGAATCGAATCATGAATCATGAATTTAATCATGAATCATGAATTCAATCATGAATCATGAATCATGAATTCAATCATGAATCATGATTTAAATCATGAATCATGAATCATGAATTCAATCATGAATCATGAATCGAATCATGAATCATGAATTTAATCATGAATCATGATTTGAATCATGAATCATGAATCATGAACTGAATCATGAATCATGAATTATTAATCATGAATTGAATCATGAATCATGAATTGAATTATGAATCATGAATCATGAATTCAGTCATGAATCATGAATTGAATCATGAATCATGAATCATAAATTGAATCATTAATTAAATCATGAATCATGAATTGAATCATGAATCATGAATTATTATTTGAATCATGAATCATGAATCAAGAATCATGAATCGAATTATGAATCATGAATTGAATCATGAATCATGAATCATGAATTCAATCAAGAATCATGAATCGAATCATGAATCAAGAATCATGAATCGAATCATGAATTGAATCATGAATCATGAATCATGAATTGAATCATGAATCATGAATCATGAATTGAATCATGAATCATGAATTGAATCATGAATCATGAATCATGAATTGAATCATGAATCATGAATCATGAATCATGATTTGAATCATGAGTCATGAATCATGAATCATAAATTGAATCATGAATCATGAATTGAATCATGAATTGAAACATGAATCATAACTTGAATCATGAATCATGAATCATGAATTGAATCATGAATCATGAATCATGAATTGAATCATGAATTGAATCATGAATCATGAATTGAATCATGAATCATGTATTGAATCATAAATCATGAATCATGAATTATAAATTATGAATTGAATCATGAATCATGAATTATGAATCATGTATTGAATCATGAATCATGAATTGAATTATGAATCATGAATCATGAATCGAATCATGAATCATGAATCATGAATTATAAATTATGAATTGAATCATGAATCATGAATTATGAATCATGTATTGAATCATGAATCATGAATCATGAATTGAATCATGAATCATGAATTATGAATCTTGAATTGAATCATGAATCATGAATCATGAATCGAATCATGAATCGAATCATGAATCATGAATTGAATCATGAATCATGAATCATGAATTGAATTATGAATCATGAATCATGAAGTGAATCATGAATCATGAATCATGAATCATTAATTGAATCATGAATCATGAATCATGAATTGAATCATGAATTGAAACATGAATCATGACTTGAATCATGAATCATGAATCATGAATCATGAATTGAATCATGATTTGAATCATGAATCATGAATTAAATCATGAATTGAATCATGAATTGAAAAATGAATCATGACTTGAATCATGAATCATGAATCATGAATCATGAATCATGAATTGAATCATGATTTGAATCATGAATCATGAATTGAATCATGAATCATGAATCGAATCATGAATCATGAATTCAATCATGAATCATGAATCATGAATCATGAATTGAATCATGAATCATGAATCATAAATTGAATAATGAATCATGAATCATGAATCGAATCATGAATCATGAATTCAATCATGAATCATGAATCATGAATTCAATCATGAATCATGAATCATGAATTCAATCATGAATCATGATTTGAATCATGAATCATGAATCATGAATTCAATCATGAATCATGAATCGAATCATGAATCATGAATTTAATCATGAATCATGAATTTAATCATGAATCATGAATTCAATCATGAATCATGAATTCAATCATGAATTCAATCCTGAATCTGAATTCAATCATGAATTGAATCATGAATCATGAATCATGAACTGAATCATGAATCACAAATTGAATCATGAATTGAATTATGAATCATGAATCATGAATTCAGTCATGAATCATGAATCGAATCATGAATCATGAATCATAAATTGAATCATTAATTAAATCATGAATCATGAATTGAATCATGAATCATGAATTATTAATCGAATCATGAATCATGAATCAAGAATCATGAATCGAATTATGAATCATGAATTGAATCATGAATCATGAATCATGAATTGAATCAGGAATCGAATCATAAATTAAATCATGAATCTTGAATTGAATCATGAATCATGAACTGAATCATGAATTATGAATTATGAATCATGAATTGAATCATGAATCATGAATTGAATTATGAATCATGAATCATGAATTCAATCATGAATCATGAATCATGAATCAAATCATAAATCATGAAACATGAATTGAATCATGAATTGAATCATGAATCATGTATTGAATCATGAATAATGAATCGAATCATGAATCATGAATCATGAATCGAATCATGAATCATGAATCAAGAATCATGAATCAAATCATGAATCATGAATCAAGAATTGAATCATGAATCATGAATCTTGAATTGAATCATGAATCATGAATCATGAATCGAATCATGCATCATGAATCAAGAATCATGAATCGAATCATGAATCATGAATTGAATCATGAATCATGAATCATGAAGTGAATCATGAATTGAAACATGAATCATGACTTGAATCATGAATCATGAATTGAATCATGAATCATGATTTGAATCATGAATCTTGAATTGAATCATGAATCATGAATAATGAATCGAATCATGAATCATGAATCAAGAATCATGAATCGAATCATGAATCATGAATCATGAATTGAATCATGAATTGAATCATGAATCATGAATCATGAATTGAATCATGAAGTGAATCATGAATCATGAATCATTAATTGAATCATGAGTCATGAATCATGAATTGAATCATGAATTGAAACATGAATCATGACTTGAATCATGAATCATGAATCATGAATCATGAATTGAATCATGATTTGAACCATGAATCATGAATTGAATCATGAATCATGAATTGAATCATGAATCGAATCATGAATCATGAATTGAATCATGAATCATGAATCATGTATTGAATCATGAATCATGAATCATAAATTAAATCATGAATCATGAATCGAATCATGAATCATGAATTCAATCTTGAATCATGAATCATGAATTCAATCATGAATCATGAATAATGAATTGAATCATGAATCATGATTTGAATCATGAATCATGAATCATGAATTCAATCATGAATCATGAATCGAATCATGAATCATGAATTTAATCATGAATCAAGAATTTAATCATGAATCATGAATTCAATCATGAATTGAATCATGAATCTGAATTCAATCATGAATTGAATCATGAATCATGAACTGAATCATGAATCATGAATTATTAATCATGAATTGAATCATGAATCATGAATTGAATTATGAATCATGAATCATGAATTCAGTCATGAATCATGAATCGAATCATGAATCATGAATCATAAATTGAATCATTAATTAAATCATGAATCATGAATTGAATCATGAATCAAGAATTATTAATCGAATCATGAATCATGAATCAAGAATCATGAATCGAATTATGAATTATGAATTGAATCATGAATCATGAATCATGAATTCAATCAAGAATCATGAATCGAATCATGAATCAAGAATCATGAATCGAATCATGAATCATGAATTGAATCATGAATCATGATTTGAATCATGAGTCATGAATCATGAATTGAATCATGAATCATGAATCATGAATTGAATCATGAATCATGAATTGAATCATGAATCATGAATCATGAATCATGATTTGAATCATGAATCATGAATCATGAATCATAAATTGAATCATGAATCATGAATCATGAATTGAATCATGAATTGAAACATGAATCATGACTTGAATCATGAATCATGAATTGAATCATGAATCATGATTTGAATCATGAATCATGAATTGAATCATGAATCATGAATCGAATCATGAATCATGAATCATGAATTCAATCATGAATCATGAATCATTAATCATGAATTGAATCATGAATCACGAATCATGAATCGAATCATGAATCATTTATTGAATCATAAATCATGAATTGAATCATGAATCATGAATTATAAATTATGAATTAAATCATGAATCATGAATTATGAATCATGAATTTAATCATGAATTAAATCATGAATCATGAATAGAATCATGAATTATGAATCATGAATCATAAATTGAATCATGAATCATGAATTGAATAATTAATCATGAATCTTGAATTGAATCATGAATCATGAATTGAATAAGGATTCGAATCATAAATTGAATCATGAATCTTGAATTGAATCATGAATCATGAACTGAATCATGAATTATAAATTATGAATCATAAATTGAATCATGAATCATGAATTGAATTATGAATCATGAATCATGAATTCAATCATGAATCATGAATCATGAATTGAATCATGAATTGAATCATGAATCATGAATTTAATCATGAATCATGTATTGAATCATAAATCATGATTTGAATCATGAATCATGAATCATGAATTCAATCATGAATCATGAATCGAATCATAAATCATGAATTTAATCATGAATCATGAATTCAATCATGAATTGAATCATGAATCTGAATTCAATCATGAATTGAATCATGAATCATGAATCATGAACTGAATCATGAATCATGAATTATTAATCATGAATTGAATCATGAATCATGAATTAAATTATGAATCATGAATCATGAATTCAGTCATGAATCATGAATCGAATCATGAATCATGAATCATAAATTGAATCATTAATTAAAACATAATTCATGAATTGAATCATGAATCATGAATTATTAATCGAATCATGAATCATGAATCAAGAATCATGAATCGAATTATGAATCATGAATTGAATCATGAATCATGAATTCAATCAAGAATCATGAATCGAATCATGAATCAAGAATCATGAATCAAATCATGAATCATGAATTGAATCATGAATCATGAATTGAATCATGAATCATAATTCATGAATTGAATCATGAATCATGAATTGAATCATGAATCATGAATTAAATCATGAATCATGAATCATGAATTGAATCATGAATCATGAATCATGAATTGAATCATGAATCATGAATCATGAATCATGAATCATGATTTGAATCATGAGTCATGAATCATGAATCATAAATTGAATCATGAATCATGAATTGAATCATGAATTGAAACATGAATCATGACTTGAATCATGAATCATGAATTGAATCATGAATCATGAATCATGAATTCAATCATGAATCATGAATCGAATCATGAATCATGAATCATGAATTCAATCATGAATCATGAATCATGAATTCAATCATGAATCATGAATCGAATCATGAATCATGAATCATGAATTCAATCATGAATCATGAATTCAATCATGAATTGAATCATGAATCATGAACTGAATCATGAATCATGAATTATTAATCATGAATTGAATCATGAATCATGAATTCAATCATGAATCATGAATCGAATCATGAATCATGAATCATGAATTGAATCATGAATCATGAATTCAATCATGAATTGAATCATGAATCATGAATCATGAACTGAATCATGAATCGAATTATGAATCATGAATTGAATCATGAATCATGAATCATGAACTGAATCATGAATCGAATTATGAATCATGAATTGAATCATGAATCATGAATCAAGAATCATGAATCATGAATTGAATCATGAATCATGAATTGAATCATGAATCATTAATCATGAATTGAATCATGAATCACGAATCATGAATCGAATCATGAATCATTAATTGAATCATGAATCATGAATCATGAATTATAAATTATGAATTAAATCATGAATCATGAATTATGAATCATGAATTTAATCATGAATTAAATCATGAATCATGAATAGAATCATGAATTATGAATCATGAATCATAAATTGAATCATGAATCATGAATTGAATCATTAATCATGAATCTTGAATTGAATCATGAATCATGAATTGAATCAGGATTCGAATCATAAATTAAATCATGAATCTTGAATTGAATCATGAATCATGAACTGAATCATGAATTATGAATCATGAATTGAATTATGAATCATGAATCGAATCATGAATCATGAATCATGAATTGAATCATGAATTGAATCATGAATCATGAATTGAATCATGAATTATGTATTGAATCATAAATCATGAATCATGAATTATAAATTATGAATTGAATCATGAATCATGAATTATGAATCATGTATTGAATCATGAATCATGAATCATGAATTGAATCATGAATCATGAATCATGAATCTTGAATTGAATCATGAATCATGAATCATGAATCGAATCATGAATCATGAATCAAGAATCATGAATCGAATCATGAATCATGAATTGAATCATGAATCATGAATCGAATCATGAATCATGAATCATGAAGTGAATCATGAATCATGAATCATTAATTGAATCATGAATCATGAATCATGAATTGAATCATGAATTAAAACATGAATCATGACTTGAATCATGAATCATGAATCATGAATCATGAATTGAATCATGATTTGAATCATGAATCATGAATTGAATCATGAATCATGAATTGAATCATGAATCATGAATCGAATCATGAATCATGAATCGAATCATGAATCATGAATTCAATCATGAATCATGAATCATGAATTGAATCATGAATCATAAATTGAATCATGAATCATGAATCATGAATCGAATCATGAATCATGAATTCAATCTTGAATCATGAATCATGAATTCAATCATGAATCATGAATTGAATCATGAATCATGATTTGAATCATGAATCTTGAATTGAATCATGAATCATGAATAATGAATCGAATCATGAATCATGAATCAAGAATCATGAATCGAATCATGAATCATGAATTGAATCATGAATCATGAATTGAATCATGAAGTGAATCATGAATCATGAATCATTAATTGAATCATGAGTCATGAATCATGAATTGAATCATGAATTGAAACATGAATCATGACTTGAATCATGAATCATGAATCATGAATCATGAATTGAATCATGATTTGTATCATGAATCATGAATTGAATCATGAATCATGAATTGAATCATGAATCGAATCATGAATCATGAATTCAATCATGAATCATGAATCATGAATTGAATCATGAATCATGAATCATAAATTAAATCATGAATCATGAATCGAATCATGAATCATGAATTCAATCTTGAATCATGAATCATGAATTCAATCATGAATCATGAATAATGAATTGAATCATGAATCATGATTTGAATCATGAATCATGAATCATGAATTCAATCATGAATCATGAATCGAATCATGAATCATGAATTTAATCATGAATCAAGAATTTAATCATGAATCAGTAATTCAATCATGAATTGAATCATGAATCTGAATTCAATCATGAATTGAATCATGAATCATGAACTGAATCATGAATCATGAATTATTAATCATGAATTGAATCATGAATCATGAATTGAATTATGAATCATGAATCATGAATTCAGTCATGAATCATGAATCGAATCATGAATCATGAATCATAAATTGAATCATTAATTAAATCATGAATCATGAATTGAATCATGAATCATGAATTATTAATCGAATCATGAATCATGAATCAAGAATCATGAATCGAATTATGAATTATGAATTGAATCATGAATCATGAATCATGAATTCAATCAAGAATCATGAATCGAATCATGAATAAAGAATCATGAATCGAATCATGAATCATGAATTGAATCATGAATCATGATTTGAATCATGAGTCATGAATCATGAATTGAATCATGAATCATGAATCATGAATTGAATCATGAATCATGAATTGAATCATGAATCATGAATCATGAATCATGATTTGAATCATGAATCATGAATCATAAATTGAATCATGAATCATGAATCATGAATTGAATCATGAATTGAAACATGAATCATGACTTGAATCATGAATCATGAATTGAATCATGAATCATGATTTGAATCATGAATCATGAATTGAATCATGAATCATGAATCGAATCATGAATCATGAATCATGATTTGAATCATGAATCATGAATCATGAATCATAAATTGAATCATGAATCATGAATCATGAATTGAATCATGAATTGAAACATGAATCATGACTTGAATCATGAATCATGAATTGAATCATGAATCATGATTTGAATCATGAATCATGAATTGAATCATGAATCATGAATCGAATCATGAATCATGAATCATGAATTCAATCATGAATCATGAATCATTAATCATGAATTGAATCATGAATCATGAATCGAATCATGAATCATTTATTGAATCATAAATCATGAATTGAATCATGAATCATGAATTATAAATTATGAATTAAATCATGAATCATGAATTATGAATCATGAATTTAATCATGAATTAAATCATGAATCATGAATAGAATCATGAATTATGAATCATGAATCATAAATTGAATCATGAATCATGAATTGAATAATTAATCATGAATCTTGAATTGAATCATGAATCATGAATTGAATAAGGATTCGAATCATAAATTGAATAATGAATCTTGAATTGAATCATGAATCATGAACTGAATCATGAATTATAAATTATGAATCATAAATTGAATCATGAATCATGAATTGAATTATGAATCATGAATCATGAATTCAATCATGAATCATGAATCATGAATCGAATCATGAATCATGAATCATGAATTGAATCATGAATTGAATCATGAATCATGAATTTAATCATGAATCATGTATTGAATCATAAATCATGATTTGAATCATGAATCATGAATCATGAATTCAATCATGAATCATGAATCGAATCATAAATCATGAATTTAATCATGAATCATGAATTCAATCATGAATTGAATCATGAATCTGAATTCAATCGTGAATTGAATCATGAATCATGAATCATGAACTGAATCATGAATCATGAATTATTAATCATGAATTGAATCATGAATCATGAATTAAATTATGAATCATGAATCATGAATTCAGTCATGAATCATGAATCGAATCATGAATCATGAATCATAAATTGAATCATTAATTAAAACATAATTCATGAATTGAATCATGAATCATGAATTATTAATCGAATCATGAATCATGAATCAAGAATCATGAATCGAATTATGAATCATGAATTGAATCATGAATCATGAATTCAATCAAGAATCATGAATCGAATCATGAATCAAGAATCATGAATCAAATCATGAATCATGAATTGAATCATGAATCATGAATTGAATCATGAATCATAATTCATGAATTGAATCATGAATCATGAATTGAATCATGAATCATGAATCATGAATTGAATCATGAATCATGAATCATGAATTGAATCATGAATCATGAATCATGAATTAAATCATGAATCATGAATTGAATCATGAATCATGAATCATGAATTGAATCATGAATCATGAATCATGAATCATGAATCATGATTTGAATCATGAGTCATGAATCATGAATCATAAATTGAATCATGAATCATGAATCATGAATTGAATCATGAATTGAAACATGTATCATGACTTGAATCATGAATCATGAATTGAATCATGAATCATGAATCATGAATTTAATCATGAATCATTAATCGAATCATGAATCATGAATCATGAATTCAATCATGAATCATGAATCGAATCATGAATCATGAATCATGAATTCAATCATGAATCATGAATTCAATCATGAATTGAATCATGAATCATGAACTGAATCATGAATCATGAATTATTAATCATGAATTGAATCATGAATCATGAATTCAATCATGAATCAAGAATCGAATCATGAATCATGAATCATGAATTGAATCATGAATCATGAATTCAATCATGAATTGAATCATGAATCATGAATCATGAACTGAATCATGAATCGAATTATGAATCATGAATTGAATCATGAATCATGAATCATGAACTGAATCATGAATCCAATTATGAATCATGAATTGAATCATGAATCATGAATCAAGAATCATGAATCATGAATTGAATCATGAATCATGAATTGAATCATGAATCATTAATCATGAATTGAATCATGAATCACGAATCATGAATCGAATCATGAATCATTAATTGAATCATGAATCATGAATCATGAATTATAAATTATGAATTAAATCATGAATCATGAATTATGAATCATGAATTTAATCATGAATTAAATCATGAATCATGAATCATGAATAGAATCATGAATTATGAATCATGAATCATGAATCATAAATTGAATCATGAATCATGAATTGAATCATTAATCATGAATCTTGAATTGAATCATGAATCATGAATTGAATCAGGATTCGAATCATAAATTAAATCATGAATCTTGAATTGAATCATGAATCATGAACTGAATCATGAATTATGAATCATGAATTGAATTATGAATCATGAATTGAATTATGAATCATGAATCATGAATTCAATCATGAATCATGAATCATGAATCAAATCATGAATCATGAATCATGAATTGAATCATGAATTGAATCATGAATCATGAATTGAATCATGAATTATGTATTGAATCATAAATCATGAATCATGAATTATAAATTATGAATTGAATCATGAATCATGAATTATGAATCATGTATTGAATCATGAATCATGAATCATGAATTGAATCATGAATCATGAATCATGAATCTTGAATTGAATCATGAATCATGAATCATGAATCGAATCATGAATCAAGAATCATGAATCGAATCATGAATCATGAATTGAATCATGAATCATGAATCGAATCATGAATCATGAATCATGAAGTGAATCATGAATGGAAACATGAATCATGACTTGAATCATGAATCATGAATCATGAATCATGAATTGAATCATGATTTCAATCATGAATCATGAATTGAATCATGAATCATGAATGGAATCATGAATCATGAATCGAATCATGAATCATGAATCGAATCATGAATCATGAATTCAATCATGAATCATGAATCATGAATTGAATCATGAATCATAAATTGAATCATGAATCATGAATCATGAATCGAATCATGAATCATGAATTCAATCTTGAATCATGAATCATGAATTCAATCATGAATCATGAATTGAATCATGAATCATGATTTGAATCATGAATCATGAATCATGAATTCAATCATGAATCGAATCATGAATCATGAATTTAATCATGAATCATGAATTTAATCATGAATCATGAATTCAATCATGAATTGAATCATGAATCTGAATTCAATCATGAATTGAATCATGAATCATGAATCATGAACTGAATCATGAATCATGAATTATTAATCATGAATTGAATTATGAATCATGAATTGAATCATGAATCATGAATCAAGAATCATGAATCATGAATTGAATCACGAATCATGAATCGAATCATGAATCATTAATTGAATCATGAATCATGAATCATGAATTATAAATTATGAATTAAATCATGAATCATGAATTATGAATCATGAATTTAATCATGAATTAAATCATGAATCATGAATCATGAATTATGAATCATGAATCATGAATCATAAATTTAATCATGAATCATGAATTGAATCATTAATCATGAATCTTGAATTGAATCATGAATCATGAATTGAATCAGGATTCGAATCATAAATTGAATCAGGATTCGAATCATAAATTAAATCATGAATCTTGAATTGAATCATGAATCATGAACTGAATCATGAATTATGAATCATGAATTGAATTATGAATCATGAATTGAATTATGAATCATGAATCATGAATTCAATCATGAATCATGAATCATGAATCGAATCATGAATTGAATCATGAATTATGTATTGAATCATAAATCATGAATCATGAATTATAAATTATGAATTGAATCATGAATCATGAATTATGAATCATGTATTGAATCATGAATCATGAATTGAATCATGAATCATGAATCATGAATCTTGAATTGAATCATGAATCATGAATCCTGAATCGAATCATGAATCATGAATCAATAATCATGAATTGAATCATGAATCATGAATTGAATCATGAATCATGAATCGAATCATGAATCATGAAGTGAATCATGAATCATGAATCATTAATTGAATCATGAATCATGAATCATGAATTGAATCATGAATTGAAACATGAATCATGACTTGAATCATGAATCATGAATCATGAATCATGAATTGAATCATGATTTGAATCATGAATCATGAATTGAATCATGAATCATGAATTCAATCATGAATCATGAATCGAATCATGAATCATGAATCGAATCATGAATCATGAATTCAATCATGAATCATGAATCATGAATTGAATCATGAATCATGAATCATAAATTGAATCATGAATCATGAATCATGAATTCAATCTTGAATCATGAATCATGAATTCAATCATGAATCATGAATCATGAATTGAATCATAAATCATGATTTGAATCATGAATCATGAATCATGAATTCAATCATGAATCATGAATCGAATCATAAATCATGAATTTAATCATGAATCATGAATTCAATCATGAATTGAATCATGAATCTGAATTCAATCATGAATTGAATCATGAATCATGAATCATGAACTGAATCATGAATCATGAATTATTAATCATGAATTGAATCATGAATCATGAATTAAATTATGAATCATCAATCATGAATTCAGTCATGAATCGTGAATCGAATCATGAATCATGAATCATAAATTGAATCATTAATTAAAACATAATTCATGAATTGAATCATGAATCATGAATTATTAATCGAATCATGAATCATGAATCAAGAATCATGAATCGAATTATGAATCATGAATTGAATCAAGAATCATGAATCAAATCATGAATCATGAATCATGAATTGAATCAAGAATCATGAATCAAATCATGAATCATGAATCATGAATTGAATCATGAATCATGAATTGAATCATGAATCATAATTCATGAATTGAATCATGAATCATGAATTGAATCATGAATCATGAATCATGAATTGAATCATGAATCATGAATCATGAATGGAATCATGAATCATGAATCATGAATTGAATCATGAATCATGAATCATGAATTGAATCATGAATCATGAATCATGAATTGAATCATGAATCATGAATCATGAATCATGAATCATGATTTGAATCATGAGTCATGAATCATGAATCATAAATTGAATCATGAATCATGAATCATGAATTGAATCATGAATTGAAACATGAATCATGACTTGAATCATGAATCATGAATTGAATCATGAATCATGAATCATGAATTCAATCATGAATCATGAATCGAATCATGAATCATGAATCATGAATTCAATCATGAATCATGAATCGAATCATGAATCATGAATCATGAATTCAATCATGAATCATGAATTCAATCATGAATTGAATCATCAATCATGAACTGAATCATGAATCATGAATTATTAATCATGAATTGAATCATGAATCATGAATTCAATCATGAATTGAATCATGAATCATGAATCATGAACTGAATCATGAATCGAATTATGAATCATGAATTGAATCATGAATCATGAATCATGAACTGAATCATGAATCGAATTATGAATCATGAATTGAATCATGAATCATGAATCAAGAATCATGAATCATGAATTGAATCATGAATCATGAATTGAATCATGAATCATTAATCATGAATTGAATCATGAATCACGAATCATGAATCGAATCATGAATCATTAATTGAATCATGAATCATGAATCATGAATTATAAATTATGAATTAAATCATGAATCATGAATTATGAATCATGAATTTAATCATGAATTAAATCATGAATCATGAATCATGAATAGAATCATGAATTATGAATCATGAATCATGAATCATAAATTGAATCATGAATCATGAATTGAATCATTAATCATGAATCTTGAATTTAATCATGAATCATGAATTGAATCAGGATTCGAATCATAAATTAAATCATGAATCTTGAATTGAATCATGAATCATGAACTGAATCATGAATTATGAATCATGAATTGAATTATGAATCATGAATTGAATTATGAATCATGAATCATGAATTCAATCATGAATCATGAATCATGAATCGAATCATGAATCATGAATTGAATCATGAATTGAATCATGAATCATGAATTGAAACATGAATTATGTATTGAATCATAAATCATGAATCATGAATTATAAATTATGAATTGAATCATGAATCATGAATTATGAATCATGTATTGAATCATGAATCATGAATCATGAATTGAATCATGAATCATGAATCATGAATCTTGAATTGAATCATGAATCATGAATCATGAATCGAATCATGAATCATGAATCAAGAATCATGAATCGAATCATGAATCATGAATTGAATCATGAATCGAATCATGAATCATGAATCATGAAGTGAATCATGAATCATGAATCATTAATTGAATCATGAATCATGAATCATGAATTGAATCATGAATTGAAACATGAATCATGACTTGAATCATGAATCATGAATCATGAATCATGAATTGAATCATGATTTGAATCATGAATCATGAATTGAATCATGAATCATGAATTGAATCATGAATCATGAATCGAATCATGAATCATGAATCGAATCATGAATCATGAATTCAATCATGAATCATGAATCATGAATTGAATCATGAATCATAAATTGAATCATGAATCATGAATCATGAATCGAATCATGAATCATGAATTCAATCTTGAATCATGAATCATGAATTCAATCATGAATCATGAATTGAATCATGAATCATGATTTGAATCATGAATCATGAATCATGAATTCAATCATGAATCATGAATCGAATCATGAATCATGAATTGAATCATGAATCATGAATTATTAATCATGAATTGAATCATGAATCATGAATTAAATTATGAATCATGAATCATGAATTGAATCATGAATCATGAATCATGAACTGAATCATGAATCATGAATTATTAATCATGAATTGAATCATGAATCATGAATTAAATTATGAATCATGAATCATGAATTCAGTCATGAATCAGGAATCGAATCATGAATCATGAATCATAAATTGAATCATGGATCATGAATCATAAATTGAATCATTAATTAAAACATGAATCATGAATTGAATCATGAATCATTAATTATTAATCGAATCATGAATCATGAATCAAGAATCATGAATCGAATTATGAATCATGAATTGAATCATGAATCATGAATTCAATCAAGAATCATGAATCGAATCATGAATCAAGAATCATGAATCGAATCATGAATCATGAATTGAATCATGAATCATAATTCATGAATTGAATCATGAATCATGAATCATGAATTGAATCATGAATCATGAATCATGAACTGAATCATGAATCATGAATTGAATCATGAATCATGAATCATGAATTGAATCATGAATCATGAATCGTGAATCATGAATTGAATTATGAATCATGAATTGAATCATGAATCATGAATCAAGAATCATGAATCATCAATTGAATCACGAATCATGAATCGAATCATGAATCATTAATTGAATCATGAATCATGAATCATGAATTATAAATTATGAATTAAATCATGAATCATGAATTATGAATCATGAATTTAATCATAAATTAAATCATGAATCATGAATCATGAATTATGAATCATGAATCATGAATCATGAATCATAAATTGAATCATGAATCATGAATTGAATCATTAATCATGAATCTTGAATTGAATCATGAATCATGAATTGAATCAGGATTCGAATCATAAATTAAATCATGAATCTTGAATTGAATCATGAATCATGAACTGAATCATGAATTATGAATCATGAATTCAATTATGAATCATGAATTGAATTATGAATCATGAATCATGAATTCAATCATGAATCATGAATCATGAATTGAATCATGAATTGAAACATGAATCATGACTTGAATCATGAATCATGAATCATGAATCATGAATTGAATCATGAATTGAATCATGAATCATGAATTGAATCATAAATTATGTATTGAATCATAAATCATGAATCATGAATTATAAATTATGAATTGAATCATGAATCATGAATTATGAATCATGTATTGAATCATGAATCATGAATCCTGAATCGAATCATGAATCATGAATCAAGAATCATGAATCGAATCATGAATCATGAATTGAATCATGAATCATGAATCGAATCATGAATCATGAAGTGAATCATGAATCATGAATCATTAATTGAATCATGAATCATGAATCATGAATTGAATCATGAATTGAAACATGAATCATGACTTGAATCATGAATCATGAATCATGAATCATGAATTGAAACATGATTTGAATCATGAATCATGAATTGAATCATGAATCATGAATTCAATCATGAATCATGAATCGAATCATGAATCATGAATCGAATCATGAATCATGAATTGAATCATGAATCATGAATCATGAATTGAATCATGAATCATGAATCATAAATTGAATCATGAATCATGAATCATGAATTCAATCTTGAATCATGAATCATGAATTCAATCATGAATCATGAATCATGAATTGAATCATGAATCATGATTTGAATCATGAATCATGAATCATGAACTGAATCATGAATCATGAATTATTAATCATGAATTGAATCATGAATCATGAATTAAATTATGAATCATGAATCATGAATTCAGTCATGAATCATGAATCGAATCATGAATCATGAATCATAAATTGAATCATTAATTAAAACATGAATCATGAATTGAATCATGAATCATGAATTATTAATCGAATCATGAATCATGAATCAAGAATCATGAATCGAATTATGAATCATGAATTGAATCATGAATCATGAATTCAATCAAGAATCATGAATCGAATCATGAATCAAGAATCATGAATCGAATCATGAATCATGAATTGAATCATGAATCATGAATTGAATCATGAATCATAATTCATGAATTGAATCATGAATCATGAATTGAATCATGAATCATGAATCATGAATTGAATCATGAATCATGAATCATGAATTGAATCATGAATCATGAATCATGAATTGAATCATGAATCATGAATCATGAATCATGAATTATGATTTGAATCATGAGTCATTAATCATGAATCATAAATTGAATCATGAATCATGAATCATGAATTGAATCATGAATTGAAACCTGAATCATGACTTGAATCATGAATCATGAATTGAATCATGAATCATGAATCATGAATTCAATCATGAATCATGAATCGAATCATGAATCATGAATCATGAATTCAATCATGAATCATGAATCGAATCATGAATCATGAATCATGAATTATTAATCATGAATTGAATCATGAATTCAATCATGAATCATGAATCAATTCATGATTCATGATTCATGAATTGAATCATGAATCATGAATTCAATCATGAATTGAATCATGAATCATGAATCATGAACTGAATCATGAATCGATTTATGAATCATGAATTGAATCATGAATCATGAATCATGAACTGAATCATGAATCGAATTATGAATCATGAATTGAATCATGAATCATGAATCAAGAATCATGAATCATAAATTGAATCATGAATCATGAATTGAATCATGAATCATTAATCATGAATTGAATCATGAATCATGAATCGAATCATGAATCATTAATTGAATCATGAATCATGAATCATGAATTATAAATTATGAATTAAATCATGAATCATGAATTATGAATCATGAATTTAATCATGAATTAAATCATGAATCATGAATCATGAATAGAATCATGAATTATGAATCATGAATCATGAATCATAAATTGAATCATGAATCATGAATTGAATCATTAATCATGAATCTTGAATTGAATCATGAATCATGAATTGAATCAGGATTCGAATCATAAATTAAATCATGAATCTTGAATTGAATCATGAATCATGAACTGAATCATGAATTATGAATCATGAATTGAATTATGAATCATGAATTGAATTATGAATCATGAATCATGAATTCAATCATGAATCATGAATTTAATCATGAATCATGAATCATGAATTGAATCATGAATTCAATCATGAATCATGAATTTAATCATGAATTATGTATTGAATCATAAATCATGAATCATGAATTATAAATTATGAATTGAATCATGAATCATGAATTATGTATTGAATCATGAATCATGAATCATGAATTGAATCATGAATCATGAATCATGAATCTTGAATTGAATCATGAATCAGGAATCATGAATCGAATCATGAATCATGAATCAAGAATCATAAATCGAACCATGAATCATGAATTGAATCATGAATCATGAATCGAATCATGAATCATGAATCATGAAGTGAATCATGAATCATGAATCATTAATTGAATCATGAATCATGAATCATGAATTGAATCATGAATTGAAACATGAATCATGACTTGAATCATGAATCATGAATCATGAATTGAATCATGATTTGAATCATGAATCATGAATTGAATCATGAATCATGAATTGAATCATGAATCGAATCATGAATCATGAATCGAATCATGAATCATGAATTCAATCATGAATCATGAATCATGAATTGAATCATGAATCATGAATCATAAATTGAATCATGAATCATGAATCATGAATCGAATCATGAATCATGAATTCAATCTTGAATCATGAATCATGAATTCAATCATGAATCATGAATTGAATCATGAATCATGATTTGAATCATGAATCATGAATCATGAATTCAATCATGAATCATGAATCGAATCATGAATCATGGATTTAATCATGAATCATGAATTTAATCATGAATCATGAATTCAATCATGAATTGAATTATGAATCTGAATTCAATCATGAATTGAATCATGAATCATGAATCATGAACTGAATCATGAATCATGAATTATTAATCATGAATTGAATCATGAATCATGAATTAAATTATGAATCATGAATCATGAGTTCAGTCATGAATCAGGAATCGAATCATGAATCATGAATCATAAATTTAATCATTAATTAAAACATGAATCATGAATTGAATCATGAATCATTAATTATTAATCGAATCATGAATCATGAATCAAGAATCATGAATCGAATTATGAATCATGAATTGAATCATGAATCATGAATCATGAATTCAATCAAGAATCATGAATCGAATCATGAATCAAGAATCATGAATCGAATCATGAATCATGAATTGAATCATGAATCATAATTCATGAATTGAATCATGAATCATGAATCATGAATTGAATCATGAATCATGAATCATGAATTGAATCATGAATCATGAATCATGAATTGAATCATGAATCATGAATCATGAATTGAATCATGAATCATGAATCATGAATCATGATTTGAATCATGAGTCATGAATCATGAATCATAAATTGAATCATGAATCATGATTTGAATCATGAATTGAAACATGAATCATGACTTGAATCATGAATCATGAATTGAATCATGAATCATGAATTGAATCATGAATCATGAATCGAATCATGAATCATGAATTCAATCATGAATCATGAATCATTAATCATGAATTGAATCATGAATCACGAATCTTAAATCGAATCATGAATCATTAATTGAATCATGAATCATGAATTAAATCATGAATCATGAATTATAAATTATGAATTAAATCATAAATCATAAATCATGAATCATGAATCATGAATAGAATCATGAATTATGAATCATGAATCATAAATTGAATCATGAATCATGAATTGAATAAGGATTCGAATCATAAATTGAATCATGAATCTTGAATTGAATCATGAATCATGAACTGAATCATGAATTATAAATTATGAATCATGAATTGAATCATGAATCATGAATTGAATTATGAATCATGAATCATGAATTGAATCATGAATTGAATCATGAATCATGAATTGAATCATGAATCATGTATTGAATCATAAATCATGAATCATGAATCATGAATTATAAATTATGAATTGAATCATGAATCATGAATTATGAATCATGAATTGATTCATGAATCATGAATCATCAATTGAATCATGAATCATGAATCATGAATAGAATCATGAATCATGAATCATGAATCATGAATTGAATCTTGAATCATGAATCATGAATCTTGAATTGAATCATGAATCATGAATCAAGAATCATGAATCATGAATCATGAATTGAATCATGAATCATGAATTATTAATTGAATCATGAATCATGAATCATGAATTGAATCATGAATTGAAACATGAATCATGAATCATGAATTCAATCATGAATTATAAATTGAATCATGAATCAAGATTTGAATCATGAATCATGAATTGAATTATGAATCATGAATCATGAATTGAATCATGAATCATGAATCATGAATCGAATCATGAATCATGAATTATGAATTGAATCATGAATTGAATCATGAATCATGTATTGAATCATAAATCATGAATCATGAATTATAAATTATGAATTGAATCATGAATCATAAATTATGAATCATGAATTGAATCATGAATCATGAATCATCAATTGAATCATGAATTGAATCATGAATCATGAATCATAAATTGAATCATGAATCATGAATCATGAATCATGAATTGAATCATGAATCATGAATCGAATCATGAATCATGAATCATGAATTCAATCATGAATCATGAATCATGAACTGAATCATGAATCATGAATTATGAATCATGAATTGAATCATGAATCATAAATTGAATTATGAATCATGAATCATGAATTCAATCATGAATCATGAATCATGAATCGAATCATGAATCATGAATCATGAATTGAATCATTAATTAAATCATGAATCATGAATTGAATCATGAATCATGAATTGAATCATGAATCATGAATTGAATCATGAATCATGAATCATGAATTGAATAATGAATCATTAATTATGAATTGAATCATGAATCATGAATCATGAATCATGAATTGAATCATGAATCATGAATCATA
This sequence comes from Mixophyes fleayi, assembly GCF_038048845.1. Classification (NCBI taxonomy): domain Eukaryota; kingdom Metazoa; phylum Chordata; class Amphibia; order Anura; family Limnodynastidae; genus Mixophyes; species Mixophyes fleayi. The sequence continues at coordinate 210,032 of NW_027446953.1, read as the reverse complement.
TATCAAATCATGAATCATGAATCTTGAATTGAATCCTGAATCATGAACTGAATCATGAATTATGAATCATGAATCATGAATTGAATCTTGAATCATGAATCATGAATCATGAATCTTGAATTGAATCATGAATCATGAATCATGAATCGAATCATGAATCATGAATCATGAATCAAGAATCATGAATCGAATCATGAATCATAAATTGAATCATGAATCATGAATCATGAATCAAGAATCATGAATCATGAATTGAATCATGAATCATGAATCATGAATCATTAATTGAATCATGATTCATGAATCATGAATTGAATCATGAATTGAAACATGAATCATGAATCATGAATTCAATCCTGAATCATGAATTGAATCATGAATCATGATTTGAATCATGAATCATGAATTGAATTATGAATCATGAATCATGAATTCAATCATGAATCATGAATCATGAATCGAATCATGAATCATGAATTATGAATTGAATCATGAATTGAATCATGAATCATGAATTGAATCATGAATCATGTATTGAATCATAAATCATGAATCATGAATCATGAATTATAAATTATGAATTGAATCATGAAATATAAATTATGAATCATGAATTGAATCATGAATCATGAATCATCAATTGAATTATGAATTGAATCATGAATCATGAATCATGAATCATAAATTGAATCATGAATCATGAATCATGAATCATGAATTGAATCATGAATCATGAATCGAATCATGAATCATGAATCATGAATTCAATCATGAATCATGAATCATGAATTCAATCATGAATTGAATCATGAATCATGAATCATGAACTGAATCATGAATCATGAATTATGAATCATGAATTGAATCATGAATCATAAATTGAATTATGAATCATGAATCATGAATTCAATCATGAATCATGAATCATGAATCGAATCATGAATCATGATTTGAATCATGAATCATGAATTGAATCATGAATCATGAATCATTAATTAAATCATGAATCATGAATTGAATCATGAATCATGAATTGAATCATGAATCATGATTTGAATCATGAATCATGAATTGAATCATGAATCATGAATCATAAATCAAATCATGAATCATGAATTGAATCAGGATTCGAATCATAAATTGAATCATGAATCTTGAATTGAATCCTGAATCATGAACAGAATCATGAATTATGAATTATGAATCATGAACTGAATCATGAATCATGAATTGAATCATGAATCATGAATCGAATCATGAATCATGAATCATGAATTGAATCATGAATCATGAATCATGAATTGAATCATGAATTGAATCATGAATCATGAATCATGAACTGAATCATGAATCATGAATTATGAATCATGAATTGAATTATGAATCATGAATCATGAATTCAATCATGAATCATGAATCGAATCATTAATTAAATCATGAATCATGAATCATGAATTGAATTATGAATTCAATCATGAATCATGAATCATGAACTGAATCATGTATTATGAATCATGAATAATGAATTGAATCATGAATCATGAATCGAATCATGAATCATGAATCATGAATTGAATCATTAATTAAATCATGAATTGAATCATGAATCATGGATCATGAATCATGAATAATGAATCATGGATCATGAATCATGAATCATGGATCATGAATCATGAATCATGAATCATGAATTATAAATTATGAATTGAATTATGAATCATGAATCATGAATTGAATCATGAATCATGAATTATGAATCGAATCATGAATCATGAATCGAATTATGAATCATGAATCATGAATTGAATCATTAATTAAATCATGAATCATGAATCATGAATAGAATCATGAATCATGAATCATGAATTGAATCATGAATCATGAATTATGAATCGAATCATGCATCATGAATCAAGAATCATGAATCTAATTATGAATCATGAATTGAATCATGAATCATGAATCATGAATTGAATCAAGAATCATGAATCGAATCAAGAATCATGAATCGAATCATGAATCATGAATTGAATCATGAATCATGAATTGAATCATGAATCATGAATCATAAATTGAATCATGAATCATGAATCATAAATCGAATCATGAATCATGAATCAAGAATCATGAATCGAATCATGAATCATGAATTGAATCATGAATCATGAATCATGAATTGAATCATGAATTGAATCATGAATCATGAATCATAAATTGAATCATGAATCATGAATCATGAATCATGAATTGAATCATGAATCATGAATCGAATCATGAATCATGAATTCAATCATGAATCATGAATCATGAATTGAATCATGAATTGAATCATGAATCATGAATCATGAACTGAATCATGAATCATGAATTATGAATCATGAATTGAATCATGAATCATAAATTGAATTATGAATCATGAATCATGAATTCAATCATGAATCATGAATCATGAATCGAATCATGAATCATGAATCATGAATTGAATCATTAATTAAATCATGAATCATGAATTGAATCATGAATCATGAATTGAATCATGAATCATGATTTGAATCATGAATCATGAATTGAATAATGAATCATTAATTATGAATTGAATCATGAATCATGAATCATGAATCATGAATTGAATCATGAATCATGAATCATATATTAAATCATGAATCATGAATTGAATCAGGATTCGAATCATAAATTGAATCATGAATCTTGAATTGAATCCTGGATCATGAACTGAATCATGAATTATGAATCATGAATCATGAATTGAATCTTGAATCATGAATCATGAATCATGAATCTTGAATTGAATCATGAATCATGAATCATGAATTGAATCATGAATTGAAACATGAATCATGAATCATGAATTCAATCCTGAATCATGAATTGAATCATGAATCATGATTTGAATCATGAATCATGAATTCAATCATGAATCATGAATCATGAATCGAATCATGAATCATGAATTGAATCATTAATTAAATCATGAATCATGAATTGAATCATGAATCATGAATCATGAATTGAATCATGAATCATGATTTGAATCATGAATCATGAATTGAATCATGAATCATGATTTGAATCATGAATCATGAATTGAATCATGAATCATAAATCATAAATCAAATCATGAATCATGAATTGAATCAGGATTCGAATCATAAATTGAATCATGAATCTTAAATTGAATCATGAATCATGAACTGAATCATGAATTATGAATTATGAATCATGAATTGAATCATGAATCATGAATTGAATTATGAATCATGAATCCAATCATGAATCATGAATCATGAATCGAATCATGAATCATGAATTATGAATTGAATCATGAATTGAATCATGAATCATGAATTGAATCATGAATCATGTATTGAATCATGAATCATGAATCGAATCATGAATCATGAATCATGAATCGAATCATGAATCATGAATCAAGAATCATGAATCGAATCATGAATCATGAATCATGAATTGAATCATGAATCATGAATCTTGAATTGAATCATGAATCATGAATCATGAATCGAATCATGAATCATGAATCAAGAATCATGAATCGAATCATGAATCATGAATTGAATCATGAATCATGAATTGAATCATGAATCATGAATCATGAAGTGAATCATGAATTGAAACATGAATCATGACTTGAATCATGAATCATGAATCATGAATTGAATCATGAATCATGATTTGAATCATGAAAAATGAATCGAATCATGAATCATGAATCGAATCATGAATCATGAATTCAATCATGAATCATGAATCATGAATTGAATCATGAATCATGAATCATAAATTGAATCATGAATCATGAATCATGACATGAATCATGAATCATGAATTGAATAATGAATCATGAATCATGAATTCAATCATGAATCATGAATCGAATCATGAATCATGAATCATGAATTCAATCATGAATCATGAATCGAATCATGAATCATGAATTCAATCATGAATCATGAATTAAATCATGAATTGAATCATGAATCATGAATCATGAACTGAATCATGAATCATGAATTATTAATCATGAATTGAATCATGAATCATGAATTCAATCATGAATCATGAATCGAATCATGAATCATGAATCATGAATTGAATCATGAATCATGAATTCAATCATGAATTGAATCATGAATCATGAATCATGAACTGAATCATGAATCGAATTATGAATCATGAATTCAATCATGAATCATGAATCATGAACTGAATCATGAATCGAATTATGAATCATGAATTGAATCATGAATCATGAAACAAGAATCATGAATCATGAATTGAATCATGAATCATGAATTGAATCATGAATCATTAATCATGAATTGAATCATGAATCATGAATTCAATCATGAATTGAATCATGAATCATGAATCATGAACTGAATCATGAATCGAATTATGAATCATGAATTCAATCATGAATCATGAATCATGAACTGAATCATGAATCGAATTATGAATCATGAATTGAATCATGAATCATGAATCAAGAATCATGAATCATGAATTGAATTATGAATCATGAATTGAATCATGAATCATGAATCAAGAATCATGAATCATGAATTGAATCACGAATCATGAATCGAATCATGAATCATTAATTGAATCATGAATCATGAATCATGAATTATAAATTATGAATTAAATCATGAATCATGAATTATGAATCATGAATTTAATCATGAATTAAATAATGAATCATGAATCATGAATTATGAATCATGAATCATGAATCATAAATTGAATCATGAATCATGAATTGAATCATTAATCATGAATCTTGAATTGAATCATGAATCATGAATTGAATCAGGATTCGAATCATAAATTAAATCATGAATCTTGAATTGAATCATGAATCATGAACTGAATCATGAATTATGAATCATGAATTGAATTATGAATCATGAATTGAATTTTGAATCATGAATCATGAATTCAATCATGAATCATGAATCATGAATCGAATCATGAATTGAATCATGAATTGAATCATGAATCATGAATTGAATCATGAATTATGTACTGAATCATAAATCATGAATCATGAATTATAAATTATGAATTGAATCATGAATCATGAATTATGAATCATGTATTGAATCATGAATCATGAATCATGAATTGAATCATGAATCATGAATCATGAATCTTGAATTGAATCATGAATCATGAATCCTGAATCGAATCATGAATCATGAATTGAATCATGATTTGAATCATGAATCATGAATTGAATCATGAATCATGAATTCAATCATGAATCATGAATCGAATCATGAATCATGAATCGAATCATGAATCATGAATTCAATCATGAATCATGAATTGAAACATGAATCATGACTTGAATCATGAATCATGAATCATGAATCATGAATTGAATTATGATTTGAATCATGAATCATGAATTGAATCATGAATCATGAATTGAATCATGAATCATGAATCGAATCATGAATCATGAATCGAATCATGAATCATGAATTGAATCATGAATCATGAATCATGAATTGAATCATTAATCATGAATCATGAATTCAATCTTGAATCATGAATCATGAATTCAATCATGAATCATGAATCATGAATTGAATCATGAATCATGATTTGAATCATGAATCATGAATCATGAATTCAATCATGAATCATGAATCGAATCATGTATCATGAATTTAATCATGAATCTTGAATTGAATCATGAATCATGAATCATGAATTGAATCATGAATTGAAACATGAATCATGAATCATGAATTCAATCCTGAATCATGAATTGAATCATGAATCATGATTTGAATCATGAATCATGAATTCAATCATGAATCATGAATCATGAATCGAATCATGAATCATGAATTGAATCATTAATTAAATCATGAATCATGAATTGAATCATGAATCATGAATCATGAATTGAATCATGAATCATGATTTGAATCATGAATCATGAATTGAATCATGAATCATGATTTGAATCATGAATCATGAATTCAATCATGAATCATGAATCGAATCATGAATCATGAATCATGAATTGAATCATGAATCATGAATTCAATCATGAATCATGAATTCAATCATGAATTGAATCATGAATCATGAATCATGAACTGAATCATGAATCGAATTATGAATCATGAATTGAATCATGAATCATGAATCAAGAATCATGAATCATGAATTGAATTATGAATCATGAATTGAATCATGAATCATGAATCAAGAATCATGAATCATGAATTGAATCACGAATCATGAATCGAATCATGAATCATTAATTGAATCATGAATCATGAATCATGAATTATAAATTATGAATTAAATCATGAATCATGAATTATGAATCATGAATTTAATCATGAATTAAATAATGAATCATGAATCATGAATTATGAATCATGAATCATGAATCATAAATTGAATCATGAATCATGAATTGAATCATTAATCATGAATCTTGAATTGAATCATGAATCATGAATTGAATCAGGATTCGAATCATAAATTAAATCATGAATCTTGAATTGAATCATGAATCATGAACTGAATCATGAATTATGAATCATGAATTGAATTATGAATCATGAATTGAATTTTGAATCATGAATCATTAATTCAATCATGAATCATGAATCATGAATCGAATCATGACTTGAATCATGAATTGAATCATGAATCATGAATTGAATCATGAATTATGTACTGAATCATAAATCATGAATCATGAATTATAAATTATGAATTGAATCATGAATCATGAATTATGAATCATGTATTGAATCATGAATCATGAATCATGAATTGAATCATGAATCATGAATCATGAATCTTGAATTGAATCATGAATCATGAATCCTGAATCGAATCATGAATCATGAATTGAATCATGATTTGAATCATGAATCATGAATTGAATCATGAATCATGAATTCAATCATGAATCATGAATCGAATCATGAATCATGAATCGAATCATGAATCATGAATTCAATCATGAATCATGAATTGAAACATGAATCATGACTTGAATCATGAATCATGAATCATGAATCATGAATTGAATTATGATTTGAATCATGAATCATGAATTGAATCATGAATCATGAATTCAATCATGAATCATGAATCGAATCATGAATCATGAATCGAATCATGAATCATGAATTGAATCATGAATCATGAATCATGAATTGAATCATTAATCATGAATCATGAATTCAATCTTGAATCATGAATCATGAATTCAATCATGAATCATGAATCATGAATTGAATCATGAATCATGATTTGAATCATGAATCATGAATCATGAATTCAATCATGAATCATGAATCGAATCATGTATCATGAATTTAATCATGAATCTTGAATTGAATCATGAATCATGAATCATGAATTGAATCATGAATTGAAACATGAATCATGAATCATGAATTCAATCCTGAATCATGAATTGAATCATGAATCATGATTTGAATCATGAATCATGAATTCAATCATGAATCATGAATCATGAATCGAATCATGAATCATGAATTGAATCATTAATTAAATCATGAATCATGAATTGAATCATGAATCATGAATCATGAATTGAATCATGAATCATGATTTGAATCATGAATCATGAATTGAATCATGAATCATGATTTGAATCATGAATCATGAATTGAATCATGAATCATAAATCATAAATCAAATCATGAATCATGAATTGAATCAGGATTCGAATCATAAATTGAATCATGAATCTTAAATTGAATCATGAATCATGAACTGAATCATGAATTATGAATTATGAATCATGAATTGAATCATGAATCATGAATTGAATTATGAATCATGAATTCAATCATGAATCATGAATCATGAATCGAATCATGAATCATGAATTATGAATTGAATCATGAATTGAATCATGAATCATGAATTGAATCATGAATCATGTATTGAATCATGAATCATGAATCGAATCATGAATCATGAATCGAATCATGAATCATGAATCAAGAATCATGAATCGAATCATGAATCATGAATCATGAATTGAATCATGAATCATGAATCTTGAATTGAATCATGAATCATGAATCGAATCATGAATCATGAATCGAATCATGAATCATGAATCAAGAATCATGAATCGAATCATGAATCATGAATTGAATCATGAATCATGAATTGAATCATGAATCATGAATCATGAAGTGAATCATGAATTGAAACATGAATCATGACTTGAATCATAAATCATGAATCATGAATTGAATCATGAATCATGATTTGAATCATGAAAAATGAATCGAATCATGAATCATGAATCGAATCATGAATCATGAATTCAATCATGAATCATGAATCATGAATTGAATCATGAATCATGAATCATAAATTGAATCATGAATCATGAATCATGACATGAATCATGAATCATGAATTGAATAATGAATCATGAATCATGAATTCAATCATGAATCATGAATCGAATCATGAATCATGAATCATGAATTCAATCATGAATCATGAATCGAATCATGAATCATGAATTCAATCATGAATCATGAATTAAATCATGAATTGAATCATGAATCATGAATCATGAACTGAATCATGAATCATGAATTATTGATCATAAATTGAATCATGAATCATGAATTCAATCATGAATCATGAATCGAATCATGAATCATGAATCATGAATTGAATCATGAATCATGAATTCAATCATGAATTGAATCATGAATCATGAATCATGAACTGAATCATGAATCGAATTATGAATCATGAATTCAATCATGAATCATGAATCATGAACTGAATCATGAATCGAATTATGAATCATGAATTGAATCATGAATCATGAAACAAGAATCATGAATCATGAATTGAATCATGAATCATGAATTGAATCATGAATCATTAATCATGAATTGAATCATGAATCATGAATTCAATCATGAATTGAATCATGAATCATGAATCATGAACTGAATCATGAATCGAATTATGAATCATGAATTCAATCATGAATCATGAATCATGAACTGAATCATGAATCGAATTATGAATCATGAATTGAATCATGAATCATGAATCAAGAATCATGAATCATGAATTGAATTATGAATCATGAATTGAATCATGAATCATGAATCAAGAATCATGAATCATGAATTGAATCACGAATCATGAATCGAATCATGAATCATTAATTGAATCATGAATCATGAATCATGAATTATAAATTATGAATTAAATCATGAATCATGAATTATGAATCATGAATTTAATCATGAATTAAATAATGAATCATGAATCATGAATTATGAATCATGAATCATGAATCATAAATTAAATCATGAATCATGAATTGAATCATTAATCATGAATCTTGAATTGAATCATGAATCATGAATTGAATCAGGATTCGAATCATAAATTAAATCATGAATCTTGAATTGAATCATGAATCATGAACTGAATCATGAATTATGAATCATGAATTGAATTATGAATCATGAATTGAATTTTGAATCATGAATCATGAATTCAATCATGAATCATGAATCATGAATCGAATCATGAATTGAATCATGAATTGAATCATGAATCATGAATTGAATCATGAATTATGTACTGAATCATAAATCATGAATCATGAATTATAAATTATGAATTGAATCATGAATCATGAATTATGAATCATGTATTGAATCATGAATCATGAATCATGAATTGAATCATGAATCATGAATCATGAATCTTGAATTGAATCATGAATCATGAATCCTGAATCGAATCATGAATCATGAATTGAATCATGATTTGAATCATGAATCATGAATTGAATCATGAATCATGAATTCAATCATGAATCATGAATCGAATCATGAATCATGAATCGAATCATGAATCATGAATTCAATCATGAATCATGAATTGAAACATGAATCATGACTTGAATCATGAATCATGAATCATGAATCATGAATTGAATTATGATTTGAATCATGAATCATGAATTGAATCATGAATCATGAATTCAATCATGAATCATGAATCGAATCATGAATCATGAATCGAATCATGAATCATGAATTGAATCATGAATCATGAATCATGAATTGAATCATGAATCATGAATCATAAATTGAATCATTAATCATGAATCATGAATTCAATCTTGAATCATGAATCATGAATTCAATCATGAATCATGAATCATGAATTGAATCATGAATCATGATTTGAATCATGAATCATGAATCATGAATTCAATCATGAATCATGAATCGAATCATGTATCATGAATTTAATCATGAATCATGAATTCAATCATGAATTGAATCATGAATCTGAATTCAATCATGAATTGAATCATGAATCATGAATCATGAACTGAATCATGAATCATGAATTATTAATCATGAATTGAATCATGAATCATGAATTAAATTATGAATCATGAATCATGAATTCAGTCATGAATCATGAATCGAATCATGAATCATGAATCATGAATTGAATCATTAATTAAATCATGAATCATGAATTGAATCATGAATCATGGATCATGAATCATGAATAATGAATCATGGATCATGAATCATGAATCATGAATTATAAATTATGAATTGAATTATGAATCATGAATCATGAATTGAATCATGAATCATGAATTATGAATCGAATCATGAATCATGAATCGAATTATGAATCATGAATCATGAATTGAATCATTAATTAAATCATGAATCATGAATCATGAATAGAATCATGAATCATGAATCATGAATTGAATCATGAATCATGAATTATGAATCGAATCATGCATAATGAATCAAGAATCATGAATCTAATTATGAATCATGAATTGAATCATGAATCATGAATCATGAATTGAATCAAGAATCATGAATCGAATCAAGAATCATGAATCGAATCATGAATCATAAATTGAATCATGAATCATGAATTGAATCATGAATCATGAATCATGAATTGAATCATGAATCATGAATCATAAATCGAATCATGAATCATGAATCATGAATCAAATCATGAATCATGAATTGAATCATGAATCATGAATCATGAATTGAATCATGAATTGAATCATGAATCATGAATCATGAATTGAATCATGAATCATGAATCATAAATTGAATCATGAATCATGAATCATGAATCATGAATTGAATCATGAATCATGAATCGAATCATCAATCATCAATCATGAATTCAATCATGAATCATGAATCATGAATTGAATCATGAATTGAATCATGAATCATGAATCATGAACTGAATCATTAATTAAATCATGAATCATGAATTGAATCATGAATCATGAATCATGAATTGAATCATGAATCATGATTTGAATCATGAATCATGAATTGAATAATGACTCATTAATTATGAATTGAATCATGAATCATGAATCATGAATTGAATCATGAATCATGAATCATATATTAAATCATGAATCATGAATTGAATCAGGATTCGAATCATAAATTGAATCATGAATCTTGAATTGAATCCTGAATCATGAATCGAATCATGAATCATGAATTCAATCATGAATCATGAATCATGAATTGAATCATGAATCATGAATCATAAATTGAATCATGAATCATGAATCATGAATTCAATCTTGAATCATGAATCGAATCATGAATCATGAATTTAATCATGAATCATGAATTCAATCATGAATTGAATCATGAATCTGAATTCAATCATGAATTGAATCATGAATCATGAACTGAATCATGAATCATGAATTATTAATCATGAATTGAATCATGAATCATGAATTAAATTATGAATCATGAATCATGAATTCAGTCATGAATCATGAATCGAATCATGAATCATGAATCATGAATTGAATCATTAATTAAATCATGAATCATGAATTGAATCATGAATCATGGATCATGAATCATGAATAATGAATCATGGATCATGAATCATGAATCATGAATTATAAATTATGAATTGAATTATGAATCATGAATCATGAATTGAATCATGAATCATGAATTATGAATCGAATCATGAATCATGAATCGAATTATGAATCATGAATCATGAATTGAATCATTAATTAAATCATGAATCATGAATCATGAATAGAATCATGAATCATGAATCATGAATTGAATCATGAATCATGAATTATGAATCGAATCATGCATCATGAATCAAGAATCATGAATCTAATTATGAATCATGAATTGAATCATGAATCATGAATCATGAATTGAATCAAGAATCATGAATCGAATCAAGAATCATGAATCGAATCATGAATCATGAATTGAATCATGAATCATGAATTGAATCATGAATCATGAATCATAAATCGAATCATGAATCATGAATCAAGAATCATGAATCGAATCATGAATCATGAATTGAAACATGAATCATGAATCATGAATTGAATCATGAATTGAATCATGAATCATGAATCATAAATTGAATCATGAATCATGAATCATGAATCATGAAGTGAATCATGAATCATGAATCGAATCATGAATCATCAATCATGAATTCAATCATGAATCATGAATCATGAATTGAATCATGAATTGAATCATGAATCATGAATCATGAACTGAATCATGAATCATGAATTATGAATCATGAATTGAATCATGAATCATAAATTGAATTATGAATCATGAATCATGAATTCAATCATGAATCATGAATCATGAATCGAATCATGAATCATGAATCATGAATTGAATCATTAATTAAATCATGAATCATGAATTGAATCATGAATCATGAATCATGAATTGAATCATGAATCATGATTTGAATCATGAATCATGAATTGAATAATGAATCATTAATTATGAATTGAATCATGAATCATGAATCATGAATCATGAATTGAATCATGAATCATGAATCATATATTAAATCATGAATCATGAATTGAATCAGGATTCGAATCATAAATTGAATCATGAATCTTGAATTGAATCCTGAATCATGAACTGAATCATGAATTATGAATCATGAATCATGAATTGAATCTTGAATCATGAATCATGAATCATGAATCTTGAATTGAATCATGAATCATGAATCATGAATCGAATCATGAATCATGAATCATGAATCAAGAATCATGAATCGAATCATAAATCATGAATTGAATCATGAATCATGAATCATGAATCAAGAATCATGAATCATGAATTGAATCATGAATCATGAATCATGAATCATTAATTGAATCATGAATCATGAATCATGAATTGAATCATGAATTGAAACATGAATCATGAATCATGAATTCAATCCTGAATCATGAATTAAATCATGAATCATGATTTGAATCATGAATCATGAATTCAATCATGAATCATGAATCATGAATCGAATCATGAATCATGAATCATGAATTGAATCATGAATCATGATTTGAATCATGAATCATGAATTGAATCATGAATCATGATTTGAATCATGAATCATGAATTGAATCATGAATCATAAATCATAAATCAAATCATGAATCATGAATTGAATCAGGATTCGAATCATAAATTGAATCATGAATCTTGAATTGAATCCTGAATCATGAACTGAATCATGAATTATGAATTATGAATCATGAATTGAATCATGAATCATGAATTGAATTATGAATCATGAATCCAATCATGAATCATGAATCATGAATCGAATCATGAATCATGAATCATGAATTGAATCATGAATTGAATCATGAATCATGAATTGAATCATGAATCATGTATTGAATCATGAATCATGAATCGAATCATGAATAATGAATCATGAATCGAATCATGAATCAAGAATCATGAATCGAATCATGAATCATGAATCATGAATTGAATCATGAATCATGAATCTTGAATTGAATCATGAATCATGAATCGAATCATGAATCATGAATCAAGAATCATGAATCGAATCATGAATCATGAATTGAATCATGAATCATGAATTGAATCATGAATCATGAATTGAATCATGAATCATGAATCATGAAGTGAATCATGAATTGAAACATGAATCATGACTTGAATCATGAATCATGAATTGAATTATGAATCATGATTTGAATCATGAAAAATGAATCGATTCATGAATCATGAATCGATTCATGAATCATGAATCGAATCATGAATCATGAATTCAGTCATGAATCATGAATCGAATCATGAATCATGAATCATGAATTGAATCATTAATTAAATCATGAATCATGAATTGAATCATGAATCATGGATCATGAATCATGAATAATAAATCATGGATCATGAATCATGAATCATGAATTATAAATTATGAATTGAATTATGAATCATGAATCATGAATTGAATCATGAATCATGAATTATGAATCGAATCATGAATCATGAATCGAATTATGAATCATGAATCATGAATTGAATCATTAATTAAATCATGAATCATGAATCATGAATAGAATCATGAATCATGAATCATGAATTGAATCATGAATCATGAATTATGAATCGAATCATGCATCATGAATCAAGAATCATGAATCTAATTATGAATCATGAATTGAATCATGAATCATGAATCATGAATTGAATCAAGAATCATGAATCGAATCAAGAATCATGAATCGAATCATGAATCATGAATCGAATTATGAATCATGAATTCAATCATGAATCATGAATCATGAACTGAATCATGAATCGAATTATGAATCATGAATTGAATCATGAATCATGAATCAAGAATCATGAATCATGAATTGAATTTTTGAATCATGAATTGAATCATGAATCATGAATCAAGAATCATGAATCATGAATTGAATCACGAATCATGAATCGAACCATGAATCATTAATTGAATCATGAATCATGAATCATGAATTATAAATTATAAATTAAATCATGAATCATGAATTATGAATCATGAATTTAATCATGAATTAAATAATGAATCATGAATCATGAATTATGAATCATGAATCATGAATCATAAATTGAATCATGAATCATGAATTGAATCATTAATCATGAATCTTGAATTGAATCATGAATCATGAATTGAATCAGGATTCGAATCATAAATTAAATCATGAATCTTGAATTGAATCATGAATCATGAACTGAATCATGAATTATGAATCATGAATTGAATTATGAATCATGAATTGAATTATGAATCATGAATCATGAATTCAATCATGAATCATGAATCATGAATCGAATCATGAATTGAATCATGAATTGAATCATGAATCATGAATTGAATCATGAATTAAATCATGAATCATGAATTGAATCATGAATCATGAATTGAATCATGAATCATGATTTGAATCATGAATCATGAATTGAATAATGAATCATTAATTATGAATTGAATCATGAATCATGAATCATGAATCATGAATTGAATCATGAATCATGAATCATATATTAAATCATGAATCATGAATTGAATCAGGATTCGAATCATAAATTGAATCATGAATCTTGAATTGAATCCTGGATCATGAACTGAATCATGAATTATGAATCATGAATCATGAATTGAATCTTGAATCATGAATCATGAATCATGAATCTTGAATTGAATCATGAATCATGAATCATGAATTGAATCATGAATTGAAACATGAATCATGAATCATGAATTCAATCCTGAATCATGAATTGAATCATGAATCATGATTTGAATCATGAATCATGAATTCAATCATGAATCATGAATCATGAATCGAATCATGAATCATGAATTGAATCATTAATTAAATCATGAATCATGAATTGAATCATGAATCATGAATCATGAATTGAATCATGAATCATGATTTGAATCATGAATCATGAATTGAATCATGAATCATGATTTGAATCATGAATCATGAATTGAATCATGAATCATAAATCATAAATCAAATCATGAATCATGAATTGAATCAGGATTCGAATCATAAATTGAATCATGAATCTTAAATTGAATCATGAATCATGAACTGAATCATGAATTATGAATTATGAATCATGAATTGAATCATGAATCATGAATTGAATTATGAATCATGAATCCAATCATGAATCATGAATCATGAATCGAATCATGAATCATGAATTATGAATTGAATCATGAATTGAATCATGAATCATGAATTGAATCATGAATCATGTATTGAATCATGAATCATGAATCGAATCATGAATCATGAATCATGAATCGAATCATGAATCATGAATCAAGAATCATGAATCGAATCATGAATCATGAATCATGAATTGAATCATGAATCATGAATCTTGAATTGAATCATGAATCATGAATCATGAATCGAATCATGAATCATGAATCAAGAATCATGAATCGAATCATGAATCATGAATTGAATCATGAATCATGAATTGAATCATGAATCATGAATCATGAAGTGAATCATGAATTGAAACATGAATCATGACTTGAATCATGAATCATGAATCATGAATTGAATCATGAATCATGATTTGAATCATGAAAAATGAATCGAATCATGAATCATGAATCGAATCATGAATCATGAATTCAATCATGAATCATGAATCATGAATTGAATCATGAATCATGAATCATAAATTGAATCATGAATCATGAATCATGACATGAATCATGAATCATGAATTGAATAATGAATCATGAATCATGAATTCAATCATGAATCATGAATCGAATCATGAATCATGAATCATGAATTCAATCATGAATCATGAATCGAATCATGAATCATGAATTCAATCATGAATCATGAATTAAATCATGAATTGAATCATGAATCATGAATCATGAACTGAATCATGAATCATGAATTATTAATCATGAATTGAATCATGAATCATGAATTCAATCATGAATCATGAATCGAATCATGAATCATGAATCATGAATTGAATCATGAATCATGAATTCAATCATGAATTGAATCATGAATCATGAATCATGAACTGAATCATGAATCGAATTATGAATCATGAATTCAATCATGAATCATGAATCATGAACTGAATCATGAATCGAATTATGAATCATGAATTGAATCATGAATCATGAAACAAGAATCATGAATCATGAATTGAATCATGAATCATGAATTGAATCATGAATCATTAATCATGAATTGAATCATGAATCATGAATTCAATCATGAATTGAATCATGAATCATGAATCATGAACTGAATCATGAATCGAATTATGAATCATGAATTCAATCATGAATCATGAATCATGAACTGAATCATGAATCGAATTATGAATCATGAATTGAATCATGAATCATGAATCAAGAATCATGAATCATGAATTGAATTATGAATCATGAATTGAATCATGAATCATGAATCAAGAATCATGAATCATGAATTGAATCACGAATCATGAATCGAATCATGAATCATTAATTGAATCATGAATCATGAATCATGAATTATAAATTATGAATTAAATCATGAATCATGAATTATGAATCATGAATTTAATCATGAATTAAATAATGAATCATGAATCATGAATTATGAATCATGAATCATGAATCATAAATTGAATCATGAATCATGAATTGAATCATTAATCATGAATCTTGAATTGAATCATGAATCATGAATTGAATCAGGATTCGAATCATAAATTAAATCATGAATCTTGAATTGAATCATGAATCATGAACTGAATCATGAATTATGAATCATGAATTGAATTATGAATCATGAATTGAATTTTGAATCATGAATCATGAATTCAATCATGAATCATGAATCATGAATCGAATCATGAATTGAATCATGAATTGAATCATGAATCATGAATTGAATCATGAATTATGTACTGAATCATAAATCATGAATCATGAATTATAAATTATGAATTGAATCATGAATCATGAATTATGAATCATGTATTGAATCATGAATCATGAATCATGAATTGAATCATGAATCATGAATCATGAATCTTGAATTGAATCATGAATCATGAATCCTGAATCGAATCATGAATCATGAATTGAATCATGATTTGAATCATGAATCATGAATTGAATCATGAATCATGAATTCAATCATGAATCATGAATCGAATCATGAATCATGAATCGAATCATGAATCATGAATTCAATCATGAATCATGAATTGAAACATGAATCATGACTTGAATCATGAATCATGAATCATGAATCATGAATTGAATTATGATTTGAATCATGAATCATGAATTGAATCATGAATCATGAATTGAATCATGAATCATGAATCGAATCATGAATCATGAATCGAATCATGAATCATGAATTGAATCATGAATCATGAATCATGAATTGAATCATTAATCATGAATCATGAATTCAATCTTGAATCATGAATCATGAATTCAATCATGAATCATGAATCATGAATTGAATCATGAATCATGATTTGAATCATGAATCATGAATCATGAATTCAATCATGAATCATGAATCGAATCATGTATCATGAATTTAATCATGAATCTTGAATTGAATCATGAATCATGAATCATGAATTGAATCATGAATTGAAACATGAATCATGAATCATGAATTCAATCCTGAATCATGAATTGAATCATGAATCATGATTTGAATCATGAATCATGAATTCAATCATGAATCATGAATCATGAATCGAATCATGAATCATGAATTGAATCATTAATTAAATCATGAATCATGAATTGAATCATGAATCATGAATCATGAATTGAATCATGAATCATGATTTGAATCATGAATCATGAATTGAATCATGAATCATGATTTGAATCATGAATCATGAATTCAATCATGAATCATGAATCGAATCATGAATCATGAATCATGAATTGAATCATGAATCATGAATTCAATCATGAATCATGAATTCAATCATGAATTGAATCATGAATCATGAATCATGAACTGAATCATGAATCGAATTATGAATCATGAATTGAATCATGAATCATGAATCAAGAATCATGAATCATGAATTGAATTATGAATCATGAATTGAATCATGAATCATGAATCAAGAATCATGAATCATGAATTGAATCACGAATCATGAATCGAATCATGAATCATTAATTGAATCATGAATCATGAATCATGAATTATAAATTATGAATTAAATCATGAATCATGAATTATGAATCATGAATTTAATCATGAATTAAATAATGAATCATGAATCATGAATTATGAATCATGAATCATGAATCATAAATTGAATCATGAATCATGAATTGAATCATTAATCATGAATCTTGAATTGAATCATGAATCATGAATTGAATCAGGATTCGAATCATAAATTAAATCATGAATCTTGAATTGAATCATGAATCATGAACTGAATCATGAATTATGAATCATGAATTGAATTATGAATCATGAATTGAATTTTGAATCATGAATCATTAATTCAATCATGAATCATGAATCATGAATCGAATCATGACTTGAATCATGAATTGAATCATGAATCATGAATTGAATCATGAATTATGTACTGAATCATAAATCATGAATCATGAATTATAAATTATGAATTGAATCATGAATCATGAATTATGAATCATGTATTGAATCATGAATCATGAATCATGAATTGAATCATGAATCATGAATCATGAATCTTGAATTGAATCATGAATCATGAATCCTGAATCGAATCATGAATCATGAATTGAATCATGATTTGAATCATGAATCATGAATTGAATCATGAATCATGAATTCAATCATGAATCATGAATCGAATCATGAATCATGAATCGAATCATGAATCATGAATTCAATCATGAATCATGAATTGAAACATGAATCATGACTTGAATCATGAATCATGAATCATGAATCATGAATTGAATTATGATTTGAATCATGAATCATGAATTGAATCATGAATCATGAATTCAATCATGAATCATGAATCGAATCATGAATCATGAATCGAATCATGAATCATGAATTGAATCATGAATCATGAATCATGAATTGAATCATTAATCATGAATCATGAATTCAATCTTGAATCATGAATCATGAATTCAATCATGAATCATGAATCATGAATTGAATCATGAATCATGATTTGAATCATGAATCATGAATCATGAATTCAATCATGAATCATGAATCGAATCATGTATCATGAATTTAATCATGAATCTTGAATTGAATCATGAATCATGAATCATGAATTGAATCATGAATTGAAACATGAATCATGAATCATGAATTCAATCCTGAATCATGAATTGAATCATGAATCATGATTTGAATCATGAATCATGAATTCAATCATGAATCATGAATCATGAATCGAATCATGAATCATGAATTGAATCATTAATTAAATAATGAATCATGAATTGAATCATGAATCATGAATCATGAATTGAATCATGAATCATGATTTGAATCATGAATCATGAATTGAATCATGAATCATGATTTGAATCATGAATCATGAATTGAATCATGAATCATAAATCATAAATCAAATCATGAATCATGAATTGAATCAGGATTCGAATCATAAATTGAATCATGAATCTTAAATTGAATCATGAATCATGAACTGAATCATGAATTATGAATTATGAATCATGAATTGAATCATGAATCATGAATTGAATTATGAATCATGAATTCAATCATGAATCATGAATCATGAATCGAATCATGAATCATGAATTATGAATTGAATCATGAATTGAATCATGAATCATGAATTGAATCATGAATCATGTATTGAATCATGAATCATGAATCGAATCATGAATCATGAATCGAATCATGAATCATGAATCAAGAATCATGAATCGAATCATGAATCATGAATCATGAATTGAATCATGAATCATGAATCTTGAATTGAATCATGAATCATGAATCGAATCATGAATCATGAATCGAATCATGAATCATGAATCAAGAATCATGAATCGAATCATGAATCATGAATTGAATCATGAATCATGAATTGAATCATGAATCATGAATCATGAAGTGAATCATGAATTGAAACATGAATCATGACTTGAATCATAAATCATGAATCATGAATTGAATCATGAATCATGATTTGAATCATGAAAAATGAATCGAATCATGAATCATGAATCGAATCATGAATCATGAATTCAATCATGAATCATGAATCATGAATTGAATCATGAATCATGAATCATAAATTGAATCATGAATCATGAATCATGACATGAATCATGAATCATGAATTGAATAATGAATCATGAATCATGAATTCAATCATGAATCATGAATCGAATCATGAATCATGAATCATGAATTCAATCATGAATCATGAATCGAATCATGAATCATGAATTCAATCATGAATCATGAATTAAATCATGAATTGAATCATGAATCATGAATCATGAACTGAATCATGAATCATGAATTATTGATCATAAATTGAATCATGAATCATGAATTCAATCATGAATCATGAATCGAATCATGAATCATGAATCATGAATTGAATCATGAATCATGAATTCAATCATGAATTGAATCATGAATCATGAATCATGAACTGAATCATGAATCGAATTATGAATCATGAATTCAATCATGAATCATGAATCATGAACTGAATCATGAATCGAATTATGAATCATGAATTGAATCATGAATCATGAAACAAGAATCATGAATCATGAATTGAATCATGAATCATGAATTGAATCATGAATCATTAATCATGAATTGAATCATGAATCATGAATTCAATCATGAATTGAATCATGAATCATGAATCATGAACTGAATCATGAATCGAATTATGAATCATGAATTCAATCATGAATCATGAATCATGAACTGAATCATGAATCGAATTATGAATCATGAATTGAATCATGAATCATGAATCAAGAATCATGAATCATGAATTGAATTATGAATCATGAATTGAATCATGAATCATGAATCAAGAATCATGAATCATGAATTGAATCACGAATCATGAATCGAATCATGAATCATTAATTGAATCATGAATCATGAATCATGAATTATAAATTATGAATTAAATCATGAATCATGAATTATGAATCATGAATTTAATCATGAATTAAATAATGAATCATGAATCATGAATTATGAATCATGAATCATGAATCATAAATTAAATCATGAATCATGAATTGAATCATTAATCATGAATCTTGAATTGAATCATGAATCATGAATTGAATCAGGATTCGAATCATAAATTAAATCATGAATCTTGAATTGAATCATGAATCATGAACTGAATCATGAATTATGAATCATGAATTGAATTATGAATCATGAATTGAATTTTGAATCATGAATCATGAATTCAATCATGAATCATGAATCATGAATCGAATCATGAATTGAATCATGAATTGAATCATGAATCATGAATTGAATCATGAATTATGTACTGAATCATAAATCATGAATCATGAATTATAAATTATGAATTGAATCATGAATCATGAATTATGAATCATGTATTGAATCATGAATCATGAATCATGAATTGAATCATGAATCATGAATCATGAATCTTGAATTGAATCATGAATCATGAATCCTGAATCGAATCATGAATCATGAATTGAATCATGATTTGAATCATGAATCATGAATTGAATCATGAATCATGAATTCAATCATGAATCATGAATCGAATCATGAATCATGAATCGAATCATGAATCATGAATTCAATCATGAATCATGAATTGAAACATGAATCATGACTTGAATCATGAATCATGAATCATGAATCATGAATTGAATTATGATTTGAATCATGAATCATGAATTGAATCATGAATCATGAATTCAATCATGAATCATGAATCGAATCATGAATCATGAATCGAATCATGAATCATGAATTGAATCATGAATCATGAATCATGAATTGAATCATGAATCATGAATCATAAATTGAATCATTAATCATGAATCATGAATTCAATCTTGAATCATGAATCATGAATTCAATCATGAATCATGAATCATGAATTGAATCATGAATCATGATTTGAATCATGAATCATGAATCATGAATTCAATCATGAATCATGAATCGAATCATGTATCATGAATTTAATCATGAATCATGAATTCAATCATGAATTGAATCATGAATCTGAATTCAATCATGAATTGAATCATGAATCATGAATCATGAACTGAATCATGAATCATGAATTATTAATCATGAATTGAATCATGAATCATGAATTAAATTATGAATCATGAATCATGAATTCAGTCATGAATCATGAATCGAATCATGAATCATGAATCATGAATTGAATCATTAATTAAATCATGAATCATGAATTGAATCATGAATCATGGATCATGAATCATGAATAATGAATCATGGATCATGAATCATGAATCATGAATTATAAATTATGAATTGAATTATGAATCATGAATCATGAATTGAATCATGAATCATGAATTATGAATCGAATCATGAATCATGAATCGAATTATGAATCATGAATCATGAATTGAATCATTAATTAAATCATGAATCATGAATCATGAATAGAATCATGAATCATGAATCATGAATTGAATCATGAATCATGAATTATGAATCGAATCATGCATAATGAATCAAGAATCATGAATCTAATTATGAATCATGAATTGAATCATGAATCATGAATCATGAATTGAATCAAGAATCATGAATCGAATCAAGAATCATGAATCGAATCATGAATCATAAATTGAATCATGAATCATGAATTGAATCATGAATCATGAATCATGAATTGAATCATGAATCATGAATCATAAATCGAATCATGAATCATGAATCATGAATCAAATCATGAATCATGAATTGAATCATGAATCATGAATCATGAATTGAATCATGAATTGAATCATGAATCATGAATCATGAATTGAATCATGAATCATGAATCATAAATTGAATCATGAATCATGAATCATGAATCATGAATTGAATCATGAATCATGAATCGAATCATCAATCATCAATCATGAATTCAATCATGAATCATGAATCATGAATTGAATCATGAATTGAATCATGAATCATGAATCATGAACTGAATCATTAATTAAATCATGAATCATGAATTGAATCATGAATCATGAATCATGAATTGAATCATGAATCATGATTTGAATCATGAATCATGAATTGAATAATGACTCATTAATTATGAATTGAATCATGAATCATGAATCATGAATTGAATCATGAATCATGAATCATATATTAAATCATGAATCATGAATTGAATCAGGATTCGAATCATAAATTGAATCATGAATCTTGAATTGAATCCTGAATCATGAATCGAATCATGAATCATGAATTCAATCATGAATCATGAATCATGAATTGAATCATGAATCATGAATCATAAATTGAATCATGAATCATGAATCATGAATTCAATCTTGAATCATGAATCGAATCATGAATCATGAATTTAATCATGAATCATGAATTCAATCATGAATTGAATCATGAATCTGAATTCAATCATGAATTGAATCATGAATCATGAACTGAATCATGAATCATGAATTATTAATCATGAATTGAATCATGAATCATGAATTAAATTATGAATCATGAATCATGAATTCAGTCATGAATCATGAATCGAATCATGAATCATGAATCATGAATTGAATCATTAATTAAATCATGAATCATGAATTGAATCATGAATCATGGATCATGAATCATGAATAATGAATCATGGATCATGAATCATGAATCATGAATTATAAATTATGAATTGAATTATGAATCATGAATCATGAATTGAATCATGAATCATGAATTATGAATCGAATCATGAATCATGAATCGAATTATGAATCATGAATCATGAATTGAATCATTAATTAAATCATGAATCATGAATCATGAATAGAATCATGAATCATGAATCATGAATTGAATCATGAATCATGAATTATGAATCGAATCATGCATCATGAATCAAGAATCATGAATCTAATTATGAATCATGAATTGAATCATGAATCATGAATCATGAATTGAATCAAGAATCATGAATCGAATCAAGAATCATGAATCGAATCATGAATCATGAATTGAATCATGAATCATGAATTGAATCATGAATCATGAATCATAAATCGAATCATGAATCATGAATCAAGAATCATGAATCGAATCATGAATCATGAATTGAAACATGAATCATGAATCATGAATTGAATCATGAATTGAATCATGAATCATGAATCATAAATTGAATCATGAATCATGAATCATGAATCATGAAGTGAATCATGAATCATGAATCGAATCATGAATCATCAATCATGAATTCAATCATGAATCATGAATCATGAATTGAATCATGAATTGAATCATGAATCATGAATCATGAACTGAATCATGAATCATGAATTATGAATCATGAATTGAATCATGAATCATAAATTGAATTATGAATCATGAATCATGAATTCAATCATGAATCATGAATCATGAATCGAATCATGAATCATGAATCATGAATTGAATCATTAATTAAATCATGAATCATGAATTGAATCATGAATCATGAATCATGAATTGAATCATGAATCATGATTTGAATCATGAATCATGAATTGAATAATGAATCATTAATTATGAATTGAATCATGAATCATGAATCATGAATCATGAATTGAATCATGAATCATGAATCATATATTAAATCATGAATCATGAATTGAATCAGGATTCGAATCATAAATTGAATCATGAATCTTGAATTGAATCCTGAATCATGAACTGAATCATGAATTATGAATCATGAATCATGAATTGAATCTTGAATCATGAATCATGAATCATGAATCTTGAATTGAATCATGAATCATGAATCATGAATCGAATCATGAATCATGAATCATGAATCAAGAATCATGAATCGAATCATAAATCATGAATTGAATCATGAATCATGAATCATGAATCAAGAATCATGAATCATGAATTGAATCATGAATCATGAATCATGAATCATTAATTGAATCATGAATCATGAATCATGAATTGAATCATGAATTGAAACATGAATCATGAATCATGAATTCAATCCTGAATCATGAATTAAATCATGAATCATGATTTGAATCATGAATCATGAATTCAATCATGAATCATGAATCATGAATCGAATCATGAATCATGAATCATGAATTGAATCATGAATCATGATTTGAATCATGAATCATGAATTGAATCATGAATCATGATTTGAATCATGAATCATGAATTGAATCATGAATCATAAATCATAAATCAAATCATGAATCATGAATTGAATCAGGATTCGAATCATAAATTGAATCATGAATCTTGAATTGAATCCTGAATCATGAACTGAATCATGAATTATGAATTATGAATCATGAATTGAATCATGAATCATGAATTGAATTATGAATCATGAATCCAATCATGAATCATGAATCATGAATCGAATCATGAATCATGAATCATGAATTGAATCATGAATTGAATCATGAATCATGAATTGAATCATGAATCATGTATTGAATCATGAATCATGAATCGAATCATGAATAATGAATCATGAATCGAATCATGAATCAAGAATCATGAATCGAATCATGAATCATGAATCATGAAT
The DNA here is from genome assembly GCF_038048845.1 of Mixophyes fleayi. NCBI lineage: Eukaryota > Metazoa > Chordata > Amphibia > Anura > Limnodynastidae > Mixophyes > Mixophyes fleayi. The sequence goes on along the minus strand of NW_027446953.1, from coordinate 183,237 downwards.
TGAATCATGAATCATGAATCTTGAATTGAATCATGAATCATGAATCGAATCATGAATCATGAATCAAGAATCATGAATCGAATCATGAATCATGAATTGAATCATGAATCATGAATTGAATCATGAATCATGAATTGAATCATGAATCATGAATCATGAAGTGAATCATGAATTGAAACATGAATCATGACTTGAATCATGAATCATGAATTGAATTATGAATCATGATTTGAATCATGAAAAATGAATCGATTCATGAATCATGAATCGATTCATGAATCATGAATCGAATCATGAATCATGAATTCAGTCATGAATCATGAATCGAATCATGAATCATGAATCATGAATTGAATCATTAATTAAATCATGAATCATGAATTGAATCATGAATCATGGATCATGAATCATGAATAATAAATCATGGATCATGAATCATGAATCATGAATTATAAATTATGAATTGAATTATGAATCATGAATCATGAATTGAATCATGAATCATGAATTATGAATCGAATCATGAATCATGAATCGAATTATGAATCATGAATCATGAATTGAATCATTAATTAAATCATGAATCATGAATCATGAATAGAATCATGAATCATGAATCATGAATTGAATCATGAATCATGAATTATGAATCGAATCATGCATCATGAATCAAGAATCATGAATCTAATTATGAATCATGAATTGAATCATGAATCATGAATCATGAATTGAATCAAGAATCATGAATCGAATCAAGAATCATGAATCGAATCATGAATCATGAATCGAATTATGAATCATGAATTCAATCATGAATCATGAATCATGAACTGAATCATGAATCGAATTATGAATCATGAATTGAATCATGAATCATGAATCAAGAATCATGAATCATGAATTGAATTTTTGAATCATGAATTGAATCATGAATCATGAATCAAGAATCATGAATCATGAATTGAATCACGAATCATGAATCGAACCATGAATCATTAATTGAATCATGAATCATGAATCATGAATTATAAATTATAAATTAAATCATGAATCATGAATTATGAATCATGAATTTAATCATGAATTAAATAATGAATCATGAATCATGAATTATGAATCATGAATCATGAATCATAAATTGAATCATGAATCATGAATTGAATCATTAATCATGAATCTTGAATTGAATCATGAATCATGAATTGAATCAGGATTCGAATCATAAATTAAATCATGAATCTTGAATTGAATCATGAATCATGAACTGAATCATGAATTATGAATCATGAATTGAATTATGAATCATGAATTGAATTATGAATCATGAATCATGAATTCAATCATGAATCATGAATCATGAATCGAATCATGAATTGAATCATGAATTGAATCATGAATCATGAATTGAATCATGAATTATGTATTGAATCATAAATCATGAATCATGAATTATAAATTATGAATTGAATCATGAATCATGAATTATGAATCATGTATTGAATCATGAATCATGAATCATGAATTGAATCATGAATCATGAATCATGAATCTTGAATTGAATCATGAATCATGAATCCTGAATCGAATCATGAATCATGAATTGAATCATGATTTGAATCATGAATCATGAATTGAATCATGAATCATGAATTCAATCATGAATCATGAATCGAATCATGAATCATGAATCGAATCATGAATCATGAATTCAATCATGAATCATGAATTGAAACATGAATCATGACTTGAATCATGAATCATGAATCATGAATCATGAATTGAATTATGATTTGAATCATGAATCATGAATTGAATCATGAATCATGAATTCAATCATGAATCATGAATCGAATCATGAATCATGAATCGAATCATGAATCATGAATTCAATCATGAATCATGAATTGAATCATGAATCATGAATCATAAATTGAATCATGAATCATGAATTCAATCTTGAATCATGAATCATGAATTCAATCATGAATCATGAATTGAATCATGAATCATGATTTGAATCATGAATCATGAATCATGAATTCAATCATGAATCATGAATCGAATCATGTATCATGAATTTAATCATGAATCATGAATTCAATCATGAATTGAATCATGAATCTGAATTCAATCATGAATTGAATCATGAATCATGAATCATGAACTGAATCATGAATCATGAATTATTAATCATGAATTGAATCATGAATCATAAATTGAATTATGAATCATGAATCATGAATTCAGTCATGAATCATGAATCGAATCATGAATCATGAATCATGAATTGAATCATTAATTAAATCATGAATCATGAATTGAATCATGAATCATGGATCATGAATCATGAATAATGAATCATGGATCATGAATCATGAATCATGAATTATAAATTATGAATTGAATTATGAATCATGAATCATGAATTGAATCATGAATCATGAATTATGAATCGAATCATGAATCATGAATCGAATTATGAATCATGAATCATGAATTAAATCATTAATTAAATCATGAATCATGAATCATGAATAGAATCATAAATCATGAATCATGAATTGAATCATGAATCATGAATTATGAATCGAATCATGCATCATGAATCAAGAATCATGAATCTAATCATGAATCATGAATTGAATCAAGAATCATGAATCGAATCAAGAATCATGAATCGAATCATGAATCATGAATTGAATCATGAATCATGAATTGAATCATGAATCATGAATCATGAATTGAATCATGAATCATGAATCATAAATCGAATCATGAATCATGAATCATAAATTGAATCATGAATCATGAATCATAAATTGAATCATGAATCATGAATCATGAATCATGAATTGAATCATGAATCATGAATCGAATCATGAATCATCAATCATGAATTCAATCATTAATCATGAATCATGAATTGAATCATGAATCATGAATCATGAATTGAATCATGAATCATGAATCATGAATTGAATCATGAATCATGAATCATGAATTGAATCATGAATCATGAATCATGAATTGAATCATGAATCATGAATCATAAATTGAATCATGAATCATGAATCATGAATCATGAATTGAATCATGAATCATGAATCGAATCATGAATCATCAATCATGAATTCAATCATTAATCATGAATCATGAATTGAATCATGAATTGAATCATGAATCATGAATCATGAACTGAATCATGAATCATGAATTATGAATCATGAATTGAATCATGAATCATAAATTGAATTATGAATCATGAATCATGAATTCAATCATAATTCATGAATCATGAATCGAATCATGAATCATGAATCATGAATTGAATCATTAATTAAATCATGAATCATGAATTGAATCATGAATCATGAATCATGAATTGAATCATGAATCATGATTTGAATCATGAATCATGAATTGAATAATGAATCATTAATTATGAATTGAATCATGAATCATGAATCATGAATCATGAATTGAATCATGAATCATGAATCATATATTAAATCATGAATCATGAATTGAATCAGGATTCGAATCATAAATTGAATCATGAATCTTGAATTGAATCCTGAATCATGAATCGAATCATGAATCATGAATTCAATCATGAATCATGAATCATGAATTGAATCATGAATCATGAATCATAAATTGAATCATGAATCATGAATCATGAATTCAATCTTGAATCATGAATCATGAATTCAATCATGAATCATGAATCATGAATTGAATCATGAATCATGATTTGAATCATGAATCATGAATCATGAATTCAATCATGAATCATGAATCGAATCATGAATCATGAATTTAATCATGAATCATGAATTCAATCATGAATTGAATCATGAATCTGAATTCAATCATGAATTGAATCATGAATCATGAATCATGAACTGAATCATGAATCATGAATTATTAATCATGAATTGAATCATGAATCATGAATTAAATTATGAATCATGAATCATGAATTCAGTCATGAATCATGAATCGAATCATGAATCATGAATCATGAATTGAATCATTAATTAAATCATGAATCATGAATTGAATCATGAATCATGGATCATGAATCATGAATAATGAATCATGGATCATGAATCATGAATCATGAATTATAAATTATGAATTGAATTATTAATCATGAATCATGAATTGAATCATGAATCATGAATTATGAATCGAATCATGAATCATGAATCGAATTATGAATCATGAATCATGAATTGAATCATTAATTAAATCATGAATCATGAATCATGAATAGAATCATGAATCATGAATCATGAATTGAATCATGAATCATGAATTATGAATCGAATCATGCATCATGAATCAAGAATCATGAATCTAATTATGAATCATGAATTGAATCATGAATCATGAATCATGAATTGAATCAAGAATCATGAATCGAATCAAGAATCATGAATCGAATCATGAATCATGAATTGAATCATGAATCATGAATTGAATCATGAATCATGAATCATGAATTGAATCATTAATCATGAATCATAAATCGAATCATGAATCATGAATCAAGAATCATGAATCGAATCATGAATCATGAATTGAATCATGAATCATGAATCATGAATTGAATCATGAATTGAATCATGAATCATGAATCATAAATTGAATCATGAATCATGAATCATGAATCATGAATTGAATCATGAATCATGAATCGAATCATGAATCATGAATCATGAATTCAATCATGAATCATGAATCATGAATTGAATCATGAATTGAATCATGAATCATGAATCATGAACTGAATCATGAATCATGAATTATGAATCATGAATTGAATCTTGAATCATAAATTGAATTATGAATCATGAATCATGAATTCAATCATGAATCATAAATCATGAATCGAATCATGAATCATGAATCATGAATTGAATCATTAATTAAATCATGAATCATGAATTGAATCATGAATCATGAATCATGAATTGAATCATGAATCATGAATTGAATCATGAATCATGAATCATATATTAAATCATGAATCATGAATTGAATCAGGATTCGAATCATAAATTGAATCATGAATCTTGAATTGAATCCTGAATCATGAACTGAATCATGAATTATGAATCATGAATCATGAATTGAATCTTGAATCATGAATCATGAATCATGAATCTTGAATTGAATCATGAATCATGAATCATGAATCGAATCATGAATCATGAATCATGAATCAAGAATCATGAATCGAATCATAAATCATGAATTGAATCATGAATCATGAATCATGAATCAAGAATCATGAATCATGAATTGAATCATGAATCATGAATCATGAATCATTAATTGAATCATGAATCATGAATCATGAATTGAATCATGAATTGAAACATGAATCATGAATCATGAATTCAATCCTGAATCATGAATTAAATCATGAATCATGATTTGAATCATGAATCATGAATTCAATCATGAATCATGAATCATGAATCGAATCATGAATCATGAATTGAATCATTAATTAAATCATGAATCATGAATTGAATCATGAATCATGAATCATGAATTGAATCATGAATCATGATTTGAATCATGAATCATGAATTGAATCATGAATCATGATTTGAATCATGAATCATGAATTGAATCATGAATCATAAATCATAAATCAAATCATGAATCATGAATTGAATCAGGATTCGAATCATAAATTGAATCATGAATCTTGAATTGAATCCTGAATCATGAACTGAATCATGAATTATGAATTATGAATCATGAATTGAATCATGAATCATGAATTGAATTATGAATCATGAATCCAATCATGAATCATGAATCACGAATCGAATCATGAATCATGAATCATGAATTGAATCATGAATTGAATCATGAATCATGAATTGAATCATGAATCATGTATTGAATCATGAATCATGAATCGAATCATGAATCATGAATCGAATCATGAATCATGAATCAAGAATCATGAATCGAATCATGAATCATGAATCATGAATTGAATCATGAATCATGAATCTTGAATTGAATCATGAATCATGAATCATGAATCGAATCATGAATCATGAATCAAGAATCATGAATCGAATCATGAATCATGAATTGAATCATGAATCATGAATTGAATCATGAATCATGAATTGAATCATGAATCATGAATCATGAATCATGAAGTGAATCATGAATTGAAACATGAATCATGACTTGAATCATGAATCATGAATTGAATCATGAATCATGATTTGAATCATGAAAAATGAATCGATTCATGAATCATGAATCGATTCATGAATCATGAATCGAATCATGAATCATGAATTCAGTCATGAATCATGAATCGAATCATGAATCATGAATCATGAATTGAATCATTAATTAAATCATGAATCATGAATTGAATCATGAATCATGGATCATGAATCATGAATAATGAATCATGGATCATGAATCATGAATCATGAATTATAAATTATGAATTGAATTATGAATCATGAATCATGAATTGAATCATGAATCATGAATTATGAATCGAATCATGAATCATGAATCGAATTATGAATCATGAATCATGAATTGAATCATTAATTAAATCATGAATCATGAATCATGAATAGAATCATGAATCATGAATAGAATCATGAATCATGAATAGAATCATGAATCATGAATTGAATCATGAATCATGAATTATGAATCGAATCATGCATCATGAATCAAGAATCATGAATCTAATTATGAATCATGAATTGAATCATGAATCACGAATCATGAATTGAATCAAGAATCATGAATCGAATCAAGAATCATGAATCGAATCATGAATCATGAATTGAATCATGAATCATGAATTGAATCATGAATCATGAATCATGAATTGAATCATGAATCATGAATCATAAATCGAATCATGAATCATGAATCAAGAATCATGAATCGAATCATGAATCATGAATTGAATCATGAATCATGAATCATGAATTGAATCATGAATTGAATCATGAATCATGAATAATAAATTGAATCATGAATCATGAATCATGAATCATGAATTGAATCATGAATCATGAATCGAATCATGAATCATCAATCATGAATTCAATCATGAATCATGAATCATGAATTGAATCATGAATTGAATCATGAATCATGAATCATGAACTGAATCATGAATCATGAATTATGAATCATGAATTGAATCATGAATCATAAATTGAATTATAAATCATGAATCATGAATTCAATCATGAATCATGAATCATGAATCGAATCATGAATCATGAATCATGAATTGAATCATTAATTAAATCATGAATCATGAATTGAATCATGAATCATGAATCATGAATTGAATCATGAATCATGATTTGAATCATGAATCATGAATTGAATAATGAATCATTAATTATGAATTGAATCATGAATCATGAATCATGAATCATGAATTGAATCATGAATCATGAATCATATATTAAATCATGAATCATGAATTGAATCAGGATTCGAATCATAAATTGAATCATGAATCTTGAATTGAAACCTGAATCATGAACTGAATCATGAATTATAAATCATGAATCATGAATTGAATCTTGAATCATGAATCATGAATCATGAATCTTGAATTGAATCATGAATCTTGAATTGAATCATGAATCATGAATCGAATCATGAATCATGAATCATGAATCAAGAATCATGAATCGAATCATAAATCATGAATTGAATCATGAATCATGAATCAAGAATCATGAATCATGAATTGAATCATGAATCATGAATCATGAATCATTAATTGAATCATGAATCATGAATCATGAATTGAATCATGAATTGAAACATGAATCATGAATCATGAATTCAATCCTGAATCATGAATTAAATCATGAATCATGATTTGAATCATGAATCATGAATTCAATCATGAATCATGAATCATGAATCGAATCATGAATCATGAATTGAATCATTAATTAAATCATGAATCATGAATTGAATCATGAATCATGAATCATGAATTGAATCATGAATCATGATTTGAATCATGAATCATGAATTGAATCATGAATCATGATTTGAATCATGAATCATGAATTGAATCATGAATCATAAATCATAAATCAAATCATGAATCATGAATTGAATCAGGATTCGAATCATAAATTGAATCATGAATCTTGAATTGAATCCTGAATCATGAACTGAATCATGAATTATGAATTATGAATCATGAATTGAATCATGAATCATGAATTGAATTATGAATCATGAATCCAATCATGAAACATGAATCATGAATCGAATCATGAATCATGAATCATGAATTGAATCATGAATTGAATCATGAATCATGAATTGAATCATGAATCATGTATTGAATCATGAATCATGAATCGAATAATGAATCATGAATCATGAATCGAATCATGAATCATGAATCAAGAATCATGAATCGAATCATGAATCATGAATCATGAATTGAATCATGAATCATGAATCTTGAATTGAATCATGAATCATGAATCATGAATCGAATCATGAATCATGAATCAAGAATCATGAATCGAATCATGAATCATGAATTGAATCATGAATCATGAATTGAATCATGAATCATGAATTGAATCATGAATCATGAATTGAATCATGAATCATGAATCATGAAGTGAATCATGAATTGAAACATGAATCATGACTTGAATCATGAATCATGAATTGAATCATGAATCATGATTTGAATCATGAAAAATGAATCGAATCATGAATCGAATCATGAATCATGAATTCAATCATGAATCATGAATCATGAATTGAATCATGAATCATGAATCATAAATTGAATCATGAATCATGAATCATGACATGAATCATGAATCATGAATTGAATAATGAATCATGAATCATGAATTCAATCATGAATCATGAATCGAATCATGAATCATGAATCATGAATTCAATCATGAATCATGAATCGAATCATGAATCATGAATTCAATCATGAATCATGAATTCAATCATGAATTGAATCATGAATCATGAATCATGAACTAAATCATGAATCATGAATTATTAATCATGAATTGAATCATGAATCATGAATTCAATCATGAATCATGAATCGAATCATGAATCATGAATCATGAATTGAATCATGAATCATGAATTCAATCATGAATCATGAATTCAATCATGAATTGAATCATGAATCATGAATCATGAACTGAATCATGAATCGAATTATGAATCATGAATTCAATCATGAATCATGAATCATGAACTGAATCATGAATCGAATTATGAATCATGAATTGAATCATGAATCAAGAATCATGAATCATGAATTGAATCATGAATCATGAATTGAATCATGAATCATTAATCATGAATTGAATCATGAATCATGAATTCAATCATGAATTGAATCATGAATCATGAATTCAATCATGAATTGAATCATGAATCATGAATCATGAACTGAATCATGAATCGAATTATGAATCATGAATTCAATCATGAATCATGAATCATGAACTGAATCATGAATCGAATTATGAATCATGAATTGAATCATGAATCATGAATCAAGAATCATGAATCATGAATTGAATTATGAATCATGAATTAAATAATGAATCATGAATCAAGAATCATGAATCATGAATTGAATCACGAATCATGAATCGAATCATGAATCATTAATTGAATCATGAATCATGAATCATGAATTATAAATTATGAATTAAATCATGAATCATGAATTATGAATCATGAATCATGAATCATAAATTGAATCATGAATCATGAATTGAATCATTAATCATGAATCTTGAATTGAATCTTGAATCATGAATTGAATCAGGATTCGAATCATAAATTAAATCATGAATCTTGAATTGAATCATGAATCATGAACTGAATCATGAATTATGAATCATGAATTGAATTATGAATCATGAATCATGAATTCAATCATGAATCATGAATCATGAATCGAATCATGAATTGAATCATGAATTGAATCATGAATCATGAATTCAATCATGAATCATGAATCGAATCATGAATCATGAATCATGAATTGAATCATGAATCATGAATTCAATCATGAATCATGAATTCAATCATGAATTGAATCATGAATCATGAATCATGAACTGAATCATGAATCGAATTATGAATCATGAATTCAATCATGAATCATGAATCATGAACTGAATCATGAATCGAATTATGAATCATGAATTGAATCATGAATCAAGAATCATGAATCATGAATTGAATCATGAATCATGAATTGAATCATGAATCATTAATCATGAATTGAATCATGAATCATGAATTCAATCATGAATTGAATCATGAATCATGAATTCAATCATGAATTGAATCATGAATCATGAATCATGAACTGAATCATGAATCGAATTATGAATCATGAATTCAATCATGAATCATGAATCATGAACTGAATCATGAATCGAATTATGAATCATGAATTGAATCATGAATCATGAATCAAGAATCATGAATCATGAATTGAATTATGAATCATGAATTAAATAATGAATCATGAATCAAGAATCATGAATCATGAATTGAATCACGAATCATGAATCGAATCATGAATCATTAATTGAATCATGAATCATGAATCATGAATTATAAATTATGAATTAAATCATGAATCATGAATTATGAATCATGAATCATGAATCATAAATTGAATCATGAATCATGAATTGAATCATTAATCATGAATCTTGAATTGAATCTTGAATCATGAATTGAATCAGGATTCGAATCATAAATTAAATCATGAATCTTGAATTGAATCATGAATCATGAACTGAATCATGAATTATGAATCATGAATTGAATTATGAATCATGAATCATGAATTCAATCATGAATCATGAATCATGAATCGAATCATGAATTGAATCATGAATTGAATCATGAATCATGAATTCAATCATGAATCATGAATCGAATCATGAATCATGAATCATGAATTGAATCATGAATCATGAATTCAATCATGAATCATGAATTCAATCATGAATTGAATCATGAATCATGAATCATGAACTGAATCATGAATCGAATTATGAATCATGAATTCAATCATGAATCATGAATCATGAACTGAATCATGAATCGAATTATGAATCATGAATTGAATCATGAATCAAGAATCATGAATCATGAATTGAATCATGAATCATGAATTGAATCATGAATCATTAATCATGAATTGAATCATGAATCATGAATTCAATCATGAATTGAATCATGAATCATGAATTCAATCATGAATTGAATCATGAATCATGAATCATGAACTGAATCATGAATCGAATTATGAATCATGAATTCAATCATGAATCATGAATCATGAACTGAATCATGAATCGAATTATGAATCATGAATTGAATCATGAATCATGAATCAAGAATCATGAATCATGAATTGAATTATGAATCATGAATTAAATAATGAATCATGAATCAAGAATCATGAATCATGAATTGAATCACGAATCATGAATCGAATCATGAATCATTAATTGAATCATGAATCATGAATCATGAATTATAAATTATGAATTAAATCATGAATCATGAATTATGAATCATGAATCATGAATCATAAATTGAATCATGAATCATGAATTGAATCATTAATCATGAATCTTGAATTGAATCTTGAATCATGAATTGAATCAGGATTCGAATCATAAATTAAATCATGAATCTTGAATTGAATCATGAATCATGAACTGAATCATGAATTATGAATCATGAATTGAATTATGAATCATGAATCATGAATTCAATCATGAATCATGAATCATGAATCGAATCATGAATTGAATCATGAATTGAATCATGAATCATGAATTGAATCATGAATCATGAATTGAATCATGAATTATGTATTGAATCATAAATCATGAATCATGAATTATAAATTATGAATTGAATCATGAATCATGAATTATGAATCATGTATTGAATCATGAATCATGAATCATGAATTGAATTATGAATCATGAATCATGAATCTTGAATTGAATCATGAATCATGAATCCTGAATCGAATCATGAATCATGAATTGAATCATGATTTGAATCATGAATCATGAATTGAATCATGAATCATGAATTCAATCATGAATCATGAATCGAATCATGAATCATGAATCGAATCATGAATCATGAATTCAATCATGAATCATGAATTGAAACATGAATCATGACTTGAATCATGAATCATGAATCATGAATCATGAATTGAATTATGATTTGAATCATGAATCATGAATTGAATCATGAATCATGATTTGAATCATGAATCATGAATTGAATCATGAATCATAAATCATAAATCAAATCATGAATCATGAATTGAATCAGGATTCGAATCATAAATTGAATCATGAATCTTGAATTGAATCCTGAATCATGAACTGAATCATGAATTATGAATTATGAATCATGAATTGAATCATGAATCATGAATTGAATTATGAATCATGAATCCAATCATGAATCATGAATCATGAATCGAATCATGAATCATGAATCATGAATTGAATCATGAATTGAATCATGAATCATGAATTGAATCATAAATCATGTATTGAATCATGAATCATGAATCGAATCATGAATCATGACTCATGAATCGAATCATGAATCATGAATCAAGAATCATGAATCGAATCATGAATCATGAATCATGAATTGAATCATGAATCATGAATCTTGAATTGAATCATGAATCATGAATCGAATCATGAATCATGAATCAAGAATCATGAATCGAATCATGAATCATGAATTGAATCATGAATCATGAATTGAATCATGAATCATGAATTGAATCATGAATCACGAATCATGAAGTGAATCATGAATTGAAACATGAATCATGACTTGAATCATGAATCATGAATTGAATCATGAATCATGATTTGAATCATGAAAAATGAATCGAATCATGAATCATGAATCATGAATCATGAATTGAATCATAATTCATGAATCATGAATTGAATCATGAATCATGAATCATAAATTGAATCATGAATCATGAATCATGACATGAATCATGAATCATGAATTGAATAATGAATCATGAATCATGAATTCAATCATGAATCATGAATCGAATCATGAATCATGAATCATGAATTCAATCATGAATCATGAATCGAATCATGAATTCAATCATGAATCATGAATTCAATCATGAATTCAATCATGAATCATGAATTGAAACATGAATCATGACTTGAATCATGAATCATGAATCATGAATTGAATTATGATTTGAATCATGAATCATGATTTGAATCATGAATCATGAATTGAATCATGAATCATGATTTGAATCATGAATCATGAATTGAATCATGAATCATAAATCATAAATCAAATCATGAATCATGAATTGAATCAGGATTCGAATCATAAATTGAATCATGAATCTTGAATTGAATCCTGAATCATGAACTGAATCATGAATTATGAATTATGAATCATGAATTGAATCATGAATCATGAATTGAATTATGAATCATGAATCGAATCATGAATCATGAATCATGAATCGAATCATGAATTGAATCATGAATCATGAATTGAATCATGAATCATGTATTGAATCATGAATCATGAATCGAATCATGAATCATGAATCATGAATCGAATCATGAATCATGAATCAAGAATCATGAATCGAATCATGAATCATGAATCATGAATTGAATCATGAATCATGAATCTTGAATTGAATCATGAATCATGAATCATGAATCGAATCATGAATCATGAATCAAGAATCATGAATCGAATCATTAATCATGAATTGAATCATGAATCATGAATTGAATCATGAATCATGAATTGAATCATGAATCATGAATCATGAAGTGAATCATGAATTGAAACATGAATCATGACTTGAATCATGAATCATGAATTGAATCATGAATCATGATTTGAATCATGAAAAATGAATCGAATCATGAATCATGAATCGAATCATGAATCATGAATTCAATCATGAATCATGAATCATGAATTGAATCATGAATCATGAATCATAAATTGAATCATGAATCATGAATCATGACATGAATCATGAATCATGAATTGAATAATGAATCATGAATCATGAATTCAATCATGAATCATGAATCGAATCATGAATCATGAATCATGAATTCAATCATGAATCATGAATCGAATCATGAATCATGAATTCAATCATGAATCATGAATTCAATCATGAATTGAATCATGAATCATGAATCATGAACTGAATCATGAATCATGAATTATTAATCATGAATTGAATCATGAATCATGAATTCAATCATGAATCATGAATCGAATCATGAATCATGAATCATGAATTGAATCATGAATCATGAATTCAATCATGAATTGAATTATGAATCATGAATCATGAACTGAATCATGAATCGAATTATGAATCATGAATTCAATCATGAATCATGAATCATGAACTGAATCATGAATCGAATTATGAATCATGAATTGAATCATGAATCAAGAATCATGAATCATGAATTGAATCATGAATCATGAATTGAATCATGAATCATTAATCATGAATTGAATCATGAATCATTAATTCAATCATGAATTGAATCATGAATCATGAATTCAATCATGAATTGAATCATGAATCATGAATCATGAACTGAATCATGAATCGAATTATGAATCATGAATTCAATCATGAATCATGAATCATGAACTGAATCATGAATCGAATTATGAATCATGAATTGAATCATGAATCATGAATCAAGAATCATGAATCATGAATTGAATTATGAATCATGAATTGAATCATGAATCATGAATCAAGAATCATGAATCATGAATTGAATCACGAATCATGAATCGAATCATGAATCATTAATTGAATCATGAATCATGAATCATGAATTATAAATTATGAATTAAATCATGAATCATGAATTATGAATCATGAATCATGAATCATAAATTGAATCATGAATCATGAATTGAATCATTAATCATGAATCTTGAATTGAATCATAAATCATGAATTGAATCAGGATTCGAATCATAAATTAAATCATGAATCTTGAATTGAATCATGAATCATGAACTGAATCATGAATTATGAATCATGAATTGAATTTTGAATCATGAATTGAATTATGAATCATGAATCATGAATTCAATCATGAATCATGAATCATGAATCAATTCATGAATTGAATCATGAATTGAATCATGAATCATGAATTGAATCATGAATTATGTATTGAATCATAAATCATGAATCATGAATTATAAATTATGAATTGAATCATGAATCATGAATTATGAATCATGTATTGAATCATGAATCATGAATCATGAATTGAATCATGAATCATGAATCATGAATCTTGAATTGAATCATGAATCATGAATCCTGAATCGAATCATGAATCATGAATTGAATCATGATTTGAATCATGAATCATGAATTGAATCATGAATCATGAATTCAATCATGAATCATGAATCGAATCATGAATCATGAATCGAATCATGAATCATGAATTCAATCATGAATCATGAATTGAAACATGAATCATGACTTGAATCATGAATCATGAATCATGAATCATGAATTGAATTATGATTTGAATCATGAATCATGAATTGAATCATGAATCATGAATTCAATCATGAATCATGAATCGAATCATGAATCATGAATCGAATCATGAATCATGAATTCAATCATGAATCATGAATCATGAATTGAATCATGAATCATGAATCATAAATTGAATCATGAATCATGAATCATGAATTCAATCTTGAATCATGAATCATGAATTCAATCATGAATCATGAATCATGAATTGAATCATGAATCATGATTTGAATCATGAATCATGAATCATGAATTCAATCATGAATCATGAATCGAATCATGAATCATGAATTTAATCATGAATCATGAATTTAATCATGAATCATGAATTCAATCATGAATTGAATCATGAATCTGAATTCAATCATGAATTGAATCATGAATCATGAATCATGAATTGAATCATGAATTGAATCATGAATCATGAATTGAATCATGAATCATGTATTGAATCATGAATCATGAATCGAATCATGAATCATGAATCATGAATCGAATCATGAATCATGAATCAAGAATCATGAATCGAATCATGAATCATGAATCATGAATTGAATCATGAATCATGAATCTTGAATTGAATCATGAATCATGAATCATGAATCGAATCATGAATCATGAATCAAGAATCATGAATCGAATCATTAATCATGAATTGAATCATGAATCATGAATTGAATCATGAATCATGAATTGAATCATGAATCATGAATCATGAAGTGAATCATGAATTGAAACATGAATCATGACTTGAATCATGAATCATGAATTGAATCATGAATCATGATTTGAATCATGAAAAATGAATCGAATCATGAATCATGAATCGAATCATGAATCATGAATTCAATCATGAATCATGAATCATGAATTGAATCATGAATCATGAATCATAAATTGAATCATGAATCATGAATCATGACATGAATCATGAATCATGAATTGAATAATGAATCATGAATCATGAATTCAATCATGAATCATGAATCGAATCATGAATCATGAATCATGAATTCAATCATGAATCATGAATCGAATCATGAATCATGAATTCAATCATGAATCATGAATTCAATCATGAATTGAATCATGAATCATGAATCATGAACTGAATCATGAATCATGAATTATTAATCATGAATTGAATCATGAATCATGAATTCAATCATGAATCATGAATCGAATCATGAATCATGAATCATGAATTGAATCATGAATCATGAATTCAATCATGAATTGAATTATGAATCATGAATCATGAACTGAATCATGAATCGAATTATGAATCATGAATTCAATCATGAATCATGAATCATGAACTGAATCATGAATCGAATTATGAATCATGAATTGAATCATGAATCAAGAATCATGAATCATGAATTGAATCATGAATCATGAATTGAATCATGAATCATTAATCATGAATTGAATCATGAATCATTAATTCAATCATGAATTGAATCATGAATCATGAATTCAATCATGAATTGAATCATGAATCATGAATCATGAACTGAATCATGAATCGAATTATGAATCATGAATTCAATCATGAATCATGAATCATGAACTGAATCATGAATCGAATTATGAATCATGAATTGAATCATGAATCATGAATCAAGAATCATGAATCATGAATTGAATTATGAATCATGAATTGAATCATGAATCATGAATCAAGAATCATGAATCATGAATTGAATCACGAATCATGAATCGAATCATGAATCATTAATTGAATCATGAATCATGAATCATGAATTATAAATTATGAATTAAATCATGAATCATGAATTATGAATCATGAATCATGAATCATAAATTGAATCATGAATCATGAATTGAATCATTAATCATGAATCTTGAATTGAATCATAAATCATGAATTGAATCAGGATTCGAATCATAAATTAAATCATGAATCTTGAATTGAATCATGAATCATGAACTGAATCATGAATTATGAATCATGAATTGAATTTTGAATCATGAATTGAATTATGAATCATGAATCATGAATTCAATCATGAATCATGAATCATGAATCAATTCATGAATTGAATCATGAATTGAATCATGAATCATGAATTGAATCATGAATTATGTATTGAATCATAAATCATGAATCATGAATTATAAATTATGAATTGAATCATGAATCATGAATTATGAATCATGTATTGAATCATGAATCATGAATCATGAATTGAATCATGAATCATGAATCATGAATCTTGAATTGAATCATGAATCATGAATCCTGAATCGAATCATGAATCATGAATTGAATCATGATTTGAATCATGAATCATGAATTGAATCATGAATCATGAATTCAATCATGAATCATGAATCGAATCATGAATCATGAATCGAATCATGAATCATGAATTCAATCATGAATCATGAATTGAAACATGAATCATGACTTGAATCATGAATCATGAATCATGAATCATGAATTGAATTATGATTTGAATCATGAATCATGAATTGAATCATGAATCATGAATTCAATCATGAATCATGAATCGAATCATGAATCATGAATCGAATCATGAATCATGAATTCAATCATGAATCATGAATCATGAATTGAATCATGAATCATGAATCATAAATTGAATCATGAATCATGAATCATGAATTCAATCTTGAATCATGAATCATGAATTCAATCATGAATCATGAATCATGAATTGAATCATGAATCATGATTTGAATCATGAATCATGAATCATGAATTCAATCATGAATCATGAATCGAATCATGAATCATGAATTTAATCATGAATCATGAATTTAATCATGAATCATGAATTCAATCATGAATTAAATCATGAATCTGAATTCAATCATGAATTGAATCATGAATCATGAATCATGAACTGAATCATGAATCATGAATTATTAATCATGAATTGAATCATGAATCATGAATTAAATTATGAATCATGAATCATGAATTCAGTCATGAATCATGAATCGAATCATGAATCATGAATCATAAATTGAATCATTAATTAAAACATGAATCATGAATTGAATCATGAATCATGAATTATTAATCGAATCATGAATCATGAATCAAGAATCATGAATCGAATTATGAATCATGAATTGAATCATGAATCATGAATTCAATCAAGAATCATGAATCGAATCATGAATCATGAATTGAATCATGAATCATGAATTGAATTATAAATCATAATTCATGAATTGAATCATGAATCATGAATTGAATCATGAATCATGAATCATGAATTGAATCATGAATCATGAATCATGAATTGAATCATGAATCATGAATCATGAATTGAATCATGAATCATGAATCATGAATCATGATTTGAATCATGAGTCATGAATCATGAATCATAAATTGAATCATGAATCATGAATCATGAATTGAATCATGAATTGAAACATGAATCATGACTTGAATCATGAATCATGAATTGAATCATGAATCATGAATCATGAATTCAATCATGAATCATGAATCGAATCATGAATCATGAATCATGAATTCAATCATGAATCATGAATCGAATCATGAATCATGAATCATGAATTCAATCATGAATCATGAATTCAATCATGAATTGAATCATGAATCATGAATCATGAACTGAATCATGAATCATGAATTATTAATCATGAATTCAATCATGAATCATGAATTGAATCATGAATCATGAATCATGAACTGAATCATGAATCATGAATTGAATCATGAATCATGAATTCAATCATGAATTGAATCATGAATCATGAATCATGAACTGAATCATGAATCGAATTATGAATCATGAATTGAATCATGAATCATGAATCATGAACTGAATCATGAATCGAATTATGAATCATGAATTGAATCATGAATCATGAATCAAGAATCATGAATCATGAATTGAATCATGAATCATGAATTGAATCATGAATCACGAATCATGAATCGAATCATGAATCACGAATCATGAATCGAATCATGAATCATTAATTGAATCATGAATCATGAATCATGAATTATAAATTATGAATTAAATCATGAATCATGAATCATGAATAGAATCATGAATTATGAATCATGAATCATGAATCATAAATTGAATCATGAATCATGAATTGAATCATTAATCATGAATCTTGAATTGAATCATGAATCATGAATTGAATCAGGATTCGAATCATAAATTAAATCATGAATCTTGAATTGAATCATGAATCATGAACTGAATCATGAATTATGAATCATGAATTGAATTATGAATCATGAATTGAATTATGAATCATGAATCATGAATTCAATCATGAATCATGAATCATGAATCGAATCATGAATCATGAATCATGAATTGAATCATGAATTGAATCATGAATCATGAATTGAATCATGAATTATGTATTGAATCATAAATCATGAATCATGAATTATGAATCATGTATTGAATCATGAATCATGAATCATGAATTGAATCATGAATCATGAATCATGAATCTTGAATTGAATCATGAATCATGAATCATGAATCGAATCATGAATCATGAATCAAGAATCATGAATTGAATCATGAATCATGAATCGAATCATGAATCATGAATCATGAAGTGAATCATGAATCATGAATCATTAATTGAATCATGAATCATGAATCATGAATTGAATCATGAATTGAAACATGAATTATGACTTGAATCATGAATCATGAATCATGAATCATGAATTGAATCATGATTTGAATCATGAATCATGAATTGAATCATGAATCATGAATTTAATCATGAATCATGAATCGAATCATGAATCATGAATCGAATCATGAATCATGAATTCAATCATGAATCATGAATTCAATCATGAATCATGAATCATGAACTGAATCATGAATCATGAATTATTAATCATGAATTAAATCATGAATCATGAATTCAATCATGAATCATGAATCATGAATCATGAATTGAATCATGAATCATGAATTGAATCATGAATCATGAATCATGAACTGAATCATGAATCGAATTATGAATCATGAATTGAATCATGAATCATGAATCATGAACTTAATCATGAATTAAATTATGAATCATGAATTGAATCATGAATCAAGAATCATGAATCATGAATTGAATCATGAATCATGAATTGAATCATGAATCATTAATCATGAATTGAATCATGAATCATGAATTCAATCATGAATTGAATCATGAATCATGAATCGAATTATGAATCATGAATTCAATCATGAATCATGAATCATGAACTGAATCATGAATCGAATTATGAATCATGAATTGAATCATGAATCATGAATCAAGAATCATGAATCATGAATTGAATTATGAATCATGAATTGAATCATGAATCATGAATCAAGAATCATGAATCATGAATTGAATCACGAATCATGAATCGAATCATGAATCATTAATTGAATCATGAATCATGAATCATGAATTATAAATTATGAATTAAATCATGAATCATGAATTATGAATCATGAATCATGAATCATAAATTGAATCATGAATCATGAATTGAATCATTAATCATGAATCTTGAATTGAATCATAAATCATGAATTGAATCAGGATTCGAATCATAAATTAAATCATGAATCTTGAATTGAATCATGAATCATGAACTGAATCATGAATTATGAATCATGAATTGAATTTTGAATCATGAATTGAATTATGAATCATGAATCATGAATTCAATCATGAATCATGAATCATGAATCGAATCATGAATTGAATCATGAATTGAATCATGAATCATGAATTGAATCATGAATTATGTATTGAATCATAAATCATGAATCATGAATTATAAATTATGAATTGAATCATGAATCATGAATTATGAATCATGTATTGAATCATGAATCATGAATCATGAATTGAATCATGAATCATGAATCATGAATCTTGAATTGAATCATGAATCATGAATCCTGAATCGAATCATGAATCATGAATTGAATCATGATTTGAATCATGAATCATGAATTGAATCATGAATCATGAATTCAATCATGAATCATGAATCGAATCATGAATCATGAATCGAATCATGAATCATGAATTCAATCATGAATCATGAATTGAAACATGAATCATGACTTGAATCATGAATCATGAATCATGAATCATGAATTGAATTATGATTTGAATCATGAATCATGAATTGAATCATGAATCATGAATTCAATCATGAATCATGAATCGAATCATGAATCATGAATCGAATCATGAATCATGAATTCAATCATGAATCATGAATCATGAATTGAATCATGAATCATGAATCATAAATTGAATCATGAATCATGAATCATGAATTCAATCTTGAATCATGAATCATGAATTCAATCATGAATCATGAATCATGAATTGAATCATGAATCATGATTTGAATCATGAATCATGAATCATGAATTCAATCATGAATCATGAATCGAATCATGAATCATGAATTTAATCATGAATCATGAATTTAATCATGAATCATGAATTCAATCATGAATTGAATCATGAATCTGAATTCAATCATGAATTGAATCATGAATCATGAATCATGAACTGAATCATGAATCATGAATTATTAATCATGAATTGAATCATGAATCATGAATTAAATTATGAATCATGAATCATGAATTCAGTCATGAATCATGAATCGAATCATGAATCATGAATCATAAATTGAATCATTAATTAAAACATGAATCATGAATTGAATCATGAATCATGAATTATTAATCGAATCATGAATCATGAATCAAGAATCATGAATCGAATTATGAATCATGAATTGAATCATGAATCATGAATTCAATCAAGAATCATGAATCGAATCATGAATCATGAATTGAATCATGAATCATGAATTGAATTATAAATCATAATTCATGAATTGAATCATGAATCATGAATTGAATCATGAATCATGAATCATGAATTGAATCATGAATCATGAATCATGAATTGAATCATGAATCATGAATCATGAATTGAATCATGAATCATGAATCATGAATCATGATTTGAATCATGAGTCATGAATCATGAATCATAAATTGAATCATGAATCATGAATCATGAATTGAATCATGAATTGAAACATGAATCATGACTTGAATCATGAATCATGAATTGAATCATGAATCATGAATCATGAATTCAATCATGAATCATGAATCGAATCATGAATCATGAATCATGAATTCAATCATGAATCATGAATCGAATCATGAATCATGAATCATGAATTCAATCATGAATCATGAATCGAATCATGAATCATGAATCATGAATTCAATCATGAATCATGAATTCAATCATGAATTGAATCATGAATCATGAATCATGAACTGAATCATGAATCATGAATTATTAATCATGAATTCAATCATGAATCATGAATTGAATCATGAATCATGAATCATGAACTGAATCATGAATCATGAATTGAATCATGAATCATGAATTCAATCATGAATTGAATCATGAATCATGAATCATGAACTGAATCATGAATCGAATTATGAATCATGAATTGAATCATGAATCATGAATCATGAACTGAATCATGAATCGAATTATGAATCATGAATTGAATCATGAATCATGAATCAAGAATCATGAATCATGAATTGAATCATGAATCATGAATTGAATCATGAATCATGAATTGAATCATGAATCACGAATCATGAATCGAATCATGAATCACGAATCATGAATCGAATCATGAATCATTAATTGAATCATGAATCATGAATCATGAATTATAAATTATGAATTAAATCATGAATCATGAATCATGAATAGAATCATGAATTATGAATCATGAATCATGAATCATAAATTGAATCATGAATCATGAATTGAATCATTAATCATGAATCTTGAATTGAATCATGAATCATGAATTGAATCAGGATTCGAATCATAAATTAAATCATGAATCTTAAATTGAATCATGAATCATGAACTGAATCATGAATTATGAATCATGAATTGAATTATGAATCATGAATTGAATTATGAATCATGAATCATGAATTCAATCATGAATCATGAATCATGAATCGAATCATGAATCATGAATCATGAATTGAATCATGAATTGAATCATGAATCATGAATTGAATCATGAATTATGTATTGAATCATAAATCATGAATCATGAATTATGAATCATGTATTGAATCATGAATCATGAATCATGAATTGAATCATGAATCATGAATCATGAATCTTGAATTGAATCATGAATCATGAATCATGAATTGAATCATGAATCATGAATCAAGAATCATGAATTGAATCATGAATCATGAATCGAATCATGAATCATGAATCATGAAGTGAATCATGAATCATGAATCATTAATTGAATCATGAATCATGAATCATGAATTGAATCATGAATTGAAACATGAATTATGACTTGAATCATGAATCATGAATCATGAATCATGAATTGAATCATGATTTGAATCATGAATCATGAATTGAATCATGAATCATGAATTTAATCATGAATCATGAATCGAATCATGAATCATGAATCGAATCATGAATCATGAATTCAATCATGAATCATGAATTCAATCATGAATCATGAATCATGAACTGAATCATGAATCATGAATTATTAATCATGAATTAAATCATGAATCATGAATTCAATCATGAATCATGAATCATGAATCATGAATTGAATCATGAATCATGAATTCAATCATGAATTGAATCATGAATCATGAATCATGAACTGAATCATGAATCGAATTATGAATCATGAATTGAATCATGAATCATGAATCATGAACTTAATCATGAATTAAATTATGAATCATGAATTGAATCATGAATCAAGAATCATGAATCATGAATTGAATCATGAATCATGAATTGAATCATGAATCATTAATCATGAATTGAATCATGAATCACGAATCATGAATCGAATCATGAATCATTAATTGAATCATGAATCATGAATCATGAATTATAAATTATGAATTAAATCATGAATCATGAATTATGAATCATGAATTTAATCATGAATTAAATCATGAATCATGAATCATGAATAGAATCATGAATTATGAATCATGAATCATGAATCATAAATTGAATCATGAATCATGAATTGAATCATTAATCATGAATCTTGAATTGAATCATGAATCATGAATTGAATCAGGATTCGAATCATAAATTAAATCATGAATCTTGAATTGAATCATGAATCATGAACTGAATCATGAATTATGAATCATGAATTGAATTATGAATCATGAATTGAATTATGAATCATGAATCATGAATTCAATCATGAATCATGAATCATGAATCGAATCATGAATCATGAATCATGAATTGAATCATGAATCATGAATTGAATCATGAATCATGAATTGAATCATGAATTATGTATTGAATCATAAATCATGAATCATGAATTATAAATTATGAATTGAATCATGAATCATGAATTATGAATCATGTATTGAATCATGAATCATGAATTGAATCATGAATCATGAATCATGAATCTTGAATTGAATCATGAATCATGAATCATGAATCGAATCATTAATCATGAATCAAGAATCATGAATCGAATCATGAATCATGAATTGAATCATGAATCATGAATCGAATCATGAATCATGAATCATGAAGTGAATCATGAATCATGAATCATTAATTGAATCATGAATCATGAATCATGAATTGAATCATGAATTGAAACATGAATCATGACTTGAATCATGAATCATGAATCATGAATTGAATCATGATTTGAATCATGAATTGAATCATGAATCATGAATCGAATCATGAATCATGAATCGAATCATGAATCATGAATCGAATCATGAATCATGAATTGAATCATGAATCATGAATCATAAATTGAATCATGAATCATGAATCATGAATCGAATCATGAATCATGAATTCAATCTTGAATCATGAATCATGAATTCAATCATGAATCATGAATTGAATCATGAATCATGATTTGAATCATGAATCTTGAATCATGAATTCAATCATGAATCATGAATCGAATCATGAATCATGAATTTAATCATGAATCATGAATTTAATCATGAATCATGAATTCAATCATGAATTGAATCATGAATCTGAATTTAATCATGAATTGAATCATGAATCATGAATCATGAACTGAATCATGAATCATGAATTATTAATCATGAATTGAATCATGAATCATGAATTAAATTATGAATCATGAATCATGAATTCAGTCATGAATCAGGAATCGAATCATGAATCATGAATCATAAATTGAATCATTAATTAAAACATGAATCATGAATTGAATCATGAATCATTAATTATTAATCGAATCATGAATCATGAATCAAGAATCATGAATCGAATTATGAATCATGAATTGAATCATGAATCATGAATCATGAATTGAATCATGAATCATGAATCATGAATTGAATCATGAATCATGAATCATGAATCATGATTTGAATCATGAGTCATGAATCATGAATCATAAATTGAATCATGAATCATGAATTGAATCATGAATTGAAACATGAATCATGACTTGAATCATGAATTGAATCATGAATCATGAATTGAATCATGATTTGAATCATGAATCATGAATTGAATCATGAATCATGAATCGAATCATGAATCATGAATCATGAATTCAATCATGAATCATGAATCATGAATTGAATCATGAATCACGAATCATGAATCGAATCATGAATCATGAATCACGAATCATGAATTGAATCATGAATTATGAATCATGAATCATAAATTGAATCATGAATCATGAATTGAATAAGGATTCGAATCATAAATTGAATCATGAATCTTGAATTGAATCATGAATCATGAACTGAATCATGAATTATAAATTATGAATCATGAATTCAATCATGAATCATGAATTGAATTATGAATCATGAATCATGAATTCAATCATTAATCGAATCATGAATCATGAATCATGAATTGAATCATGAATTGAATCATGAATCATGAATTGAATCATGAATCATGTATTGAATCATAAATCATGAATCATGAATCATGAATTATAAATTATGAATTGAATCATGAATCATGAATTATGAATCATGAATTGAATCATGAATCATGAATCATGAATCATTAATTGAATCATGATTCATGAATCATGAATTGAATCATGAATTGAAACATGAATCATGAATCATGAATTCAATCCTGAATCATGAATTGAATCATGAATCATGATTTGAATCATGAATCATGAATTGAATTATGAATCATGAATCATGAATTCAATCATGAATCATGAATCATGAATCGAATCATGAATCATGAATTATGAATTGAATCATGAATTGAATCATGAATCATGAATTGAATCATGAATCATGTATTGAATCATAAATCATGAATCATGAATTATAAATTATGAATTGAATCATGAATCATAAATTATGAATCATGAATTGAATCATGAATCATGAATCATCAATTGAATTATGAATTGAATCATGAATCATGAATCATGAATCATAAATTGAATCATGAATCATGAATTGAATCATGAATCATGAATCGAATCATGAATCATGAATCATGAATCATGAATTGAATCATGAATTGAATCATGAATCATGAATCATGAACTGAATCATGAATCATGAATTATGAATCATGAATTGAATCATGAATCAAATTGAATTATGAATCATGAATCATGAATCATGAATCATGAATCGAATCATGAATCATGAATTGAATCATGAATCATGAATCATGAATTAAATCATGAATTGAATCATGAATCATGAATCATGAATTGAATCATGAATCATGATTTGAATCATGAATCATGAATTGAATCATGAATCATGAATCATAAATCAAATCATGAATCATGAATTGAATCAGGATTCGAATCATAAATTGAATCATGAATCTTGAATTGAATCCTGAATCATGAACTGAATCATGAATTATGAATCATGAACTGAATCATGAATCATGAATTCAATCATGAATCATGAATTGAATCATGAATCATGAATCGAATCATGAATCATGAATCATGAATTGAATCATGAATCATGAATCATGAATTGAATCATGAATTGAATCATGAATCATGAATCATGAACTGAATCATGAATCATGAATTATGAATCATGAATTGAATCATGAATTGAATCATGAATTGAATTATGAATCATGAATCATGAATTCAATCATGATTCATGAATTGAATCATGAATCATGAATCATGAACTGAATCATGAATCATGAATTATGAATCATGAATTGAATCATGAATTGAATCATGAATTGAATTATGAATCATGAATCATGAATTCAATCATGATTCATGAATTGAATCATTAATTAAATCATGAATCATGAATCATGAATTGAATCATGAATTGAATCATGAATTATGAATCATGAATCATGAATTGAATCATGAATCATGAATCGAATCATGAATCATGAATCATGAATTGAATCATTAATTAAATCATGAATCATGAATTGAATCATGAATCATGGATCATGAATCATGAATAATGAATGAATCATGGATCATGAATCATGAATCATGTATTGAATCATAAATCATGAATCATGAATCATGAATTATAAATTATGAATTGAATCATGAATCATAAATTATGAATCATGAATTGAATCATGAATCATGAATCATCAATTGAATTATGAATTGAATCATGAATCATGAATCATGAATCATAAATTGAATCATGAATCATGAATCATGAATTGAATCATGAATCATGAATCGAATCATGAATCATGAATCATGAATTCAATCATGAATCATGAATCATGAATTGAATCATGAATTGAATCATGAATCATGAATCATGAACTGAATCATGAATCATGAATTATGAATCATGAATTGAATCATGAATCAAATTGAATTATGAATCATGAATCATGAATCATGAATCATGAATCATGAATCGAATCATGAATCATGAATTGAATCATGAATCATGAATCATGAATTGAATCATGAATTGAATCATGAATCATGAATCATGAATTGAATCATGAATCATGATTTGAATCATGAATCATGAATTGAATCATGAATCATGAATCATAAATCAAATCATGAATCATGAATTGAATCAGGATTCGAATCATAAATTGAATCATGAATCTTGAATTGAATCCTGAATCATGAACTGAATCATGAATTATGAATCATGAACTGAATCATGAATCATGAATTCAATCATGAATCATGAATTGAATCATGAATCATGAATCGAATCATGAATCATGAATCATGAATTGAATTATGAATCATGAATCATGAATTGAATCATGAATTGAATCATGAATCATGAATCATGAACTGAATCATGAATCATGAATTATGAATCATGAATTGAATCATGAATTGAATCATGAATTGAATTATGAATCATGAATCATGAATTCAATCATGATTCATGAATTGAATCATGAATCATGAATCATGAACTGAATCATGAATCATGAATTATGAATCATGAATTGAATCATGAATTGAATCATGAATTGAATTATGAATCATGAATCATGAATTCAATCATGATTCATGAATTGAATCATTAATTAAATCATGAATCATGAATCATGAATTCAATCATGAATTGAATCATGAATCATGAATCATGAACTGAATCATAAATTATGAATCATGAATTGAATCATGAATCATGAATCGAATCATGAATCATGAATCATGAATTGAATCATTAATTAAATCATGAATCATGAATTGAATCATGAATCATGGATCATGAATCATGAATAATGAATGAATCATGGATCATGAATCATGAATCATGAATTATAAATTATGAATTGAATTATGAATCATGAATCATGAATTGAATCATGAATCATGAATTATGAATCGAATCATGAATCATGAATCGAATTATGAATCATGAATCATGAATTGAATCATTAATTAAATCATGAATCATGAATCATGAATAGAATCATGAATCATGAATCATGAATTGAATCATGAATCATGAATTATGAATCGAATCATGCATCATGAATCAAGAATCATGAATCTAATTATGAATCATGAATTGAATCATGAATCATGAATCATGAATTGAATCAAGAATCATGAATCGAATCAAGAATCATGAATCGAATCATGAATCATGAATTGAATCATGAATCATGAACTGAATCATGAATCATGAATCATGAATTGAATCATGAATCATGAATCATAAATCGAATCATGAATCATGAATCAAGAATCATGAATCGAATCATGAATCATGAATTGAATCATGAATCATGAATCATGAATTGAATCATGAATTGAATCATGAATCATGAATCATAAATTGAATCATGAATCATGAATCATGAATTGAATCATGAATCATGAATCGAATCATGAATCATGAATCATGAATTCAATCATGAATCATGAATCATGAATTGAATCATGAATTGAATCATGAATCATGAATCATGAACTGAATCATGAATTATGAATCATGAATTGAATCATGAATCATAAATTGAAATATGAATCATGAATCATGAATTCAATCATGAATCATGAATCATGAATCGAATCATGAATCATGAATCATGAATTGAATCATTAATTGAATCATGAATTGAATCATAAATCATGAATCATGAATTGAAACATGAATCATGATTTGAATCATGAATCATGAATTGAATAATGAATCATTAATTATGAATTGAATCATGAATCATGAATCATGAATCATGAATTGAATCATGAATCATATATCAAATCATGAATCATGAATTGAATCAGGATTCGAATCATAAATTGAATCATGAATCTTGAATTGAATCCTGAATCATGAACTGAATCATGAATTATGAATCATGAATCATGAATTGAATCTTGAATCATGAATCATGAATCATGAATCTTGAATTGAATCATGAATCAAGAATCATGAATCGAATCATAAATCATGAATTGAATCATTAATTGAATCATGAATTGAATCATGAATCATGAATCATGAATTGAATCATGAATCATGATTTGAATCATGAATCATGAATTGAATAATGAATCATTAATTATGAATTGAATCATGAATCATGAATCATGAATCATGAATTGAATCATGAATCATGAATCATATATCAAATCATGAATCATGAATTGAATCAGGATTCGAATCATAAATTGAATCATGAATCTTGAATTGAATCCTGAATCATGAACTGAATCATGAATTATGAATCATGAATCATGAATTGAATCTTGAATCATGAATCATGAATCATGAATCTTGAATTGAATCATGAGTCAAGAATCATGAATTGAATCATGAATCTTGAATTGAATCATGAATCATGAACTGAATCATGAATTATAAATTATGAATCATGAATTGAATCATGAATCATGAATTGAATTATGAATCATGAATCATGAATTCAATCATGAATCGAATCATGAATCATGAATCATGAATTGAATCATGAATCATGTATTGAATCATAAATCATGAATCATGAATCATGAATTATAAATTATGAATTGAATCATGAATCATGAATTATGAATCATGAATTGATTCATGAATCATGAATCATCAATTGAATCATCAATTGAATCATGAATCATGAATCATGAATTGAATCTTGAATCATGAATCATGAATCTTGAATTGAATCATGAATCATGAATCAAGAATCATGAATCATGAATCATGAATTGAATCATGAATCATGAATTATTAATTGAATCATGAATCATGAATCATGAATTGAATCATGAATTGAAACATGAATCATGAATCATGAATTCAATCATGAATTATAAATTGAATCATGAATCATGATTTGAATCATGAATCATGAATTGAATTATGAATCATGAATCATGAATTGAATCATGAATCATGAATCATGAATCGAATCATGAATCATGAATTATGAATTGAATCATGAATTGAATCATGAATCATGTATTGAATCATAAATCATGAATCATGAATTATAAATTATGAATTGAATCATGAATCATAAATTATGAATCATGAATTGAATCATGAATCATGAATCATAAATTGAATCATGAATCATGAATTATGAATCATGAATTGAATCATGAATCATAAATTGAATTATGAATCATGAATCATGAATCATGAATCGAATCATGAATCATGAATTGAATCATGAATCATGAATCATGAATTGAATCATGAATCATGATTTGAATCATGAATCATGAATTGAATCATGAATCATGAATCATAAATCAAATCATGAATCATGAATTGAATCAGGATTCGAATCATAAATTGAATCATGAATCTTGAATTGAATCCTGAATCATGAACTGAATCATGAATTATGAATTATGAATCATGAACTGAATTATGAATCATGAATTGAATCATGAATCATGAATTCAATCATGAATCATGAATTAAATCATGAATCATGAATCGAATCATGAATCATGAATCATGAATTGAATCATGAATCATGAATCATGAATTGAATCATGAATTGAATCATGAATCATAAATCATGAACTGAATCATGAATCATGAATTATGAATCATGAATTGAATCATGAATTGAATTATGAATCATGAATCATGAATTCAATCATGTTTCATGAATTGAATCATTAATTAAATCATGAATCATGAATCATGAATTGAATCATTAATTAAATCATGAATCATGAATTGAATCATGGATCATGAATCATGAATAATGAATCATGGATCATGAATCATGAATCATGAATTATAAATTATGAATTGAATTATGAATCATGAATCATGAATTGAATCATGAATCATGAATTATGAATCGAATCATGAATCATGAATGGAATTATGAATCATGAATTGAATCATTAATTAAATCATGAATCATGAATAGAATCATGAATCATGAATCATGAATTGAATCATGAATCATGAATCATGAATTGAATCAAGAATCATGAATCGAATCAAGAATCATGAATCGAATCATGAATCATGAATTGAATCATGAATCATGAATCATGAATTGAATCATGAATCATGAATCATAAATCTAATCATGAATCATGAATCAAGAATCATGAATCGAATCATGAATCATGAATTGAATCATGAATCATGAATCATGAATTGAATCATGAATTGAATCATGAATCATGAATCATAAATTGAATCATGAATCATGAATCATGAATTGAATCATGAATCATGAATCATGAATTCAATCATGAATCATGAATTGAATCATGAATTGCATCATGAATCATGAATCATGAACTGAATCATGAAGCATGAATTATGAATCATGAATTGAATCATGAATCATAAATTGAATTATGAATCATGAATCATGAATCATGAATCGAATCATGAATCATGAATCATGAATTGAATCATTAATTGAATCATGAATTGAATCATGAATCATGAATTGAATCATGAATCATGATTTGAATCATGAATCATGAATTGAATAATGAATCATTAATTATGAATTGAATCATGAATCATGAATCATGAATCATGAATTGAATCATGAATCATGAATCATATATCAAATCATGAATCATGAATTGAATCAGGATTCGAATCATAAATTGAATCATGAATCTTGAATTGAATCCTGAATCATGAACTGAATCATGAATTATGAATCATGAATCATGAATTGAATCTTGAATCATGAATCATGAATCATGAATCTTGAATTGAATCATGAATCAAGAATCATGAATCGAATCATAAATCATGAATTGAATCATGAATCATGAATCAAGAATCATGAATCATGAATTGAATCATGAATCATGAATAATTAATCATTAATTGAATCATGAATCATGAATCATGAATTGAATCTTGAATTGAAACATGAATCATGAATCATGAATTCAATCCTGAATCATGAATTGAATCATGAATCATGATTTGAATCATGAATCATGAATTGAATTATGAATCATGAATCATGAATTGAATCATGAATCATGAATCATGAATCATGAATCATGAATCGAATCATGAATCATGAATTATGAATTGAATCATGAATTGAATCATGAATCATGAATTGAATCATGAATCATGTATTGAATCATGAATCATGTATTGAATCATAAATCATGAATCATGAATCATGAATTATAAATTATGAATTGAATCATGAATCATAAATTATAAATCATGAATTGAATTATGAATCATGAATCATGAATTCAATCATGAATCGAATCATGAATCATGAATTATGAATTGAATCATGAATTGAATCATGAATCATGAATTGAATCATGAATCATGTATTGAATCATGAATCATGTATTGAATCATAAATCATGAATCATGAATCATGAATTATAAATTATGAATTGAATCATGAATCATGAATCATGAATCATAAATTGAATCATGAATCATGAATCATGAATTGAATCATGAATCATGTATTGAATCATAAATCATGAATCATGAATCATGAATTATAAATTATGAATTGAATCATGAATCATGAATCATGAATCATAAATTGAATCATGAATCATGAATCATGAATTGAATCATGAATCATGAATCGAATCATGAATCATGAATCATGAATTCAATCATGAATCATGAATCATGAATATAATCATGAATTGAATCATGAATCATGAATCATGAACTGAATCATGAATCATGAATTATGAATCATGAATTGAATCATGAATCATAAATTGAATTATGAATCATGAATCATGAATTCAATCATGAATCATGAATCATGAATCGAATCATGAATCATGATTTGAATCATGAATCATGAATTGAATCATGAATCATGAATCATTAATTAAATCATGAATCATGAATCGAATCATTAATTAAATCATGAATCATGAATCATGAATTGAATCATGAATTGAATCATGAATCATGAACTGAATCATGAACTGAATCATGAATTATGAATAATGAATCATGAATTGAATCATGAATCATAAATTGAATTATGAATCATGAATCATGAATTCAATCATGAATCATGAATCATGAATTGAATCATGAATCATGATTTGAATCATGAATCATGAATTGAATCATGAATCATGAATCATGAATTGAATAATTAATCATTAATTATGAATTGAATCATGAATCATGAATCATGAATCATGAATTGAATCATGAATCATGAATCATATATCAAATCATGAATCATGAATTGAATCAGGATTCGAATCATAAATTGAATCATGAATCTTGAATTGAATCCTGAATCATGAACTGAATCATGAATTATGAATCATGAATCATGAATTGAATCTTGAATCATGAATCATGAATCATGAATCTTGAATTGAATCATGAATCATGAATCATGAATCGAATCATGAATCATGAATCATGAATCAAGAATCATGAATCGAATCATGAATCATAAATTGAATCATGAATCATGAATCATGAATCAAGAATCATGAATCATGAATTGAATCATGAATCATGAATCATGAATCATTAATTGAATCATGATTCATGAATCATGAATTGAATCATGAATTGAAACATGAATCATGAATCATGAATTCAATCCTGAATCATGAATTGAATCATGAATCATGATTTGAATCATGAATCATGAATTGAATTATGAATCATGAATCATGAATTCAATCATGAATCATGAATCATGAATCGAATCATGAATCATGAATTATGAATTGAATCATGAATTGAATCATGAATCATGAATTGAATCATGAATCATGTATTGAATCATAAATCATGAATCATGAATCATGAATTATAAATTATGAATTGAATCATGAATCATAAATTATGAATCATGAATTGAATCATGAATCATGAATCATCAATTGAATTATGAATTGAATCATGAATCATGAATCATGAATCATAAATTGAATCATGAATCATGAATCATGAATTGAATCATGAATCATGAATCGAATCATGAATCATGAATCATGAATTCAATCATGAATCATGAATCATGAATTGAATCATGAATTGAATCATGAATCATGAACTAAATCATGAATCATGAATTATGAATCATGAATTGAATTATGAATCATAAATTGAATTATGAATCATGAATCATGAATTGAATCATGAATCATGAATCATGAATTGAATCATGAATCATGATTTGAATCATGAATCATGAATTGAATCATGAATCATAAATCAAATCATGAATCATGTATTGAATCAGGATTCGAATCATAAATTGAATCATGAATCTTGAATTGAATCCTGAATCATGAACTGAATCATGAATTATGAATTATGAATCATGAACTGAATCATGAATCATGAATTGAATCATGAATCATGAATCATGAATTCAATCATGAATCATGAATTGAATTATGAATCATGAATCGAATCATGAATCATGAATCATGAATTGAATCATGAATCATGAATCATGAATTGAATCATGAATTGAATCATGAATCATGAATAATGAACTGAATCATGAATCATGAATTATGAATCATGAATTGAATCATGAATTGAATTATGAATCATGAATCATGAATTCAATCATGATTCATGAATTGAATCATTAATTAAATCATGAATCATGAATCATGAATTGAATCATGAATTGAATCATGAATCATGAATCATGAACTGAATCATGAATTATGAATCATGAATCATGAATTGAATCATGAATCATGAATCGAATCATGAATCATGAATCATGAATTGAATCATTAATTAAATCATGAATCATGAATTGAATCATGAATCATGGATCATGAATCATGAATAATGAATCATGGATCATGAATCATGAATCATGAATTATAAATTATGAATTGAATTATGAATCATGAATCATGAATTGAATCATGAATCATGAATTATGAATCGAATCATGAATCATGAATCGAATTATGAATCATGAATCATGAATTGAATCATTAATTAAATCATGAATCATGAATCATGAATAGAACCATGAATCATGAATCATGAATTATGAATCGAATCATGCATCATGAATCAAGAATCATGAATCTAATTATGAATCATGAATTGAATCATGAATCATGAATCATGAATTGAATCAAGAATCATGAATCGAATCAAGAATCATGAATCGAATCATGAATCATGAATTGAATCATGAATCATGAATTGAATCATGAATCATGAATCATGAATTGAATCATGAATCATGAATCATAAATCGAATCATGAATCATGAATCAAGAATCATGAATCGAATCATGAATCATGAATTGAATCATGAATCATGAATCATGAATTAAATCATGAATTGAATCATGAATCATGAATCATAAATTGAATCATGAATCATGAATCATGAATTGAATCATGAATCATGAATCGAATCATGAATCATGAATCATGAATTGAATCATGAATTGAATCATGAATCATGAATCATGAACTGAATCATGAATCATGAATTATGAATCATGAATCGAATCATGAATCATAAATTGAATTATGAATCATGAATCATGAATTCAATCATGAATCATGAATCGAATCATGAATCATGAATCATGAATTGAATCATTAATTAAATCATGAATCATGAATTGAATCATGAATCATGAATCATGAATTGAATCATGAATCATGATTTGAATCATGAATTGAATAATGAATCATTAATTATGAATTGAATCATGAATCATGAATCATGAATCATGAATTGAATCATGAATCATGAATCATATATCAAATCATGAATCATGAATTGAATCAGGATTCGAATCATAAATTGAATCATGAATCTTGAATTGAATCCTGAATCATGAACTGAATCATGAATTATGAATCATGAATCATGAATTGAATCTTGAATCATGAATCATGAATCATGAATCTTGAATTGAATCATGAATCAAGAATCATGAATCGAATCATAAATCATGAATTGAATCATGAATCATGAATCATGAATCAAGAATCATGAATCATGAATTGAATCATGAATCATGAATAATGAATCATTAATTGAATCATGAATCATGAATCATGAATTGAATCTTGAATTGAAACATGAATCATGAATCATGAATTCAATCCTGAATCATGAATTGAATCATGAATCATGATTTGAATCATGAATCATGAATTGAATTATGAATCATGAATCATGAATTCAATCATGAATCATGAATCATGAATTGAATCATGAATCATGAATTATGAATTGAATCATGAATTGAATCATGAATCATGAATCATGAATTCAATCATGAATCATGAATCATGAATATAATCATGAATTGAATCATGAATCATGAATCATGAACTGAATCATGAATCATGAATTATGAATCATGAATTGAATCATGAATCATAAATTGAATTATGAATCATGAATCATGAATTCAATCATGAATCATGAATCATGAATCGAATCATGAATCATGATTTGAATCATGAATCATGAATTGAATCATGAATCATGAATCATTAATTAAATCATGAATCATGAATCGAATCATTAATTAAATCATGAATCATGAATCATGAATTGAATCATGAATTGAATCATGAATCATGAACTGAATCATGAACTGAATCATGAATTATGAATAATGAATCATGAATTGAATCATGAATCATAAATTGAATTATGAATCATGAATCATGAATTCAATCATGAATCATGAATCATGAATTGAATCATGAATCATGATTTGAATCATGAATCATGAATTGAATCATGAATCATGAATCATGAATTGAATAATTAATCATTAATTATGAATTGAATCATGAATCATGAATCATGAATCATGAATTGAATCATGAATCATGAATCATATATCAAATCATGAATCATGAATTGAATCAGGATTCGAATCATAAATTGAATCATGAATCTTGAATTGAATCCTGAATCATGAACTGAATCATGAATTATGAATCATGAATCATGAATTGAATCTTGAATCATGAATCATGAATCATGAATCTTGAATTGAATCATGAATCATGAATCATGAATCGAATCATGAATCATGAATCATGAATCAAGAATCATGAATCGAATCATGAATCATAAATTGAATCATGAATCATGAATCATGAATCAAGAATCATGAATCATGAATTGAATCATGAATCATGAATCATGAATCATTAATTGAATCATGATTCATGAATCATGAATTGAATCATGAATTGAAACATGAATCATGAATCATGAATTCAATCCTGAATCATGAATTGAATCATGAATCATGATTTGAATCATGAATCATGAATTGAATTATGAATCATGAATCATGAATTCAATCATGAATCATGAATCATGAATCGAATCATGAATCATGAATTATGAATTGAATCATGAATTGAATCATGAATCATGAATTGAATCATGAATCATGTATTGAATCATAAATCATGAATCATGAATCATGAATTATAAATTATGAATTGAATCATGAATCATAAATTATGAATCATGAATTGAATCATGAATCATGAATCATCAATTGAATTATGAATTGAATCATGAATCATGAATCATGAATCATAAATTGAATCATGAATCATGAATCATGAATTGAATCATGAATCATGAATCGAATCATGAATCATGAATCATGAATTCAATCATGAATCATGAATCATGAATTGAATCATGAATTGAATCATGAATCATGAACTAAATCATGAATCATGAATTATGAATCATGAATTGAATTATGAATCATAAATTGAATTATGAATCATGAATCATGAATTGAATCATGAATCATGAATCATGAATTGAATCATGAATCATGATTTGAATCATGAATCATGAATTGAATCATGAATCATAAATCAAATCATGAATCATGTATTGAATCAGGATTCGAATCATAAATTGAATCATGAATCTTGAATTGAATCCTGAATCATGAACTGAATCATGAATTATGAATTATGAATCATGAACTGAATCATGAATCATGAATTGAATCATGAATCATGAATCATGAATTCAATCATGAATCATGAATTGAATTATGAATCATGAATCGAATCATGAATCATGAATCATGAATTGAATCATGAATCATGAATCATGAATTGAATCATGAATTGAATCATGAATCATGAATAATGAACTGAATCATGAATCATGAATTATGAATCATGAATTGAATCATGAATTGAATTATGAATCATGAATCATGAATTCAATCATGATTCATGAATTGAATCATTAATTAAATCATGAATCATGAATCATGAATTGAATCATGAATTGAATCATGAATCATGAATCATGAACTGAATCATGAATTATGAATCATGAATCATGAATTGAATCATGAATCATGAATCGAATCATGAATCATGAATCATGAATTGAATCATTAATTAAATCATGAATCATGAATTGAATCATGAATCATGGATCATGAATCATGAATAATGAATCATGGATCATGAATCATGAATCATGAATTATAAATTATGAATTGAATTATGAATCATGAATCATGAATTGAATCATGAATCATGAATTATGAATCGAATCATGAATCATGAATCGAATTATGAATCATGAATCATGAATTGAATCATTAATTAAATCATGAATCATGAATCATGAATAGAACCATGAATCATGAATCATGAATTATGAATCGAATCATGCATCATGAATCAAGAATCATGAATCTAATTATGAATCATGAATTGAATCATGAATCATGAATCATGAATTGAATCAAGAATCATGAATCGAATCAAGAATCATGAATCGAATCATGAATCATGAATTGAATCATGAATCATGAATTGAATCATGAATCATGAATCATGAATTGAATCATGAATCATGAATCATAAATCGAATCATGAATCATGAATCAAGAATCATGAATCGAATCATGAATCATGAATTGAATCATGAATCATGAATCATGAATTAAATCATGAATTGAATCATGAATCATGAATCATAAATTGAATCATGAATCATGAATCATGAATTGAATCATGAATCATGAATCGAATCATGAATCATGAATCATGAATTGAATCATGAATTGAATCATGAATCATGAATCATGAACTGAATCATGAATCATGAATTATGAATCATGAATCGAATCATGAATCATAAATTGAATTATGAATCATGAATCATGAATTCAATCATGAATCATGAATCGAATCATGAATCATGAATCATGAATTGAATCATTAATTAAATCATGAATCATGAATTGAATCATGAATCATGAATCATGAATTGAATCATGAATCATGATTTGAATCATGAATTGAATAATGAATCATTAATTATGAATT
Source organism: Mixophyes fleayi (assembly GCF_038048845.1). NCBI lineage: Eukaryota > Metazoa > Chordata > Amphibia > Anura > Limnodynastidae > Mixophyes > Mixophyes fleayi. Next base: position 142,062 of record NW_027446953.1, on the reverse strand, counting down.
GAATCATGAATCATGAATCATGAATCATGAATTGAATCATGAATCATGAATCATATATCAAATCATGAATCATGAATTGAATCAGGATTCGAATCATAAATTGAATCATGAATCTTGAATTGAATCCTGAATCATGAACTGAATCATGAATTATGAATCATGAATCATGAATTGAATCTTGAATCATGAATCATGAATCATGAATCTTGAATTGAATCATGAATCAAGAATCATGAATCGAATCATAAATCATGAATTGAATCATGAATCATGAATCATGAATCAAGAATCATGAATCATGAATTGAATCATGAATCATGAATAATGAATCATTAATTGAATCATGAATCATGAATCATGAATTGAATCTTGAATTGAAACATGAATCATGAATCATGAATTCAATCCTGAATCATGAATTGAATCATGAATCATGATTTGAATCATGAATCATGAATTGAATTATGAATCATGAATCATGAATTCAATCATGAATCATGAATCATGAATTGAATCATGAATCATGAATTATGAATTGAATCATGAATTGAATCATGAATCATGAATTGAATCATGAATCATGTATTGAATCATAAATCATGAATCATGAATCATGAATTATAAATTATGAATTGAATCATGAATCATAAATTATAAATCATGAATTGAATTATGAATCATGAATCATGAATTCAATCATGAATCATGAATTCAATCATGAATCATGAATCATGAATCGAATCATGAATCATGAATTATGAATTGAATCATGAATTGAATCATGAATCATGAATTGAATCATGAATCATGTATTGAATTATAAATCATGAATCATGAATCATGAATTATAAATTATGAATTGAATCATGAATCATGAATCATGAATCATAAATTGAATCATGAATCATGAATCATGAATCATGAATTGAATCATGAATCATGAATCGAATCATGAATCATGAATCATGAATTCAATCATGAATCATGAATCATGAATTGATACATGAATTCAATCATGAATCATGAATCATGAACTGAATCATGAATCATGAATTATGAATCATGAATTGAATCATGAATCATAAATTGAATTATGAATCATGAATCATGAATTCAATCATGAATCATGAATCATGAATCGAATCATGAATCATGATTTGAATCATGAATCATGAATTGAATCATGAATCATGAATCATTAATTAAATCATGAATCATGAATCGAATCATTAATTAAATCATGAATCATGAATTGAATCATGAATTGAATCATGAATCATGAACTGAATCATGAACTGAATCATGAATTATGAATCATGAATCATGAATTGAATCATGAATCATGAATCATGAATTGAATCATTAATTAAATCATGAATCATGAATTGAATCATGAATCATGGATCATGAATAATGAATCATGGATCATGAATCATGAATTATAAATTATGAATTGAATTATGAATCATGAATCATGAATTGAATCATGAATCATGAATTATGAATCGAATCATGAATCGAATTATGAATCATGAATCATGAATTGAATCATTAATTGAATCATGAATAGAATCATGAATCATGAATCATGAATTGAATCATGAATCATGAATTATGAATCGAATCATGCATCATGAATCAAGAATCATGAATCTAATTATGAATCATGAATTGAATCATGAATCATGAATCATGAATTGAATCAAGAATCATGAATCGAATCATGAATCAAGAATCATGAATCGAATCATGAATCATGAATTGAATCATGAATCATGAATTGAATCATGAATCATGAATCATGAATTGAATCATGAATCATGAATCATGAATTGAATCATGAATCATGAATCATGAATCGAATCATGAATCATGAATCAAGAATCATGAATCGAATCATGAATCATGAATTGAATCATGAATCATGAATTGAATCATGACTCATGAATCATGAATCATGAATCATGAATTGAATCATGAATCATGAATCATGAATCATGATTTGAATCATGAATCATGAATCATGAATCATAAATTGAATCATGAATCATGAATTGAATCATGAATCATGAATCATGAATTATAAATTATGAATTGAATCATGAATCATGAATCATGAATCAAGAATCATGAATCGAATTATGAATCATGAATTGAATCATGAATCGAATCATGAATCATTAATCAAGAATCATGAATCGAATCATGAATCATAAATCATGAATTGAATCATGAATCATGAATCTTGAATTGAATCATGAATCATGAATCATGAATAGAATCATGAATCATGAATCAAGAATCATGAATCGAATCATGAATCATGAATTGAATCATGATTAATGAATTGAATCATGAATCATGAATCATGAAGTGAATCATGAATTGAAACATGAATCATGACTTGAATCATGAATCATGAGTCATGAATCATGAATTGAATCATGAATTGAATCATGAATCATGAATTATGTATTGAATCATAAATCATGAATCATGAATCATGAATTATAAATTATGAATTGAATCATGAATCATGAATTATGAATCATGTATTGAATCATGAATCATGAATCATGAATTGAATCATGAATCATGAATCATGAATCTTGAATTGAATCATGAATCATGAATCATGAATCTAATCATGAATCATGAAGCATGAAGTGAATCATGAATCATGAATCATTAATTGAATCATGAATTGAATCATGAATTGAAACATGAATCATGACTTGAATCATGAATCATGAATCATGAATCATGAATTGAATCATGAATCATGAATCATGAATCGAATCATGAATCATGAATCTTGAAGTGAATCATGAATCATGAATCATTAATTGAATCATGAATTGAATCATGAATTGAAACATGAATCATGACTTGAATCATGAATCATGAATCATGAATCATGAATTGAATCATGATTTGAATCATGAATCATGATTTGAATCATGAATCATGAATTGAATCATGAATCATGAATCGAATCATGAATCATGAATCGAATCATGAATCACGAATTCAATCATGAATCATGAATCATGAATCATGAATTGAATCATGAATCATGAATCATAAATTGAATCATGAATCATGAATTTTATCATGAATCATGAATCATAAATTGAATCATGAATCATGAATCATGAATCGAATCATGAATCATGAATTCAATCTTGAATCATGAATCATGAATTCAATCATGAATCATGAATCATGAATTGAATCATGAATCATGATTTGAATCATGAATCATGAATCATGAATTCAATCATGAATCATGAATCGAATCATGAATCATGAATTGAATCATGAATCATGAATTCAATCATGAATTGAATCATGAATCTGAATTCAATCATGAATTGAATCATGAATCATGAATCATGAACTGAATCATGAATCATGAATTATTAATCATGAATTAAATCATGAATCATGAATTAAATTATGAATCATGAATCATGAATTCAGTCATGAATCATGAATCGAATCATGAATCATGAATCATAAATTGAATCATTAATTAAAACATGAATCATGAATTGAATCATGAATCATGAATTATTAATCGAATCATGAATCATGAATCAAGAATCATGAATCGAATTATGAATCATGAATTGAATCATGAATCATGAATTCAAGCAAGAATCATGAATCGAATCATGAATCAAGAATCATGAATCGAATCATGAATCATGAATTGAATCATGAATCATGAATTGAATCATGAATCATGAATTGAATCATGAATCATGAATCATGAATTGAATCATGAATCATGATTCATGAATTGAATCATGAATCGAATCATGAATCATGAATTGAATCATGAATCATGAATCATGATTTGAATCATGAGTCATGAATCATGAATCATAAATTGAATCATGAATCATGAATCATGAATTGAATCATGAATTGAAACATGAATCATGACTTGAATCATGAATCATGAATTGAATCATGATTTGAATCATGAATCATGAATTGAATCATGAATCATGAATCGAATCATGAATCATGAATCATGAATTCAATCATGAATCATGAATCATTAATCATGAATTGAATTACGAATCATGAATCGAATCATGAATCATTAATTGAATCATGAATCATGAATTGAATAATGAATCATGAATTATAAATTATGAATTAAATCATGAATCATAAATCATGAATCATGAATCATGAATAGAATCATGAATTATGAATCACGAATCATAAATTGAATCATGAATCATGAATTGAATCATTAATCATGAATCTTGAATTGAATCATGAATCATGAATTGAATAAGGATTCGCATCATAAATTGAATCATGAATCTTGAATTGAATCATGAATCATGAACTGAATCATGAATTATAAATTATGAATCATGAATTGAATCATGAATCATGAATTGAATTATGAATCATGAATTATGAATCGAATCATGAATCATGAATCATGAATCATGAATTATAAATTATGAATTGAATTATGAATCATGAATCATGAATTGAATCATGAATCATGAATTATGAATCGAATCATGAATCATGAATCGAATTATGAATCATGAATCATGAATTGAATCATTAATTAAATCATGAATCATGAATCATGAATAGAATCATGAATCATGAATTATGAATTGAATCATGAATCATGAATTATGAATCGAATCATGCATCATGAATCAAGAATCATGAATCTAATTATGAATCATGAATTGAATCATGAATCATGAATCATGAATTATGAATCATGAATTGAATCATGACTCATGAATTGAATCATGAATCATGAATCATGAATCATGAATCGAATCATGAATCATGAATTGAATCATGAATCATGAATCATGAATTGAATCATGAATTGAATCATGAATCATGAATCATAAATTGAATCATGAATCATGAATCATGAATTGAATCATGAATCATGAATCGAATCATGAATCATGAATCATGAATTCAATCATGAATCATGAATCATGAATTGAATCATGAATCATGAATCATGAACTGAATCATGAATCATGAAATATGAATCATGAATTGAATCATGAATCATAAATTGAATTATGAATCATGAATCATGAATTCAATCATGAATCATGAATCATGAATCGAATCATGAATCATGAATTATGAATTGAATCATTAATTAAATCATGAATCATTTATTGAATCATGAATCATGAATCATGAATTGAATCATGAATCATGATTTGAATCATGAATCATTAATTGAATAATGAATCATAAATTATGAATTGAATCATGAATCATGAATCATGAATCATGAATTGAATCATGAATCATGAATCATATATCAAATCATGAATCATGAATTGAATCAGGATTCGAATCATAAATTGAATCATGAATCTTGAATTGAATCCTGAATCATGAACTGAATCATAAATTTAGAATCATGAATCATGAATTGAATCTTGAATCATGAATCATGAATCATGAATCTTGAATTGAATCATGAATCATGAATCATGAATCGAATCATGAATCATGAATCATGAATCAAGAATCATGAAGCGAATCATGAATCATGAATTGAATCATGAATCATGAATCATGAATCAAGAATCATGAATCATGAATTGAATCATGAATCATGTATCATGAATCATTAATTGAATCATGAATCATGAATCATGAATTGAATCATGAATTGAAACATGAATCATGAATCATGAATTCAATCCAGAATCATGAACTGAATCATGAATCATGATTTGAATCATGAATCATGAATTGAATTATGAATCATGAATCATGAATTCAATCATGAATCATGAATCATGAATCGAATCATGAATCATGAATTATGAATTGAATCATGAATTGAATCATCAATCATGAATTGAATCATGAATCATGTATTGAATCATAAATCATGAATCATGAATCATGAATTATAAATTATGAATTGAATCATGAATCATCAATTATGAATCATGAATTGAATCATGAATCATCAATTGAATCATGAATTGAATCATGAATCATGAATCATAAATTGAATCATGAATCATGAATTGAATCATGAATCATGAATCGAATCATGAATCATGAATCATGAATTCAATCATGAATCATGAATTGAATCATGAATTGAATCATGAATCATGAATCATGAACTGAATCATGAATCATGAATTATGAATCATGAATTGAATCATGAATCATAAATTGAATTATGAATCATGAATCATGATTTGAATCATGAATCATGAATTGAATCATGAATCATGAATCATTAATTGAATCATGAATTGAATCATGAATCATGAATCATGAATTGAATCATGAATCATGATTTGAATCATGAATCATGAATTGAATCATGAATCATGAATCGTAAATTCAAATCATGAATCATGAATTGAATCAGGATTCGAATCATAAATTGAATCATGAATCTTGAATTGAATCCTGAATCATGAACTGAATCATAAATTATAAATTATGAATCATGAATTGAATCATGAATCATGAATTGAATCATGAATCATGAATCATGAATTCAATCATGAATCATGAATTCAATCATGAATCATGAATCGAATCATGAATCATGAATCATGAATTGAATCATGAATCATGAATCATGAATTGAATCATGAATCATGAATCATGAACTGAATCATGAATCATGAATTATGAATCATGAATTGAATCATGAATCATGAATTGAATTATGAATCATGAATCATGAATTCAATCATGAATCATGAATCGAATCATTAATTAAATCATGAATCATGAATCATGAAATGAATCATGAATTGAATCATGAATCATGAACTGAATCATGAATTATGAATCATGAATCATGAATTGAATCATGAATCATGAATCGAATCATGAATCATGAATCATGAATTGAATCATTAATTAAATCATGAATCATGAATTGAATCATGAATCATGAATTATGAATCGAATCATGAATCATGAATCGAATTATGAATCATGAATCATGAATTGAATCATTAATTAAATCATGAATCATGAATCATGAATAGAATCATGAATCATGAATCATGAATTGAATCATGAATCATGAATTATGAATCGAATCATGCATCATGAAACAAGAATCATGAATCTAATTATGAATCATGAATTGAATTATGAATCATGAATCATGAATTGAATCAAGAATCATGAATCGAATCATGAATCAAGAATCATGAATCGAATCATGAATCATGAATTGAATCATGAATCATGAATCATAAATCGAATCATGAATCATGAATCAAGAATCATGAATCGAATCATGAATCATGAATTGAATCATGAATCATGAATTGAATCATGAATCATGAATCATGAATCATGAATTGAATCATGAATCATGAATCATGATTTGAATCATGAATCATGAATCATAAATTGAATCATGAATCATGAATCATGAATCATCAATCATGAATCATGAATTAGAAATTATGAATTGAATCATGAATCAAGAATCATGAATCGAATTATGAATCATGAATTGAATCATGAATCATGAATCGAATCATGAATCATGAATCAAGAATCATGAATCGAATCATGAATCATGAATCATAAATTGAATCATGAATCTTGAATCTTGAATTGAATCATGAATCATGAATCATGAATAGAATCATGAATCATGAATCAAGAATCATGAATCGAATCATGAATTGAATCATGAATCATGAATTGAATCATGAATCATGAATCATGAAGTGAATCATGAATTCAATCATGAATCATAAATTGAATCATGAATCATGAATCGAATCATGAATCATGAATTGAATCATGAATCATGAATCGAATCATGAATCATGAATTGAATCATGAATCATGAATCATGAATCATGAATTGAATCATGAATCATGAATCATGAATCATGACATGTATCATGAATCATGAATTGAATCATGAATCATGAATTGAATCATGAATCATGATTTGAATCATGAATCATGAATCATGAATTCAATCAAGAATCATGAATCGAATCATGAATCATGAATCTTGAATTCAATCATGAATCATGAATCGAATCATGAATCATGAATCATGAATTCAATCATGAATCATGAATTCAATCATGAATTGAATCATGAATCATGAATCATGAACTGAATCATGAATCATGAATTATTAATCATGAATTGAATCATGAATCATGAATTCAATCATGAATCATGAATCGAATCATGAATCATGAATTCAATCATGAATCATGAATTCAATCATGAATTCAATCATGAATCATGAATCAAGAATCATGAATCATGAATTGAATCATGAATCATGAATCATGAATCAAGAATCATGAATCATGAATTGAATCATGAATTATGAATCATGAATTTAATTATGAATCATTAATCATTAATTGAATCATGAATCATGAATTATAAATTATGAATTAAATCATGAATCATGAATTATGAATCATGAATTTAATCATGAATTAAATCATGAATCATGAATCATGAATAGAATCATGAATTATGAATCATGAATCATGAATCATAAATTGAATCATGAAACATGAATTGAATCATTAATCATGAATCGTGAATTGAATCATAAATCATGAATTGAATCAGGATTCGAATCATAAATTAAATCATGAATCTTGAATTGAATCATGAATCATGAACTGAATCATGAATTATGAATTATGAATCATGAATTGAATCATGAATCATGAATTGAATTATGAGTCATGAATCATGAATTCAATCATGAATCATGAATCATGAATCATGAATCGAATCATGAATCATGAATCGAATCATGAATTGAATCATGAATCATGAATTGAATCATGAATCATGTATTGAATCATAAATCATGAATCATGAATCATGAATTATAAATTATGAATTGAATCATGAATCATGAATTATGAATCATGAATTTAATCATGAATTAAATCATGAATCATGAATCATGAATAGAATCATGAATTATGAATCATGAATCATGAATCATAAATTGAATCATGAATCATGAATTGAATCATTAATCATGAATCGTGAATTGAATCATAAATCATGAATTGAATCAGGATTCGAATCATAAATTAAATCATGAATCTTGAATTGAATCATGAATCATGAACTGAATCATGAATTATGAATTATGAATCATGAATTGAATCATGAATCATGAATTGAATTATGAGTCATGAATCATGAATTCAATCATGAATCATGAATCATGAATCATGAATCATGAATCGAATCATGAATCATGAATCGAATCATGAATTGAATCATGAATCATGAATTGAATCATGAATCATGTAATGAATCATAAATCATGAATCATGAATCATGAATAGAATCATGAATTATGAATCACGAATCATAAATTGAATCATGAATCATGAATTGAATCATTAATCATGAATCATGAATCATGAATTGAATAAGGATTCGCATCATAAATTGAATCATGAATCTTGAATTGAATCATGAATCATGAACTGAATCATGAATTATAAATTATGAATCATGAATTGAATCATGAATCATGAATTGAATCATGAATCATGAATCATGAATTCAATCATGAATCGAATCATGAATCATGAATCATGAATTGAATCATGAATCATGTATTGAATCATAAATCATAAATCATGAATCATGAATTATAAATTATGAATTGAATCATGAATCATGAATTATGAATCATGAATTGATTCATGAATCATGAATCATCAATTGAATCATGAATCATGAATAGAATCATGAATCATGAATCATGAATCATGAATTGAATCTTGAATCATGAATCATGAATCTTGAATTGAATCATGAATCATGAATCAAGAATCATGAATCATGAATCATCAATTGAATCATGAATCATGAATTATTAATTGAATCATGAATCATGAATCATGAATTGAATCATGAATTGAAACATGAATCATGAATCATGAATTCAATCATAAATCATAAATTGAATCATGAATCATGATTTGAATCATGAATCATGAATTGAATTATGAATCATGAATCATGAATTGAATCATGAATCATGAATCAAATCATGAATCATGAATTATGAATTGAATCATGAATTGAATCATGAATCATGTATTGAATCATAAATCATGAATCATGAATCATGAATTATAAATTATGAATTGAATCATGAATCATAAATTATGAATCATGTAATGAATCATGAATCATGAATCATCAATTGAATCATGAATTGAATCATGAATCATGAATCATAAATTGAATCATGAATCATGAATCATGAATCATGAATTGAATCATGAATCATGAATCGAATCATGAATCATGAATTCAATCATGAATCATGAATCATGAATCATGAATTCAATCATGAATCATGAATCATGAATTGAATCATGAATTGAATCATGAATCATGAATCATGAACTGAATCATGAATCATGAATTATGAATCATGAATTGAATCATGAATCATAAATTGAATTATGAATCATGAATTATGAATCATAAATTCAATCATGAATCATGAATCATGAATCGAATCATGAATCATGAATCATGAATTGAATCATTAATTAAATCATGAATCATGAATCATGATTTGAATCATGAATCATGAATTGAATCATGAATCATGAATCATGAATCATGAATTGAATAATGAATCATTATTTATGAATTAAATCATGAATCATGAATCATGAATCGAATCATGAATCATGAATCATGAATTGAATCATTAATTAAATCATGAATCATGAATTGAATCATGAATCATGAATCATGAATTGAATAATGAATCATTATTTATGAATTAAATCATGAATCATGAATCATGAATCGAATCATGAATCATGAATCATGAATTGAATCATTAATTAAATCATGAATCATGAATTGAATCATGAATCATGAATCATATATCAAATCATGAATCATGAATTGAATCAGGATTCGAATCATAAATTGAATCATGAATCTTGAATTGAATCCTGAATCATGAACTGAATCATGAATTATGAATTATGAATCATGAACTGAATCATGAATCATGAATTGAATCATGAATCATGAATCATGAATTGAATCATGAATCATGAATTGAATCATGAATCATGAATCGAATCATGAATCATGAATTGAATCATGAATCATGAATCATGAATTGAATCATGAATTGAATCATGAATCATGAATCATGAACTGAATCATGAATCATGAATTATGAATCATGAATTGAATCATGAATTGAATTATGAATCATGAATCATGAATTCAATCATGAATCATGAATCGAATCATTAATTAAATCATGAATCATGAATTGAATCATGAATTGAATCATGAATCATGAACTGAATCATGAATTATGAATCATGAATCATGAATTGAATCATGAATCATGAATCGAATCATAAATCATGAATTGAATCATTAATTAAATCATGAATCATGAATTGAATCATGTATCATGGATCATGAATCATGAATAATGAATCATGGATCATGAATCATGAATCATGAATTATAAATTATGAATTGAATTATGAATCATGAATCATGAATTGAATCATGAATCATGAATTATGAATCGAATCATGAATCATGAATCGAATTATGAATCATGAATCATGAATTGAATCATTAATTAAATCATGAATCATGAATCATGAATAGAATCATGAATCATGAATCATGAATTGAATCATGAATCATGAATTATGAATTGAATCATGCATCATGAATCAAGAATCATGAATCTAATTATGAATCATGAATTGAATCATGAATCATGAATCATGAATTGAATCAAGAATCATGAATCGAATCATGAATCAAGAATCATGAATCGAATCATGAATCATGAATTGAATCATGAATCATGAATTGAATCATGAATCATGAATCATGAATTGAATCATGAATCATGAATCATAAATCGAATCATGAATCATGAATCAAGAATCATGAATCGAATCATGAATCATGAATTGAATCATGAATCATGAATCATGAATTGAATCATGAATTGAATCATGAATCATGAATCATAAATTGAATCATGAATCATGAATCATGAATCATGAATTAAATCATGAATCATGAATCGAATCATGAATCATGAATCATGAATTCAATCATGAATCATGAATCATGAATTGAATCATGAATTGAATCATGAATCATGAATCATGAACTGAATCATGAATCATGAATTATGAATCATGAATTGAATCATGAATCATAAATTGAATTATGAATCATGAATCATGAATCATGAATTCAATCATGAATCATGAATCATAATTCGAATCATGAATCATGAATCATGAATTGAATCATTAATTAAATCATGAATCATTTATTGAATCATGAATCATGAATTGAATCATGAATCATGATTTGAATCATGAATCATTAATTGAATAATGAATCATTAATTATGAATTGAATCATGAATCATGAATCATGAATCATGAATTGAATCATGAATCATGAATCATATATCAAATCATGAATCATGAATTGAATCAGGATTCGAATCATAAATTGAATCATGAATCTTGGATTGAATCCTGAATCATGAACTGAATCATAAATTTAGAATCATGAATCATGAATTGAATCTTGAATCATGAATCATGAATCATGAATCTTGAATTGAATCATGAATCATGAATCATGAATCGAATCATGAATCATGAATCATGAATCAAGAATCATGAATCGAATCATGAATCATGAATTGAATCATGAATCATGAATCATGAATCAAGAATCATGAATCATGAATTGAATCATGAATCATGAATCATGAATCATTAATTGAATCATGAATCATGAATCATGAATTGAATCATGAATTGAAACATGAATCATGAATCATGAATTCAATCCAGAATCATGAACTGAATCATGAATCATGATTTGAATCATGAATCATGAATTTAATTATGAATCATGAATCATGAATTCAATCATGAATCATGAATCATGAATCGAATCATGAATCATGAATTATGAATTGAATCATGAATTGAATCATCAATCATGAATTGAATCATGAATCATGTATTGAATCATAAATCATGAATCATGAATCATGAATTATAAATTATGAATTGAATCATGAATCATCAATTATGAATCATGAATTGAATCATGAATCATGAATCATCAATTGAATCATGAATTGAATCATGAATCATGAATCATAAATTGAATCATGAATCATGAATTGAATCATGAATCATGAATCGAATCATGAATCATTAATCATGAATTCAATCATGAATCATGAATCATGAATTGAATCATGAATTGAATCATGAATCATAAATCATGAACTGAATCATGAATCATGAATTATGAATCATGAATTGAATCATGAATCATAAATTGAATTATGAATCATGAATCATGAATTCAATCATGAATCATGAATCATGAATCGAATCATGAATCATGATTTGAATCATGAATCATGAATCGCAAATTCAAATCATGAATCATGAATTGAATCAGGATTCGAATCATAAATTGAATCATGAATCTTGAATTGAATCCTGAATCATGAACTGAATCATGAACTGAATCATGAATTATAAATTATGAATCATGAATTGAATCATGAATCATGAATTGAATCATGAATCATGAATCATGAATTCAATCATGAATCATGAATTGAATCATGAATCATGAATCGAATCATGAATCATGAATCATGAATTGAATCATGAATCATGAATCATGAATTGAATCATGAATTGAATCATGAATCATGAATCATGAACTGAATCATGAATCATGAATTATGAATCATGAATTGAATCATGAATCATGAATTGAATTATGAATCATGAATCATGAATTCAATCATGAATCATGAATCGAATTATTAATTAAATCATGAATCATGAATCATGAAATGAATCATGAATTGAATCATGAATAATGAACTGAATCATGAATTATGAATCATGAATCATGAATTGAATCATGAATCATGAATCGAATCATGAATCATGAATCATGAATTGAATCATTAATTGAATCATGAATCATGAATTGAATCATGAATCATGAATCGAATCATGAATCATGAATCATGAATTGAATCATGAATCATGAATCATGAATTGAATCATGAATTGAATCATGAATCATGAATCATGAACTGAATCATGAATCATGAATTATGAATAATGAATTGAATCATGAATTGAATTATGAATCATGAATCATGAATTCAATCATGAATCATGAATCGAATCATTAATTAAATCATGAATCATGAATTGAATCATGAATTGAATCATGAATCATGAACTGAATCATGAATTATGAATCATGAATCATGAATTGAATCATGAATCATGAATCGAATCATGAATCATGAATTGAATCATTAATTAAATCATGAATCATGAATTGAATCATGTATAATGGATCATAAATCATGAATAATGAATCATGGATCATGAATCATGAATCATGAATTATAAATTATGAATTGAATTATGAATCATGAATCATGAATTGAATCATGAATCATGAATTATGAATCGAATCATGAATCATGAATCGAATTATGAATCATGAATCATGAATTGAATCATTAATTAAATCATGAATCATGAATCATGAATAGAATCATGAATCATGAATCATGAATTGAATCATGAATCATGAATTATGAATCGAATCATGCATCATGAATCAAGAATCATGAATCTAATTATGAATCATGAATTGAATCATGAATCATGAATCATGAATTATGAATCATGAATTGAATCAAGAATCATGAATCGAATCATGAATCAAGAATCATGAATCGAATCATGAATCATGAATTGAATCATGACTCATGAATTGAATCATGAATCATGAATCATGAATTGAATCATGAATCATGAATCATAAATCGAATCATGAATCATGAATCAAGAATCATGAATCGAATCATGAATCATGAATTGAATCATGAATCATGAATCATGAATTGAATCATGAATTGAATCATGAATCATGAATCATAAATTGAATCATGAATCATGAATCATGAATCATGAATTGAATCATGAATCATGAATTCAATCGTGAATCATGAATCATGAATTGAATCATGAATTGAATCATGAATCATGAATCATGAACTGAATCATGAATCATGAATTATGAATCATGAATTGAATCATGAATCATAAATTGAATTATGAATCATGAATCATGAATCATGAATTCAATCATGAATCATGAATCATGAATCGAATCATGAATCATGAATCATGAATTGAATCATTAATTAAATCATGAATCATTTATTGAATCATGAATCATGAATCATGAATTGAATCATGAATCATGATTTGAATCATGAATCATTAATTGAATAATGAATCATTAATTATGAATTGAATCATGAATCATGAATCATGAATCATGAATTGAATCATGAATCATGAATCATATATCAAATCATGAATCATGAATTGAATAAGGATTCGAATCATAAATTGAATCATGAATCTTGAATTGAATCCTGAATCATGAACTGAATCATAAATTTAGAATCATGAATCATGAATTGAATCTTGAATCATGAATCATGAATCATGAATCTTGAATTGAATCATGAATCATGAATCATGAATCGAATCATGAATCATGAATCATGAATCAAGAATCATGAATCGAATCATGAATCATGAATTGAATCATGAATCATGAATCAAGAATCATGAATCATGAATTGAATCATGAATCATGAATCATGAATCATTAATTGAATCATGAATCATGAATCATGAATTGAAACATGAATCATGAATCATGAATTCAATCCAGAATCATGAACTGAATCATGAATCATGATTTGAATCATGAATCATGAATTGAATTATGAATCATGAATCATGAATTCAATCATGAATCATGAATCATGAATCGAATCATGAATCATGAATTATGAATTGAATCATGAATTGAATCATCAATCATGAATTGAATCATGAATCATGTATTGAATCATAAATCATGAATCATGAATCATGAATTATAAATTATGAATTGAATCATGAATCATCAATTATGAATCATGAATTGAATCATGAATCATGAATCATCAATTGAATCATGAATTGAATCATGAATCATGAATCATAAATTGAATCATGAATCATGAATTGAATCATGAATCATGAATCGAATCATGAATCATGAATCATGAATTCAATCATGAATCATGAATCATGAATTGAATCATGAATTGAATCATGAATCATGAATCATGAACTGAATCATGAATCATGAATTATGAATCATGAATTGAATCAAGAATCATAAATTGAATTATGAATCATGAATCATGAATTTAATCATGAATCATGAATCATGAATCGAATCATGAATCATGATTTGAATCATGAATCATGAATTGAATCATGAATCATGAATCATTAATTGAATCATGAATCATGAATTGAATCATGAATCATGATTTGAATCATGAATCATGAATTGAATCATGAATCATGAATCGTAAATTCAAATCATGAATCATGAATTGAATCAGGATTCGAATCATAAATTGAATCATGAATCTTGAATTGAATCCTGAATCATGAACTGAATCATGAATTATAAATTATGAATCATGAATTGAATCATGAATCATGAATTGAATCATGAATCATGAATCATGAATTCAATCATGAATCATGAATTGAATCATGAATCATGAATCGAATCATGAATCATGAATCATGAATTGAATCATGAATCATGAATCATGAATTGAATCATGAATTGAATCATGAATCATGAATCATGAACTGAATCATGAATCATGAATTATGAATCATGAATTGAATCATGAATCATGAATTGAATTATGAATCATGAATCATGAATTCAATCATGAATCATGAATCGAATCATTAATTAAATCATGAATCATGAATCATGAAATGAATCATGAATTGAATCATGAATCATGAATTGAATCATGAATCATGAACTGAATCATGAATTATGAATCATGAATCATGAATTGAATCATGAATCATGAATCGAATCATGAATCATGAATCATGAATTGAATCATTAATTAAATCATGAATCATGAATTGAATCATGAATCATGGATCATGAATCATGAGTAATGAATCATGGATCATGAATCATGAATCATGAATTATAAATTATGAATTGAATTATGAATCATGAATCATGAATTGAATCATGAATCATTAATTATGAATCGAATCATGAATCATGAATCGAATTATGAATCATGAATCATGAATTGAATCATTAATTAAATCATGAATCATGAATCATGAATAGAATCATGAATCATGAATCATGAATTGAATCATGAATCATGAATTATGAATCGAATCATGCATCATGAAACAAGAATCATGAATCATGAATCATGAATAGAATCATGAATCATGAATCATGAATTGAATCATGAATCATGAATTATGAATCGAATCATGCATCATGAAACAAGAATCATGAATCTAATTATGAATCATGAATTGAATTATGAATCATGAATCATGAATTGAATCAAGAATCATGAATCGAATCATGAATCAAGAATCATGAATCGAATCATGAATCATGAATTGAATCATGAATCATGAATTGAATCATGAATCATGAATCATAAATCGAATCATGAATCATGAATCAAGAATCATGAATCGAATCATGAATCATGAATTGAATCATGAATCATGAATTGAATCATGAATCATGAATCATGAATCATGAATTGAATCATGAATCATGAATCATGATTTGAATCATGAATCATGAATCATAAATTGAATCATGAATCATGAATTGAATCATGAATCATGAATCATCAATCATGAATCATGAATTAGAAATTATGAATTGAATCATGAATCATGAATCAAGAATCATGAATCAAATTATGAATCATGAATTGAATCATGAATCATGAATCGAATCATGAATCATGAATCAAGAATCATGAATCGAATCATGAATCATGAATTGAATCATGAATCTTGAATCTTGAATTGAATCATGAATCATGAATCATGAATAGAATCATGAATCATGAATCAAGAATCATGAATCGAATCATGAATCATGAATTGAATCATGAATCATGAAGTGAATCATGAATCATGAAGTGAATCATGAATTGAATTATGAATCATGACTTGAATCATGAATCATGAATCATGAATTGAATCATGAATCATGATTTGAATCATGAATCATGAATTGAATCATGAATCATGAATCGAATCATGAATCATGAATTGAATCATGAATCATGAATCGAATCATGAATCATGAATTGAATCATGAATCATGAATCATGAATCATGAATTGAATCATGAATCATGAATCATGAATCATGACATGTATCATGAATCATGAATTGAATCATGAATCATGAATCATGAATTGAATCATGAATCATGATTTGAATCATGAATCATGAATTCAATCAAGAATCATGAATCGAATCATGAATTATGAATTCAATCATGAATCATTAATCGAATCATGAATCATGAATCATGAATTCAATCATGAATCATGAATTCAATCATGAATTGAATCATTAATCATGAATCATGAACTGAATCATGAATCATGAATTATTAATCATGAATTGAATCATGAATCATGAATTCAATCATGATTCATGAATCGAATCATGAATCATGAATTCAATCATGAATCATGAATGCAATCATGAATCATGAATTCAATCATGAATTCAATCATGAATCATGAATCAAGAATCATGAATCATGAATTGAATCATGAATCATGAATCATGAATCAAGAATCATGAATCATGAATTGAATCATAAATTATGAATCATGAATTGAATCATGAATCATTAATCATGAATTGAATCATGAATCACGAATCATGAATCGAATCATGAATCATTAATTGAATCATGAATCATGAATCATGAATTATAAATTATGAATTAAATCATGAATCATGAATTATGAATCATGTATAATGGATCATAAATCATGAATAATGAATCATGGATCATGAATCATGAATCATGAATTATAAATTATGAATTGAATTATGAATCATGAATCATGAATTGAATCATGAATCATGAATTATGAATCGAATCATGAATCATGAATCATGAATTATAAATTATGAATTGAATTATGAATCATGAATCATGAATTGAATCATGAATCATGAATTATGAATCGAATCATGAATCATGAATCGAATTATGAATCATGAATCATGAATTGAATCATGAATCATGAATTATGAATCGAATCATGCATCATGAATCAAGAATCATGAATCTAATTATGAATCATGAATTGAATCATGAATCATGAATCATGAATTATGAATCATGAATTGAATCAAGAATCATGAATCGAATCATGAATCAAGAATCATGAATCGAATCATGAATCATGAATTGAATCATGACTCATGAATTGAATCATGAATCATGAATCATGAATTGAATCATGAATCATGAATCATAAATCGAATCATGAATCTTGAATCAAGAATCATGAATCGAATCATGAATCATGAATTGAATCATGAATCATGAATCATGAATTGAATCATGAATTGAATCATGAATCATGAATCATAAATTGAATCATGAATCATGAATCATGAATCATGAATTGAATCATGAATCATGAATTCAATCGTGAATCATGAATCATGAATTGAATCATGAATCATGAATCATGAACTGAATCATGAATCATGAATTATGAATCATGAATTGAATCATGAATCATAAATTGAATTATGAATCATGAATCATGAATCATGAATCATGAATCGAATCATGAATCATGAATCATGAATTGAATCATTAATTAAATCATGAATCATTTATTGAATCATGAATCATGAATCATGAATTGAATCATGAATCATGATTTGAATCATGAATCATTAATTGAATAATGAATCATTAATTATGAATTGAATCATGAATCATGAATCATGAATTGAATCATGAATCATGAATCAAATATCAAATCATGAATCATGAATTGAATCAGGATTCGAATCATAAATTGAATCATGAATCTTGAATTGAATCCTGAATCATGAACTAAATCATAAATTTAGAATCATGAATCATGAATTGAATCTTGAATCATGAATCATGAATCATGAATCTTGAATTGAATCATGAATCATGAATCATGAATCGAATCATGAATCATGAATCATGAATCAAGAATCATGAATCGAATCATGAATCATGAATTGAATCATGAATCATGAATCAAGAATCATGAATCATGAATTGAATCATGAATCATGAATCATGAATCATTAATTGAATCATGAATCATGAATCATGAATTGAAACATGAATCATGAATCATGAATTCAATCCAGAATCATGAACTGAATCATGAATCATGATTTGAATCATGAATCATGAATTGAATTATGAATCATGAATCATGAATTCAATCATGAATCATGAATCATGAATCGAATCATGAATCATGAATTATGAATTGAATCATGAATTGAATCATCAATCATGAATTGAATCATGAATCATGTATTGAATCATAAATCATGAATCATGAATCATGAATTATAAATTATGAATTGAATCATGAATCATCAATTATGAATCATGAATTGAATCATGAATCATGAATCATCAATTGAATCATGAATTGAATCATGAATCATGAATCATAAAATGAATCATGAATCATGAATTGAATCATGAATCATGAATCGAATCATGAATCATGAATTCAATCATGAATCATGAATCATGAATTGAATCATGAATTGAATCATGAATCATGAATCATGAACTGAATCATGAATCATGAATTATGAATCATGAATTGAATCATGAATCATAAATTGAATTATGAATCATGAATCATGAATTTAATCATGAATCATGAATCATGAATCGAATCATGAATCATGATTTGAATCATGAATCATGAATTGAATCATGAATCATGAATCATTAATTGAATCATGAATTGAATCATGAATCATGAATCATGAATTGAATCATGAATCATGATTTGAATCATGAATCATGAATTGAATCATGAATCATGAATCGTAAATTCAAATCATGAATCATGAATTGAATCAGGATTCGAATCATAAATTGAATCATGAATCTTGAATTGAATCCTGAATCATGAACTGAATCATGAATTATAAATTATGAATCATGAATTGAATCATGAATCATGAATTGAATCATGAATCATGAATCATGAATTCAATCATGAATCATGAATTGAATCATGAATCATGAATCGAATCATGAATCATGAATCATGAATTGAATCATGAATCATGAATCATGAATTGAATCATGAATCATGAATCATGAACTGAATCATGAATCATGAATTATGAATCATGAATTGAATCATGAATCATGAATTGAATTATGAATCATGAATCATGAATTCAATCATGAATCATGAATCGAATCATTAATTAAATCATGAATCATGAATCATGAAATGAATCATGAATTGAATCATGAATCATGAACTGAATCATGAATTATGAATCATGAATTGAATCATGAATCATGAATCGAATCATGAATCATGAATCATGAATTGAATCATTAATTAAATCATGAATCATGAATTGAATCATGAATCATGGATCATGAATTATAAATTATGAATTATAAATTATGAATTGAATTATGAATCATGAATCATGAATTGAATCATGAATCATGAATTATGAATCGAATCATGAATCATGAATCGAATTATGAATCATGAATCATGAATTGAATCATTAATTAAATCATGAATCATGAATAGAATCATGAATCATGAATCATGAATTGAATCATGAATCATGAATTATGAATCGAATCATGCATCATGAAACAAGAATCATGAATCTAATTATGAATCATGAATTGAATTATGAATCATGAATCATGAATTGAATCAAGAATCATGAATCGAATCATGAATCAAGAATCATGAATCGAATCATGAATCATGAATTGAATCATGAATCATGAATTGAATCATGAATCATGAATCATAAATCGAATCATGAATCATGAATCAAGAATCATGAATCGAATCATGAATCATGAATTGAATCATGAATCATGAATTGAATCATGAATCATGAATCATGAATCATGAATTGAATCTTGAATCATGAATCATGATTTGAATCATGAATCATGAATCATGATTTGAATCATGAATCATGAATCATAAATTGAATCATGAATCATGAATTGAATCATGAATCATCAATCATCAATCATGAATCATGAATTAGAAATTATGAATTGAATCATGAATCATGAATCAAGAATCATGAATCAAATTATGAATCATGAATTGAATCATGAATCATAAATTGAATTATGAATCATGAATCATGAATTTAATCATGAATCATGAATCATGAATCGAATCATGAATCATGATTTGAATCATGAATCATGAATTGAATCATGAATCATGAATCATTAATTGAATCATGAATTGAATCATGAATCATGAATCATGAATTGAATCATGAATCATGATTTGAATCATGAATCATGAATTGAATCATGAATCATGAATCGTAAATTCAAATCATGAATCATGAATTGAATCAGGATTCGAATCATAAATTGAATCATGAATCTTGAATTGAATCCTGAATCATGAACTGAATCATGAATTATAAATTATGAATCATGAATTGAATCATGAATCATGAATTGAATCATGAATCATGAATCATGAATTCAATCATGAATCATGAATTGAATCATGAATCATGAATCGAATCATGAATCATGAATCATGAATTGAATCATGAATCATGAATCATGAATTGAATCATGAATCATGAATCATGAACTGAATCATGAATCATGAATTATGAATCATGAATTGAATCATGAATCATGAATTGAATTATGAATCATGAATCATGAATTCAATCATGAATCATGAATCGAATCATTAATTAAATCATGAATCATGAATCATGAAATGAATCATGAATTGAATCATGAATCATGAACTGAATCATGAATTATGAATCATGAATTGAATCATGAATCATGAATCGAATCATGAATCATGAATCATGAATTGAATCATTAATTAAATCATGAATCATGAATTGAATCATGAATCATGGATCATGAATCATGAGTAATGAATCATGGATCATGAATCATGAATCATGAATTATAAATTATGAATTGAATTATGAATCATGAATCATGAATTGAATCATGAATCATGAATTATGAATCGAATCATGAATCATGAATCGAATTATGAATCATGAATCATGAATTGAATCATTAATTAAATCATGAATCATGAATCATGAATAGAATCATGAATCATGAATCATGAATTGAATCATGAATCATGAATTATGAATCGAATCATGCATCATGAAACAAGAATCATGAATCTAATTATGAATCATGAATTGAATTATGAATCATGAATCATGAATTGAATCAAGAATCATGAATCGAATCATGAATCAAGAATCATGAATCGAATCATGAATCATGAATTGAATCATGAATCATGAATTGAATCATGAATCATGAATCATAAATCGAATCATGAATCATGAATCAAGAATCATGAATCGAATCATGAATCATGAATTGAATCATGAATCATGAATTGAATCATGAATCATGAATCATGAATCATGAATTGAATCTTGAATCATGAATCATGATTTGAATCATGAATCATGAATCATGATTTGAATCATGAATCATGAATCATAAATTGAATCATGAATCATGAATTGAATCATGAATCATCAATCATCAATCATGAATCATGAATTAGAAATTATGAATTGAATCATGAATCATGAATCAAGAATCATGAATCAAATTATGAATCATGAATTGAATCATGAATCATGAATCGAATCATGAATAATGAATCAAGAATCATGAATCGAATCATGAATCATGAATCATGAATTGAATCATGAATCTTGAATCTTGAATTGAATCATGAATCATGAATCATGAATAGAATCATGAATCATGAATCAAGAATCATGAATCGAATCATGAATCATGAATTGAATGATGAATCATGAAGTGAATCATGAATCATGAATCATGAAGTGAATCATGAATTGAATTATGAATCATGACTTGAATCATGAATCATGAATCATGAATTGAATCATGAATCATGATTTGAATCATGAATCATGAATTGAATCATGAATCATGAATCGAATCATGAATCATGAATTGAATCATGAATCATGAATCGAATCATGAATCATGAATTGAATCATGAATCATGAATCATGAATCATGAATTGAATCATGAATCATGAATCATGAATCATGACATGTATCATGAATCATGAATTGAATCATGAATCATGAATCATGAATTGAATCATGAATCATGATTTGAATCATGAATCATGAATCATGAATTCAATCAAGAATCATGAATCGAATCATGAATCATGAATCATGAATTCAATCATGAATCATTAATCGAATCATGAATCATGAATCATGAATTCAATCATGAATCATGAATTCAATCATGAATTGAATCATTAATCATGAATCATGAACTGAATCATGAATCATGAATTATTAATCATGAATTGAATCATGAATCATGAATTCAATCATGATTCATGAATCGAATCATGAATCATGAATTCAATCATGAATCATGAATTCAATCATGAATCATGAATTCAATCATGAATTCAATCATGAATCATGAATCAAGAATCATGAATCATGAATTGAATCATGAATCATGAATCATGAATCAAGAATCATGAATCATGAATTGAATCATAAATTATGAATCATGAATTGAATCATGAATCATTAATCATGAATTGAATCATGAATCACGAATCATGAATCGAATCATGAATCATTAATTGAATCATGAATCATGAATCATGAATTATAAATTATGAATTAAATCATGAATCATGAATTATGAATCATGAATTTAATCATGAATTAAATCATGAATCATGAATCATGAATAGAATCATGAATTATGAATCATGAATCATGAATCATAAATTGAATCATGAATCATGAATTGAATCATTAATCATGAATCGTGAATTGAATCATAAATCATGAATTGAATCAGGATTCGAATCATAAATTAAATCATGAATCTTGAATTGAATCATGAATCATGAACTGAATCATGAATTATGAATTATGAATCATGAATTGAATCATGAATCATGAATTGAATTATGAGTCATGAATCATGAATTCAATCATGAATCATGAATCATGAATCATGAATCGAATCATGAATCATGAATCGAATCATGAATTGAATCATGAATCATGAATTGAATCATGAATCATGTATTTAATCATAAATCATGAATCATGAATCATGAATTATAAATTATGAATTGAATCATGAATCATGAATTATGAATCATGTATTGAATCATGAATCATGAATCATGAATTGAATCATGAATCATGAATCATGAATCTTGAATTGAATCATGAATCATGAATCATGAATCGAATCATGAATCATGAATCAAGAATCATGAATCGAATCATGAATCATGAATTGAATCATGAATCATGAATCATGAATTGAATCATGAATCATGAAGTGAATCATGAATCATGAATCATGAATCATTAATTGAATCATGAATCATGAATTGAATCATGAATTGAAACATGAATCATGACTTGAATCATGAATCATGAATCATGAATTGAATCATGATTTGAATCATGAATCATGAATTGAATCATGAATCATGAATTGAATCATGAATTCAATCATGAATCATGAATCATGAATCATGAATTGAATCATGAATCATGAATCATAAATTGAATCATGAATCATGAATCATGAATCGAATCATGAATCATGAATTCAATCATGAATCATGAATCATGAATTCAATCATGAATCATGAATCATGAATTCAATCATGAATCATGATTTGAATCATGAATCATGAATTCAATCATGAATCATGAATCGAATCATGAATCATGAATCATGAATTGAATCATGAATCATGAATTGAATCATGAATCATAAATTCAATCATGAATTGAATCATGAATCTGAATTCAATCATGAATTAAATCATGAATCATGAATCATGAACTGAATCATGAATCATGAATTATTAATCATGAATTGAATCATGAATCATGAATTGAATTATGAATCATGAATCATGAATTCAGTCATGAATCATGAATCGAATCATGAATCATAAATTGAATCATTAATTAAATCATGAATCATGAATTGAATCATGAATCATGAATTATTAATCGAATCATGAATCATGAATCAAGAATCATGAATCAAATTATGAATCATGAATTGAATCATGAATCATGAATCATGAATTCAATCAAGAATTATGAATCGAATCATGAATCAAGAATCATGAATCGAATCATGAATCATGAATTGAATCATGAATCATGAATTGAATCATGAATCATGAATTGAATCATGAATCATGAATCATGATTTGAATCATGAGTCATGAATCATGAATCATAAATTGAATCATGAATTGAAACATGAATCATGACTTGAATAATGAATCATGAATCATGAATTGAATCATGAATAATGAATCATGAATCATGAATTGAATCATGAATTGAATCATGAATCATGAATCATGAATTATGAAATTAATCATGAATCATGAATTGAATCATGAATCATGAAATGAATCATGAATCATGAATCATGTATTGAATCATGAATCATGAATTGAATCATGAATCATGAATCATGTATTGAATCATAAATCATGAATTATGATTCATGAATCGAATCATGAATTATGAATTTAATCATGAATCATAAATCATGTCTATTGAATCATGAATCGAAGCATGAATCATCAATCAAATCATGAATCATCAATCATGAATCATGAATCGAATCATCAATCATGAATTAAATTATTAATCATGAATCATGAATTAAATCATGAATCATGAATTGAATCATGAATCATGATATTAATCATAAATAATGAATCATGAATTGAATCATGAGTTATAAATTGAATCATAATTTGAATCATAAATCATGAATCATGAAATGAATCATGAAATGAATCATGTATTGAATCATGAATTGAATCATAATTCATGATTCAAATGAATCATGAATCAGGAATTGAATCATGAATCATAAATCAAGAATTGAATAATGAATCATGAATCATGAATCGAATCATGAATCATTAATTGAATCATAAATCATGAATCATGAATCGAATCATGAATCATAAATTGAATTATGATCCATGAATTGAATAATGAATCAAGAATCATGAATTGAATCATGAATCATGAATCATGAATTGAATCATGGATAATGAATCATGAATCATGAATTGAATCATGAAACAAATCATGAATCATGAATCATGAATTAAATCATGAATCATGAATCATAAATCATTAATTGAATTATGAAATGAATCATGAATCATGAATTGAATCATGAATCATGAATCATGAATCAAATCATGAATCATGAATTGAATCATGAATCAAATCATGAATCATGAATTGAATCATGAATCATGAATCATGAATTGAATCATGATTAATGAATTGAATGATTAATTGAATCATAAATCATGATTTGAATCATGAATAATGAATCATTATATGAATCATGAATTAAATCATGAATTAAATCATGAATCATGAATCATAAAATGAATCTTGAATTGAATCATGAATTGAATCATGAATCAGGAATCATTAAATTAATTATGAATTAAATCATGAATTGAATCATGAATCATGAAATGAATCTCTAATTGAATCATGAATTGAATCATGAATCATGAATCATGAATTGAATCATGAATCATGAATTATGAAATTTATCATGAATCATGAATTGAATCATGAATCATGAAATAAATCAAGAATCATGAATCATGTATTGAATCATGAATCATGAATTGAATCATGAATCATGAATCATGTATTGAATCATAAATCATGAATTATGATTCATGAATCGGATCATGAATCATGAATCATTAATCATGAATCGAATCATGAATCATGAATTTAATCATGAATCATAAATCATGTATTGAATCATAAATTATGAATATTGAATAATGAATCGAAGCATGAATCATTAATCAAATCATGAATCATCAATCATGAATCATGAATCGAATAATGAATCATGAATTAAATTATTAATCATGAATTATGAATTAAATCATGAATCATGAATTGAATCATGAATCATGATATTAATCATAAATCATGAATAATGAATTGAATCATGAGTTATAAATTGAATCATAATTTAAATCATAAATCATGAATCATGAAATGAATCATGAAATGAATCATGTATTTAATCATGAATTGAATCATAATTCATGATTCAAATGAATCATGAATCAGGAATTGAATCATGAATCATAAATCAGGAATTGAATAATGAATCATGAATCATGAATCGAATCATGAACCATTAATTGAATCATGAATCATGAATCGAATCATGAATCATAAATTGAATTATGATCCATGAATTCAATAATGAATCATGAATCATGAATTGAATCATGAATCATGAATCATGAATTGAATCATGAATAATGAATCATGAATCATGAATTGAATCATGAATTGAATCATGAATCATGAATCATGAATTATGAAATTAATCATGAATCATGAATTGAATCATGAATCATGAAATGAATCATGAATCATGAATCATGTATTGAATCATGAATCATGAATTATGAATTGAATCATGAATCATGAATCATGTATTGAATCATAAATCATGAATTATGATTCATGAATCGGATCATGAATCATGAATCATTAATCATGAATCGAATCATGAATCATGAATTTAATCATGAATCATAAATCATGAATATTGAATCATGAATCGAAGCATGAATCATCAATCAAATCATGAATCATCAATCATGAATCATGAATCGAATCATGAATCATGAATTAAATTATTAATCATGAATTAAATCATGAATCATGAATTGAATAATGAATCATGATATTAATCATAAATCATGAATCATGAATTGAATCATGAGTTATAAATTGAATCATAATTTGAATCATAAATCATGAATCATGAAATGAATCATGAAATGAATCATGTATTGAATCATGAATTGAATCATAATTCATGATTCAAATGAATCATGAATCAGGAATTGAATCATAAATCATAAATCAGGAATTGAATAATGAATCATGAATCATGAATCGAATCATGAATCATTAATTGAATCATGAATCATGAATCATGAATCGAATCATGAATCATAAATTAAATTATGATCCATGAATTGAATAATGAATCATGAATCATGAATTGAATCATGAATCATGAATCATGAATTGAATCATGAATAATGAATCATGAATTGAATCATGAAACGAATCATGAATCATGAATCATGATTAAAATCATGAATCATGAATTGAATCATGAATCATGAATCATGAATCATGAATTATGAAATTAATCATGAATCATGAATTGAATCATGAATCATGAAATGAATCATGAATCATGAATCATGTATTGAATCATGAATCATGATATGAATCATGAATCATGAATCATGTATTGAATCATAAATCATGAATTATGATTCATTAATCGAATCATGAATTATGAATTTAATCATGAATCATAAATCATGTCTATTGAATCATGAATCGAAGCATGAATCATCAATCAAATCATGAATCATCAATCATGAATCATGAATCGAATCATGAATCATGAATTAAATTATTAATCATGAATCATGAATTAAATCATGAATCATGAATTGAATCATGAATCATGATATTAATCATAAATCATGAATCATGAATTGAATCATGAGTTATAAATTGAATCATAATTTGAATCATAAATCATGAATCATGAAATGAATCATGAAATGAATCATGTATTGAATCATGAATTGAATCATATTTCATGATTCAAATGAATCATGAATCAGGAATTGAATCATGAATCATAAATCAAGAATTGAATAATGAATCATGAATCATGAATCGAATCATGAATCATTAATTGAATCATAAATCATGAATCATGAATCGAATCATGAATCATAAATTGAATTATGATCCATGAATTGAATAATGAATCAAGAATCATGAATTGAATCATGAATCATGAATCATGAATTGAATCATGGATAATGAATCATGAATCATGAATTGAATCATGAAACAAATCATGAATCATGAATCATGAATTAAATCATGAATCATGAATCATAAATCATTAATTGAATTATGAAATGAATCATGAATCATGAATTGAATCATGAATCATGAATCATGAATCAAATCATGAATCATGAATTGAATCATGAATCAAATCATGAATCATGAATTGAATCATGAATCATGAATCATGAATTAAATCATGATTAATGAATTGAATGATTAATTGAATCATAAATCATGATTTGAATCATGAATAATGAATCATTATATGAATCATGAATAAAATCATGAATTAAATCATGAATCATGAATCATAAAATGAATCTTGAATTGAATCATGAATTGAATCATGAATCAGGAATCATTAAATTAATTATGAATTAAATCATGAATTGAATCATGAATCATGAAATGAATCTCTAATTGAATCATGAATTGAATCATGAATCATGAATCATGAATTGAATCATGAATCATGAATTATGAAATTAATCATGAATCATGAATTGAATCATGAATCATGAAATAAATCAAGAATCATGAATCATGTATTGAATCATGAATCATGAATCATGAATTGAATCATGAATCATGAATCATGTATTGAATCATAAATCATGAATTATGATTCATGAATCGGATCATGAATCATGAATCATTAATCATGAATCGAATCATGAATCATGAATTTAATCATGAATCATAAATCATGTATTGAATCATAAATTATGAATATTGAATAATGAATCGAAGCATGAATCATTAATCAAATCATGAATCATCAATCATGAATCATGAATCGAATAATGAATCATGAATTAAATTATTAATCATGAATTATGAATTAAATCATGAATCATGAATTGAATCATGAATCATGATATTAATCATAAATCATGAATAATGAATTGAATCATGAGTTATAAATTGAATCATAATTTAAATCATAAATCATGAATCATGAAATGAATCATGAAATGAATCATGTATTTAATCATGAATTGAATCATAATTCATGATTCAAATGAATCATGAATCAGGAATTGAATCATGAATCATAAATCAGGAATTGAATAATGAATCATGAATCATGAATCGAATCATGAACCATTAATTGAATCATGAATCATGAATCGAATCATGAATCATAAATTGAATTATGATCCATGAATTCAATAATGAATCATGAATCATGAATTGAATCATGAATCATGAATCATGAATTGAATCATGAATAATGAATCATGAATCATGAATTGAATCATGAATTGAATCATGAATCATGAATCATGAATTATGAAATTAATCATGAATCATGAATTGAATCATGAATCATGAAATGAATCATGTATTGAATCATGAATCATGAATTATGAATTGAATCATGAATCATGAATCATGTATTGAATCATAAATCATGAATTATGATTCATGAATCGGATCATGAATCATGAATCATTAATCATGAATCGAATCATGAATCATGAATTTAATCATGAATCATAAATCATGAATATTGAATCATGAATCGAAGCATGAATCATCAATCAAATCATGAATCATCAATCATGAATCATGAATCGAATCATGAATCATGAATTAAATTATTAATCATGAATCATGAATTAAATCATGAATCATGAATTGAATCATGAATCATGATATTAATCATAAATCATGAATCATGAATTGAATCATGAGTTATAAATTGAATCATAATTTGAATCATAAATCATGAATCATGAAATGAATCATGTATTGAATCATGAATTGAATCATAATTCATGATTCAAATGAATCATGAATCAGGAATTGAATCATAAATCATAAATCAGGAATTGAATAATAAATCATGAATCATGAATCGAATCATGAATCATTAATTGAATCATGAATCATGAATCATGAATCGAATCATGAATCATAAATTGAATTATGATCCATGAATTGAATAATGAATCATGAATCATGAATTGAATCATGAATCATGAATCATGAATTGAATTATGAATCATGAATCATGAATTGAATCATGAATAATGAATCATGAATTGAATCATGAAACGAATCATGAATCATGAATCATGATTAAAATCATGAATCATGAATTGAATCATGAATCGAATCATGAATTGAATCATGATCTATGAATTGAATCATGAATCGAATCATGAATCATGAATTGAATCATGAATCATGAATCATGAATTGAATAATGAATCATGATATTAATCATAAATCATGAATCATGAATTGAATCATGAGTTATAAATTGAATCATAATTTGAATCATAAATCATGAATCATGAAATGAATCATGAAATGAATCATGTATTGAATCATGAATTGAATCATAATTCATGATTCAAATGAATCATGAATCAGGAATTGAATCATAAATCATAAATCAGGAATTGAATAATGAATCATGAATCATGAATCGAATCATGAATCATTAATTGAATCATGAATCATGAATCATGAATCGAATCATGAATCATAAATTAAATTATGATCCATGAATTGAATAATGAATCATGAATCATGAATTGAATCATGAATCATGAATCATGAATTGAATCATGAATCATGAATCATGAATTGAATCATGAATAATGAATCATGAATTGAATCATGAAACGAATCATGAATCATGAATCATGATTAAAATCATGAATCATGAATTGAATCATGAATCATGAATCATGAATCATGAATTATGAAATTAATCTTGAATCATGAATTGAATCATGAATCATGAAATGAATCATGAATCATGAATCATGTATTGAATCATGAATCATGATATGAATCATGAATCATGAATCATGTATTGAATCATAAATCATGAATTATGATTCATTAATCGAATCATGAATTATGAATTTAATCATGAATCATAAATCATGTCTATTGAATCATGAATCGAAGCATGAATCATCAATCAAATCATGAATCATCAATCATGAATCATGAATCGAATCATGAATCATGAATTAAATTATTAATCATGAATCATGAATTAAATCATGAATCATGAATTGAATCATGAATCATGATATTAATCATAAATCATGAATCATGAATTGAATCATGAGTTATAAATTGAATCATAATTTGAATCATAAATCATGAATCATGAAATGAATCATGAAATGAATCATGTATTGAATCATGAATTGAATCATATTTCATGATTCAAATGAATCATGAATCAGGAATTGAATCATGAATCATAAATCAAGAATTGAATAATGAATCATGAATCATGAATCGAATCATGAATCATTAATTGAATCATAAATCATGAATCATGAATCGAATCATGAATCATAAATTGAATTATGATCCATGAATTGAATAATGAATCAAGAATCATGAATTGAATCATGAATCATGAATCATGAATTGAATCATGGATAATGAATCATGAATCATGAATTGAATCATGAAACAAATCATGAATCATGAATCATGAATTAAATCATGAATCATGAATCATAAATCATTAATTGAATTATGAAATGAATCATGAATCATGAATTGAATCATGAATCATGAATCATGAATCAAATCATGAATCATGAATTGAATCATGAATCAAATCATGAATCATGAATTGAATCATGAATCATGAATCATGAATTAAATCATGATTAATGAATTGAATGATTAATTGAATCATAAATCATGATTTGAATCATGAATAATGAATCATTATATGAATCATGAATAAAATCATGAATTAAATCATGAATCATGAATCATAAAATGAATCTTGAATTGAATCATGAATTGAATCATGAATCAGGAATCATTAAATTAATTATGAATTAAATCATGAATTGAATCATGAATCATGAAATGAATCTCTAATTGAATCATGAATTGAATCATGAATCATGAATCATGAATTGAATCATGAATCATGAATTATGAAATTAATCATGAATCATGAATTGAATCATGAATCATGAAATAAATCAAGAATCATGAATCATGTATTGAATCATGAATCATGAATCATGAATTGAATCATGAATCATGAATCATGTATTGAATCATAAATCATGAATTATGATTCATGAATCGGATCATGAATCATGAATCATTAATCATGAATCGAATCATGAATCATGAATTTAAGCATGAATCATAAATCATGTATTGAATCATAAATTATGAATATTGAATAATGAATCGAAGCATGAATCATTAATCAAATCATGAATCATCAATCATGAATCATGAATCGAATAATGAATCATGAATTAAATTATTAATCATGAATTATGAATTAAATCATGAATCATGAATTGAATCATGAATCATGATATTAATCATAAATCATGAATAATGAATTGAATCATGAGTTATAAATTGAATCATAATTTAAATCATAAATCATGAATCATGAAATGAATCATGAAATGAATCATGTATTTAATCATGAATTGAATCATAATTCATGATTCAAATGAATCATGAATCAGGAATTGAATCATGAATCATAAATCAGGAATTGAATAATGAATCATGAATCATGAATCGAATCATGAACCATTAATTGAATCATGAATCATGAATCGAATCATGAATCATAAATTGAATTATGATCCATGAATTCAATAATGAATCATGAATCATGAATTGAATCATGAATCATGAATCATGAATTGAATCATGAATAATGAATCATGAATCATGAATTGAATCATGAATTGAATCATGAATCATGAATCATGAATTATGAAATTAATCATGAATCATGAATTGAATCATGAATCATGAAATGAATCATGTATTGAATCATGAATCATGAATTATGAATTGAATCATGAATCATGAATCATGTATTGAATCATAAATCATGAATTATGATTCATGAATCGGATCATGAATCATGAATCATTAATCATGAATCGAATCATGAATCATGTATTGAATCATAAATCATGAATCATGAATCATGAATTATAAATTATGAATTGAATCATGAATCATCAATTATGAATCATGAATTGAATCATGAATCATGAATCATCAATTGAATCATGAATTGAATCATGAATCATGAATCATAAATTGAATCATGAATCATGAATTGAATCATGAATCATGAATCGAATCATGAATCATGAATTCAATCATGAATCATGAATCATGAATTGAATCATGAATTGAATCATGAATCATGAATCATGAACTGAATCATGAATCATGAATTATGAATCATGAATTGAATCATGAATCATAAATTGAATTATGAATCATGAATCATGAATTTAATCATGAATCATGAATCATGAATCGAATCATGAATCATGATTTGAATCATGAATCATGAATTGAATCATGAATCATGAATCATTAATTGAATCATGAATTGAATCATGAATCATGAATCATGAATTGAATCATGAATCATGATTTGAATCATGAATCATGAATTGAATCATGAATCATGAATCGTAAATTCAAATCATGAATCATGAATTGAATCAGGATTCGAATCATAAATTGAATCATGAATCTTGAATTGAATCCTGAATCATGAACTGAATCATGAATTATAAATTATGAATCATGAATTGAATCATGAATCATGAATTGAATCATGAATCATGAATCATGAATTCAATCATGAATCATGAATTGAATCATGAATCATGAATCGAATCATGAATCATGAATCATGAATTGAATCATGAATCATGAATCATGAATTGAATCATGAATCATGAATCATGAACTGAATCATGAATCATGAATTATGAATCATGAATTGAATCATGAATCATGAATTGAATTATGAATCATGAATCATGAATTCAATCATGAATCATGAATCGAATCATTAATTAAATCATGAATCATGAATCATGAAATGAATCATGAATTGAATCATGAATCATGAACTGAATCATGAATTATGAATCATGAATCATGAATTGAATCATGAATCATGAATCGAATCATGAATCATGAATCATGAATTGAATCATTAATTAAATCATGAATCATGAATTGAATCATGAATCATGGATCATGAATCATGAGTAATGAATCATGGATCATGAATCATGAATCATGAATTATAAATTATGAATTGAATTATGAATCATGAATCATGAATTGAATCATGAATCATGAATTATGAATCGAATCATGAATCATGAATCGAATTATGAATCATGAATCATGAATTGAATCATTAATTAAATCATGAATCATGAATCATGAATAGAATCATGAATCATGAATCATGAATTGAATCATGAATCATGAATTATGAATCGAATCATGCATCATGAAACAAGAATCATGAATCTAATTATGAATCATGAATTGAATTATGAATCATGAATCATGAATTGAATCAAGAATCATGAATCGAATCA
Source organism: Mixophyes fleayi (assembly GCF_038048845.1). Lineage (NCBI taxonomy): Eukaryota > Metazoa > Chordata > Amphibia > Anura > Limnodynastidae > Mixophyes > Mixophyes fleayi. Next base: position 105,274 of record NW_027446953.1, on the reverse strand, counting down.
TGAATCAAGAATCATGAATCGAATCATGAATCATGAATTGAATCATGAATCATGAATTGAATCATGAATCATGAATCATAAATCGAATCATGAATCATGAATCAAGAATCATGAATCGAATCATGAATCATGAATTGAATCATGAATCATGAATTGAATCATGAATCATGAATCATGAATCATGAATTGAATCTTGAATCATGAATCATGATTTGAATCATGAATCATGAATCATGATTTGAATCATGAATCATGAATCATAAATTGAATCATGAATCATGAATTGAATCATGAATCATGAATCATCAATCATGAATCATGAATTAGAAATTATGAATTGAATCATGAATCATGAATCAAGAATCATGAATCAAATTATGAATCATGAATTGAATCATGAATCATGAATCGAATCATGAATAATGAATCAAGAATCATGAATCGAATCATGAATCATGAATCATGAATTGAATCATGAATCTTGAATCTTGAATTGAATCATGAATCATGAATCATGAATAGAATCATGAATCATGAATCAAGAATCATGAATCGAATCATGAATCATGAATTGAATCATGAATCATGAAGTGAATCATGAATCATGAATCATGAAGTGAATCATGAATTGAATTATGAATCATGACTTGAATCATGAATCATGAATCATGAATTGAATCATGAATCATGATTTGAATCATGAATCATGAATTGAATCATGAATCATGAATCGAATCATGAATCATGAATTGAATCATGAATCATGAATCGAATCATGAATCATGAATTGAATCATGAATCATGAATCATGAATCATGAATTGAATCATGAATCATGAATCATGAATCATGACATGTATCATGAATCATGAATTGAATCATGAATCATGAATCATGAATTGAATCATGAATCATGATTTGAATCATGAATCATGAATCATGAATTCAATCAAGAATCATGAATCGAATCATGAATCATGAATCATGAATTCAATCATGAATCATTAATCGAATCATGAATCATGAATCATGAATTCAATCATGAATCATGAATTCAATCATGAATTGAATCATTAATCATGAATCATGAACTGAATCATGAATCATGAATTATTAATCATGAATTGAATCATGAATCATGAATTCAATCATGATTCATGAATCGAATCATGAATCATGAATTCAATCATGAATCATGAATTCAATCATGAATCATGAATTCAATCATGAATTCAATCATGAATCATGAATCATGAATTGAATCATGAATCATGAATCATGAATCAAGAATCATGAATCATGAATTGAATCATAAATTATGAATCATGAATTGAATCATGAATCATTAATCATGAATTGAATCATGAATCACGAATCATGAATCGAATCATGAATCATTAATTGAATCATGAATCATGAATCATGAATTATAAATTATGAATTAAATCATGAATCATGAATTATGAATCATGAATTTAATCATGAATTAAATCATGAATCATGAATCATGAATAGAATCATGAATTATGAATCATGAATCATGAATCATAAATTGAATCATGAATCATGAATTGAATCATTAATCATGAATCGTGAATTGAATCATAAATCATGAATTGAATCAGGATTCGAATCATAAATTAAATCATGAATCTTGAATTGAATCATGAATCATGAACTAAATCATGAATTATGAATTATGAATCATGAATTGAATCATGAATCATGAATTGAATTATGAGTCATGAATCATGAATTCAATCATGAATCATGAATCATGAATCATGAATCGAATCATGAATCATGAATCGAATCATGAATTGAATCATGAATCATGAATTGAATCATGAATCATGTATTTAATCATAAATCATGAATCATGAATCATGAATTATAAATTATGAATTGAATCATGAATCATGAATTATGAATCATGTATTGAATCATGAATCATGAATCATGAATTGAATCATGAATCATGAATCATGAATCTTGAATTGAATCATGAATCATGAATCATGAATCGAATCATGAATCATGAATCAAGAATCATGAATCGAATCATGAATCATGAATTGAATCATGAATCATGAATCATGAATTGAATCATGAATCATGAAGTGAATCATGAATCATGAATCATGAATCATTAATTGAATCATGAATCATGAATTGAATCATGAATTGAAACATGAATCATGACTTGAATCATGAATCATGAATCATGAATTGAATCATGATTTGAATCATGAATCATGAATTGAATCATGAATCATGAATTGAATCATGAATTCAATCATGAATCATGAATCATGAATCATGAATTGAATCATGAATCATGAATCATAAATTGAATCATGAATCATGAATCATGAATCGAATCATGAATCATGAATTCAATCATGAATCATGAATCATGAATTCAATCATGAATCATGAATCATGAATTCAATCATGAATCATGATTTGAATCATGAATCATGAATTCAATCATGAATCATGAATCGAATCATGAATCATGAATCATGAATTGAATCATGAATCATGAATTGAATCATGAATCATAAATTCAATCATGAATTGAATCATGAATCTGAATTCAATCATGAATTAAATCATGAATCATGAATCATGAACTGAATCATGAATCATGAATTATTAATCATGAATTGAATCATGAATCATGAATTGAATTATGAATCATGAATCATGAATTCAGTCATGAATCATGAATCGAATCATGAATCATAAATTGAATCATTAATTAAATCATGAATCATGAATTGAATCATGAATCATGAATTATTAATCGAATCATGAATCATGAATCAAGAATCATGAATCAAATTATGAATCATGAATTGAATCATGAATCATGAATCATGAATTCAATCAAGAATTATGAATCGAATCATGAATCAAGAATCATGAATCGAATCATGAATCATGAATTGAATCATGAATCATGAATTGAATCATGAATCATGAATTGAATCATGAATCATGAATCATGAATCATGATTTGAATCATGAGTCATGAATCATGAATCATAAATTGAATCATGAATTGAAACATGAATCATGACTTGAATAATGAATCATGAATCATGAATTGAATCATGAATAATGAATCATGAATCATGAATCATGAATTGAATCATGAATCATGAATCATGAATCATGATTTGAATCATGAGTCATGAATCATGAATCATAAATTGAATCATGAATTGAAACATGAATCATGACTTGAATAATGAATCATGAATCATGAATTGAATCATGAATAATGAATCATGAATCATGAATTGAATCATGAATTGAATCATGAATCATGAATCATGAATTATGAAATTAATCATGAATCATGAATTGAATCATGAATCATGAAATGGATCATGAATCATGAATCATGTATTGAATCATGAATCATGAATTGAATCATGAATCATGAATCATGTATTGAATCATAAATCATGAATTATGATTCATGAATCGAATCATGAATTATGAATTTAATCATGAATCATAAATCATGTCTATTGAATCATGAATCGAAGCATGAATCATCAATCAAATCATGAATCATCAATCATGAATCATGAATCGAATCATGAATCATGAATTAAATTATTAATCATGAATCATGAATTAAATCATGAATCATGAATTGAATCATGAATCATGATATTAATCATAAATAATGAATCATGAATTGAATCATGAGTTATAAATTGAATCATAATTTGAATCATAAATCATGAATCATGAAATGAATCATGAAATGAATCATGTATTGAATCATGAATTGAATCATAATTCATGATTCAAATGAATCATGAATCAGGAATTGAATCATGAATCATAAATCAAGAATTGAATAATGAATCATGAATCATGAATCGAATCATGAATCATTAATTGAATCATAAATCATGAATCATGAATCGAATCATGAATCATAAATTGAATTATGATCCATGAATTGAATAATGAATCAAGAATCATGAATTGAATCATGAATCATGAATCATGAATTGAATCATGGATAATGAATCATGAATCATGAATTGAATCATGAAACAAATCATGAATCATGAATCATGAATTAAATCATGAATCATGAATCATAAATCATTAATTGAATTATGAAATGAATCATGAATCATGAATTGAATCATGAATCATGAATCATGAATCAAATCATGAATCATGAATTGAATCATGAATCAAATCATGAATCATGAATTGAATCATGAATCATGAATCATGAATTGAATCATGATTAATGAATTGAATGATTAATTGAATCATAAATCATGATTTGAATCATGAATAATGAATCATTATATGAATCATGAATTAAATCATGAATTAAATCATGAATCATGAATCATAAAATGAATCTTGAATTGAATCATGAATTGAATCATGAATCAGGAATCATTAAATTAATTATGAATTAAATCATGAATTGAATCATGAATCATGAAATGAATCTCTAATTGAATCATGAATTGAATCATGAATCATGAATCATGAATTGAATCATGAATCATGAATTATGAAATTTATCATGAATCATGAATTGAATCATGAATCATGAAATAAATCAAGAATCATGAATCATGTATTGAATCATGAATCATGAATTGAATCATGAATCATGAATCATGTATTGAATCATAAATCATGAATTATGATTCATGAATCGGATCATGAATCATGAATCATTAATCATGAATTGAATAATGAATCATGATATTAATCATAAATCATGAATCATGAATTGAATCATGAGTTATAAATTGAATCATAATTTGAATCATAAATCATGAATCATGAAATGAATCATGAAATGAATCATGTATTGAATCATGAATTGAATCATAATTCATGATTCAAATGAATCATGAATCAGGAATTGAATCATAAATCATAAATCAGGAATTGAATAATGAATCATGAATCATGAATCGAATCATGAATCATTAATTGAATCATGAATCATGAATCATGAATCGAATCATGAATCATAAATTAAATTATGATCCATGAATTGAATAATGAATCATGAATCATGAATTGAATCATGAATCATGAATCATGAATTGAATCATGAATCATGAATCATGAATTGAATCATGAATAATGAATCATGAATTGAATCATGAAACGAATCATGAATCATGAATCATGATTAAAATCATGAATCATGAATTGAATCATGAATCATGAATCATGAATCATGAATTATGAAATTAATCATGAATCATGAATTGAATCATGAATCATGAAATGAATCATGAATCATGAATCATGTATTGAATCATGAATCATGATATGAATCATGAATCATGAATCATGTATTGAATCATAAATCATGAATTATGATTCATTAATCGAATCATGAATTATGAATTTAATCATGAATCATAAATCATGTCTATTGAATCATGAATCGAAGCATGAATCATCAATCAAATCATGAATCATCAATCATGAATCATGAATCGAATCATGAATCATGAATTAAATTATTAATCATGAATCATGAATTAAATCATGAATCATGAATTGAATCATGAATCATGATATTAATCATAAATCATGAATCATGAATTGAATCATGAGTTATAAATTGAATCATAATTTGAATCATAAATCATGAATCATGAAATGAATCATGAAATGAATCATGTATTGAATCATGAATTGAATCATATTTCATGATTCAAATGAATCATGAATCAGGAATTGAATCATGAATCATAAATCAAGAATTGAATAATGAATCATGAATCATGAATCGAATCATGAATCATTAATTGAATCATAAATCATGAATCATGAATCGAATCATGAATCATAAATTGAATTATGATCCATGAATTGAATAATGAATCAAGAATCATGAATTGAATCATGAATCATGAATCATGAATTGAATCATGGATAATGAATCATGAATCATGAATTGAATCATGAAACAAATCATGAATCATGAATCATGAATTAAATCATGAATCATGAATCATAAATCATTAATTGAATTATGAAATGAATCATGAATCATGAATTGAATCATGAATCATGAATCATGAATCAAATCATGAATCATGAATTGAATCATGAATCAAATCATGAATCATGAATTGAATCATGAATCATGAATCATGAATTAAATCATGATTAATGAATTGAATGATTAATTGAATCATAAATCATGATTTGAATCATGAATAATGAATCATTATATGAATCATGAATAAAATCATGAATTAAATCATGAATCATGAATCATAAAATGAATCTTGAATTGAATCATGAATTGAATCATGAATCAGGAATCATTAAATTAATTATGAATTAAATCATGAATTGAATCATGAATCATGAAATGAATCTCTAATTGAATCATGAATTGAATCATGAATCATGAATCATGAATTGAATCATGAATCATGAATTATGAAATTAATCATGAATCATGAATTGAATCATGAATCATGAAATAAATCAAGAATCATGAATCATGTATTGAATCATGAATCATGAATCATGAATTGAATCATGAATCATGAATCATGTATTGAATCATAAATCATGAATTATGATTCATGAATCGGATCATGAATCATGAATCATTAATCATGAATCGAATCATGAATCATGAATTTAATCATGAATCATAAATCATGTATTGAATCATAAATTATGAATATTGAATAATGAATCGAAGCATGAATCATTAATCAAATCATGAATCATCAATCATGAATCATGAATCGAATAATGAATCATGAATTAAATTATTAATCATGAATTATGAATTAAATCATGAATCATGAATTGAATCATGAATCATGATATTAATCATAAATCATGAATAATGAATTGAATCATGAGTTATAAATTGAATCATAATTTAAATCATAAATCATGAATCATGAAATGAATCATGAAATGAATCATGTATTTAATCATGAATTGAATCATAATTCATGATTCAAATGAATCATGAATCAGGAATTGAATCATGAATCATAAATCAGGAATTGAATAATGAATCATGAATCATGAATCGAATCATGAACCATTAATTGAATCATGAATCATGAATCGAATCATGAATCATAAATTGAATTATGATCCATGAATTCAATAATGAATCATGAATCATGAATTGAATCATGAATCATGAATCATGAATTGAATCATGAATAATGAATCATGAATCATGAATTGAATCATGAATTGAATCATGAATCATGAATCATGAATTATGAAATTAATCATGAATCATGAATTGAATCATGAATCATGAAATGAATCATGTATTGAATCATGAATCATGAATTATGAATTGAATCATGAATCATGAATCATGTATTGAATCATAAATCATGAATTATGATTCATGAATCGGATCATGAATCATGAATCATTAATCATGAATCGAATCATGAATCATGAATTTAATCATGAATCATAAATCATGAATATTGAATCATGAATCGAAGCATGAATCATCAATCAAATCATGAATCATCAATCATGAATCATGAATCGAATCATGAATCATGAATTAAATTATTAATCATGAATCATGAATTAAATCATGAATCATGAATTGAATCATGAATCATGATATTAATCATAAATCATGAATCATGAATTGAATCATGAGTTATAAATTGAATCATAATTTGAATCATAAATCATGAATCATGAAATGAATCATGAAATGAATCATGTATTGAATCATGAATTGAATCATAATTCATGATTCAAATGAATCATGAATCAGGAATTGAATCATAAATCATAAATCAGGAATTGAATAATAAATCATGAATCATGAATCGAATCATGAATCATTAATTGAATCATGAATCATGAATCATGAATCGAATCATGAATCATAAATTGAATTATGATCCATGAATTGAATAATGAATCATGAATCATGAATTGAATCATGAATCATGAATCATGAATTGAATCATGAATCATGAATCATGAATTGAATCATGAATAATGAATCATGAATTGAATCATGAAACGAATCATGAATCATGAATCATGATTAAAATCATGAATCATGAATTGAATCATGAATCGAATCATGAATTGAATCATGATCTATGAATTGAATCATGAATCGAATCATGAATCATGAATTGAATCATGAATCATGAATCATGAATTGAATTATGAATCATGAATCATGAGTCATGAATCAAATCATGAATCATGAACCATGAATAATGAATCAAGAATCGAATCATGAATCATGAATCATGAATTGAATCATGAATCATGAATTGAATCATGAATCATGAATTGAATAATGAATCATGAAATGAATCATGAATTGAATCATATATTGAATCATGAATTTAATCATGAATCATGAATCATGAATTGAATAAAAAATTGAATCATGAATCATGAATCATGAAATGTATCATGAATTGAATCATGAATCACGAATTGAATCATGAATCATGAATCAAATCATGAATCATGAATCATGAATCATGAATTAAATCATGAATCATGAATTATTAATTTAATCATGAATCATGAATCATGATCTGAATCATGAATCATGAATCGAATCATGAATCATGAATTGAATCATGAATTGAATCATGAATTGAATCATGAATCATGAATCATGAAATGAATCATGAATTGAATCATGAATCATAAATTGAATCATGAATCATGATTTTCGAATCGAATCATGAATCATGAATCATGAATTGAATCATGAATCATGAATGATGAATCAAATCATTAATCATAAATTGAAATATGAATCATGAATTGAATCATGAATTGAATGATAAGTCATTAAATAAATCATGAAATGAATCATGAATCATGAATTGAATCATGAATCATGAATCATGAATTGAATCATGAATTGAATCACGAATTGAATAATGAAACATGAATCATTAATCATGAATTGAATCATGAATCATGTAACATGAATTGAATCAAGAAACATGAATCATGAATCATGAATTATGAAATGAAACATGAATCATTAATTGAATCATGAATCATGAAATGAATCATGAAACATGAATCATGAATCATGAATCATGAATCGAATAATGAATCATGAATTGAGTCATGAATCATGAATCATGTAATGAATCATGAATTGAATCATGAATTAAATCATGAATCATGAAATGAATCATGAATTGAAACATCTATTGAATCGTGAATTGAATCATTATTCATGAATCATGAATCATGATTTGAATCATGAATCATATATTATGAAATGAATCATGAATCATGAATTGAATCATGAATCATGAATTATGAAATGAATCATGAATCATTAATTGAATCATGAATCATGAAATGAATCATGAAACATGAATCATCAATCATGAATCATGAATCGAATAATGAATCATGAATTGAGTCATGAATCATGAATCATGTAATGAATCATGAATTGAATCATGAATTAAATCATGAATCATAAAATGAATCATGAATTGAAACATCTATTGAATCGTGAATTGAATCATGATTCATGAATCATGAATCATGATTTGAATCATGAATCATGAATCATGAATCGAATCATGAAACATTAATCATGAATTGAATTTATGAATCATGAATCAAATTATGAATCATGAATTGAATCATGAATCATGAATTGAATCATGAATCATGAATCATGAATCATGAATCTAATCATGAATCATGAATCATGAATTGAATCATGAATCATGAATTGAACATTGAATTGAATTATAAGTCATGAAATGAATCATGAAATGAATCATGAATCATGAATTGAATCACGAATCATGAATTGAATCATGAATCATGAATCATGAATTTTATCATGAAACGAATCATGAATCATGAATTGAATCATGAATCATGAAATGAATCATGAATCATGAATTGAATCATGAATTATGAATTGAATCATGAATCATGAATCCTGAATTGAATCATGAATTAAATCATGAATCATCAATTGAATCATGAAACATGAATCATGAGTCATGAAATGAATCATGAATCATGAATTGAATTATGAGTCATGAAATGAATCATGAATTGAATCATGAATCATGAATCATGAATTTTATCATGAAATGAATCATGAATCATGAATTGAATCATGAATCATGAGTCATGAATCGAATCATGAATCATGAATTGAATCATGAATCATGATTCATGAAATGAATCATGAATCATGAATTGAATCATGAATCATGAATTAAATCATGAATCATGAATCATAAATTGAATCATGAATTGAATCATGAAACATAAATCATGAATCATGAATTGAATCATGAATCATGAATTGAATCATAAATCATGAATCATGAATTGAATCATGAATCATGAATCATGAATCATGAATTATGAAATGAATCATGAATTGAATCATGAATCATGAATTATGAAAGAATTATGAATCATGAATTGAATCATGAATCATGAAATGAAGCATAAAACATTAATCATCAATCATGAACCATGAATTTAATAATGAATCATGAATTGAATCATAAATCATGAATCCTGAATTGAATCATGAATCATGAATCATGAATCATGAATTAAATCATGAATCATGAATCATTAATTTAATCATGAATCATGAATCATGATCTGAATCATGAATCATGAATCGAATCATGAATCATGAATTGAATCATGAATTGAATCATGAATTGAATCATGAATCATGAATCATGAAATGAATCATGAATTGAATCATGAATCATAAATTGAATCATGAATCATGATTTATGAATCGAATCATGAATCATGAATCATGAATTGAATCATGAATCATGAATGATGAATCAAATCATTAATCATAAATTGAAATATGAATCATGAATTGAATCATGAATTGAATGATAAGTCATTAAATAAATCATGAAATTAATCATGAATCATGAATTGAATCATGAATCATGAATCATGAATTGAATCATGAATTGAATCACGAATTGAATAATGAAACATGAATCATTAATCATGAATTGAATCATGAATCATGTAACATGAATTGAATCAAGAAACATGAATCATGAATTGAATCATGAATCATGAATTATGAAATGAAACATGAATCATTAATTGAATCATGAATCATGAAATGAATCATGAAACATGAATCATCAATCATGAATCATGAATCGAATAATGAATCATGAATTGAGTCATGAATCATGAATCATGTAATGAATCATGAATTGAATCATGAATTAAATCATGAATCATGAAATGAATCATGAATTGAAACATCTATTGAATCGTGAATTGAATCATGATTCATGAATCATGAATCATGATTTGAATCATGAATCATGAATCGAATCATGAAACATTAATCATGAATTGAATCATGAATCATGAATCAAATTATGAATCATGAATCATGAATTGAATCATGAATCATGAATCATGAATCTAATCATGAATCATGAATCATGAATTGAATCATGAATCATGAATTGAATCATGAATTGAATTATAAGTCATGAAATGAATCATGAAATCAATCATGAATCATGAATCGAATAATGAATCATGAATTGAGTCATGAATCATGAATCATGTAATGAATCATGAATTGAATCATAAATTAAATCATGAATCATGAAATGAATCATGAATTGAAACATCTATTGAATCGTGAATTGAATCATGATTCATGAATCATGAATCATGATTTGAATCATGAATCATGAATCATGAATCGAATCATGAAACATTAATCATGAATTGAATCATGAATCATGAATCAAATTATGAATCATGAATTGAATCATGAATCATGAATTGAATCATGAATCATGAATCATGAATCATGAATCTAATCATGAATCATGAATCATGAATTGAATCATGAATCATGAATTGAATCATGAATTGAATTATAAGTCATGAAATGAATCATGAAATGAATCATGAATCATGAATTGAATCACGAATCATGAATTGAATCATGAATCATGAATCATGAATTTTATCATGAAACGAATCATGAATCATGAATTGAATCATAAATCATGAATCATGAATTGAATCATAAATCATGAGTCATGAATCGAATCATGATTCATTAATTGAATCATGAATCATGAAATGAATCATGATTTGAATCATGAATCATGAATCGAATCATGAAACATTAATCATGAATTGAATCATGAATCATGAATCAAATTATGAATCATGAATCATGAATTGAATCATGAATCATGAATCATGAATTGAATCATGAATCATGAATCAAATTATGAATCATGAATCATGAATTGAATCATGAATCATGAATCATGAATCTAATCATGAATCATGAATCATGAATTGAATCATGAATCATGAATTGAATCATGAATTGAATTATAAGTCATGAAATGAATCATGAAATCAATCATGAATCATGAATCGAATAATGAATCATGAATTGAGTCATGAATCATGAATCATGTAATGAATCATGAATTGAATCATAAATTAAATCATGAATCATGAAATGAATCATGAATTGAAACATCTATTGAATCGTGAATTGAATCATGATTCATGAATCATGAATCATGATTTGAATCATGAATCATGAATCATGAATCGAATCATGAAACATTAATCATGAATTGAATCATGAATCATGAATCAAATTATGAATCATGAATTGAATCATGAATCATGAATTGAATCATGAATCATGAATCATGAATCATGAATCTAATCATGAATCATGAATCATGAATTGAATCATGAATCATGAATTGAATCATGAATTGAATTATAAGTCATGAAATGAATCATGAAATGAATCATGAATCATGAATTGAATCACGAATCATGAATTGAATCATGAATCATGAATCATGAATTTTATCATGAAACGAATCATGAATCATGAATTGAATCATAAATCATGAATCATGAATTGAATCATAAATCATGAGTCATGAATCGAATCATGATTCATTAATTGAATCATGAATCATGAAATGAATCATGAATCATGAATTGAATCATGAATTATGAATTGAATCATGAATCATGAATCCTGAATTGAATCATGAATTAAATCATGAATCATCAATTGAATCATGAAACATGAATCATGAGTCATGAAATGAATCATGAATCATGAATTGAATTATGATTAATGAAATGAATCATGAATTGAATCATGAATCATGAATCATGAATTTTATCATGAAATGAATCATGAATCATGAATTGAATCATGAATCATGAGTCATGAATCGAATCATGAATCATGAATTGAATCATGAATCATGATTCATGAAATGAATCATGAATCATGAATTGAATCATGAATCATGAATTAAATCATGAATCATGAATCATAAATTGAATCATGAACTGAATCATGAAACATAAATCATGAATCATGAATTGAATCATGAATCATGAATTGAATCATAAATCATGAATCATGAATTGAATCATGAATCATGAATCATGAATCATGAATTATGAAATGAATCATGAATTGAATCATGAATCATGAATTATGAAAGAATTATGAATCATGAATTGAATCATGAATCATGAAATGAAGCATAAAACATTAATCATCAATCATGAACCATGAATTTAATAATGAATCATGAATTGAATCATAAATCATGAATCATGAATTGAATCATGAATCATAAATCATGTAATGAATCATTAATCATGAATCGAATCATGAATCATCAATCATGAATCATGAATCGAATAATGAATCATGAATTGAGTCATGAATCATGAATCATGTAATGAATCATGAATTGAATCATGAATTAAATCATGAATCATGAAATGAATCATGAATTGAAACATCTATTGAATCGTGAATTGAATCATGATTCATGAATCATGAATCATGATTTGAATCATGAATCATGAATCATGAATCGAATCATGAAACATTAATCATGAATTGAATCATGAATCATGAATCAAATTATGAATCATGAATTGAATCATGAATCATGAATTGAATCATGAATCATGAATCATGAATCTAATCATGAATCATGAATCATGAATTGAATCATGAATCATGAATTGAATCATGAATTGAATTATAAGTCATGAAATGAATCATGAAATGAATCATGAATCATGAATTGAATCACGAATCATGAATTGAATCATGAATCATGAATCATGAATTTTATCATGAAACGAATCATGAATCATGAATTGAATCATAAATCATGAATCATGAATTGAATCATAAATCATGAGTCATGAATCGAATCATGATTCATTAATTGAATCATGAATCATGAAATGAATCATGAATCATGAATTGAATCATGAATTATGAATTGAATCATGAATCATGAATCCTGAATTGAATCATGAATTAAATCATGAATCATCAATTGAATCATGAAACATGAATCATGAGTCATGAAATGAATCATGAATCATGAATTGAATTATGAGTCATGAAATGAATCATGAATTGAATCATGAATCATGAGTCATGAATCGAATCATGAATCATGAATTGAATCATGAATCATGATTCATGAAATGAATCATGAATCATGAATTGAATCATGAATCATGAATTAAATCATGAATCATGAATCATAAATTGAATCATGAATTGAATCATGAAACATAAATCATGAATCATGAATTGAATCATGAATCATGAATTGAATCATAAATCATGAATCATGAATTGAATCATGAATCATGAATCATGAATCATGAATTATGAAATGAATCATGAATTGAATAATGAATCATGAATTATGAAAGAATTATGAATCATGAATTGAATCATGAATCATGAAATGAAGCATAAAACATTAATCATCAATCATGAACCATGAATTTAATAATGAATCATGAATTGAATCATAAATCATGAATCATGAATTGAATCATGAATCATGAATCATGAATTAAATCATGAATCATGAATCATTAATTTAATCATGAATCATGAATCATGATCTGAATCATGAATCATGAATCGAATCATGAATCATGAATTGAATCATGAATTGAATCATGAATTGAATCATGAATCATGAATCATGAAATGAATCATGAATTGAATCATGAATCATAAATTGAATCATGAATCATGATTTATGAATCGAATCATGAATCATGAATCATGAATTGAATCATGAATCATGAATGATGAATCAAATCATTAATCATAAATTGAAATATGAATCATGAATTGAATCATGAATTGAATGATAAGTCATTAAATAAATCATGAAATGAATCATGAATCATGAATTGAATCATGAATCATGAATCATGAATTGAATCATGAATTGAATCACGAATTGAATAATGAAACATGAATCATTAATCATGAATTGAATCATGAATCATGTAACATGAATTGAATCAAGAAACATGAATCATGAATTGAATCATGAATTATGAAATGAAACATGAATCATTAATTGAATCATGAATCATGAAATGAATCATGAAACATGAATCATCAATCATGAATCATGAATCGAATAATGAATCATGAATTGAGTCATGAATCATGAATCATGTAATGAATCATGAATTGAATCATGAATTAAATCATGAATCATGAAATGAATCATGAATTGAAACATCTATTGAATCGTGAATTGAATCATGATTCATGAATCATGAATCATGATTTGAATCATGAATCATGAATCATGAATCGAATCATGAAACATTAATCATGAATTGAATCATGAATCATGAATCAAATTATGAATCATGAATTGAATCATGAATCATGAATTGAATCATGAATCATGAATCATGAATCATGAATCTAATCATGAATCATGAATCATGAATTGAATCATGAATCATGAATTGAATCATGAATTGAATTATAAGTCATGAAATGAATCATGAAATCAATCATGAATCATGAATCGAATAATGAATCATGAATTGAGTCATGAATCATGAATCATGTAATGAATCATGAATTGAATCATGAATTAAATCATGAATCATGAAATGAATCATGAATTGAAACATCTATTGAATCGTGAATTGAATCATGATTCATGAATCATGAATCATGATTTGAATCATGAATCATGAATCATGAATCGAATCATGAAACATTAATCATGAATTGAATCATGAATCATGAATCAAATTATGAATCATGAATTGAATCATGAATCATGAATTGAATCATGAATCATGAATCATGAATCATGAATCTAATCATGAATCATGAATCATGAATTGAATCATGAATCATGAATTGAATCATTTATTGAATTATAAGTCATGAAATGAATCATGAAATGAATCATGAATCATGAATTGAATCATGAATTATGAATTGAATCATGAATCATGAATCCTGAATTGAATCATGAATTAAATCATGAATCATCAATTGAATCATGAAACATGAATCATGAGTCATGAAATGAATCATGAATCATGAATTGAATTATGAGTCATGAAATGAATCATAAATTGAATCATGAATCATGAATCATGAATTTTATCATGAAATGAATCATGAATCATGAATTGAATCATGAATCATGAGTCATGAATCGAATCATGAATCATGAATTGAATCATGAATCATGATTCATGAAATGAATCATGAATCATGAATTGAATCATGAATCATGAATTAAATCATGAATCATGAATCATAAATTGAATCATGAATTGAATCATGTAACATAAATCATGAATCATGAATTGAATCATGAATCATGAATTGAATCATAAATCATGAATCATGAATTGAATCATGAATCATGAATTATGAATCATGAATTATGAAATGAATCATGAATTGAATCATGAATCATGAATTATGAAAGAATTATGAATCATGAATTGAATCATGAATCATGAAATGAAGCATAAAACATTAATCATCAATCATGAACCATGAATTTAATAATGAATCATGAATTGAATCATAAATCATGAATCATGAATCGAATCATGAATCATCAATCATGAATCATGAATCGAATCATGAATCATGAAATGAATCATGAATCATTAATTGCATTATGAATCATGAATTGAATCATGAATCATGAATCATAAATCATTAATTGAATTATGAAATGAATCATGAATCATGAATTGAATCATGAATCATGAATCATGAATCAAATCATGAATCATGAATTGAATCATGAATCAAATCATGAATCATGAATTGAATCATGAATCATGAATCATGAATTGAATCATTATTAATGAATTGAATGATTAATTGAATCATAAATCATGAATTGAATCATGAATCATGAATCATGAATTGAATTATGAATCATGAATCATGAATTGAATCATGAATCATGAATTGAATCATGAATTGAATCATGAATCATGAATTGAATCAAAATTAATGAATCATGAATTGAATTATGAATCATGAATCATGAATTGAATCATAAATCATAAATTGAATCATGAATCATGAATCATGTAATGAATCTTAAATTGAATCATAAGATGATAATCGAATTATGAATCATGAATCATGAATCATGAATTGAATCATGAATCGTGAATCAAATCATGAATCATGAATTAAATCATGAATCATGATTTGAATCATGAATCATTAATCATGATATGAATCATGAAATAAATCATGAATTAAATCATGAATCATGAATCATGAAATGAATCTTGAATTGAATCATGAATTGAATCATGAATCAGGAATCATTAAATTAATTATGAATTAAATCATGAATTGAAATATGAATCATGAAATGAATCTCTAATTAAATCATGAATTGAATCATGAATCATGAATTGAATCATGAATCATGAATTATGAAATTAATCATGAATCATGAATTGAATCATGAATCATGAAATGAATCATGAATCATGAATCATGTATTGAATCATGAAGCATTAATCATGAATTGAATCATGAATCATGAATCATGTATTGAATCATAAATCATGAATTATGATTCATGAATCGGATCATGAATCATGAATCATTAATTATGAATCGATTCATGAATCATGAATTTAATCATGAATCATAAATCATGTATTGAATCATGAATCATGAATATTGAATCATGAATCGAAGCATGAATCATGAATCAAATCATGAATCATCAATCATGAATCATGAATCGAATCATGAATCATGAATTAAATTATTAATCATGAATCATGAATTAAATCATGAATCATGAATTGAATCATGAGTTATAAAGTGAATCATAATTTAAATTATAAATCATGAATCATGAAATGAATCATGAAATGAATCATGTATTGAATCATGAATTGAATCATAATTCATGATTCAAATGAATTATGAATCAGGAATTGAATCATGAATCATAAATCATGAATTGAATAATGAATCATGAATCATGAATCGAATCATGAATCATTAATTGAATCATGAATCATGAATCATGAATCGAATCATGAATCAAAAATTGAATTATGATCCGTGAATTAAATAATGAATCATGAATCATGAATTGAATCATGAAACGAATCATGAATCATGAATTAAATCATGAATCATGAATTGAATCACGAATCATGAATTGAATCATGAATCATGAATCATGAATCATGAATTGAATCATGAATAATGAATCATGAATCATGAATTGAATCATGAAACGAATCATGAATCATGAATCATGAATTAAATCATGAATCATGAATTGAATCACGAATCATGAATTGAATCATGAATCATGAATCATGAATTTTATCATGAAACGAATCATGAATCATGAATTGAATCATAAATCATGAGTCATGAATCGAATCATGAATCATTAATTGAATCATGAATCATGAATAATGAAATGAATTATGAATCATGAATTGAATCATGAATTATGAATTAAATCATGAATCATGAATCCTGAATTGAATCATGAATTAAATCATGAATCATGAATTGAATCATGAAACATGAATCATGAATCATGAATTGAATCATGAATCATGAATTGAATTATGAGTCATGAAATGAATCATGAATCATGAATTGAATAATGAATCATGATTCATGAAATGAATCATGAATCATGAATTGAATCATGAATCAAGAATTAAATCATGAATCATGAATCATAAATTGAATCATGAATTGAATCATGAAACATAAATCATGAATCATGAATTGAATCATGAATCATGAATTGAATCATAAATCATGAATCATGAATTGAATCATGAATCATGAATCATGAATTATGAAATGAATCATGAATTGAATCATAAATCATGAATTATGAAAGAGTAATGAATCATGAATTGAATCATGAATCACGAATTGAATCATGAATCATGAATCGAATCATGAATCATGAATCATGAATCATGATCTGAATCATGAATCATGAATCGAATCATGAATCATGAATTGAATCATGAATTGAATCATGAATTGAATCATGAATCATGAATCATGAATTGAATCATGAATTGAATCATGAATTGAATCATGAATCATGAATCATGAAATGAATCATGAATTGAATCATGAATCATAAATTGAATCATGAATCATGATTTATGAATCGAATCATGAATCATGAATCATGAATTGAATCATGAATCATGAATGATGAATCAAATCATTAATCATAAATTGAAATATGAATCATGAATTGAATCATGAATTGAATGATGAGTCATTAAATAAATCATGAAATGAATCATGAATCATGAATTGAATCATGAATCATGAATTGAATCATGAATCATGAATTGAATCATGAATTGAATCACGAATTGAATCATGAATCATGAATTGAATCATGAATTGAATCATGAATTGAATCATGAATCATGTAACATGAATTGAATCAAGAAACATGAATCATGAATTGAATCATGAATCATATATTATGAAATGAATCATGAATCATGAATTGAATCATGAATCATGAATTATGAAATGAATCATGAATCATTAATTGAATCATGAATCATGAAATGAATCATGAAACATGAATCATCAATCATGAATCATGAATCGAATAATGAATCATGAATTGAGTCATGAATCATGAATCATGTAATGAATCATGAATTGAATCATGAATTAAATCATGAATCATGAAATGAATCATGAATTGAAACATCTATTGAATCGTTAATTGAATCATGATTCATGAATCATGAATCATGATTTGAATCATGAATCATGAATCATGAATCGAATCATGAAACATTAATCATGAATTGAATCATGAATCATGAATCAAATTATGAATCATGAATTGAATCATGAATCATGAATTGAATCATGAATCATGAATTGAATCATGAATCATGAATCATGAATCATGAATCTAATCATGAATCATGAATTGAATCATGAATCATGAATTGAATCATGAATTGAATTATAAGTCATGAAATGAATCATGAAATGAATCATGAATCATGAATTGAATCACGAATCATGAATTGAATCATGAATCATGAATTTTATCATGAAACGAATCATGAATCATGAATTGAATCATAAATCATGAATCATGAATTGAATCATGAATCATGAATCATAAATTGAATCATGAATTGAATCATGAAACATAAATCATGAATCATGAATTGAATCACGAATCATGAATTGAATCATAAATCATGAATCATGAATTGAATCATGAATCATGAATCATGAATTATGAAATGAATCATGAATTGAATCATAAATCATGAATTATGAAAGAGTAATGAATCATGAATTGAATCATGAATCACGAATTGAATCATGAATCATGAATCGAATCATGAATCATGAATCATGAATTAAATCATGAATCATGAATCATTAATTTAATCATGAATCATGAATCATGATCTGAATCATGAATCATGAATCGAATCATGAATCATGAATTGAATCATGAATTGAATCATGAATTGAATCATGAATCATGAAATGAATCATGAATTGAATCATGAATCATAAATTGAATCATGAATCATGATTTATGAATCGAATCATGAATCATGAATCATGAATTGAATTATGAATCATGAATGATGAATCAAATCATTAATCATAAATTGAAATATGAATCATGAATTGAATCATGAATTGAATGATGAGTCATTAAATAAATCATGAAATGAATCATGAATCATGAATTGAATCATGAATCATGAATTGAATCATGAATTGAATCACGAATTGAATCATGAATCATGAATTGAATCATGAATTGAATCATGAATTGAATCATGAATCATGTAACATGAATTGAATCAAGAAACATGAATCATGAATTGAATCATGAATCATATATTATGAAATGAATCATGAATCATGAATTGAATCATGAATCATGAATTATGAAATGAATCATGAATCATTAATTGAATCATGAATCATGAAATGAATCATGAAACATGAATCATCAATCATGAATCATGAATCGAATAATGAATCATGAATTGAGTCATGAATCATGAATCATGTAATGAATCATGAATTGAATCATGAATTAAATCATGAATCATGAAATGAATCATGAATTGAAACATCTATTGAATCGTGAATTGAATCATGATTCATGAATCATGAATCATGATTTGAATCATGAATCATGAATCATGAATCGAATCATGAAACATTAATCATGAATTGAATCATGAATCATGAATCAAATTATGAATCATGAATTGAATCATGAATCATGAATTGAATCATGAATCATGAATCATGAATCATGAATCTAATCATGAATCATGAATCATGAATTGAATCATGAATCATGAATTGAATCATGAATTGAATTATAAGTCATGAAATGAATCATGAAATGAATCATGAATCATGAATTGAATCACGAATCATGAATTGAATCATGAATCATGAATTTTATCATGAAACGAATCATGAATCATGAATTGAATCATAAATCATGAATCATGAATTGAATCATAAATCATGAGTCATGAATCGAATCATGATTCATTAATTGAATCATGAATCATGAAATGAATCATGAATCATGAATTGAATCATGAATTATGAATTGAATCATGAATCATGAATCCTGAATTGAATCATGAATTAAATCATGAATCATGAATTGAATCATGAAACATGAATCATGAGTCATGAAATGAATCATGAATCATGAATTGAATTATGAGTCATGAAATGAATCATGAATTGAATCATGAATCATGAATCATGAATTTTATCATGAAATGAATCATGAATTGAATCATGAATCATGAGTCATGAATCGAATCATGAATTGAATCATGAATCATGATTCATGAAATGAATCATGAATCATGAATTGAATCATGAATCATGAATTAAATCATAAATCATGAATCATAAATTGAATCATGAATTGAATCATGAAACATAAATCATGAATCATGAATTGAATCATGAATCATGAATTGAATCATAAATCATGAATCATGAATTGAATCATGAATCATGAATCATGAATCATGAATTATGAAATGAATCATGAATTATGAAATGAATCATGAATTATGAAAGAATCATGAATCATGAATTGAATCATGAATCATGAAATGAATCATAAAACATTAATCATCAATCATGAACCATGAATTTAATAATGAATCATGAATTGAATCATAAATCATGAATCATGAATTGAATCATGAATCATGAATCATGAAATATGAAATAAATCATGATTTGAATCATGAATCATGAATTATGAAAGAATCATGAATCATGAATTGAATCATGAATCATGAAATGAATCATAAAACATTAATCATCAATCATGAACCATGAATTTAATAATGAATCATGAATTGAATCATGAATCATGAATTATAAATCATGTAATGAATCTGTGTGTGAGTGTGTGTCTATATTAGGGAATTTAGACTGTAAGCTCCAATAGGGTAGGGACTGATGTGAATGGGTTCTCTGTACAGCGCTGCGCTATTAGTGACACTATATAAATAAATGATAATGAGGATGATGATGATATGTGTTTACTATGCCTATACACATAGCAAGCTTCCACACTTGATTGGCAGATTAATGCATCATTATTGCTAAGTTTGATAAGTTGTCTAATACAGTGACACTGGTAGAGAAAACCACTATAGACATTCACATAAGCAGCTCTCATCATCATCATCATCATCATTTATGGCATAAGACTTCTTTAATTATACTAAGTTTTTGAGCAGGTCTGCATTATACTTAATTATATAAGGGAGATGTACTTTTAGTAAAAAGTAGCTCTCCAATTTGAAAAGTACATCAACGTAGTATTAATACTTAGATTTAAAGGTGTTCTGGGATAAAAATAAATACATTCCCAGCAGCCATCTCCCTTTGCCTCTATCTTATTGCATATTTTGTCCTAATGTGCTTTCATATTTACATGTCACCATGTTTCCATTGGCTAAAGTCAGATGTCTGTCAAGCAAACTGACCAGTGACAGAATTGCTTTGTGAGGTTTACATCTTTATGACATCAAATGCTTCACATGAAAAATGCAGTTCATTGTCAAAAATCAGCTATATTAGGAGAGTGAGAATTGTGTTTTAGCATCAATTACACACTAAATATGCTGTCATTGTGTATTTTTAATGGATGTCTTTCAGTTTTAAAGATAGACAGACCGATAGATAGATAGATAGATAGATAGATAGATAGATAGATAGATAGATAGACAGACAGACAGACTGATTTCAACTGGAAGCAGTGCCCACACATTGCTTAATTTTTGGTGGTTATTAAATAGTATGGGTAGGCAAGAAAAGTGCATATATCTTTTATTAGCATAAACTTACCCAAATGCGCTCTTGCATATTTAAGGCATTCAAAGTAATAATATTTCACAGCATTAATACAGTTATGTACTAGACTGGACAATGGTAAGCAGAGCCAGTACTTATATCAACCATGGCCTTATCTGTGTGAAGTTTGTATGTTCTCCCTGTGTTTGCGTGGGTTTCCTCCGGGTGCTGCGGTTTCCTCCCACACTCCAAAAAACATACTGTTAGGTTAATTGGCTGCTATCAAAATTGACCCTAGTCTCTCCCTCTCTGTCTGTGTGTGAGTGTGTGTCTATATTAGGGAATTTAGACTGTAAGCTCCAATAGGGTAGGGACTGATGTGAATGGGTTCTCTGTACAGTGCTGCGCTATTAGTGACACTATATAAATAAATGATAATGAGGATGATGATGATATGTGTTTACTATGCCTATACACATAGCAAGCTTCCACACTTGATTGGCAGATTAATGCATCATTATTGCTAAGTTTGATAACAGTTGTCTAATACAGTGACACTGGTAGAGAAAACCACTATAGACATTCACATAAGCAGCTCTCATCATCATCATCATCATCATTTATGGCATAAGACTTCTTTAATTATACTAAGTTTTTGAGCAGGTCTGCATTATACTTAATTATATAAGGGAGATGTACTTTTAGTAAAAAGTAGCTCTCCAATTTGAAAAGTACATCAACGTAGTATTAATACTTAGATTTAAAGGTGTTCTGGGATAAAAATAAATACATTCCCAGCAGCCATCTCCCTTTGCCTCTATCTTATTGCATATTTTGTCCTAATGTGCTTTCATATTTACATGTCACCATGTTTCCATTGGCTAAAGTCAGATGTCTGTCAAGCAAACTGACCAGTGACAGAATTGCTTTGTGAGGTTTACATCTTTATGACATCAAATGCTTCACATGAAAAATGCAGTTCATTGTCAAAAATCAGCTATATTAGGAGAGTGAGAATTGTGTTTTAGCATCAATTACACACTAAATATGCTGTCATTGTGTATTTTTAATGGATGTCTTTCAGTTTTAAAGATAGACAGACCGATAGATAGATAGATAGATAGATAGATAGATAGATAGATAGATAGATAGATAGATAGATAGACAGACAGACAGACTGATTTCAACTGGAAGCAGTGCCCACACATTGCTTAATTTTTGGTGGTTATTAAATAGTATGGGTAGGCAAGAAAAGTGCATATATCTTTTATTAGCATAAACTTACCCAAATGCGCTCTTGCATATTTAAGGCATTCAAAGTAATAATATTTCACAGCATTAATACAGTTATGTACTAGACTGGACAATGGTAAGCAGAGCCAGTACTTATATCAACCATGGCCTTATCTGTGTGAAGTTTGTATGTTCTCCCTGTGTTTGCGTGGGTTTCCTCCGGGTGCTGCGGTTTCCTCCCACACTCCAAAAAACATACTGTTAGGTTAATTGGCTGCTATCAAAATTGACCCTAGTCTCTCCCTCTCTCTCTGTGTGTGAGTGTGTGTCTATATTAGGGAATTTAGACTGTAAGCTCCAATAGGGTAGGGACTGATGTGAATGGGTTCTCTGTACAGCGCTGCGCTATTAGTGACACTATATAAATAAATGATAATGAGGATGATGATGATATGTGTTTACTATGCCTATACACATAGCAAGCTTCCACACTTGATTGGCAGATTAATGCATCATTATTGCTAAGTTTGATAACAGTTGTCTAATACAGTGACACTGGTAGAGAAAACCACTATAGACATTCACATAAGCAGCTCTCATCATCATCATCATCATCATTTATGGCATAAGACTTCTTTAATTATACTAAGTTTTTGAGCAGGTCTGCATTATACTTAATTATATAAGGGAGATGTACTTTTAGTAAAAAGTTTTCATATTTACATGTCACCATGTTTCCATTGGCTAAAGTCAGATGTCTGTCAAGCAAACTGACCAGTGACAGAATTGCTTTGTGAGGTTTACATCTTTATGACATCAAATGCTTCACATGAAAAATGCAGTTCATTGTCAAAAATCAGCTATATTAGGAGAGTGAGAATTGTGTTTTAGCATCAATTACACACTAAATATGCTGTCATTGTGTATTTTTAATGGATGTCTTTCAGTTTTAAAGATAGACAGACCGATAGATAGATAGATAGATAGATAGATAGATAGATAGATAGATAGATAGATAGATAGATAGATAGACAGACAGACAGACTGATTTCAACTGGAAGCAGTGCCCACACATTGCTTAATTTTTGGTGGTTATTAAATAGTATGGGTAGGCAAGAAAAGTGCATATATCTTTTATTAGCATAAACTTACCCAAATGCGCTCTTGCATATTTAAGGCATTCAAAGTAATAATATTTCACAGCATTAATACAGTTATGTACTAGACTGGACAATGGTAAGCAGAGCCAGTACTTATATCAACCATGGCCTTATCTGTGTGAAGTTTGTATGTTCTCCCTGTGTTTGCGTGGGTTTCCTCCGGGTGCTGCGGTTTCCTCCCACACTCCAAAAAACATACTGTTAGGTTAATTGGCTGCTATCAAAATTGACCCTAGTCTCTCCCTCTCTGTCTGTGTGTGAGTGTGTGTCTATATTAGGGAATTTAGACTGTAAGCTCCAATAGGGTAGGGACTAATGTGAATGGGTTCTCTGTACAGCGCTGCGCTATTAGTGACACTATATAAATAAATGATAATGAGGATGATGATGATATGTGTTTACTATGCCTATACACATAGCAAGCTTCCACACTTGATTGGCAGATTAATGCATCATTATTGCTAAGTTTGATAACAGTTGTCTAATACAGTGACACTGGTAGAGAAAACCACTATAGACATTCACATAAGCAGCTCTCATCATCATCATCATCATCATCATCATCATCATCATCATCATCATCATCATCATCATCATCATCATCATTTATGGCATAAGACTTCTTTAATTATACTAAGTTTTTGAGCATTTCTGCATTATACTTAATTATATAAGGGAGATGTACTTTTAGTAAAAAGTAGCTCTCCAATTTGAAAAGTACATCAACGTAGTATTAATACTTAGATTTAAAGGTGTTCTGGGATAAAAATAAATACATTCCCAGCAGCCATCTCCCTTTGCCTCTATCTTATTGCATATTTTGTCCTAATGTGCTTTCATATTTACATGTCACCATGTTTCCATTGGCTAAAGTCAGATGTCTGTCAAGCAAACTGACCAGTGACAGAATTGCTTTGTGAGGTTTACATCTTTATGACATCAAATGCTTCACATGAAAAATGCAGTTCATTGTCAAAAATCAGCTATATTAGGAGAGTGAGAATTGTGTTTTAGCATCAATTACACACTAAATATGCTGTCATTGTGTATTTTTAATGGATGTCTTTCAGTTTTAAAGATAGACAGACCGATAGATAGATAGATAGATAGATAGATAGATAGATAGATAGATAGATAGACAGACAGACAGACTGATTTCAACTGGAAGCAGTGCCCACACATTGCTTAATTTTTGGTGGTTATTAAATAGTATGGGTAGGCAAGAAAAGTGCATATATCTTTTATTAGCATAAACTTACCCAAATGCGCTCTTGCATATTTAAGGCATTCAAAGTAATAATATTTCACAGCATTAATACAGTTATGTACTAGACTGGACAATGGTAAGCAGAGCCAGTACTTATATCAACCATGGCCTTATCTGTGTGAAGTTTGTATGTTCTCCCTGTGTTTGCGTGGGTTTCCTCCGGGTGCTGCGGTTTCCTCCCACACTCCAAAAAACATACTGTTAGGTTAATTGGCTGCTATCAAAATTGACCCTAGTCTCTCCCTCTCTGTCTGTGTGTGAGTGTGTGTCTATATTAGGGAATTTAGACTGTAAGCTCCAATAGGGTAGGGACTGATGTGAATGGGTTCTCTGTACAGCGCTGCGCTATTAGTGACACTATATAAATAAATGATAATGAGGATGATGATGATATGTGTTTACTATGCCTATACACATAGCAAGCTTCCACACTTGATTGGCAGATTAATGCATCATTATTGCTAAGTTTGATAACAGTTGTCTAATACAGTGACACTGGTAGAGAAAACCACTATAGACATTCACATAAGCAGCTCTCATCATCATCATCATCATCATTTATGGCATAAGACTTCTTTAATTATACTAAGTTTTTGAGCAGGTCTGCATTATACTTAATTATATAAGGGAGATGTACTTTTAGTAAAAAGTAGCTCTCCAATTTGAAAAGTACATCAACGTAGTATTAATACTTAGATTTAAAGGTGTTCTGGGATAAAAATAAATACATTCCCAGCAGCCATCTCCCTTTGCCTCTATCTTATTGCATATTTTGTCCTAATGTGCTTTCATATTTACATGTCACCATGTTTCCATTGGCTAAAGTCAGATGTCTGTCAAGCAAACTGACCAGTGACAGAATTGCTTTGTGAGGTTTACATCTTTATGACATCAAATGCTTCACATGAAAAATGCAGTTCATTGTCAAAAATCAGCTATATTAGGAGAGTGAGAATTGTGTTTTAGCATCAATTACACACTAAATATGCTGTCATTGTGTATTTTTAATGGATGTCTTTCAGTTTTAAAGATAGACAGACCGATAGATAGATAGATAGATAGATAGATAGATAGATAGATAGATAGATAGATAGATAGATAGACAGACAGACAGACTGATTTCAACTGGAAGCAGTGCCCACACATTGCTTAATTTTTGGTGGTTATTAAATAGTATGGGTAGGCAAGAAAAGTGCATATATCTTTTATTAGCATAAACTTACCCAAATGCGCTCTTGCATATTTAAGGCATTCAAAGTAATAATATTTCACAGCATTAATACAGTTATGTACTAGACTGGACAATGGTAAGCAGAGCCAGTACTTATATCAACCATGGCCTTATCTGTGTGAAGTTTGTATGTTCTCCCTGTGTTTGCGTGGGTTTCCTCCGGGTGCTGCGGTTTCCTCCCACACTCCAAAAAACATACTGTTAGGTTAATTGGCTGCTATCAAAATTGACCCTAGTCTCTCCCTCTCTGTCTGTGTGTGAGTGTGTGTCTATATTAGGGAATTTAGACTGTAAGCTCCAATAGGGTAGGGACTGATGTGAATGGGTTCTCTGTACAGCGCTGCGCTATTAGTGACACTATATAAATAAATGATAATGAGGATGATGATGATATGTGTTTACTATGCCTATACACATAGCAAGCTTCCACACTTGATTGGCAGATTAATGCATCATTATTGCTAAGTTTGATAACAGTTGTCTAATACAGTGACACTGGTAGAGAAAACCACTATAGACATTCACATAAGCAGCTCTCCTCATCATCATCATCATCATCATCATTTATGGCATAAGACTTCTTTAATTATACTAAGTTTTTGAGCAGGTCTGCATTATACTTAATTATATAAGGGAGATGTACTTTTAGTAAAAAGTAGCTCTCCAATTTGAAAAGTACATCAACGTAGTATTAATACTTAGATTTAAAGGTGTTCTGGGATAAAAATAAATACATTCCCAGCAGCCATCTCCCTTTGCCTCTATCTTATTGCATATTTTGTCCTAATGTGCTTTCATATTT
This sequence comes from Mixophyes fleayi, assembly GCF_038048845.1. Lineage (NCBI taxonomy): Eukaryota > Metazoa > Chordata > Amphibia > Anura > Limnodynastidae > Mixophyes > Mixophyes fleayi. The sequence continues at coordinate 75,788 of NW_027446953.1, read as the reverse complement.
ACATGTCACCATGTTTCCATTGGCTAAAGTCAGATGTCTGTCAAGCAAACTGACCAGTGACAGAATTGCTTTGTGAGGTTTACATCTTTATGACATCAAATGCTTCACATGAAAAATGCAGTTCATTGTCAAAAATCAGCTATATTAGGAGAGTGAGAATTGTGTTTTAGCATCAATTACACACTAAATATGCTGTCATTGTGTATTTTTAATGGATGTCTTTCAGTTTTAAAGATAGACAGACCGATAGATAGATAGATAGATAGATAGATAGATAGATAGATAGACAGACAGACAGACTGATTTCAACTGGAAGCAGTGCCCACACATTGCTTAATTTTTGGTGGTTATTAAATAGTATGGGTAGGCAAGAAAAGTGCATATATCTTTTATTAGCATAAACTTACCCAAATGCGCTCTTGCATATTTAAGGCATTCAAAGTAATAATATTTCACAGCATTAATACAGTTATGTACTAGACTGGACAATGGTAAGCAGAGCCAGTACTTATATCAACCATGGCCTTATCTGTGTGAAGTTTGTATGTTCTCCCTGTGTTTGCGTGGGTTTCCTCCGGGTGCTGCGGTTTCCTCCCACACTCCAAAAAACATACTGTTAGGTTAATTGGCTGCTATCAAAATTGACCCTAGTCTCTCCCTCTCTGTCTGTGTGTGAGTGTGTGTCTATATTAGGGAATTTAGACTGTAAGCTCCAATAGGGTAGGGACTGATGTGAATGGGTTCTCTGTACAGCGCTGCGCTATTAGTGACACTATATAAATAAATGATAATGAGGATGATGATGATATGTGTTTACTATGCCTATACACATAGCAAGCTTCCACACTTGATTGGCAGATTAATGCATCATTATTGCTAAGTTTGATAACAGTTGTCTAATACAGTGACACTGGTAGAGAAAACCACTATAGACATTCACATAAGCAGCTCTCATCATCATCATCATCATCATCATTTATGGCATAAGACTTCTTTAATTATACTAAGTTTTTGAGCAGGTCTGCATTATACTTAATTATATAAGGGAGATGTACTTTTAGTAAAAAGTAGCTCTCCAATTTGAAAAGTACATCAACGTAGTATTAATACTTAGATTTAAAGGTGTTCTGGGATAAAAATAAATACATTCCCAGCAGCCATCTCCCTTTGCCTCTATCTTATTGCATATTTTGTCCTAATGTGCTTTCATATTTACATGTCACCATGTTTCCATTGGCTAAAGTCAGATGTCTGTCAAGCAAACTGACCAGTGACAGAATTGCTTTGTGAGGTTTACATCTTTATGACATCAAATGCTTCACATGAAAAATGCAGTTCATTGTCAAAAATCAGCTATATTAGGAGAGTGAGAATTGTGTTTTAGCATCAATTACACACTAAATATGCTGTCATTGTGTATTTTTAATGGATGTCTTTCAGTTTTAAAGATAGACAGACCGATAGATAGATAGATAGATAGATAGATAGATAGATAGATAGATAGACAGACAGACAGACTGATTTCAACTGGAAGCAGTGCCCACACATTGCTTAATTTTTGGTGGTTATTAAATAGTATGGGTAGGCAAGAAAAGTGCATATATCTTTTATTAGCATAAACTTACCCAAATGCGCTCTTGCATATTTAAGGCATTCAAAGTAATAATATTTCACAGCATTAATACAGTTATGTACTAGACTGGACAATGGTAAGCAGAGCCAGTACTTATATCAACCATGGCCTTATCTGTGTGAAGTTTGTATGTTCTCCCTGTGTTTGCGTGGGTTTCCTCCGGGTGCTGCGGTTTCCTCCCACACTCCAAAAAACATACTGTTAGGTTAATTGGCTGCTATCAAAATTGACCCTAGTCTCTCCCTCTCTGTCTGTGCGTGAGTGTGTGTCTATATTAGGGAATTTAGACTGTAAGCTCCAATAGGGTAGGGACTGATGTGAATGGGTTCTCTGTACAGCGCTGCGCTATTAGTGACACTATATAAATAAATGATAATGAGGATGATGATGATATGTGTTTACTATGCCTATACACATAGCAAGCTTCCACACTTGATTGGCAGATTAATGCATCATTATTGCTAAGTTTGATAACAGTTGTCTAATACAGTGACACTGGTAGAGAAAACCACTATAGACATTCACATAAGCAGCTCTCATCATCATCATCATCATCATTTATGGCATAAGACTTCTTTAATTATACTAAGTTTTTGAGCAGGTCTGCATTATACTTAATTATATAAGGGAGATGTACTTTTAGTAAAAAGTAGCTCTCCAATTTGAAAAGTACATCAACGTAGTATTAATACTTAGATTTAAAGGTGTTCTGGGATAAAAATAAATACATTCCCAGCAGCCATCTCCCTTTGCCTCTATCTTATTGCATATTTTGTCCTAATGTGCTTTCATATTTACATGTCACCATGTTTCCATTGGCTAAAGTCAGATGTCTGTCAAGCAAACTGACCAGTGACAGAATTGCTTTGTGAGGTTTACATCTTTATGACATCAAATGCTTCACATGAAAAATGCAGTTCATTGTCAAAAATCAGCTATATTAGGAGAGTGAGAATTGTGTTTTAGCATCAATTACACACTAAATATGCTGTCATTGTGTATTTTTAATGGATGTCTTTCAGTTTTAAAGATAGACAGACCGATAGATAGATAGATAGATAGATAGATAGATAGATAGATAGATAGATAGATAGATAGACAGACAGACAGACTGATTTTAACTGGAAGCAGTGCCCACACATTGCTTAATTTTTGGTGGTTATTAAATAGTATGGGTTGGCAAGAAAAGTGCATATATCTTTTATTAGCATAAACTTACCCAAATGCGCTCTTGCATATTTAAGGCATTCAAAGTAATAATATTTCACAGCATTAATACAGTTATGTACTAGACTGGACAATGGTAAGCAGAGCCAGTACTTATATCAACCATGGCCTTATCTGTGTGAAGTTTGTATGTTCTCCCTGTGTTTGCGTGGGTTTCCTCCGGGTGCTGCGGTTTCCTCCCACACTCCAAAAAACATACTGTTAGGTTAATTGGCTGCTATCAAAATTGACCCTAGTCTCTCCCTCTCTGTCTGTGTGTGAGTGTGTGTCTATATTAGGGAATTTAGACTGTAAGCTCCAATAGGGTAGGGACTGATGTGAATGGGTTCTCTGTACAGCGCTGCGCTATTAGTGACACTATATAAATAAATGATAATGAGGATGATAATGATATGTGTTTACTATGCCTATACACATAGCAAGCTTCCACACTTGATTGGCAGATTAATGCATCATTATTGCTAAGTTTGATAACAGTTGTCTAATACAGTGACACTGGTAGAGAAAACCACTATAGACATTCACATAAGCAGCTCTCATCATCATCATCATCATCATCATTTATGGCATAAGACTTCTTTAATTATACTAAGTTTTTGAGCAGGTCTGCATTATACTTAATTATATAAGGGAGATGTACTTTTAGTAAAAAGTAGCTCTCCAATTTGAAAAGTACATCAACGTAGTATTAATACTTAGATTTAAAGGTGTTCTGGGATAAAAATAAATACATTCCCAGCAGCCATCTCCCTTTGCCTCTATCTTATTGCATATTTTGTCCTAATGTGCTTTCATATTTACATGTCACCATGTTTCCATTGGCTAAAGTCAGATGTCTGTCAAGCAAACTGACCAGTGACAGAATTGCTTTGTGAGGTTTACATCTTTATGACATCAAATGCTTCACATGAAAAATGCAGTTCATTGTCAAAAATCAGCTATATTAGGAGAGTGAGAATTGTGTTTTAGCATCAATTACACACTAAATATGCTGTCATTGTGTATTTTTAATGGATGTCTTTCAGTTTTAAAGATAGACAGACCGATAGATAGATAGATAGATAGATAGATAGATAGATAGATAGACAGACAGACAGACTGATTTCAACTGGAAGCAGTGCCCACACATTGCTTAATTTTTGGTGGTTATTAAATAGTATGGGTAGGCAAGAAAAGTGCATATATCTTTTATTAGCATAAACTTACCCAAATGCGCTCTTGCATATTTAAGGCATTCAAAGTAATAATATTTCACAGCATTAATACAGTTATGTACTAGACTGGACAATGGTAAGCAGAGCCAGTACTTATATCAACCATGGCCTTATCTGTGTGAAGTTTGTATGTTCTCCCTGTGTTTGCGTGGGTTTCCTCCGGGTGCTGCGGTTTCCTCCCACACTCCAAAAAACATACTGTTAGGTTAATTGGCTGCTATCAAAATTGACCCTAGTCTCTCCCTCTCTGTCTGTGTGTGAGTGTGTGTCTATATTAGGGAATTTAGACTGTAAGCTCCAATAGGGTAGGGACTGATGTGAATGGGTTCTCTGTACAGCGCTGCGCTATTAGTGACACTATATAAATAAATGATAATGAGGATGATGATGATATGTGTTTACTATGCCTATACACATAGCAAGCTTCCACACTTGATTGGCAGATTAATGCATCATTATTGCTAAGTTTGATAACAGTTGTCTAATACAGTGACACTGGTAGAGAAAACCACTATAGACATTCACATAAGCAGCTCTCATCATCATCATCATCATCATCATTTATGGCATAAGACTTCTTTAATTATACTAAGTTTTTGAGCAGGTCTGCATTATACTTAATTATATAAGGGAGATGTACTTTTAGTAAAAAGTAGCTCTCCAATTTGAAAAGTACATCAACGTAGTATTAATACTTAGATTTAAAGGTGTTCTGGGATAAAAATAAATACATTCCCAGCAGCCATCTCCCTTTGCCTCTATCTTATTGCATATTTTGTCCTAATGTGCTTTCATATTTACATGTCACCATGTTTCCATTGGCTAAAGTCAGATGTCTGTCAAGCAAACTGACCAGTGACAGAATTGCTTTGTGAGGTTTACATCTTTATGACATCAAATGCTTCACATGAAAAATGCAGTTCATTGTCAAAAATCAGCTATATTAGGAGAGTGAGAATTGTGTTTTAGCATCAATTACACACTAAATATGCTGTCATTGTGTATTTTTAATGGATGTCTTTCAGTTTTAAAGATAGACAGACCGATAGATAGATAGATAGATAGATAGATAGATAGATAGATAGATAGATAGACAGACAGACAGACTGATTTCAACTGGAAGCAGTGCCCACACATTGCTTAATTTTTGGTGGTTATTAAATAGTATGGGTAGGCAAGAAAAGTGCATATATCTTTTATTAGCATAAACTTACCCAAATGCGCTCTTGCATATTTAAGGCATTCAAAGTAATAATATTTCACAGCATTAATACAGTTATGTACTAGACTGGACAATGGTAAGCAGAGCCAGTACTTATATCAACCATGGCCTTATCTGTGTGAAGTTTGTATGTTCTCCCTGTGTTTGCGTGGGTTTCCTCCGGGTGCTGCGGTTTCCTCCCACACTCCAAAAAACATACTGTTAGGTTAATTGGCTGCTATCAAAATTGACCCTAGTCTCTCCCTCTCTGTCTGTGTGTGAGTGTGTGTCTATATTAGGGAATTTAGACTGTAAGCTCCAATAGGGTAGGGACTGATGTGAATGGGTTCTCTGTACAGCGCTGCGCTATTAGTGACACTATATAAATAAATGATAATGAGGATGATGATGATATGTGTTTACTATGCCTATACACATAGCAAGCTTCCACACTTGATTGGCAGATTAATGCATCATTATTGCTAAGTTTGATAACAGTTGTCTAATACAGTGACACTGGTAGAGAAAACCACTATAGACATTCACATAAGCAGCTCTCATCATCATCATCATCATCATCATTTATGGCATAAGACTTCTTTAATTATACTAAGTTTTTGAGCAGGTCTGCATTATACTTAATTATATAAGGGAGATGTACTTTTAGTAAAAAGTAGCTCTCCAATTTGAAAAGTACATCAACGTAGTATTAATACTTAGATTTAAAGGTGTTCTGGGATAAAAATAAATACATTCCCAGCAGCCATCTCCCTTTGCCTCTATCTTATTGCATATTTTGTCCTAATGTGCTTTCATATTTACATGTCACCATGTTTCCATTGGCTAAAGTCAGATGTCTGTCAAGCAAACTGACCAGTGACAGAATTGCTTTGTGAGGTTTACATCTTTATGACATCAAATGCTTCACATGAAAAATGCAGTTCATTGTCAAAAATCAGCTATATTAGGAGAGTGAGAATTGTGTTTTAGCATCAATTACACACTAAATATGCTGTCATTGTGTATTTTTAATGGATGTCTTTCAGTTTTAAAGATAGACAGACCGATAGATAGATAGATAGATAGATAGATAGATAGATAGATAGATAGATAGACAGACAGACAGACTGATTTCAACTGGAAGCAGTGCCCACACATTGCTTAATTTTTGGTGGTTATTAAATAGTATGGGTAGGCAAGAAAAGTGCATATATCTTTTATTAGCATAAACTTACCCAAATGCGCTCTTGCATATTTAAGGCATTCAAAGTAATAATATTTCACAGCATTAATACAGTTATGTACTAGACTGGACAATGGTAAGCAGAGCCAGTACTTATATCAACCATGGCCTTATCTGTGTGAAGTTTGTATGTTCTCCCTGTGTTTGCGTGGGTTTCCTCCGGGTGCTGCGGTTTCCTCCCACACTCCAAAAAACATACTGTTAGGTTAATTGGCTGCTATCAAAATTGACCCTAGTCTCTCCCTCTCTGTCTGTGTGTGAGTGTGTGTCTATATTAGGGAATTTAGACTGTAAGCTCCAATAGGGTAGGGACTGATGTGAATGGGTTCTCTGTACAGCGCTGCGCTATTAGTGACACTATATAAATAAATGATAATGAGGATGATGATGATATGTGTTTACTATGCCTATACACATAGCAAGCTTCCACACTTGATTGGCAGATTAATGCATCATTATTGCTAAGTTTGATAACAGTTGTCTAATACAGTGACACTGGTAGAGAAAACCACTATAGACATTCACATAAGCAGCTCTCATCATCATCATCATCATCATCATCATCATCATCATCATCATTTATGGCATAAGACTTCTTTAATTATACTAAGTTTTTGAGCAGGTCTGCATTATACTTAATTATATAAGGGAGATGTACTTTTAGTAAAAAGTAGCTCTCCAATTTGAAAAGTACATCAACGTAGTATTAATACTTAGATTTAAAGGTGTTCTGGGATAAAAATAAATACATTCCCAGCAGCCATCTCCCTTTGCCTCTATCTTATTGCATATTTTGTCCTAATGTGCTTTCATATTTACATGTCACCATGTTTCCATTGGCTAAAGTCAGATGTCTGTCAAGCAAACTGACCAGTGACAGAATTGCTTTGTGAGGTTTACATCTTTATGACATCAAATGCTTCACATGAAAAATGCAGTTCATTGTCAAAAATCAGCTATATTAGGAGAGTGAGAATTGTGTTTTAGCATCAATTACACACTAAATATGCTGTCATTGTGTATTTTTAATGGATGTCTTTCAGTTTTAAAGATAGACAGACCGATAGATAGATAGATAGATAGATAGATAGATAGATAGATAGATAGATAGATAGACAGACAGACAGACTGATTTCAACTGGAAGCAGTGCCCACACATTGCTTAATTTTTGGTGGTTATTAAATAGTATGGGTAGGCAAGAAAAGTGCATATATCTTTTATTAGCATAAACTTACCCAAATGCGCTCTTGCATATTTAAGGCATTCAAAGTAATAATATTTCACAGCATTAATACAGTTATGTACTAGACTGGACAATGGTAAGCAGAGCCAGTACTTATATCAACCATGGCCTTATCTGTGTGAAGTTTGTATGTTCTCCCTGTGTTTGCGTGGGTTTCCTCCGGGTGCTGCGGTTTCCTCCCACACTCCAAAAAACATACTGTTAGGTTAATTGGCTGCTATCAAAATTGACCCTAGTCTCTCCCTCTCTGTCTGTGTGTGAGTGTGTGTCTATATTAGGGAATTTAGACTGTAAGCTCCAATAGGGTAGGGACTGATGTGAATGGGTTCTCTGTACAGCGCTGCGCTATTAGTGACACTATATAAATAAATGATAATGAGGATGATGATGATATGTGTTTACTATGCCTATACACATAGCAAGCTTCCACACTTGATTGGCAGATTAATGCATCATTATTGCTAAGTTTGATAACAGTTGTCTAATACAGTGACACTGGTAGAGAAAACCACTATAGACATTCACATAAGCAGCTCTCATCATCATCATCATCATCATCATTTATGGCATAAGACTTCTTTAATTATACTAAGTTTTTGAGCAGGTCTGCATTATACTTAATTATATAAGGGAGATGTACTTTTAGTAAAAAGTAGCTCTCCAATTTGAAAAGTACATCAACGTAGTATTAATACTTAGATTTAAAGGTGTTCTGGGATAAAAATAAATACATTCCCAGCAGCCATCTCCCTTTGCCTCTATCTTATTGCATATTTTGTCCTAATGTGCTTTCATATTTACATGTCACCATGTTTCCATTGGCTAAAGTCAGATGTCTGTCAAGCAAACTGACCAGTGACAGAATTGCTTTGTGAGGTTTACATCTTTATGACATCAAATGCTTCACATGAAAAATGCAGTTCATTGTCAAAAATCAGCTATATTAGGAGAGTGAGAATTGTGTTTTAGCATCAATTACACACTAAATATGCTGTCATTGTGTATTTTTAATGGATGTCTTTCAGTTTTAAAGATAGACAGACCGATAGATAGATAGATAGATAGATAGATAGATAGATAGATAGATAGATAGATAGATAGATAGATAGACAGACAGACAGACTGATTTCAACTGGAAGCAGTGCCTACACATTGCTTAATTTTTGGTGGTTATTAAATAGTATGGGTAGGCAAGAAAAGTGCATATATCTTTTATTAGCATAAACTTACCCAAATGCGCTCTTGCATATTTAAGGCATTCAAAGTAATAATATTTCACAGCATTAATACAGTTATGTACTAGACTGGACAATGGTAAGCAGAGCCAGTACTTATATCAACCATGGCCTTATCTGTGTGAAGTTTGTATGTTCTCCCTGTGTTTGCGTGGGTTTCCTCCGGGTGCTGCGGTTTCCTCCCACACTCCAAAAAACATACTGTTAGGTTAATTGGCTGCTATCAAAATTGACCCTAGTCTCTCCCTCTCTGTCTGTGTGTGAGTGTGTGTCTATATTAGGGAATTTAGACTGTAAGCTCCAATAGGGTAGGGACTGATGTGAATGGGTTCTCTGTACAGCGCTGCGCTATTAGTGACACTATATAAATAAATGATAATGAGGATGATGATGATATGTGTTTACTATGCCTATACACATAGCAAGCTTCCACACTTGATTGGCAGATTAATGCATCATTATTGCTAAGTTTGATAACAGTTGTCTAATACAGTGACACTGGTAGAGAAAACCACTATAGACATTCACATAAGCAGCTCTCATCATCATCATCATCATCATTTATGGCATAAGACTTCTTTAATTATACTAAGTTTTTGAGCAGGTCTGCATTATACTTAATTATATAAGGGAGATGTACTTTTAGTAAAAAGTAGCTCTCCAATTTGAAAAGTACATCAACGTAGTATTAATACTTAGATTTAAAGGTGTTCTGGGATAAAAATAAATACATTCCCAGCAGCCATCTCCCTTTGCCTCTATCTTATTGCATATTTTGTCCTAATGTGCTTTCATATTTACATGTCACCATGTTTCCATTGGCTAAAGTCAGATGTCTGTCAAGCAAACTGACCAGTGACAGAATTGCTTTGTGAGGTTTACATCTTTATGACATCAAATGCTTCACATGAAAAATGCAGTTCATTGTCAAAAATCAGCTATATTAGGAGAGTGAGAATTGTGTTTTAGCATCAATTACACACTAAATATGCTGTCATTGTGTATTTTTAATGGATGTCTTTCAGTTTTAAAGATAGATAGATAGATAGATAGATAGATAGATAGATAGATAGATAGATAGATAGACAGACAGACAGACTGATTTCAACTGGAAGCAGTGCCCACACATTGCTTAATTTTTGGTGGTTATTAAATAGTATGGGTAGGCAAGAAAAGTGCATATATCTTTTATTAGCATAAACTTACCCAAATGCGCTCTTGCATATTTAAGGCATTCAAAGTAATAATATTTCACAGCATTAATACAGTTATGTACTAGACTGGACAATGGTAAGCAGAGCCAGTACTTATATCAACCATGGCCTTATCTGTGTGAAGTTTGTATGTTCTCCCTGTGTTTGCGTGGGTTTCCTCCGGGTGCTGCGGTTTCCTCCCACACTCCAAAAAACATACTGTTAGGTTAATTGGCTGCTATCAAAATTGACCCTAGTCTCTCCCTCTCTGTCTGTGTGTGAGTGTGTGTCTATATTAGGGAATTTAGACTGTAAGCTCCAATAGGGTAGGGACTGATGTGAATGGGTTCTCTGTACAGCGCTGCGCTATTAGTGACACTATATAAATAAATGATAATGAGGATGATGATGATATGTGTTTACTATGCCTATACACATAGCAAGCTTCCACACTTGATTGGCAGATTAATGCATCATTATTGCTAAGTTTGATAACAGTTGTCTAATACAGTGACACTGGTAGAGAAAACCACTATAGACATTCACATAAGCAGCTCTCATCATCATCATCATCATCATCATTTATGGCATAAGACTTCTTTAATTATACTAAGTTTTTGAGCAGGTCTGCATTATACTTAATTATATAAGGGAGATGTACTTTTAGTAAAAAGTAGCTCTCCAATTTGAAAAGTACATCAACGTAGTATTAATACTTAGATTTAAAGGTGTTCTGGGATAAAAATAAATACATTCCCAGCAGCCATCTCCCTTTGCCTCTATCTTATTGCATATTTTGTCCTAATGTGCTTTCATATTTACATGTCACCATGTTTCCATTGGCTAAAGTCAGATGTCTGTCAAGCAAACTGACCAGTGACAGAATTGCTTTGTGAGGTTTACATCTTTATGACATCAAATGCTTCACATGAAAAATGCAGTTCATTGTCAAAAATCAGCTATATTAGGAGAGTGAGAATTGTGTTTTAGCATCAATTACACACTAAATATGCTGTCATTGTGTATTTTTAATGGATGTCTTTCAGTTTTAAAGATAGACAGACCGATAGATAGATAGATAGATAGATAGATAGATAGATAGATAGATAGATAGATAGATAGATAGATAGATAGATAGATAGACAGACAGACAGACTGATTTCAACTGGAAGCAGTGCCCACACATTGCTTAATTTTTGGTGGTTATTAAATAGTATGGGTAGGCAAGAAAAGTGCATATATCTTTTATTAGCATAAACTTACCCAAATGCGCTCTTGCATATTTAAGGCATTCAAAGTAATAATATTTCACAGCATTAATACAGTTATGTACTAGACTGGACAATGGTAAGCAGAGCCAGTACTTATATCAACCATGGCCTTATCTGTGTGAAGTTTGTATGTTCTCCCTGTGTTTGCGTGGGTTTCCTCCGGGTGCTGCGGTTTCCTCCCACACTCCAAAAAACATACTGTTAGGTTAATTGGCTGCTATCAAAATTGACCCTAGTCTCTCCCTCTCTGTCTGTGTGTGAGTGTGTGTCTATATTAGGGAATTTAGACTGTAAGCTCCAATAGGGTAGGGACTGATGTGAATGGGTTCTCTGTACAGCGCTGCGCTATTAGTGACACTATATAAATAAATGATAATGAGGATGATGATGATATGTGTTTACTATGCCTATACACATAGCAAGCTTCCACACTTGATTGGCAGATTAATGCATCATTATTGCTAAGTTTGATAACAGTTGTCTAATACAGTGACACTGGTAGAGAAAACCACTATAGACATTCACATAAGCAGCTCTCATCATCATCATCATCATCATTTATGGCATAAGACTTCTTTAATTATACTAAGTTTTTGAGCAGGTCTGCATTATACTTAATTATATAAGGGAGATGTACTTTTAGTAAAAAGTAGCTCTCCAATTTGAAAAGTACATCAACGTAGTATTAATACTTAGATTTAAAGGTGTTCTGGGATAAAAATAAATACATTCCCAGCAGCCATCTCCCTTTGCCTCTATCTTATTGCATATTTTGTCCTAATGTGCTTTCATATTTACATGTCACCATGTTTCCATTGGCTAAAGTCAGATGTCTGTCAAGCAAACTGACCAGTGACAGAATTGCTTTGTGAGGTTTACATCTTTATGACATCAAATGCTTCACATGAAAAATGCAGTTCATTGTCAAAAATCAGCTATATTAGGAGAGTGAGAATTGTGTTTTAGCATCAATTACACACTAAATATGCTGTCATTGTGTATTTTTAATGGATGTCTTTCAGTTTTAAAGATAGATAGATAGATAGATAGATAGATAGATAGATAGATAGATAGATAGATAGACAGACAGACAGACTGATTTCAACTGGAAGCAGTGCCCACACATTGCTTAATTTTTGGTGGTTATTAAATAGTATGGGTAGGCAAGAAAAGTGCATATATCTTTTATTAGCATAAACTTACCCAAATGCGCTCTTGCATATTTAAGGCATTCAAAGTAATAATATTTCACAGCATTAATACAGTTATGTACTAGACTGGACAATGGTAAGCAGAGCCAGTACTTATATCAACCATGGCCTTATCTGTGTGAAGTTTGTATGTTCTCCCTGTGTTTGCGTGGGTTTCCTCCGGGTGCTGCGGTTTCCTCCCACACTCCAAAAAACATACTGTTAGGTTAATTGGCTGCTATCAAAATTGACCCTAGTCTCTCCCTCTCTGTCTGTGTGTGAGTGTGTGTCTATATTAGGGAATTTAGACTGTAAGCTCCAATAGGGTAGGGACTGATGTGAATGGGTTCTCTGTACAGCGCTGCGCTATTAGTGACACTATATAAATAAATGATAATGAGGATGATGATGATATGTGTTTACTATGCCTATACACATAGCAAGCTTCCACACTTGATTGGCAGATTAATGCATCATTATTGCTAAGTTTGATAACAGTTGTCTAATACAGTGACACTGGTAGAGAAAACCACTATAGACATTCACATAAGCAGCTCTCATCATCATCATCATCATCATCATCATCATCATTTATGGCATAAGACTTCTTTAATTATACTAAGTTTTTGAGCAGGTCTGCATTATACTTAATTATATAAGGGAGATGTACTTTTAGTAAAAAGTAGCTCTCCAATTTGAAAAGTACATCAACGTAGTATTAATACTTAGATTTAAAGGTGTTCTGGGATAAAAATAAATACATTCCCAGCAGCCATCTCCCTTTGCCTCTATCTTATTGCATATTTTGTCCTAATGTGCTTTCATATTTACATGTCACCATGTTTCCATTGGCTAAAGTCAGATGTCTGTCAAGCAAACTGACCAGTGACAGAATTGCTTTGTGAGGTTTACATCTTTATGACATCAAATGCTTCACATGAAAAATGCAGTTCATTGTCAAAAATCAGCTATATTAGGAGAGTGAGAATTGTGTTTTAGCATCAATTACACACTAAATATGCTGTCATTGTGTATTTTTAATGGATGTCTTTCAGTTTTAAAGATAGACAGACCGATAGATAGATAGATAGATAGATAGATAGATAGATAGATAGATAGATAGATAGATAGATAGATAGACAGACAGACAGACTGATTTCAACTGGAAGCAGTGCCCACACATTGCTTAATTTTTGGTGGTTATTAAATAGTATGGGTAGGCAAGAAAAGTGCATATATCTTTTATTAGCATAAACTTACCCAAATGCGCTCTTGCATATTTAAGGCATTCAAAGTAATAATATTTCACAGCATTAATACAGTTATGTACTAGACTGGACAATGGTAAGCAGAGCCAGTACTTATATCAACCATGGCCTTATCTGTGTGAAGTTTGTATGTTCTCCCTGTGTTTGCGTGGGTTTCCTCCGGGTGCTGCGGTTTCCTCCCACACTCCAAAAAACATACTGTTAGGTTAATTGGCTGCTATCAAAATTGACCCTAGTCTCTCCCTCTCTGTCTGTGTGTGAGTGTGTGTCTATATTAGGGAATTTAGACTGTAAGCTCCAATAGGGTAGGGACTGATGTGAATGGGTTCTCTGTACAGCGCTGCGCTATTAGTGACACTATATAAATAAATGATAATGAGGATGATGATGATATGTGTTTACTATGCCTATACACATAGCAAGCTTCCACACTTGATTGGCAGATTAATGCATCATTATTGCTAAGTTTGATAACAGTTGTCTAATACAGTGACACTGGTAGAGAAAACCACTATAGACATTCACATAAGCAGCTCTCATCATCATCATCATCATCATTTATGGCATAAGACTTCTTTAATTATACTAAGTTTTTGAGCAGGTCTGCATTATACTTAATTATATAAGGGAGATGTACTTTTAGTAAAAAGTAGCTCTCCAATTTGAAAAGTACATCAACGTAGTATTAATACTTAGATTTAAAGGTGTTCTGGGATAAAAATAAATACATTCCCAGCAGCCATCTCCCTTTGCCTCTATCTTATTGCATATTTTGTCCTAATGTGCTTTCATATTTACATGTCACCATGTTTCCATTGGCTAAAGTCAGATGTCTGTCAAGCAAACTGACCAGTGACAGAATTGCTTTGTGAGGTTTACATCTTTATGACATCAAATGCTTCACATGAAAAATGCAGTTCATTGTCAAAAATCAGCTATATTAGGAGAGTGAGAATTGTGTTTTAGCATCAATTACACACTAAATATGCTGTCATTGTGTATTTTTAATGGATGTCTTTCAGTTTTAAAGATAGACAGACCGATAGATAGATAGATAGATAGATAGATAGATAGATAGATAGATAGATAGATAGATAGACAGACAGACAGACTGATTTCAACTGGAAGCAGTGCCCACACATTGCTTAATTTTTGGTGGTTATTAAATAGTATGGGTAGGCAAGAAAAGTGCATATATCTTTTATTAGCATAAACTTACCCAAATGCGCTCTTGCATATTTAAGGCATTCAAAGTAATAATATTTCACAGCATTAATACAGTTATGTACTAGACTGGACAATGGTAAGCAGAGCCAGTACTTATATCAACCATGGCCTTATCTGTGTGAAGTTTGTATGTTCTCCCTGTGTTTGCGTGGGTTTCCTCCGGGTGCTGCGGTTTCCTCCCACACTCCAAAAAACATACTGTTAGGTTAATTGGCTGCTATCAAAATTGACCCTAGTCTCTCCCTCTCTCTCTGTGTGTGAGTGTGTGTCTATATTAGGGAATTTAGACTGTAAGCTCCAATAGGGTAGGGACTGATGTGAATGGGTTCTCTGTACAGCGCTGCGCTATTAGTGACACTATATAAATAAATGATAATGAGGATGATGATGATATGTGTTTACTATGCCTATACACATAGCAAGCTTCCACACTTGATTGGCAGATTAATGCATCATTATTGCTAAGTTTGATAACAGTTGTCTAATACAGTGACACTGGTAGAGAAAACCACTATAGACATTCACATAAGCAGCTCTCATCATCATCATCATCATCATTTATGGCATAAGACTTCTTTAATTATACTAAGTTTTTGAGCAGGTCTGCATTATACTTAATTATATAAGGGAGATGTACTTTTAGTAAAAAGTAGCTCTCCAATTTGAAAAGTACATCAACGTAGTATTAATACTTAGATTTAAAGGTGTTCTGGGATAAAAATAAATACATTCCCAGCAGCCATCTCCCTTTGCCTCTATCTTATTGCATATTTTGTCCTAATGTGCTTTCATATTTACATGTCACCATGTTTCCATTGGCTAAAGTCAGATGTCTGTCAAGCAAACTGACCAGTGACAGAATTGCTTTGTGAGGTTTACATCTTTATGACATCAAATGCTTCACATGAAAAATGCAGTTCATTGTCAAAAATCAGCTATATTAGGAGAGTGAGAATTGTGTTTTAGCATCAATTACACACTAAATATGCTGTCATTGTGTATTTTTAATGGATGTCTTTCAGTTTTAAAGATAGATAGATAGATAGATAGATAGATAGATAGATAGATAGATAGATAGATAGATAGATAGATAGACAGACAGACAGACTGATTTCAACTGGAAGCAGTGCCCACACATTGCTTAATTTTTGGTGGTTATTAAATAGTATGGGTAGGCAAGAAAAGTGCATATATCTTTTATTAGCATAAACTTACCCAAATGCGCTCTTGCATATTTAAGGCATTCAAAGTAATAATATTTCACAGCATTAATACAGTTATGTACTAGACTGGACAATGGTAAGCAGAGCCAGTACTTATATCAACCATGGCCTTATCTGTGTGAAGTTTGTATGTTCTCCCTGTGTTTGCGTGGGTTTCCTCCGGGTGCTGCGGTTTCCTCCCACACTCCAAAAAACATACTGTTAGGTTAATTGGCTGCTATCAAAATTGACCCTAGTCTCTCCCTCTCTCTCTGTGTGTGAGTGTGTGTCTATATTAGGGAATTTAGACTGTAAGCTCCAATAGGGTAGGGACTGATGTGAATGGGTTCTCTGTACAGCGCTGCGCTATTAGTGACACTATATAAATAAATGATAATGAGGATGATGATGATATGTGTTTACTATGCCTATACACATAGCAAGCTTCCACACTTGATTGGCAGATTAATGCATCATTATTGCTAAGTTTGATAACAGTTGTCTAATACAGTGACACTGGTAGAGAAAACCACTATAGACATTCACATAAGCAGCTCTCATCATCATCATCATCATCATTTATGGCATAAGACTTCTTTAATTATACTAAGTTTTTGAGCAGGTCTGCATTATACTTAATTATATAAGGGAGATGTACTTTTAGTAAAAAGTAGCTCTCCAATTTGAAAAGTACATCAACGTAGTATTAATACTTAGATTTAAAGGTGTTCTGGGATAAAAATAAATACATTCCCAGCAGCCATCTCCCTTTGCCTCTATCTTATTGCATATTTTGTCCTAATGTGCTTTCATATTTACATGTCACCATGTTTCCATTGGCTAAAGTCAGATGTCTGTCAAGCAAACTGACCAGTGACAGAATTGCTTTGTGAGGTTTACATCTTTATGACATCAAATGCTTCACATGAAAAATGCAGTTCATTGTCAAAAATCAGCTATATTAGGAGAGTGAGAATTGTGTTTTAGCATCAATTACACACTAAATATGCTGTCATTGTGTATTTTTAATGGATGTCTTTCAGTTTTAAAGATAGATAGATAGATAGATAGATAGATAGATAGATAGATAGATAGATAGATAGATAGATAGATAGACAGACAGACAGACTGATTTCAACTGGAAGCAGTGCCCACACATTGCTTAATTTTTGGTGGTTATTAAATAGTATGGGTAGGCAAGAAAAGTGCATATATCTTTTATTAGCATAAACTTACCCAAATGCGCTCTTGCATATTTAAGGCATTCAAATTAATAATATTTCACAGCATTAATACAGTTATGTACTAGACTGGACAATGGTAAGCAGAGCCAGTACTTATATCAACCATGGCCTTATCTGTGTGAAGTTTGTATGTTCTCCCTGTGTTTGCGTGGGTTTCCTCCGGGTGCTGCGGTTTCCTCCCACACTCCAAAAAACATACTGTTAGGTTAATTGGCTGCTATCAAAATTGACCCTAGTCTCTCCCTCTCTCTCTGTGTGTGAGTGTGTGTCTATATTAGGGAATTTAGACTGTAAGCTCCAATAGGGTAGGGACTGATGTGAATGGGTTCTCTGTACAGCGCTGCGCTATTAGTGACACTATATAAATAAATGATAATGAGGATGATGATGATATGTGTTTACTATGCCTATACACATAGCAAGCTTCCACACTTGATTGGCAGATTAATGCATCATTATTGCTAAGTTTGATAACAGTTGTCTAATACAGTGACACTGGTAGAGAAAACCACTATAGACATTCACATAAGCAGCTCTCATCATCATCATCATCATCATCATCATTTATGGCATAAGACTTCTTTAATTATACTAAGTTTTTGAGCAGGTCTGCATTATACTTAATTATATAAGGGAGATGTACTTTTAGTAAAAAGTAGCTCTCCAATTTGAAAAGTACATCAACGCAGTATTAATACTTAGATTTAAAGGTGTTCTGGGATAAAAATAAATACATTCCCAGCAGCCATCTCCCTTTGCCTCTATCTTATTGCATATTTTGTCCTAATGTGCTTTCATATTTACATGTCACCATGTTTCCATTGGCTAAAGTCAGATGTCTGTCAAGCAAACTGACCAGTGACAGAATTGCTTTGTGAGGTTTACATCTTTATGACATCAAATGCTTCACATGAAAAATGCAGTTCATTGTCAAAAATCAGCTATATTAGGAGAGTGAGAATTGTGTTTTAGCATCAATTACACACTAAATATGCTGTCATTGTGTATTTTTAATGGATGTCTTTCAGTTTTAAAGATAGACAGACCGATAGATAGATAGATAGATAGATAGATAGATAGATAGATAGATAGATAGACAGACAGACAGACTGATTTCAACTGGAAGCAGTGCCCACACATTGCTTAATTTTTGGTGGTTATTAAATAGTATGGGTAGGCAAGAAAAGTGCATATATCTTTTATTAGCATAAACTTACCCAAATGCGCTCTTGCATATTTAAGGCATTCAAAGTAATAATATTTCACAGCATTAATACAGTTATGTACTAGACTGGACAATGGTAAGCAGAGCCAGTACTTATATCAACCATGGCCTTATCTGTGTGAAGTTTGTATGTTCTCCCTGTGTTTGCGTGGGTTTCCTCCGGGTGCTGCGGTTTCCTCCCACACTCCAAAAAACATACTGTTAGGTTAATTGGCTGCTATCAAAATTGACCCTAGTCTCTCCCTCTCTGTCTGTGTGTGAGTGTGTGTCTATATTAGGGAATTTAGACTGTAAGCTCCAATAGGGTAGGGACTGATGTGAATGGGTTCTCTGTACAGCGCTGCGCTATTAGTGACACTATATAAATAAATGATAATGAGGATGATGATGATATGTGTTTACTATGCCTATACACATAGCAAGCTTCCACACTTGATTGGCAGATTAATGCATCATTATTGCTAAGTTTGATAACAGTTGTCTAATACAGTGACACTGGTAGAGAAAACCACTATAGACATTCACATAAGCAGCTCTCATCATCATCATCATCATCATCATCATCATCATCATTTATGGCATAAGACTTCTTTAATTATACTAAGTTTTTGAGCAGGTCTGCATTATACTTAATTATATAAGGGAGATGTACTTTTAGTAAAAAGTAGCTCTCCAATTTGAAAAGTACATCAACGTAGTATTAATACTTAGATTTAAAGGTGTTCTGGGATAAAAATAAATACATTCCCAGCAGCCATCTCCCTTTGCCTCTATCTTATTGCATATTTTGTCCTAATGTGCTTTCATATTTACATGTCACCATGTTTCCATTGGCTAAAGTCAGATGTCTGTCAAGCAAACTGACCAGTGACAGAATTGCTTTGTGAGGTTTACATCTTTATGACATCAAATGCTTCACATGAAAAATGCAGTTCATTGTCAAAAATCAGCTATATTAGGAGAGTGAGAATTGTGTTTTAGCATCAATTACACACTAAATATGCTGTCATTGTGTATTTTTAATGGATGTCTTTCAGTTTTAAAGATAGATAGATAGATAGATAGATAGATAGATAGATAGATAGATAGATAGATAGATAGACAGACAGACAGACTGATTTCAACTGGAAGCAGTGCCCACACATTGCTTAATTTTTGGTGGTTATTAAATAGTATGGGTAGGCAAGAAAAGTGCATATATCTTTTATTAGCATAAACTTACCCAAATGCGCTCTTGCATATTTAAGGCATTCAAATTAATAATATTTCACAGCATTAATACAGTTATGTACTAGACTGGACAATGGTAAGCAGAGCCAGTACTTATATCAACCATGGCCTTATCTGTGTGAAGTTTGTATGTTCTCCCTGTGTTTGCGTGGGTTTCCTCCGGGTGCTGCGGTTTCCTCCCACACTCCAAAAAACATACTGTTAGGTTAATTGGCTGCTATCAAAATTGACCCTAGTCTCTCCCTCTCTCTCTGTGTGTGAGTGTGTGTCTATATTAGGGAATTTAGACTGTAAGCTCCAATAGGGTAGGGACTGATGTGAATGGGTTCTCTGTACAGCGCTGCGCTATTAGTGACACTATATAAATAAATGATAATGAGGATGATGATGATATGTGTTTACTATGCCTATACACATAGCAAGCTTCCACACTTGATTGGCAGATTAATGCATCATTATTGCTAAGTTTGATAACAGTTGTCTAATACAGTGACACTGGTAGAGAAAACCACTATAGACATTCACATAAGCAGCTCTCATCATCATCATCATCATCATCATCATTTATGGCATAAGACTTCTTTAATTATACTAAGTTTTTGAGCAGGTCTGCATTATACTTAATTATATAAGGGAGATGTACTTTTAGTAAAAAGTAGCTCTCCAATTTGAAAAGTACATCAACGCAGTATTAATACTTAGATTTAAAGGTGTTCTGGGATAAAAATAAATACATTCCCAGCAGCCATCTCCCTTTGCCTCTATCTTATTGCATATTTTGTCCTAATGTGCTTTCATATTTACATGTCACCATGTTTCCATTGGCTAAAGTCAGATGTCTGTCAAGCAAACTGACCAGTGACAGAATTGCTTTGTGAGGTTTACATCTTTATGACATCAAATGCTTCACATGAAAAATGCAGTTCATTGTCAAAAATCAGCTATATTAGGAGAGTGAGAATTGTGTTTTAGCATCAATTACACACTAAATATGCTGTCATTGTGTATTTTTAATGGATGTCTTTCAGTTTTAAAGATAGATAGATAGATAGATAGATAGATAGATAGATAGATAGATAGATAGATAGACAGACAGACAGACTGATTTCAACTGGAAGCAGTGCCCACACATTGCTTAATTTTTGGTGGTTATTAAATAGTATGGGTAGGCAAGAAAAGTGCATATATCTTTTATTAGCATAAACTTACCCAAATGCGCTCTTGCATATTTAAGGCATTCAAATTAATAATATTTCACAGCATTAATACAGTTATGTACTAGACTGGACAATGGTAAGCAGAGCCAGTACTTATATCAACCATGGCCTTATCTGTGTGAAGTTTGTATGTTCTCCCTGTGTTTGCGTGGGTTTCCTCCGGGTGCTGCGGTTTCCTCCCACACTCCAAAAAACATACTGTTAGGTTAATTGGCTGCTATCAAAATTGACCCTAGTCTCTCCCTCTCTCTCTGTGTGTGAGTGTGTGTCTATATTAGGGAATTTAGACTGTAAGCTCCAATAGGGTAGGGACTGATGTGAATGGGTTCTCTGTACAGCGCTGCGCTATTAGTGACACTATATAAATAAATGATAATGAGGATGATGATGATATGTGTTTACTATGCCTATACACATAGCAAGCTTCCACACTTGATTGGCAGATTAATGCATCATTATTGCTAAGTTTGATAACAGTTGTCTAATACAGTGACACTGGTAGAGAAAACCACTATAGACATTCACATAAGCAGCTCTCATCATCATCATCATCATCATCATCATTTATGGCATAAGACTTCTTTAATTATACTAAGTTTTTGAGCAGGTCTGCATTATACTTAATTATATAAGGGAGATGTACTTTTAGTAAAAAGTAGCTCTCCAATTTGAAAAGTACATCAACGCAGTATTAATACTTAGATTTAAAGGTGTTCTGGGATAAAAATAAATACATTCCCAGCAGCCATCTCCCTTTGCCTCTATCTTATTGCATATTTTGTCCTAATGTGCTTTCATATTTACATGTCACCATGTTTCCATTGGCTAAAGTCAGATGTCTGTCAAGCAAACTGACCAGTGACAGAATTGCTTTGTGAGGTTTACATCTTTATGACATCAAATGCTTCACATGAAAAATGCAGTTCATTGTCAAAAATCAGCTATATTAGGAGAGTGAGAATTGTGTTTTAGCATCAATTACACACTAAATATGCTGTCATTGTGTATTTTTAATGGATGTCTTTCAGTTTTAAAGATAGACAGACCGATAGATAGATAGATAGATAGATAGATAGATAGATAGATAGATAGATAGATAGACAGACAGACAGACTGATTTCAACTGGAAGCAGTGCCCACACATTGCTTAATTTTTGGTGGTTATTAAATAGTATGGGTAGGCAAGAAAAGTGCATATATCTTTTATTAGCATAAACTTACCCAAATGCGCTCTTGCATATTTAAGGCATTCAAAGTAATAATATTTCACAGCATTAATACAGTTATGTACTAGACTGGACAATGGTAAGCAGAGCCAGTACTTATATCAACCATGGCCTTATCTGTGTGAAGTTTGTATGTTCTCCCTGTGTTTGCGTGGGTTTCCTCCGGGTGCTGCGGTTTCCTCCCACACTCCAAAAAACATACTGTTAGGTTAATTGGCTGCTATCAAAATTGACCCTAGTCTCTCCCTCTCTGTCTGTGTGTGAGTGTGTGTCTATATTAGGGAATTTAGACTGTAAGCTCCAATAGGGTAGGGACTGATGTGAATGGGTTCTCTGTACAGCGCTGCGCTATTAGTGACACTATATAAATAAATGATAATGAGGATGATGATGATATGTGTTTACTATGCCTATACACATAGCAAGCTTCCACACTTGATTGGCAGATTAATGCATCATTATTGCTAAGTTTGATAACAGTTGTCTAATACAGTGACACTGGTAGAGAAAACCACTATAGACATTCACATAAGCAGCTCTCATCATCATCATCATCATCATCATCATCATCATCATTTATGGCATAAGACTTCTTTAATTATACTAAGTTTTTGAGCAGGTCTGCATTATACTTAATTATATAAGGGAGATGTACTTTTAGTAAAAAGTAGCTCTCCAATTTGAAAAGTACATCAACGTAGTATTAATACTTAGATTTAAAGGTGTTCTGGGATAAAAATAAATACATTCCCAGCAGCCATCTCCCTTTGCCTCTATCTTATTGCATATTTTGTCCTAATGTGCTTTCATATTTACATGTCACCATGTTTCCATTGGCTAAAGTCAGATGTCTGTCAAGCAAACTGACCAGTGACAGAATTGCTTTGTGAGGTTTACATCTTTATGACATCAAATGCTTCACATGAAAAATGCAGTTCATTGTCAAAAATCAGCTATATTAGGAGAGTGAGAATTGTGTTTTAGCATCAATTACACACTAAATATGCTGTCATTGTGTATTTTTAATGGATGTCTTTCAGTTTTAAAGATAGACAGACCGATAGATAGATAGATAGATAGATAGATAGATAGATAGATAGATAGACAGACAGACAGACTGATTTCAACTGGAAGCAGTGCCCACACATTGCTTAATTTTTGGTGGTTATTAAATAGTATGGGTAGGCAAGAAAAGTGCATATATCTTTTATTAGCATAAACTTACCCAAATGCGCTCTTGCATATTTAAGGCATTCAAAGTAATAATATTTCACAGCATTAATACAGTTATGTACTAGACTGGACAATGGTAAGCAGAGCCAGTACTTATATCAACCATGGCCTTATCTGTGTGAAGTTTGTATGTTCTCCCTGTGTTTGCGTGGGTTTCCTCCGGGTGCTGCGGTTTCCTCCCACACTCCAAAAAACATACTGTTAGGTTAATTGGCTGCTATCAAAATTGACCCTAGTCTCTCCCTCTCTCTCTGTGTGTGAGTGTGTGTCTATATTAGGGAATTTAGACTGTAAGCTCCAATAGGGTAGGGACTGATGTGAATGGGTTCTCTGTACAGCGCTGCGCTATTAGTGACACTATATAAATAAATGATAATGAGGATGATGATGATATGTGTTTACTATGCCTATACACATAGCAAGCTTCCACACTTGATTGGCAGATTAATGCATCATTATTGCTAAGTTTGATAACAGTTGTCTAATACAGTGACACTGGTAGAGAAAACCACTATAGACATTCACATAAGCAGCTCTCATCATCATCATCATCATCATCATTTATGGCATAAGACTTCTTTAATTATACTAAGTTTTTGAGCAGGTCTGCATTATACTTAATTATATAAGGGAGATGTACTTTTAGTAAAAAGTAGCTCTCCAATTTGAAAAGTACATCAACGTAGTATTAATACTTAGATTTAAAGGTGTTCTGGGATAAAAATAAATACATTCCCAGCAGCCATCTCCCTTTGCCTCTATCTTATTGCATATTTTGTCCTAATGTGCTTTCATATTTACATGTCACCATGTTTCCATTGGCTAAAGTCAGATGTCTGTCAAGCAAACTGACCAGTGACAGAATTGCTTTGTGAGGTTTACATCTTTATGACATCAAATGCTTCACATGAAAAATGCAGTTCATTGTCAAAAATCAGCTATATTAGGAGAGTGAGAATTGTGTTTTAGCATCAATTACACACTAAATATGCTGTCATTGTGTATTTTTAATGGATGTCTTTCAGTTTTAAAGATAGACAGACCGATAGATAGATAGATAGATAGATAGATAGATAGATAGATAGATAGATAGATAGATAGATAGACAGACAGACAGACTGATTTCAACTGGAAGCAGTGCCCACACATTGCTTAATTTTTGGTGGTTATTAAATAGTATGGGTAGGCAAGAAAAGTGCATATATCTTTTATTAGCATAAACTTACCCAAATGTGCTCTTGCATATTTAAGGCATTCAAAGTAATAATATTTCACAGCATTAATACAGTTATGTACTAGACTGGACAATGGTAAGCAGAGCCAGTACTTATATCAACCATGGCCTTATCTGTGTGAAGTTTGTATGTTCTCCCTGTGTTTGCGTGGGTTTCCTCCGGGTGCTGCGGTTTCCTCCCACACTCCAAAAAACATACTGTTAGGTTAATTGGCTGCTATCAAAATTGACCCTAGTCTCTCCCTCTCTGTCTGTGTGTGAGTGTGTGTCTATATTAGGGAATTTAGACTGTAAGCTCCAATAGGGTAGGGACTGATGTGAATGGGTTCTCTGTACAGCGCTGCGCTATTAGTGACACTATATAAATAAATGATAATGAGGATGATGATGATATGTGTTTACTATGCCTATACACATAGCAAGCTTCCACACTTGATTGGCAGATTAATGCATCATTATTGCTAAGTTTGATAACAGTTGTCTAATACAGTGACACTGGTAGAGAAAACCACTATAGACATTCACATAAGCAGCTCTCATCATCATCATCATCATCATCATCATCATCATCATCATCATTTATGGCATAAGACTTCTTTAATTATACTAAGTTTTTGAGCAGGTCTGCATTATACTTAATTATATAAGGGAGATGTACTTTTAGTAAAAAGTAGCTCTCCAATTTGAAAAGTACATCAACGTAGTATTAATACTTAGATTTAAAGGTGTTCTGGGATAAAAATAAATACATTCCCAGCAGCCATCTCCCTTTGCCTCTATCTTATTGCATATTTTGTCCTAATGTGCTTTCATATTTACATGTCACCATGTTTCCATTGGCTAAAGTCAGATGTCTGTCAAGCAAACTGACCAGTGACAGAATTGCTTTGTGAGGTTTACATCTTTATGACATCAAATGCTTCACATGAAAAATGCAGTTCATTGTCAAAAATCAGCTATATTAGGAGAGTGAGAATTGTGTTTTAGCATCAATTACACACTAAATATGCTGTCATTGTGTATTTTTAATGGATGTCTTTCAGTTTTAAAGATAGATAGATAGATAGATAGATAGATAGATAGATAGATAGATAGACAGACAGACAGACTGATTTCAACTGGAAGCAGTGCCCACACATTGCTTAATTTTTGGTGGTTATTAAATAGTATGGGTAGGCAAGAAAAGTGCATATATCTTTTATTAGCATAAACTTACCCAAATGCGCTCTTGCATATTTAAGGCATTCAAAGTAATAATATTTCACAGCATTAATACAGTTATGTACTAGACTGGACAATGGTAAGCAGAGCCAGTACTTATATCAACCATGGCCTTATCTGTGTGAAGTTTGTATGTTCTCCCTGTGTTTGCGTGGGTTTCCTCCGGGTGCTGCGGTTTCCTCCCACACTCCAAAAAACATACTGTTAGGTTAATTGGCTGCTATCAAAATTGACCCTAGTCTCTCCCTCTCTGTCTGTGTGTGAGTGTGTGTCTATATTAGGGAATTTAGACTGTAAGCTCCAATAGGGTAGGGACTGATGTGAATGGGTTCTCTGTACAGCGCTGCGCTATTAGTGACACTATATAAATAAATGATAATGAGGATGATGATGATATGTGTTTACTATGCCTATACACATAGCAAGCTTCCACACTTGATTGGCAGATTAATGCATCATTATTGCTAAGTTTGATAACAGTTGTCTAATACAGTGACACTGGTAGAGAAAACCACTATAGACATTCACATAAGCAGCTCTCATCATCATCATCATCATCATCATCATCATCATCATCATCATCATTTATGGCATAAGACTTCTTTAATTATACTAAGTTTTTGAGCAGGTCTGCATTATACTTAATTATATAAGGGAGATGTACTTTTAGTAAAAAGTAGCTCTCCAATTTGAAAAGTACATCAACGTAGTATTAATACTTAGATTTAAAGGTGTTCTGGGATAAAAATAAATACATTCCCAGCAGTCATCTCCCTTTGCCTCTATCTTATTGCATATTTTGTCCTAATGTGCTTTCATATTTACATGTCACCATGTTTCCATTGGCTAAAGTCAGATGTCTGTCAAGCAAACTGACCAGTGACAGAATTGCTTTGTGAGGTTTACATCTTTATGACATCAAATGCTTCACATGAAAAATGCAGTTCATTGTCAAAAATCAGCTATATTAGGAGAGTGAGAATTGTGTTTTAGCATCAATTACATACTAAATATGCTGTCATTGTGTATTTTTAATGGATGTCTTTCAGTTTTAAAGATAGATAGATAGATAGATAGATAGATAGATAGATAGATAGATAGACAGACAGACAGACTGATTTCAACTGGAAGCAGTGCCCACACATTGCTTAATTTTTGGTGGTTATTAAATAGTATGGGTAGGCAAGAAAAGTGCATATATCTTTTATTAGCATAAACTTACCCAAATGCGCTCTTGCATATTTAAGGCATTCAAAGTAATAATATTTCACAGCATTAATACAGTTATGTACTAGACTGGACAATGGTAAGCAGAGCCAGTACTTATATCAACCATGGCCTTATCTGTGTGAAGTTTGTATGTTCTCCCTGTGTTTGCGTGGGTTTCCTCCGGGTGCTGCGGTTTCCTCCCACACTCCAAAAAACATACTGTTAGGTTAATTGGCTGCTATCAAAATTGACCCTAGTCTCTCCCTCTCTCTCTGTGTGTGAGTGTGTGTCTATATTAGGGAATTTAGACTGTAAGCTCCAATAGGGTAGGGACTGATGTGAATGGGTTCTCTGTACAGCGCTGCGCTATTAGTGACACTATATAAATAAATGATAATGAGGATGATGATGATATGTGTTTACTATGCCTATACACATAGCAAGCTTCCACACTTGATTGGCAGATTAATGCATCATTATTGCTAAGTTTGATAACAGTTGTCTAATACAGTGACACTGGTAGAGAAAACCACTATAGACATTCACATAAGCAGCTCTCATCATCATCATCATCATCATCATCATTTATGGCATAAGACTTCTTTAATTATACTAAGTTTTTGAGCAGGTCTGCATTATACTTAATTATATAAGGGAGATGTACTTTTAGTAAAAAGTAGCTCTCCAATTTGAAAAGTACATCAACGCAGTATTAATACTTAGATTTAAAGGTGTTCTGGGATAAAAATAAATACATTCCCAGCAGCCATCTCCCTTTGCCTCTATCTTATTGCATATTTTGTCCTAATGTGCTTTCATATTTACATGTCACCATGTTTCCATTGGCTAAAGTCAGATGTCTGTCAAGCAAACTGACCAGTGACAGAATTGCTTTGTGAGGTTTACATCTTTATGACATCAAATGCTTCACATGAAAAATGCAGTTCATTGTCAAAAATCAGCTATATTAGGAGAGTGAGAATTGTGTTTTAGCATCAATTACACACTAAATATGCTGTCATTGTGTATTTTTAATGGATGTCTTTCAGTTTTAAAGATAGACAGACCGATAGATAGATAGATAGATAGATAGATAGATAGATAGATAGATAGATAGATAGATAGATAGATAGACAGACAGACAGACTGATTTCAACTGGAAGCAGTGCCCACACATTGCTTAATTTTTGGTGGTTATTAAATAGTATGGGTAGGCAAGAAAAGTGCATATATCTTTTATTAGCATAAACTTACCCAAATGCGCTCTTGCATATTTAAGGCATTCAAAGTAATAATATTTCACAGCATTAATACAGTTATGTACTAGACTGGACAATGGTAAGCAGAGCCAGTACTTATATCAACCATGGCCTTATCTGTGTGAAGTTTGTATGTTCTCCCTGTGTTTGCGTGGGTTTCCTCCGGGTGCTGCGGTTTCCTCCCACACTCCAAAAAACATACTGTTAGGTTAATTGGCTGCTATCAAAATTGACCCTAGTCTCTCCCTCTCTCTCTGTGTGTGAGTGTGTGTCTATATTAGGGAATTTAGACTGTAAGCTCCAATAGGGTAGGGACTGATGTGAATGGGTTCTCTGTACAGCGCTGCGCTATTAGTGACACTATATAAATAAATGATAATGAGGATGATGATGATATGTGTTTACTATGCCTATACACATAGCAAGCTTCCACACTTGATTGGCAGATTAATGCATCATTATTGCTAAGTTTGATAACAGTTGTCTAATACAGTGACACTGGTAGAGAAAACCACTATAGACATTCACATAAGCAGCTCTCATCATCATCATCATCATCATCATCATCATCATCATTTATGGCATAAGACTTCTTTAATTATACTAAGTTTTTGAGCAGGTCTGCATTATACTTAATTATATAAGGGAGATGTACTTTTAGTAAAAAGTAGCTCTCCAATTTGAAAAGTACATCAACGTAGTATTAATACTTAGATTTAAAGGTGTTCTGGGATAAAAATAAATACATTCCCAGCAGCCATCTCCCTTTGCCTCTATCTTATTGCATATTTTGTCCTAATGTGCTTTCATATTTACATGTCACCATGTTTCCATTGGCTAAAGTCAGATGTCTGTCAAGCAAACTGACCAGTGACAGAATTGCTTTGTGAGGTTTACATCTTTATGACATCAAATGCTTCACATGAAAAATGCAGTTCATTGTCAAAAATCAGCTATATTAGGAGAGTGAGAATTGTGTTTTAGCATCAATTACACACTAAATATGCTGTCATTGTGTATTTTTAATGGATGTCTTTCAGTTTTAAAGATAGACAGACCGATAGATAGATAGATAGATAGATAGATAGATAGATAGATAGATAGATAGACAGACAGACAGACTGATTTCAACTGGAAGCAGTGCCCACACATTGCTTAATTTTTGGTGGTTATTAAATAGTATGGGTAGGCAAGAAAAGTGCATATATCTTTTATTAGCATAAACTTACCCAAATGCGCTCTTGCATATTTAAGGCATTCAAAGTAATAATATTTCACAGCATTAATACAGTTATGTACTAGACTGGACAATGGTAAGCAGAGCCAGTACTTATATCAACCATGGCCTTATCTGTGTGAAGTTTGTATGTTCTCCCTGTGTTTGCGTGGGTTTCCTCCGGGTGCTGCGGTTTCCTCCCACACTCCAAAAAACATACTGTTAGGTTAATTGGCTGCTATCAAAATTGACCCTAGTCTCTCCCTCTCTCTCTGTGTGTGAGTGTGTGTCTATATTAGGGAATTTAGACTGTAAGCTCCAATAGGGTAGGGACTGATGTGAATGGGTTCTCTGTACAGCGCTGCGCTATTAGTGACACTATATAAATAAATGATAATGAGGATGATGATGATATGTGTTTACTATGCCTATACACATAGCAAGCTTCCACACTTGATTGGCAGATTAATGCATCATTATTGCTAAGTTTGATAACAGTTGTCTAATACAGTGACACTGGTAGAGAAAACCACTATAGACATTCACATAAGCAGCTCTCATCATCATCATCATCATCATCATTTATGGCATAAGACTTCTTTAATTATACTAAGTTTTTGAGCAGGTCTGCATTATACTTAATTATATAAGGGAGATGTACTTTTAGTAAAAAGTAGCTCTCCAATTTGAAAAGTACATCAACGTAGTATTAATACTTAGATTTAAAGGTGTTCTGGGATAAAAATAAATACATTCCCAGCAGCCATCTCCCTTTGCCTCTATCTTATTGCATATTTTGTCCTAATGTGCTTTCATATTTACATGTCACCATGTTTCCATTGGCTAAAGTCAGATGTCTGTCAAGCAAACTGACCAGTGACAGAATTGCTTTGTGAGGTTTACATCTTTATGACATCAAATGCTTCACATGAAAAATGCAGTTCATTGTCAAAAATCAGCTATATTAGGAGAGTGAGAATTGTGTTTTAGCATCAATTACACACTAAATATGCTGTCATTGTGTATTTTTAATGGATGTCTTTCAGTTTTAAAGATAGACAGACCGATAGATAGATAGATAGATAGATAGATAGATAGATAGATAGATAGATAGATAGATAGACAGACAGACAGACTGATTTCAACTGGAAGCAGTGCCCACACATTGCTTAATTTTTGGTGGTTATTAAATAGTATGGGTAGGCAAGAAAAGTGCATATATCTTTTATTAGCATAAACTTACCCAAATGTGCTCTTGCATATTTAAGGCATTCAAAGTAATAATATTTCACAGCATTAATACAGTTATGTACTAGACTGGACAATGGTAAGCAGAGCCAGTACTTATATCAACCATGGCCTTATCTGTGTGAAGTTTGTATGTTCTCCCTGTGTTTGCGTGGGTTTCCTCCGGGTGCTGCGGTTTCCTCCCACACTCCAAAAAACATACTGTTAGGTTAATTGGCTGCTATCAAAATTGACCCTAGTCTCTCCCTCTCTGTCTGTGTGTGAGTGTGTGTCTATATTAGGGAATTTAGACTGTAAGCTCCAATAGGGTAGGGACTGATGTGAATGGGTTCTCTGTACAGCGCTGCGCTATTAGTGACACTATATAAATAAATGATAATGAGGATGATGATGATATGTGTTTACTATGCCTATACACATAGCAAGCTTCCACACTTGATTGGCAGATTAATGCATCATTATTGCTAAGTTTGATAACAGTTGTCTAATACAGTGACACTGGTAGAGAAAACCACTATAGACATTCACATAAGCAGCTCTCATCATCATCATCATCATCATCATCATCATCATCATCATCATCATTTATGGCATAAGACTTCTTTAATTATACTAAGTTTTTGAGCAGGTCTGCATTATACTTAATTATATAAGGGAGATGTACTTTTAGTAAAAAGTAGCTCTCCAATTTGAAAAGTACATCAACGTAGTATTAATACTTAGATTTAAAGGTGTTCTGGGATAAAAATAAATACATTCCCAGCAGCCATCTCCCTTTGCCTCTATCTTATTGCATATTTTGTCCTAATGTGCTTTCATATTTACATGTCACCATGTTTCCATTGGCTAAAGTCAGATGTCTGTCAAGCAAACTGACCAGTGACAGAATTGCTTTGTGAGGTTTACATCTTTATGACATCAAATGCTTCACATGAAAAATGCAGTTCATTGTCAAAAATCAGCTATATTAGGAGAGTGAGAATTGTGTTTTAGCATCAATTACACACTAAATATGCTGTCATTGTGTATTTTTAATGGATGTCTTTCAGTTTTAAAGATAGATAGATAGATAGATAGATAGATAGATAGATAGATAGACAGACAGACAGACTGATTTCAACTGGAAGCAGTGCCCACACATTGCTTAATTTTTGGTGGTTATTAAATAGTATGGGTAGGCAAGAAAAGTGCATATATCTTTTATTAGCATAAACTTACCCAAATGCGCTCTTGCATATTTAAGGCATTCAAAGTAATAATATTTCACAGCATTAATACAGTTATGTACTAGACTGGACAATGGTAAGCAGAGCCAGTACTTATATCAACCATGGCCTTATCTGTGTGAAGTTTGTATGTTCTCCCTGTGTTTGCGTGGGTTTCCTCCGGGTGCTGCGGTTTCCTCCCACACTCCAAAAAACATACTGTTAGGTTAATTGGCTGCTATCAAAATTGACCCTAGTCTCTCCCTCTCTGTCTGTGTGTGAGTGTGTGTCTATATTAGGGAATTTAGACTGTAAGCTCCAATAGGGTAGGGACTGATGTGAATGGGTTCTCTGTACAGCGCTGCGCTATTAGTGACACTATATAAATAAATGATAATGAGGATGATGATGATATGTGTTTACTATGCCTATACACATAGCAAGCTTCCACACTTGATTGGCAGATTAATGCATCATTATTGCTAAGTTTGATAACAGTTGTCTAATACAGTGACACTGGTAGAGAAAACCACTATAGACATTCACATAAGCAGCTCTCATCATCATCATCATCATCATCATCATCATCATCATCATCATCATTTATGGCATAAGACTTCTTTAATTATACTAAGTTTTTGAGCAGGTCTGCATTATACTTAATTATATAAGGGAGATGTACTTTTAGTAAAAAGTAGCTCTCCAATTTGAAAAGTACATCAACGTAGTATTAATACTTAGATTTAAAGGTGTTCTGGGATAAAAATAAATACATTCCCAGCAGTCATCTCCCTTTGCCTCTATCTTATTGCATATTTTGTCCTAATGTGCTTTCATATTTACATGTCACCATGTTTCCATTGGCTAAAGTCAGATGTCTGTCAAGCAAACTGACCAGTGACAGAATTGCTTTGTGAGGTTTACATCTTTATGACATCAAATGCTTCACATGAAAAATGCAGTTCATTGTCAAAAATCAGCTATATTAGGAGAGTGAGAATTGTGTTTTAGCATCAATTACATACTAAATATGCTGTCATTGTGTATTTTTAATGGATGTCTTTCAGTTTTAAAGATAGATAGATAGATAGATAGATAGATAGATAGATAGATAGATAGATAGACAGACAGACAGACTGATTTCAACTGGAAGCAGTGCCCACACATTGCTTAATTTTTGGTGGTTATTAAATAGTATGGGTAGGCAAGAAAAGTGCATATATCTTTTATTAGCATAAACTTACCCAAATGCGCTCTTGCATATTTAAGGCATTCAAAGTAATAATATTTCACAGCATTAATACAGTTATGTACTAGACTGGACAATGGTAAGCAGAGCCAGTACTTATATCAACCATGGCCTTATCTGTGTGAAGTTTGTATGTTCTCCCTGTGTTTGCGTGGGTTTCCTCCGGGTGCTGCGGTTTCCTCCCACACTCCAAAAAACATACTGTTAGGTTAATTGGCTGCTATCAAAATTGACCCTAGTCTCTCCCTCTCTCTCTGTGTGTGAGTGTGTGTCTATATTAGGGAATTTAGACTGTAAGCTCCAATAGGGTAGGGACTGATGTGAATGGGTTCTCTGTACAGCGCTGCGCTATTAGTGACACTATATAAATAAATGATAATGAGGATGATGATGATATGTGTTTACTATGCCTATACACATAGCAAGCTTCCACACTTGATTGGCAGATTAATGCATCATTATTGCTAAGTTTGATAACAGTTGTCTAATACAGTGACACTGGTAGAGAAAACCACTATAGACATTCACATAAGCAGCTCTCATCATCATCATCATCATCATCATCATTTATGGCATAAGACTTCTTTAATTATACTAAGTTTTTGAGCAGGTCTGCATTATACTTAATTATATAAGGGAGATGTACTTTTAGTAAAAAGTAGCTCTCCAATTTGAAAAGTACATCAACGCAGTATTAATACTTAGATTTAAAGGTGTTCTGGGATAAAAATAAATACATTCCCAGCAGCCATCTCCCTTTGCCTCTATCTTATTGCATATTTTGTCCTAATGTGCTTTCATATTTACATGTCACCATGTTTCCATTGGCTAAAGTCAGATGTCTGTCAAGCAAACTGACCAGTGACAGAATTGCTTTGTGAGGTTTACATCTTTATGACATCAAATGCTTCACATGAAAAATGCAGTTCATTGTCAAAAATCAGCTATATTAGGAGAGTGAGAATTGTGTTTTAGCATCAATTACACACTAAATATGCTGTCATTGTGTATTTTTAATGGATGTCTTTCAGTTTTAAAGATAGACAGACCGATAGATAGATAGATAGATAGATAGATAGATAGATAGATAGATAGATAGATAGATAGATAGATAGACAGACAGACAGACTGATTTCAACTGGAAGCAGTGCCCACACATTGCTTAATTTTTGGTGGTTATTAAATAGTATGGGTAGGCAAGAAAAGTGCATATATCTTTTATTAGCATAAACTTACCCAAATGCGCTCTTGCATATTTAAGGCATTCAAAGTAATAATATTTCACAGCATTAATACAGTTATGTACTAGACTGGACAATGGTAAGCAGAGCCAGTACTTATATCAACCATGGCCTTATCTGTGTGAAGTTTGTATGTTCTCCCTGTGTTTGCGTGGGTTTCCTCCGGGTGCTGCGGTTTCCTCCCACACTCCAAAAAACATACTGTTAGGTTAATTGGCTGCTATCAAAATTGACCCTAGTCTCTCCCTCTCTGTCTGTGTGTGAGTGTGTGTCTATATTAGGGAATTTAGACTGTAAGCTCCAATAGGGTAGGGACTGATGTGAATGGGTTCTCTGTACAGCGCTGCGCTATTAGTGACACTATATAAATAAATGATAATGAGGATGATGATGATATGTGTTTACTATGCCTATACACATAGCAAGCTTCCACACTTGATTGGCAGATTAATGCATCATTATTGCTAAGTTTGATAACAGTTGTCTAATACAGTGACACTGGTAGAGAAAACCACTATAGACATTCACATAAGCAGCTCTCATCATCATCATCATCATCATCATCATCATCATTTATGGCATAAGACTTCTTTAATTATACTAAGTTTTTGAGCAGGTCTGCATTATACTTAATTATATAAGGGAGATGTACTTTTAGTAAAAAGTAGCTCTCCAATTTGAAAAGTACATCAACGTAGTATTAATACTTAGATTTAAAGGTGTTCTGGGATAAAAATAAATACATTCCCAGCAGCCATCTCCCTTTGCCTCTATCTTATTGCATATTTTGTCCTAATGTGCTTTCATATTTACATGTCACCATGTTTCCATTGGCTAAAGTCAGATGTCTGTCAAGCAAACTGACCAGTGACAGAATTGCTTTGTGAGGTTTACATCTTTATGACATCAAATGCTTCACATGAAAAATGCAGTTCATTGTCAAAAATCAGCTATATTAGGAGAGTGAGAATTGTGTTTTAGCATCAATTACACACTAAATATGCTGTCATTGTGTATTTTTAATGGATGTCTTTCAGTTTTAAAGATAGACAGACCGATAGATAGATAGATAGATAGATAGATAGATAGATAGATAGATAGACAGACAGACAGACTGATTTCAACTGGAAGCAGTGCCCACACATTGCTTAATTTTTGGTGGTTATTAAATAGTATGGGTAGGCAAGAAAAGTGCATATATCTTTTATTAGCATAAACTTACCCAAATGCGCTCTTGCATATTTAAGGCATTCAAAGTAATAATATTTCACAGCATTAATACAGTTATGTACTAGACTGGACAATGGTAAGCAGAGCCAGTACTTATATCAACCATGGCCTTATCTGTGTGAAGTTTGTATGTTCTCCCTGTGTTTGCGTGGGTTTCCTCCGGGTGCTGCGGTTTCCTCCCACACTCCAAAAAACATACTGTTAGGTTAATTGGCTGCTATCAAAATTGACCCTAGTCTCTCCCTCTCTCTCTGTGTGTGAGTGTGTGTCTATATTAGGGAATTTAGACTGTAAGCTCCAATAGGGTAGGGACTGATGTGAATGGGTTCTCTGTACAGCGCTGCGCTATTAGTGACACTATATAAATAAATGATAATGAGGATGATGATGATATGTGTTTACTATGCCTATACACATAGCAAGCTTCCACACTTGATTGGCAGATTAATGCATCATTATTGCTAAGTTTGATAACAGTTGTCTAATACAGTGACACTGGTAGAGAAAACCACTATAGACATTCACATAAGCAGCTCTCATCATCATCATCATCATCATCATTTATGGCATAAGACTTCTTTAATTATACTAAGTTTTTGAGCAGGTCTGCATTATACTTAATTATATAAGGGAGATGTACTTTTAGTAAAAAGTAGCTCTCCAATTTGAAAAGTACATCAACGTAGTATTAATACTTAGATTTAAAGGTGTTCTGGGATAAAAATAAATACATTCCCAGCAGCCATCTCCCTTTGCCTCTATCTTATTGCATATTTTGTCCTAATGTGCTTTCATATTTACATGTCACCATGTTTCCATTGGCTAAAGTCAGATGTCTGTCAAGCAAACTGACCAGTGACAGAATTGCTTTGTGAGGTTTACATCTTTATGACATCAAATGCTTCACATGAAAAATGCAGTTCATTGTCAAAAATCAGCTATATTAGGAGAGTGAGAATTGTGTTTTAGCATCAATTACACACTAAATATGCTGTCATTGTGTATTTTTAATGGATGTCTTTCAGTTTTAAAGATAGACAGACCGATAGATAGATAGATAGATAGATAGATAGATAGATAGATAGATAGATAGATAGATAGACAGACAGACAGACTGATTTCAACTGGAAGCAGTGCCCACACATTGCTTAATTTTTGGTGGTTATTAAATAGTATGGGTAGGCAAGAAAAGTGCATATATCTTTTATTAGCATAAACTTACCCAAATGTGCTCTTGCATATTTAAGGCATTCAAAGTAATAATATTTCACAGCATTAATACAGTTATGTACTAGACTGGACAATGGTAAGCAGAGCCAGTACTTATATCAACCATGGCCTTATCTGTGTGAAGTTTGTATGTTCTCCCTGTGTTTGCGTGGGTTTCCTCCGGGTGCTGCGGTTTCCTCCCACACTCCAAAAAACATACTGTTAGGTTAATTGGCTGCTATCAAAATTGACCCTAGTCTCTCCCTCTCTGTCTGTGTGTGAGTGTGTGTCTATATTAGGGAATTTAGACTGTAAGCTCCAATAGGGTAGGGACTGATGTGAATGGGTTCTCTGTACAGCGCTGCGCTATTAGTGACACTATATAAATAAATGATAATGAGGATGATGATGATATGTGTTTACTATGCCTATACACATAGCAAGCTTCCACACTTGATTGGCAGATTAATGCATCATTATTGCTAAGTTTGATAACAGTTGTCTAATACAGTGACACTGGTAGAGAAAACCACTATAGACATTCACATAAGCAGCTCTCATCATCATCATCATCATCATCATCATCATCATCATTTATGGCATAAGACTTCTTTAATTATACTAAGTTTTTGAGCAGGTCTGCATTATACTTAATTATATAAGGGAGATGTACTTTTAGTAAAAAGTAGCTCTCCAATTTGAAAAGTACATCAACGTAGTATTAATACTTAGATTTAAAGGTGTTCTGGGATAAAAATAAATACATTCCCAGCAGCCATCTCCCTTTGCCTCTATCTTATTGCATATTTTGTCCTAATGTGCTTTCATATTTACATGTCACCATGTTTCCATTGGCTAAAGTCAGATGTCTGTCAAGCAAACTGACCAGTGACAGAATTGCTTTGTGAGGTTTACATCTTTATGACATCAAATGCTTCACATGAAAAATGCAGTTCATTGTCAAAAATCAGCTATATTAGGAGAGTGAGAATTGTGTTTTAGCATCAATTACACACTAAATATGCTGTCATTGTGTATTTTTAATGGATGTCTTTCAGTTTTAAAGATAGATAGATAGATAGATAGATAGATAGATAGATAGATAGATAGACAGACAGACAGACTGATTTCAACTGGAAGCAGTGCCCACACATTGCTTAATTTTTGGTGGTTATTAAATAGTATGGGTAGGCAAGAAAAGTGCATATATCTTTTATTAGCATAAACTTACCCAAATGCGCTCTTGCATATTTAAGGCATTCAAAGTAATAATATTTCACAGCATTAATACAGTTATGTACTAGACTGGACAATGGTAAGCAGAGCCAGTACTTATATCAACCATGGCCTTATCTGTGTGAAGTTTGTATGTTCTCCCTGTGTTTGCGTGGGTTTCCTCCGGGTGCTGCGGTTTCCTCCCACACTCCAAAAAACATACTGTTAGGTTAATTGGCTGCTATCAAAATTGACCCTAGTCTCTCCCTCTCTGTCTGTGTGTGAGTGTGTGTCTATATTAGGGAATTTAGACTGTAAGCTCCAATAGGGTAGGGACTGATGTGAATGGGTTCTCTGTACAGCGCTGCGCTATTAGTGACACTATATAAATAAATGATAATGAGGATGATGATGATATGTGTTTACTATGCCTATACACATAGCAAGCTTCCACACTTGATTGGCAGATTAATGCATCATTATTGCTAAGTTTGATAACAGTTGTCTAATACAGTGACACTGGTAGAGAAAACCACTATAGACATTCACATAAGCAGCTCTCATCATCATCATCATCATCATTTATGGCATAAGACTTCTTTAATTATACTAAGTTTTTGAGCAGGTCTGCATTATACTTAATTATATAAGGGAGATGTACTTTTAGTAAAAAGTAGCTCTCCAATTTGAAAAGTACATCAACGTAGTATTAATACTTAGATTTAAAGGTGTTCTGGGATAAAAATAAATACATTCCCAGCAGCCATCTCCCTTTGCCTCTATCTTATTGCATATTTTGTCCTAATGTGCTTTCATATTTACATGTCACCATGTTTCCATTGGCTAAAGTCAGATGTCTGTCAAGCAAACTGACCAGTGACAGAATTGCTTTGTGAGGTTTACATCTTTATGACATCAAATGCTTCACATGAAAAATGCAGTTCATTGTCAAAAATCAGCTATATTAGGAGAGTGAGAATTGTGTTTTAGCATCAATTACACACTAAATATGCTGTCATTGTGTATTTTTAATGGATGTCTTTCAGTTTTAAAGATAGACAGACCGATAGATAGATAGATAGATAGATAGATAGATAGATAGATAGATAGATAGATAGATAGACAGACAGACAGACTGATTTCAACTGGAAGCAGTGCCCACACATTGCTTAATTTTTGGTGGTTATTAAATAGTATGGGTAGGCAAGAAAAGTGCATATATCTTTTATTAGCATAAACTTACCCAAATGCGCTCTTGCATATTTAAGGCATTCAAAGTAATAATATTTCACAGCATTAATACAGTTATGTACTAGACTGGACAATGGTAAGCAGAGCCAGTACTTATATCAACCATGGCCTTATCTGTGTGAAGTTTGTATGTTCTCCCTGTGTTTGCGTGGGTTTCCTCCGGGTGCTGCGGTTTCCTCCCACACTCCAAAAAACATACTGTTAGGTTAATTGGCTGCTATCAAAATTGACCCTAGTCTCTCCCTCTCTGTCTGTGTGTGAGTGTGTGTCTATATTAGGGAATTTAGACTGTAAGCTCCAATAGGGTAGGGACTGATGTGAATGGGTTCTCTGTACAGCGCTGCGCTATTAGTGACACTATATAAATAAATGATAATGAGGATGATGATGATATGTGTTTACTATGCCTATACACATAGCAAGCTTCCACACTTGATTGGCAGATTAATGCATCA
This sequence comes from Mixophyes fleayi, assembly GCF_038048845.1. NCBI lineage: Eukaryota > Metazoa > Chordata > Amphibia > Anura > Limnodynastidae > Mixophyes > Mixophyes fleayi. Next base: position 35,623 of record NW_027446953.1, on the reverse strand, counting down.
TTATTGCTAAGTTTGATAACAGTTGTCTAATACAGTGACACTGGTAGAGAAAACCACTATAGACATTCACATAAGCAGCTCTCATCATCATCATCATCATCATTTATGGCATAAGACTTCTTTAATTATACTAAGTTTTTGAGCAGGTCTGCATTATACTTAATTATATAAGGGAGATGTACTTTTAGTAAAAAGTAGCTCTCCAATTTGAAAAGTACATCAACGTAGTATTAATACTTAGATTTAAAGGTGTTCTGGGATAAAAATAAATACATTCCCAGCAGCCATCTCCCTTTGCCTCTATCTTATTGCATATTTTGTCCTAATGTGCTTTCATATTTACATGTCACCATGTTTCCATTGGCTAAAGTCAGATGTCTGTCAAGCAAACTGACCAGTGACAGAATTGCTTTGTGAGGTTTACATCTTTATGACATCAAATGCTTCACATGAAAAATGCAGTTCATTGTCAAAAATCAGCTATATTAGGAGAGTGAGAATTGTGTTTTAGCATCAATTACACACTAAATATGCTGTCATTGTGTATTTTTAATGGATGTCTTTCAGTTTTAAAGATAGATAGATAGATAGATAGATAGATAGATAGATAGATAGATAGACAGACAGACAGACTGATTTCAACTGGAAGCAGTGCCCACACATTGCTTAATTTTTGGTGGTTATTAAATAGTATGGGTAGGCAAGAAAAGTGCATATATCTTTTATTAGCATAAACTTACCCAAATGCGCTCTTGCATATTTAAGGCATTCAAAGTAATAATATTTCACAGCATTAATACAGTTATGTACTAGACTGGACAATGGTAAGCAGAGCCAGTACTTATATCAACCATGGCCTTATCTGTGTGAAGTTTGTATGTTCTCCCTGTGTTTGCGTGGGTTTCCTCCGGGTGCTGCGGTTTCCTCCCACACTCCAAAAAACATACTGTTAGGTTAATTGGCTGCTATCAAAATTGACCCTAGTCTCTCCCTCTCTCTCTGTGTGTGAGTGTGTGTCTATATTAGGGAATTTAGACTGTAAGCTCCAATAGGGTAGGGACTGATGTGAATGGGTTCTCTGTACAGCGCTGCGCTATTAGTGACACTATATAAATAAATGATAATGAGGATGATGATGATATGTGTTTACTATGCCTATACACATAGCAAGCTTCCACACTTGATTGGCAGATTAATGCATCATTATTGCTAAGTTTGATAACAGTTGTCTAATACAGTGAGACTGGTAGAGAAAACCACTATAGACATTCACATAAGCAGCTCTCATCATCATCATCATCATCATTTATGGCATAAGACTTCTTTAATTATACTAAGTTTTTGAGCAGGTCTGCATTATACTTAATTATATAAGGGAGATGTACTTTTAGTAAAAAGTAGCTCTCCAATTTGAAAAGTACATCAACGTAGTATTAATACTTAGATTTAAAGGTGTTCTGGGATAAAAATAAATACATTCCCAGCAGCCATCTCCCTTTGCCTCTATCTTATTGCATATTTTGTCCTAATGTGCTTTCATATTTACATGTCACCATGTTTCCATTGGCTAAAGTCAGATGTCTGTCAAGCAAACTGACCAGTGACAGAATTGCTTTGTGAGGTTTACATCTTTATGACATCAAATGCTTCACATGAAAAATGCAGTTCATTGTCAAAAATCAGCTATATTAGGAGAGTGAGAATTGTGTTTTAGCATCAATTACACACTAAATATGCTGTCATTGTGTATTTTTAATGGATGTCTTTCAGTTTTAAAGATAGACAAACCGATAGATAGATAGATAGATAGATAGATAGATAGATAGATAGATAGATAGATAGATAGATAGACAGACAGACAGACTGATTTCAACTGGAAGCAGTGCCCACACATTGCTTAATTTTTGGTGGTTATTAAATAGTATGGGTAGGCAAGAAAAGTGCATATATCTTTTATTAGCATAAACTTACCCAAATGCGCTCTTGCATATTTAAGGCATTCAAAGTAATAATATTTCACAGCATTAATACAGTTATGTACTAGACTGGACAATGGTAAGCAGAGCCAGTACTTATATCAACCATGGCCTTATCTGTGTGAAGTTTGTATGTTCTCCCTGTGTTTGCGTGGGTTTCCTCCGGGTGCTGCGGTTTCCTCCCACACTCCAAAAAACATACTGTTAGGTTAATTGGCTGCTATCAAAATTGACCCTAGTCTCTCCCTCTCTGTCTGTGTGTGAGTGTGTGTCTATATTAGGGAATTTAGACTGTAAGCTCCAATAGGGTAGGGACTGATGTGAATGGGTTCTCTGTACAGCGCTGCGCTATTAGTGACACTATATAAATAAATGATAATGAGGATGATGATGATATGTGTTTACTATGCCTATACACATAGCAAGCTTCCACACTTGATTGGCAGATTAATGCATCATTATTGCTAAGTTTGATAACAGTTGTCTAATACAGTGACACTGGTAGAGAAAACCACTATAGACATTCACATAAGCAGCTCTCATCATCATCATCATCATCATTTATGGCATAAGACTTCTTTAATTATACTAAGTTTTTGAGCAGGTCTGCATTATACTTAATTATATAAGGGAGATGTACTTTTAGTAAAAAGTAGCTCTCCAATTTGAAAAGTACATCAACGTAGTATTAATACTTAGATTTAAAGGTGTTCTGGGATAAAAATAAATACATTCCCAGCAGCCATCTCCCTTTGCCTCTATCTTATTGCATATTTTGTCCTAATGTGCTTTCATATTTACATGTCACCATGTTTCCATTGGCTAAAGTCAGATGTCTGTCAAGCAAACTGACCAGTGACAGAATTGCTTTGTGAGGTTTACATCTTTATGACATCAAATGCTTCACATGAAAAATGCAGTTCATTGTCAAAAATCAGCTATATTAGGAGAGTGAGAATTGTGTTTTAGCATCAATTACACACTAAATATGCTGTCATTGTGTATTTTTAATGGATGTCTTTCAGTTTTAAAGATAGATAGATAGATAGATAGATAGATAGATAGATAGATAGATAGACAGACAGACAGACTGATTTCAACTGGAAGCAGTGCCCACACATTGCTTAATTTTTGGTGGTTATTAAATAGTATGGGTAGGCAAGAAAAGTGCATATATCTTTTATTAGCATAAACTTACCCAAATGCGCTCTTGCATATTTAAGGCATTCAAAGTAATAATATTTCACAGCATTAATACAGTTATGTACTAGACTGGACAATGGTAAGCAGAGCCAGTACTTATATCAACCATGGCCTTATCTGTGTGAAGTTTGTATGTTCTCCCTGTGTTTGCGTGGGTTTCCTCCGGGTGCTGCGGTTTCCTCCCACACTCCAAAAAACATACTGTTAGGTTAATTGGCTGCTATCAAAATTGACCCTAGTCTCTCCCTCTCTCTCTGTGTGTGAGTGTGTGTCTATATTAGGGAATTTAGACTGTAAGCTCCAATAGGGTAGGGACTGATGTGAATGGGTTCTCTGTACAGCGCTGCGCTATTAGTGACACTATATAAATAAATGATAATGAGGATGATGATGATATGTGTTTACTATGCCTATACACATAGCAAGCTTCCACACTTGATTGGCAGATTAATGCATCATTATTGCTAAGTTTGATAACAGTTGTCTAATACAGTGACACTGGTAGAGAAAACCACTATAGACATTCACATAAGCAGCTCTCATCATCATCATCATCATCATTTATGGCATAAGACTTCTTTAATTATACTAAGTTTTTGAGCAGGTCTGCATTATACTTAATTATATAAGGGAGATGTACTTTTAGTAAAAAGTAGCTCTCCAATTTGAAAAGTACATCAACGTAGTATTAATACTTAGATTTAAAGGTGTTCTGGGATAAAAATAAATACATTCCCAGCAGCCATCTCCCTTTGCCTCTATCTTATTGCATATTTTGTCCTAATGTGCTTTCATATTTACATGTCACCATGTTTCCATTGGCTAAAGTCAGATGTCTGTCAAGCAAACTGACCAGTGACAGAATTGCTTTGTGAGGTTTACATCTTTATGACATCAAATGCTTCACATGAAAAATGCAGTTCATTGTCAAAAATCAGCTATATTAGGAGAGTGAGAATTGTGTTTTAGCATCAATTACACACTAAATATGCTGTCATTGTGTATTTTTAATGGATGTCTTTCAGTTTTAAAGATAGACAGACCGATAGATAGATAGATAGATAGATAGATAGATAGATAGATAGATAGATAGATAGACAGACAGACAGACTGATTTCAACTGGAAGCAGTGCCCACACATTGCTTAATTTTTGGTGGTTATTAAATAGTATGGGTAGGCAAGAAAAGTGCATATATCTTTTATTAGCATAAACTTACCCAAATGCGCTCTTGCATATTTAAGGCATTCAAAGTAATAATATTTCACAGCATTAATACAGTTATGTACTAGACTGGACAATGGTAAGCAGAGCCAGTACTTATATCAACCATGGCCTTATCTGTGTGAAGTTTGTATGTTCTCCCTGTGTTTGCGTGGGTTTCCTCCGGGTGCTGCGGTTTCCTCCCACACTCCAAAAAACATACTGTTAGGTTAATTGGCTGCTATCAAAATTGACCCTAGTCTCTCCCTCTCTCTCTGTGTGTGAGTGTGTGTCTATATTAGGGAATTTAGACTGTAAGCTCCAATAGGGTAGGGACTGATGTGAATGGGTTCTCTGTACAGCGCTGCGCTATTAGTGACACTATATAAATAAATGATAATGAGGATGATGATGATATGTGTTTACTATGCCTATACACATAGCAAGCTTCCACACTTGATTGGCAGATTAATGCATCATTATTGCTAAGTTTGATAACAGTTGTCTAATACAGTGACACTGGTAGAGAAAACCACTATAGACATTCACATAAGCAGCTCTCATCATCATCATCATTTATGGCATAAGACTTCTTTAATTATACTAAGTTTTTGAGCAGGTCTGCATTATACTTAATTATATAAGGGAGATGTACTTTTAGTAAAAAGTAGCTCTCCAATTTGAAAAGTACATCAACGTAGTATTAATACTTAGATTTAAAGGTGTTCTGGGATAAAAATAAATACATTCCCAGCAGCCATCTCCCTTTGCCTCTATCTTATTGCATATTTTGTCCTAATGTGCTTTCATATTTACATGTCACCATGTTTCCATTGGCTAAAGTCAGATGTCTGTCAAGCAAACTGACCAGTGACAGAATTGCTTTGTGAGGTTTACATCTTTATGACATCAAATGCTTCACATGAAAAATGCAGTTCATTGTCAAAAATCAGCTATATTAGGAGAGTGAGAATTGTGTTTTAGCATCAATTACACACTAAATATGCTGTCATTGTGTATTTTTAATGGATGTCTTTCAGTTTTAAAGATAGACAAACCGATAGATAGATAGATAGATAGATAGATAGATAGATAGATAGATAGATAGATAGATAGATAGATAGACAGACAGACAGACTGATTTCAACTGGAAGCAGTGCCCACACATTGCTTAATTTTTGGTGGTTATTAAATAGTATGGGTAGGCAAGAAAAGTGCATATATCTTTTATTAGCATAAACTTACCCAAATGCGCTCTTGCATATTTAAGGCATTCAAAGTAATAATATTTCACAGCATTAATACAGTTATGTACTAGACTGGACAATGGTAAGCAGAGCCAGTACTTATATCAACCATGGCCTTATCTGTGTGAAGTTTGTATGTTCTCCCTGTGTTTGCGTGGGTTTCCTCCGGGTGCTGCGGTTTCCTCCCACACTCCAAAAAACATACTGTTAGGTTAATTGGCTGCTATCAAAATTGACCCTAGTCTCTCCCTCTCTCTCTGTGTGTGAGTGTGTGTCTATATTAGGGAATTTAGACTGTAAGCTCCAATAGGGTAGGGACTGATGTGAATGGGTTCTCTGTACAGCGCTGCGCTATTAGTGACACTATATAAATAAATGATAATGAGGATGATGATGATATGTGTTTACTATGCCTATACACATAGCAAGCTTCCACACTTGATTGGCAGATTAATGCATCATTATTGCTAAGTTTGATAACAGTTGTCTAATACAGTGACACTGGTAGAGAAAACCACTATAGACATTCACATAAGCAGCTCTCATCATCATCATCATCATCATTTATGGCATAAGACTTCTTTAATTATACTAAGTTTTTGAGCAGGTCTGCATTATACTTAATTATATAAGGGAGATGTACTTTTAGTAAAAAGTAGCTCTCCAATTTGAAAAGTACATCAACGTAGTATTAATACTTAGATTTAAAGGTGTTCTGGGATAAAAATAAATACATTCCCAGCAGCCATCTCCCTTTGCCTCTATCTTATTGCATATTTTGTCCTAATGTGCTTTCATATTTACATGTCACCATGTTTCCATTGGCTAAAGTCAGATGTCTGTCAAGCAAACTGACCAGTGACAGAATTGCTTTGTGAGGTTTACATCTTTATGACATCAAATGCTTCACATGAAAAATGCAGTTCATTGTCAAAAATCAGCTATATTAGGAGAGTGAGAATTGTGTTTTAGCATCAATTACACACTAAATATGCTGTCATTGTGTATTTTTAATGGATGTCTTTCAGTTTTAAAGATAGACAGACCGATAGATAGATAGATAGATAGATAGATAGATAGATAGATAGATAGATAGATAGATAGATAGACAGACAGACAGACTGATTTCAACTGGAAGCAGTGCCCACACATTGCTTAATTTTTGGTGGTTATTAAATAGTATGGGTAGGCAAGAAAAGTGCATATATCTTTTATTAGCATAAACTTACCCAAATGCGCTCTTGCATATTTAAGGCATTCAAAGTAATAATATTTCACAGCATTAATACAGTTATGTACTAGACTGGACAATGGTAAGCAGAGCCAGTACTTATATCAACCATGGCCTTATCTGTGTGAAGTTTGTATGTTCTCCCTGTGTTTGCGTGGGTTTCCTCCGGGTGCTGCGGTTTCCTCCCACACTCCAAAAAACATACTGTTAGGTTAATTGGCTGCTATCAAAATTGACCCTAGTCTCTCCCTCTCTCTCTGTGTGTGAGTGTGTGTCTATATTAGGGAATTTAGACTGTAAGCTCCAATAGGGTAGGGACTGATGTGAATGGGTTCTCTGTACAGCGCTGCGCTATTAGTGACACTATATAAATAAATGATAATGAGGATGATGATGATATGTGTTTACTATGCCTATACACATAGCAAGCTTCCACACTTGATTGGCAGATTAATGCATCATTATTGCTAAGTTTGATAACAGTTGTCTAATACAGTGACACTGGTAGAGAAAACCACTATAGACATTCACATAAGCAGCTCTCATCATCATCATCATTTATGGCATAAGACTTCTTTAATTATACTAAGTTTTTGAGCAGGTCTGCATTATACTTAATTATATAAGGGAGATGTACTTTTAGTAAAAAGTAGCTCTCCAATTTGAAAAGTACATCAACGTAGTATTAATACTTAGATTTAAAGGTGTTCTGGGATAAAAATAAATACATTCCCAGCAGCCATCTCCCTTTGCCTCTATCTTATTGCATATTTTGTCCTAATGTGCTTTCATATTTACATGTCACCATGTTTCCATTGGCTAAAGTCAGATGTCTGTCAAGCAAACTGACCAGTGACAGAATTGCTTTGTGAGGTTTACATCTTTATGACATCAAATGCTTCACATGAAAAATGCAGTTCATTGTCAAAAATCAGCTATATTAGGAGAGTGAGAATTGTGTTTTAGCATCAATTACACACTAAATATGCTGTCATTGTGTATTTTTAATGGATGTCTTTCAGTTTTAAAGATAGACAAACCGATAGATAGATAGATAGATAGATAGATAGATAGATAGATAGATAGATAGATAGACAGACAGACAGACTGATTTCAACTGGAAGCAGTGCCCACACATTGCTTAATTTTTGGTGGTTATTAAATAGTATGGGTAGGCAAGAAAAGTGCATATATCTTTTATTAGCATAAACTTACCCAAATGCGCTCTTGCATATTTAAGGCATTCAAAGTAATAATATTTCACAGCATTAATACAGTTATGTACTAGACTGGACAATGGTAAGCAGAGCCAGTACTTATATCAACCATGGCCTTATCTGTGTGAAGTTTGTATGTTCTCCCTGTGTTTGCGTGGGTTTCCTCCGGGTGCTGCGGTTTCCTCCCACACTCCAAAAAACATACTGTTAGGTTAATTGGCTGCTATCAAAATTGACCCTAGTCTCTCCCTCTCTCTCTGTGTGTGAGTGTGTGTCTATATTAGGGAATTTAGACTGTAAGCTCCAATAGGGTAGGGACTGATGTGAATGGGTTCTCTGTACAGCGCTGCGCTATTAGTGACACTATATAAATAAATGATAATGAGGATGATGATGATATGTGTTTACTATGCCTATACACATAGCAAGCTTCCACACTTGATTGGCAGATTAATGCATCATTATTGCTAAGTTTGATAACAGTTGTCTAATACAGTGACACTGGTAGAGAAAACCACTATAGACATTCACATAAGCAGCTCTCATCATCATCATCATCATCATTTATGGCATAAGACTTCTTTAATTATACTAAGTTTTTGAGCAGGTCTGCATTATACTTAATTATATAAGGGAGATGTACTTTTAGTAAAAAGTAGCTCTCCAATTTGAAAAGTACATCAACGTAGTATTAATACTTAGATTTAAAGGTGTTCTGGGATAAAAATAAATACATTCCCAGCAGCCATCTCCCTTTGCCTCTATCTTATTGCATATTTTGTCCTAATGTGCTTTCATATTTACATGTCACCATGTTTCCATTGGCTAAAGTCAGATGTCTGTCAAGCAAACTGACCAGTGACAGAATTGCTTTGTGAGGTTTACATCTTTATGACATCAAATGCTTCACATGAAAAATGCAGTTCATTGTCAAAAATCAGCTATATTAGGAGAGTGAGAATTGTGTTTTAGCATCAATTACACACTAAATATGCTGTCATTGTGTATTTTTAATGGATGTCTTTCAGTTTTAAAGATAGACAGACCGATAGATAGATAGATAGATAGATAGATAGATAGATAGATAGATAGATAGATAGATAGATAGACAGACAGACAGACTGATTTCAACTGGAAGCAGTGCCCACACATTGCTTAATTTTTGGTGGTTATTAAATAGTATGGGTAGGCAAGAAAAGTGCATATATCTTTTATTAGCATAAACTTACCCAAATGCGCTCTTGCATATTTAAGGCATTCAAAGTAATAATATTTCACAGCATTAATACAGTTATGTACTAGACTGGACAATGGTAAGCAGAGCCAGTACTTATATCAACCATGGCCTTATCTGTGTGAAGTTTGTATGTTCTCCCTGTGTTTGCGTGGGTTTCCTCCGGGTGCTGCGGTTTCCTCCCACACTCCAAAAAACATACTGTTAGGTTAATTGGCTGCTATCAAAATTGACCCTAGTCTCTCCCTCTCTCTCTGTGTGTGAGTGTGTGTCTATATTAGGGAATTTAGACTGTAAGCTCCAATAGGGTAGGGACTGATGTGAATGGGTTCTCTGTACAGCGCTGCGCTATTAGTGACACTATATAAATAAATGATAATGAGGATGATGATGATATGTGTTTACTATGCCTATACACATAGCAAGCTTCCACACTTGATTGGCAGATTAATGCATCATTATTGCTAAGTTTGATAACAGTTGTCTAATACAGTGACACTGGTAGAGAAAACCACTATAGACATTCACATAAGCAGCTCTCATCATCATCATCATTTATGGCATAAGACTTCTTTAATTATACTAAGTTTTTGAGCAGGTCTGCATTATACTTAATTATATAAGGGAGATGTACTTTTAGTAAAAAGTAGCTCTCCAATTTGAAAAGTACATCAACGTAGTATTAATACTTAGATTTAAAGGTGTTCTGGGATAAAAATAAATACATTCCCAGCAGCCATCTCCCTTTGCCTCTATCTTATTGCATATTTTGTCCTAATGTGCTTTCATATTTACATGTCACCATGTTTCCATTGGCTAAAGTCAGATGTCTGTCAAGCAAACTGACCAGTGACAGAATTGCTTTGTGAGGTTTACATCTTTATGACATCAAATGCTTCACATGAAAAATGCAGTTCATTGTCAAAAATCAGCTATATTAGGAGAGTGAGAATTGTGTTTTAGCATCAATTACACACTAAATATGCTGTCATTGTGTATTTTTAATGGATGTCTTTCAGTTTTAAAGATAGACAAACCGATAGATAGATAGATAGATAGATAGATAGATAGATAGATAGATAGATAGATAGACAGACAGACAGACTGATTTCAACTGGAAGCAGTGCCCACACATTGCTTAATTTTTGGTGGTTATTAAATAGTATGGGTAGGCAAGAAAAGTGCATATATCTTTTATTAGCATAAACTTACCCAAATGCGCTCTTGCATATTTAAGGCATTCAAAGTAATAATATTTCACAGCATTAATACAGTTATGTACTAGACTGGACAATGGTAAGCAGAGCCAGTACTTATATCAACCATGGCCTTATCTGTGTGAAGTTTGTATGTTCTCCCTGTGTTTGCGTGGGTTTCCTCCGGGTGCTGCGGTTTCCTCCCACACTCCAAAAAACATACTGTTAGGTTAATTGGCTGCTATCAAAATTGACCCTAGTCTCTCCCTCTCTCTCTGTGTGTGAGTGTGTGTCTATATTAGGGAATTTAGACTGTAAGCTCCAATAGGGTAGGGACTGATGTGAATGGGTTCTCTGTACAGCGCTGCGCTATTAGTGACACTATATAAATAAATGATAATGAGGATGATGATGATATGTGTTTACTATGCCTATACACATAGCAAGCTTCCACACTTGATTGGCAGATTAATGCATCATTATTGCTAAGTTTGATAACAGTTGTCTAATACAGTGACACTGGTAGAGAAAACCACTATAGACATTCACATAAGCAGCTCTCATCATCATCATCATCATCATTTATGGCATAAGACTTCTTTAATTATACTAAGTTTTTGAGCAGGTCTGCATTATACTTAATTATATAAGGGAGATGTACTTTTAGTAAAAAGTAGCTCTCCAATTTGAAAAGTACATCAACGTAGTATTAATACTTAGATTTAAAGGTGTTCTGGGATAAAAATAAATACATTCCCAGCAGCCATCTCCCTTTGCCTCTATCTTATTGCATATTTTGTCCTAATGTGCTTTCATATTTACATGTCACCATGTTTCCATTGGCTAAAGTCAGATGTCTGTCAAGCAAACTGACCAGTGACAGAATTGCTTTGTGAGGTTTACATCTTTATGACATCAAATGCTTCACATGAAAAATGCAGTTCATTGTCAAAAATCAGCTATATTAGGAGAGTGAGAATTGTGTTTTAGCATCAATTACACACTAAATATGCTGTCATTGTGTATTTTTAATGGATGTCTTTCAGTTTTAAAGATAGACAAACCGATAGATAGATAGATAGATAGATAGATAGATAGATAGATAGATAGATAGATAGACAGACAGACAGACTGATTTCAACTGGAAGCAGTGCCCACACATTGCTTAATTTTTGGTGGTTATTAAATAGTATGGGTAGGCAAGAAAAGTGCATATATCTTTTATTAGCATAAACTTACCCAAATGCGCTCTTGCATATTTAAGGCATTCAAAGTAATAATATTTCACAGCATTAATACAGTTATGTACTAGACTGGACAATGGTAAGCAGAGCCAGTACTTATATCAACCATGGCCTTATCTGTGTGAAGTTTGTATGTTCTCCCTGTGTTTGCGTGGGTTTCCTCCGGGTGCTGCGGTTTCCTCCCACACTCCAAAAAACATACTGTTAGGTTAATTGGCTGCTATCAAAATTGACCCTAGTCTCTCCCTCTCTGTCTGTGTGTGAGTGTGTGTCTATATTAGGGAATTTAGACTGTAAGCTCCAATAGGGTAGGGACTGATGTGAATGGGTTCTCTGTACAGCGCTGCGCTATTAGTGACACTATATAAATAAATGATAATGAGGATGATGATGATATGTGTTTACTATGCCTATACACATAGCAAGCTTCCACACTTGATTGGCAGATTAATGCATCATTATTGCTAAGTTTGATAACAGTTGTCTAATACAGTGACACTGGTAGAGAAAACCACTATAGACATTCACATAAGCAGCTCTCATCATCATCATCATCATCATTTATGGCATAAGACTTCTTTAATTATACTAAGTTTTTGAGCAGGTCTGCATTATACTTAATTATATAAGGGAGATGTACTTTTAGTAAAAAGTAGCTCTCCAATTTGAAAAGTACATCAACGTAGTATTAATACTTAGATTTAAAGGTGTTCTGGGATAAAAATAAATACATTCCCAGCAGCCATCTCCCTTTGCCTCTATCTTATTGCATATTTTGTCCTAATGTGCTTTCATATTTACATGTCACCATGTTTCCATTGGCTAAAGTCAGATGTCTGTCAAGCAAACTGACCAGTGACAGAATTGCTTTGTGAGGTTTACATCTTTATGACATCAAATGCTTCACATGAAAAATGCAGTTCATTGTCAAAAATCAGCTATATTAGGAGAGTGAGAATTGTGTTTTAGCATCAATTACACACTAAATATGCTGTCATTGTGTATTTTTAATGGATGTCTTTCAGTTTTAAAGATAGACAAACCGATAGATAGATAGATAGATAGATAGATAGATAGATAGATAGATAGATAGATAGATAGATAGATAGATAGATAGATAGACAGACAGACAGACTGATTTCAACTGGAAGCAGTGCCCACACATTGCTTAATTTTTGGTGGTTATTAAATAGTATGGGTAGGCAAGAAAAGTGCATATATCTTTTATTAGCATAAACTTACCCAAATGCGCTCTTGCATATTTAAGGCATTCAAAGTAATAATATTTCACAGCATTAATACAGTTATGTACTAGACTGGACAATGGTAAGCAGAGCCAGTACTTATATCAACCATGGCCTTATCTGTGTGAAGTTTGTATGTTCTCCCTGTGTTTGCGTGGGTTTCCTCCGGGTGCTGCGGTTTCCTCCCACACTCCAAAAAACATACTGTTAGGTTAATTGGCTGCTATCAAAATTGACCCTAGTCTCTCCCTCTCTGTCTGTGTGTGAGTGTGTGTCTATATTAGGGAATTTAGACTGTAAGCTCCAATAGGGTAGGGACTGATGTGAATGGGTTCTCTGTACAGCGCTGCGCTATTAGTGACACTATATAAATAAATGATAATGAGGATGATGATGATATGTGTTTACTATGCCTATACACATAGCAAGCTTCCACACTTGATTGGCAGATTAATGCATCATTATTGCTAAGTTTGATAACAGTTGTCTAATACAGTGACACTGGTAGAGAAAACCACTATAGACATTCACATAAGCAGCTCTCATCATCATCATCATCATCATTTATGGCATAAGACTTCTTTAATTATACTAAGTTTTTGAGCAGGTCTGCATTATACTTAATTATATAAGGGAGATGTACTTTTAGTAAAAAGTAGCTCTCCAATTTGAAAAGTACATCAACGTAGTATTAATACTTAGATTTAAAGGTGTTCTGGGATAAAAATAAATACATTCCCAGCAGCCATCTCCCTTTGCCTCTATCTTATTGCATATTTTGTCCTAATGTGCTTTCATATTTACATGTCACCATGTTTCCATTGGCTAAAGTCAGATGTCTGTCAAGCAAACTGACCAGTGACAGAATTGCTTTGTGAGGTTTACATCTTTATGACATCAAATGCTTCACATGAAAAATGCAGTTCATTGTCAAAAATCAGCTATATTAGGAGAGTGAGAATTGTGTTTTAGCATCAATTACACACTAAATATGCTGTCATTGTGTATTTTTAATGGATGTCTTTCAGTTTTAAAGATAGACAAACCGATAGATAGATAGATAGATAGATAGATAGATAGATAGATAGATAGACAGACAGACAGACTGATTTCAACTGGAAGCAGTGCCCACACATTGCTTAATTTTTGGTGGTTATTAAATAGTATGGGTAGGCAAGAAAAGTGCATATATCTTTTATTAGCATAAACTTACCCAAATGCGCTCTTGCATATTTAAGGCATTCAAAGTAATAATATTTCACAGCATTAATACAGTTATGTACTAGACTGGACAATGGTAAGCAGAGCCAGTACTTATATCAACCATGGCCTTATCTGTGTGAAGTTTGTATGTTCTCCCTGTGTTTGCGTGGGTTTCCTCCGGGTGCTGCGGTTTCCTCCCACACTCCAAAAAACATACTGTTAGGTTAATTGGCTGCTATCAAAATTGACCCTAGTCTCTCCCTCTCTGTCTGTGTGTGAGTGTGTGTCTATATTAGGGAATTTAGACTGTAAGCTCCAATAGGGTAGGGACTGATGTGAATGGGTTCTCTGTACAGCGCTGCGCTATTAGTGACACTATATAAATAAATGATAATGAGGATGATGATGATATGTGTTTACTATGCCTATACACATAGCAAGCTTCCACACTTGATTGGCAGATTAATGCATCATTATTGCTAAGTTTGATAACAGTTGTCTAATACAGTGACACTGGTAGAGAAAACCACTATAGACATTCACATAAGCAGCTCTCATCATCATCATCATCATCATTTATGGCATAAGACTTCTTTAATTATACTAAGTTTTTGAGCAGGTCTGCATTATACTTAATTATATAAGGGAGATGTACTTTTAGTAAAAAGTAGCTCTCCAATTTGAAAAGTACATCAACGTAGTATTAATACTTAGATTTAAAGGTGTTCTGGGATAAAAATAAATACATTCCCAGCAGCCATCTCCCTTTGCCTCTATCTTATTGCATATTTTGTCCTAATGTGCTTTCATATTTACATGTCACCATGTTTCCATTGGCTAAAGTCAGATGTCTGTCAAGCAAACTGACCAGTGACAGAATTGCTTTGTGAGGTTTACATCTTTATGACATCAAATGCTTCACATGAAAAATGCAGTTCATTGTCAAAAATCAGCTATATTAGGAGAGTGAGAATTGTGTTTTAGCATCAATTACACACTAAATATGCTGTCATTGTGTATTTTTAATGGATGTCTTTCAGTTTTAAAGATAGACAAACCGATAGATAGATAGATAGATAGATAGATAGATAGATAGATAGATAGATAGACAGACAGACAGACTGATTTCAACTGGAAGCAGTGCCCACACATTGCTTAATTTTTGGTGGTTATTAAATAGTATGGGTAGGCAAGAAAAGTGCATATATCTTTTATTAGCATAAACTTACCCAAATGCGCTCTTGCATATTTAAGGCATTCAAAGTAATAATATTTCACAGCATTAATACAGTTATGTACTAGACTGGACAATGGTAAGCAGAGCCAGTACTTATATCAACCATGGCCTTATCTGTGTGAAGTTTGTATGTTCTCCCTGTGTTTGCGTGGGTTTCCTCCGGGTGCTGCGGTTTCCTCCCACACTCCAAAAAACATACTGTTAGGTTAATTGGCTGCTATCAAAATTGACCCTAGTCTCTCCCTCTCTGTCTGTGTGTGAGTGTGTGTCTATATTAGGGAATTTAGACTGTAAGCTCCAATAGGGTAGGGACTGATGTGAATGGGTTCTCTGTACAGCGCTGCGCTATTAGTGACACTATATAAATAAATGATAATGAGGATGATGATGATATGTGTTTACTATGCCTATACACATAGCAAGCTTCCACACTTGATTGGCAGATTAATGCATCATTATTGCTAAGTTTGATAACAGTTGTCTAATACAGTGACACTGGTAGAGAAAACCACTATAGACATTCACATAAGCAGCTCTCATCATCATCATCATCATCATTTATGGCATAAGACTTCTTTAATTATACTAAGTTTTTGAGCAGGTCTGCATTATACTTAATTATATAAGGGAGATGTACTTTTAGTAAAAAGTAGCTCTCCAATTTGAAAAGTACATCAACGTAGTATTAATACTTAGATTTAAAGGTGTTCTGGGATAAAAATAAATACATTCCCAGCAGCCATCTCCCTTTGCCTCTATCTTATTGCATATTTTGTCCTAATGTGCTTTCATATTTACATGTCACCATGTTTCCATTGGCTAAAGTCAGATGTCTGTCAAGCAAACTGACCAGTGACAGAATTGCTTTGTGAGGTTTACATCTTTATGACATCAAATGCTTCACATGAAAAATGCAGTTCATTGTCAAAAATCAGCTATATTAGGAGAGTGAGAATTGTGTTTTAGCATCAATTACACACTAAATATGCTGTCATTGTGTATTTTTAATGGATGTCTTTCAGTTTTAAAGATAGACAAACCGATAGATAGATAGATAGATAGATAGATAGATAGATAGATAGATAGATAGATAGATAGATAGATAGACAGACAGACTGATTTCAACTGGAAGCAGTGCCCACACATTGCTTAATTTTTGGTGGTTATTAAATAGTATGGGTAGGCAAGAAAAGTGCATATATCTTTTATTAGCATAAACTTACCCAAATGCGCTCTTGCATATTTAAGGCATTCAAAGTAATAATATTTCACAGCATTAATACAGTTATGTACTAGACTGGACAATGGTAAGCAGAGCCAGTACTTATATCAACCATGGCCTTATCTGTGTGAAGTTTGTATGTTCTCCCTGTGTTTGCGTGGGTTTCCTCCGGGTGCTGCGGTTTCCTCCCACACTCCAAAAAACATACTGTTAGGTTAATTGGCTGCTATCAAAATTGACCCTAGTCTCTCCCTCTCTGTCTGTGTGTGAGTGTGTGTCTATATTAGGGAATTTAGACTGTAAGCTCCAATAGGGTAGGGACTGATGTGAATGGGTTCTCTGTACAGCGCTGCGCTATTAGTGACACTATATAAATAAATGATAATGAGGATGATGATGATATGTGTTTACTATGCCTATACACATAGCAAGCTTCCACACTTGATTGGCAGATTAATGCATCATTATTGCTAAGTTTGATAACAGTTGTCTAATACAGTGACACTGGTAGAGAAAACCACTATAGACATTCACATAAGCAGCTCTCATCATCATCATCATCATCATCATTTATGGCATAAGACTTCTTTAATTATACTAAGTTTTTGAGCAGGTCTGCATTATACTTAATTATATAAGGGAGATGTACTTTTAGTAAAAAGTAGCTCTCCAATTTGAAAAGTACATCAACGTAGTATTAATACTTAGATTTAAAGGTGTTCTGGGATAAAAATAAATACATTCCCAGCAGCCATCTCCCTTTGCCTCTATCTTATTGCATATTTTGTCCTAATGTGCTTTCATATTTACATGTCACCATGTTTCCATTGGCTAAAGTCAGATGTCTGTCAAGCAAACTGACCAGTGACAGAATTGCTTTGTGAGGTTTACATCTTTATGACATCAAATGCTTCACATGAAAAATGCAGTTCATTGTCAAAAATCAGCTATATTAGGAGAGTGAGAATTGTGTTTTAGCATCAATTACACACTAAATATGCTGTCATTGTGTATTTTTAATGGATGTCTTTCAGTTTTAAAGATAGACAAACCGATAGATAGATAGATAGATAGATAGATAGATAGATAGATAGATAGACAGACAGACAGACTGATTTCAACTGGAAGCAGTGCCCACACATTGCTTAATTTTTGGTGGTTATTAAATAGTATGGGTAGGCAAGAAAAGTGCATATATCTTTTATTAGCATAAACTTACCCAAATGCGCTCTTGCATATTTAAGGCATTCAAAGTAATAATATTTCACAGCATTAATACAGTTATGTACTAGACTGGACAATGGTAAGCAGAGCCAGTACTTATATCAACCATGGCCTTATCTGTGTGAAGTTTGTATGTTCTCCCTGTGTTTGCGTGGGTTTCCTCCGGGTGCTGCGGTTTCCTCCCACACTCCAAAAAACATACTGTTAGGTTAATTGGCTGCTATCAAAATTGACCCTAGTCTCTCCCTCTCTGTCTGTGTGTGAGTGTGTGTCTATATTAGGGAATTTAGACTGTAAGCTCCAATAGGGTAGGGACTGATGTGAATGGGTTCTCTGTACAGCGCTGCGCTATTAGTGACACTATATAAATAAATGATAATGAGGATGATGATGATATGTGTTTACTATGCCTATACACATAGCAAGCTTCCACACTTGATTGGCAGATTAATGCATCATTATTGCTAAGTTTGATAACAGTTGTCTAATACAGTGACACTGGTAGAGAAAACCACTATAGACATTCACATAAGCAGCTCTCATCATCATCATCATCATCATTTATGGCATAAGACTTCTTTAATTATACTAAGTTTTTGAGCAGGTCTGCATTATACTTAATTATATAAGGGAGATGTACTTTTAGTAAAAAGTAGCTCTCCAATTTGAAAAGTACATCAACGTAGTATTAATACTTAGATTTAAAGGTGTTCTGGGATAAAAATAAATACATTCCCAGCAGCCATCTCCCTTTGCCTCTATCTTATTGCATATTTTGTCCTAATGTGCTTTCATATTTACATGTCACCATGTTTCCATTGGCTAAAGTCAGATGTCTGTCAAGCAAACTGACCAGTGACAGAATTGCTTTGTGAGGTTTACATCTTTATGACATCAAATGCTTCACATGAAAAATGCAGTTCATTGTCAAAAATCAGCTATATTAGGAGAGTGAGAATTGTGTTTTAGCATCAATTACACACTAAATATGCTGTCATTGTGTATTTTTAATGGATGTCTTTCAGTTTTAAAGATAGACAAACCGATAGATAGATAGATAGATAGATAGATAGATAGATAGACAGACAGACAGACTGATTTCAACTGGAAGCAGTGCCCACACATTGCTTAATTTTTGGTGGTTATTAAATAGTATGGGTAGGCAAGAAAAGTGCATATATCTTTTATTAGCATAAACTTACCCAAATGCGCTCTTGCATATTTAAGGCATTCAAAGTAATAATATTTCACAGCATTAATACAGTTATGTACTAGACTGGACAATGGTAAGCAGAGCCAGTACTTATATCAACCATGGCCTTATCTGTGTGAAGTTTGTATGTTCTCCCTGTGTTTGCGTGGGTTTCCTCCGGGTGCTGCGGTTTCCTCCCACACTCCAAAAAACATACTGTTAGGTTAATTGGCTGCTATCAAAATTGACCCTAGTCTCTCCCTCTCTCTCTGTGTGTGAGTGTGTGTCTATATTAGGGAATTTAGACTGTAAGCTCCAATAGGGTAGGGACTGATGTGAATGGGTTCTCTGTACAGCGCTGCGCTATTAGTGACACTATATAAATAAATGATAATGAGGATGATGATGATATGTGTTTACTATGCCTATACACATAGCAAGCTTCCACACTTGATTGGCAGATTAATGCATCATTATTGCTAAGTTTGATAACAGTTGTCTAATACAGTGACACTGGTAGAGAAAACCACTATAGACATTCACATAAGCAGCTCTCATCATCATCATCATCATCATTTATGGCATAAGACTTCTTTAATTATACTAAGTTTTTGAGCAGGTCTGCATTATACTTAATTATATAAGGGAGATGTACTTTTAGTAAAAAGTAGCTCTCCAATTTGAAAAGTACATCAACGTAGTATTAATACTTAGATTTAAAGGTGTTCTGGGATAAAAATAAATACATTCCCAGCAGCCATCTCCCTTTGCCTCTATCTTATTGCATATTTTGTCCTAATGTGCTTTCATATTTACATGTCACCATGTTTCCATTGGCTAAAGTCAGATGTCTGTCAAGCAAACTGACCAGTGACAGAATTGCTTTGTGAGGTTTACATCTTTATGACATCAAATGCTTCACATGAAAAATGCAGTTCATTGTCAAAAATCAGCTATATTAGGAGAGTGAGAATTGTGTTTTAGCATCAATTACACACTAAATATGCTGTCATTGTGTATTTTTAATGGATGTCTTTCAGTTTTAAAGATAGACAAACCGATAGATAGATAGATAGATAGATAGATAGATAGATAGATAGATAGATAGACAGACAGACAGACTGATTTCAACTGGAAGCAGTGCCCACACATTGCTTAATTTTTGGTGGTTATTAAATAGTATGGGTAGGCAAGAAAAGTGCATATATCTTTTATTAGCATAAACTTACCCAAATGCGCTCTTGCATATTTAAGGCATTCAAAGTAATAATATTTCACAGCATTAATACAGTTATGTACTAGACTGGACAATGGTAAGCAGAGCCAGTACTTATATCAACCATGGCCTTATCTGTGTGAAGTTTGTATGTTCTCCCTGTGTTTGCGTGGGTTTCCTCCGGGTGCTGCGGTTTCCTCCCACACTCCAAAAAACATACTGTTAGGTTAATTGGCTGCTATCAAAATTGACCCTAGTCTCTCCCTCTCTGTCTGTGTGTGAGTGTGTGTCTATATTAGGGAATTTAGACTGTAAGCTCCAATAGGGTAGGGACTGATGTGAATGGGTTCTCTGTACAGCGCTGCGCTATTAGTGACACTATATAAATAAATGATAATGAGGATGATGATGATATGTGTTTACTATGCCTATACACATAGCAAGCTTCCACACTTGATTGGCAGATTAATGCATCATTATTGCTAAGTTTGATAACAGTTGTCTAATACAGTGACACTGGTAGAGAAAACCACTATAGACATTCACATAAGCAGCTCTCATCATCATCATCATCATCATTTATGGCATAAGACTTCTTTAATTATACTAAGTTTTTGAGCAGGTCTGCATTATACTTAATTATATAAGGGAGATGTACTTTTAGTAAAAAGTAGCTCTCCAATTTGAAAAGTACATCAACGTAGTATTAATACTTAGATTTAAAGGTGTTCTGGGATAAAAATAAATACATTCCCAGCAGCCATCTCCCTTTGCCTCTATCTTATTGCATATTTTGTCCTAATGTGCTTTCATATTTACATGTCACCATGTTTCCATTGGCTAAAGTCAGATGTCTGTCAAGCAAACTGACCAGTGACAGAATTGCTTTGTGAGGTTTACATCTTTATGACATCAAATGCTTCACATGAAAAATGCAGTTCATTGTCAAAAATCAGCTATATTAGGAGAGTGAGAATTGTGTTTTAGCATCAATTACACACTAAATATGCTGTCATTGTGTATTTTTAATGGATGTCTTTCAGTTTTAAAGATAGACAAACCGATAGATAGATAGATAGATAGATAGATAGATAGATAGATAGATAGATAGATAGATAGACAGACAGACAGACTGATTTCAACTGGAAGCAGTGCCCACACATTGCTTAATTTTTGGTGGTTATTAAATAGTATGGGTAGGCAAGAAAAGTGCATATATCTTTTATTAGCATAAACTTACCCAAATGCGCTCTTGCATATTTAAGGCATTCAAAGTAATAATATTTCACAGCATTAATACAGTTATGTACTAGACTGGACAATGGTAAGCAGAGCCAGTACTTATATCAACCATGGCCTTATCTGTGTGAAGTTTGTATGTTCTCCCTGTGTTTGCGTGGGTTTCCTCCGGGTGCTGCGGTTTCCTCCCACACTCCAAAAAACATACTGTTAGGTTAATTGGCTGCTATCAAAATTGACCCTAGTCTCTCCCTCTCTCTCTGTGTGTGAGTGTGTGTCTATATTAGGGAATTTAGACTGTAAGCTCCAATAGGGTAGGGACTGATGTGAATGGGTTCTCTGTACAGCGCTGCGCTATTAGTGACACTATATAAATAAATGATAATGAGGATGATGATGATATGTGTTTACTATGCCTATACACATAGCAAGCTTCCACACTTGATTGGCAGATTAATGCATCATTATTGCTAAGTTTGATAACAGTTGTCTAATACAGTGACACTGGTAGAGAAAACCACTATAGACATTCACATAAGCAGCTCTCATCATCATCATCATCATCATTTATGGCATAAGACTTCTTTAATTATACTAAGTTTTTGAGCAGGTCTGCATTATACTTAATTATATAAGGGAGATGTACTTTTAGTAAAAAGTAGCTCTCCAATTTGAAAAGTACATCAACGTAGTATTAATACTTAGATTTAAAGGTGTTCTGGGATAAAAATAAATACATTCCCAGCAGCCATCTCCCTTTGCCTCTATCTTATTGCATATTTTGTCCTAATGTGCTTTCATATTTACATGTCACCATGTTTCCATTGGCTAAAGTCAGATGTCTGTCAAGCAAACTGACCAGTGACAGAATTGCTTTGTGAGGTTTACATCTTTATGACATCAAATGCTTCACATGAAAAATGCAGTTCATTGTCAAAAATCAGCTATATTAGGAGAGTGAGAATTGTGTTTTAGCATCAATTACACACTAAATATGCTGTCATTGTGTATTTTTAATGGATGTCTTTCAGTTTTAAAGATAGACAAACCGATAGATAGATAGATAGATAGATAGATAGATAGATAGATAGATAGATAGATAGACAGACAGACAGACTGATTTCAACTGGAAGCAGTGCCCACACATTGCTTAATTTTTGGTGGTTATTAAATAGTATGGGTAGGCAAGAAAAGTGCATATATCTTTTATTAGCATAAACTTACCCAAATGCGCTCTTGCATATTTAAGGCATTCAAAGTAATAATATTTCACAGCATTAATACAGTTATGTACTAGACTGGACAATGGTAAGCAGAGCCAGTACTTATATCAACCATGGCCTTATCTGTGTGAAGTTTGTATGTTCTCCCTGTGTTTGCGTGGGTTTCCTCCGGGTGCTGCGGTTTCCTCCCACACTCCAAAAAACATACTGTTAGGTTAATTGGCTGCTATCAAAATTGACCCTAGTCTCTCCCTCTCTGTCTGTGTGTGAGTGTGTGTCTATATTAGGGAATTTAGACTGTAAGCTCCAATAGGGTAGGGACTGATGTGAATGGGTTCTCTGTACAGCGCTGCGCTATTAGTGACACTATATAAATAAATGATAATGAGGATGATGATGATATGTGTTTACTATGCCTATACACATAGCAAGCTTCCACACTTGATTGGCAGATTAATGCATCATTATTGCTAAGTTTGATAACAGTTGTCTAATACAGTGACACTGGTAGAGAAAACCACTATAGACATTCACATAAGCAGCTCTCATCATCATCATCATCATCATTTATGGCATAAGACTTCTTTAATTATACTAAGTTTTTGAGCAGGTCTGCATTATACTTAATTATATAAGGGAGATGTACTTTTAGTAAAAAGTAGCTCTCCAATTTGAAAAGTACATCAACGTAGTATTAATACTTAGATTTAAAGGTGTTCTGGGATAAAAATAAATACATTCCCAGCAGCCATCTCCCTTTGCCTCTATCTTATTGCATATTTTGTCCTAATGTGCTTTCATATTTACATGTCACCATGTTTCCATTGGCTAAAGTCAGATGTCTGTCAAGCAAACTGACCAGTGACAGAATTGCTTTGTGAGGTTTACATCTTTATGACATCAAATGCTTCACATGAAAAATGCAGTTCATTGTCAAAAATCAGCTATATTAGGAGAGTGAGAATTGTGTTTTAGCATCAATTACACACTAAATATGCTGTCATTGTGTATTTTTAATGGATGTCTTTCAGTTTTAAAGATAGACAAACCGATAGATAGATAGATAGATAGATAGATAGATAGATAGATAGATAGATAGATAGATAGACAGACAGACAGACTGATTTCAACTGGAAGCAGTGCCCACACATTGCTTAATTTTTGGTGGTTATTAAATAGTATGGGTAGGCAAGAAAAGTGCATATATCTTTTATTAGCATAAACTTACCCAAATGCGCTCTTGCATATTTAAGGCATTCAAAGTAATAATATTTCACAGCATTAATACAGTTATGTACTAGACTGGACAATGGTAAGCAGAGCCAGTACTTATATCAACCATGGCCTTATCTGTGTGAAGTTTGTATGTTCTCCCTGTGTTTGCGTGGGTTTCCTCCGGGTGCTGCGGTTTCCTCCCACACTCCAAAAAACATACTGTTAGGTTAATTGGCTGCTATCAAAATTGACCCTAGTCTCTCCCTCTCTCTCTGTGTGTGAGTGTGTGTCTATATTAGGGAATTTAGACTGTAAGCTCCAATAGGGTAGGGACTGATGTGAATGGGTTCTCTGTACAGCGCTGCGCTATTAGTGACACTATATAAATAAATGATAATGAGGATGATGATGATATGTGTTTACTATGCCTATACACATAGCAAGCTTCCACACTTGATTGGCAGATTAATGCATCATTATTGCTAAGTTTGATAACAGTTGTCTAATACAGTGACACTGGTAGAGAAAACCACTATAGACATTCACATAAGCAGCTCTCATCATCATCATCATCATCATTTATGGCATAAGACTTCTTTAATTATACTAAGTTTTTGAGCAGGTCTGCATTATACTTAATTATATAAGGGAGATGTACTTTTAGTAAAAAGTAGCTCTCCAATTTGAAAAGTACATCAACGTAGTATTAATACTTAGATTTAAAGGTGTTCTGGGATAAAAATAAATACATTCCCAGCAGCCATCTCCCTTTGCCTCTATCTTATTGCATATTTTGTCCTAATGTGCTTTCATATTTACATGTCACCATGTTTCCATTGGCTAAAGTCAGATGTCTGTCAAGCAAACTGACCAGTGACAGAATTGCTTTGTGAGGTTTACATCTTTATGACATCAAATGCTTCACATGAAAAATGCAGTTCATTGTCAAAAATCAGCTATATTAGGAGAGTGAGAATTGTGTTTTAGCATCAATTACACACTAAATATGCTGTCATTGTGTATTTTTAATGGATGTCTTTCAGTTTTAAAGATAGACAAACCGATAGATAGATAGATAGATAGATAGATAGATAGATAGATAGATAGATAGACAGACAGACAGACTGATTTCAACTGGAAGCAGTGCCCACACATTGCTTAATTTTTGGTGGTTATTAAATAGTATGGGTAGGCAAGAAAAGTGCATATATCTTTTATTAGCATAAACTTACCCAAATGCGCTCTTGCATATTTAAGGCATTCAAAGTAATAATATTTCACAGCATTAATACAGTTATGTACTAGACTGGACAATGGTAAGCAGAGCCAGTACTTATATCAACCATGGCCTTATCTGTGTGAAGTTTGTATGTTCTCCCTGTGTTTGCGTGGGTTTCCTCCGGGTGCTGCGGTTTCCTCCCACACTCCAAAAAACATACTGTTAGGTTAATTGGCTGCTATCAAAATTGACCCTAGTCTCTCCCTCTCTGTCTGTGTGTGAGTGTGTGTCTATATTAGGGAATTTAGACTGTAAGCTCCAATAGGGTAGGGACTGATGTGAATGGGTTCTCTGTACAGCGCTGCGCTATTAGTGACACTATATAAATAAATGATAATGAGGATGATGATGATATGTGTTTACTATGCCTATACACATAGCAAGCTTCCACACTTGATTGGCAGATTAATGCATCATTATTGCTAAGTTTGATAACAGTTGTCTAATACAGTGACACTGGTAGAGAAAACCACTATAGACATTCACATAAGCAGCTCTCATCATCATCATCATCATCATTTATGGCATAAGACTTCTTTAATTATACTAAGTTTTTGAGCAGGTCTGCATTATACTTAATTATATAAGGGAGATGTACTTTTAGTAAAAAGTAGCTCTCCAATTTGAAAAGTACATCAACGTAGTATTAATACTTAGATTTAAAGGTGTTCTGGGATAAAAATAAATACATTCCCAGCAGCCATCTCCCTTTGCCTCTATCTTATTGCATATTTTGTCCTAATGTGCTTTCATATTTACATGTCACCATGTTTCCATTGGCTAAAGTCAGATGTCTGTCAAGCAAACTGACCAGTGACAGAATTGCTTTGTGAGGTTTACATCTTTATGACATCAAATGCTTCACATGAAAAATGCAGTTCATTGTCAAAAATCAGCTATATTAGGAGAGTGAGAATTGTGTTTTAGCATCAATTACACACTAAATATGCTGTCATTGTGTATTTTTAATGGATGTCTTTCAGTTTTAAAGATAGACAAACCGATAGATAGATAGATAGATAGATAGATAGATAGATAGATAGATAGATAGATAGACAGACAGACAGACTGATTTCAACTGGAAGCAGTGCCCACACATTGCTTAATTTTTGGTGGTTATTAAATAGTATGGGTAGGCAAGAAAAGTGCATATATCTTTTATTAGCATAAACTTACCCAAATGCGCTCTTGCATATTTAAGGCATTCAAAGTAATAATATTTCACAGCATTAATACAGTTATGTACTAGACTGGACAATGGTAAGCAGAGCCAGTACTTATATCAACCATGGCCTTATCTGTGTGAAGTTTGTATGTTCTCCCTGTGTTTGCGTGGGTTTCCTCCGGGTGCTGCGGTTTCCTCCCACACTCCAAAAAACATACTGTTAGGTTAATTGGCTGCTATCAAAATTGACCCTAGTCTCTCCCTCTCTCTCTGTGTGTGAGTGTGTGTCTATATTAGGGAATTTAGACTGTAAGCTCCAATAGGGTAGGGACTGATGTGAATGGGTTCTCTGTACAGCGCTGCGCTATTAGTGACACTATATAAATAAATGATAATGAGGATGATGATGATATGTGTTTACTATGCCTATACACATAGCAAGCTTCCACACTTGATTGGCAGATTAATGCATCATTATTGCTAAGTTTGATAACAGTTGTCTAATACAGTGACACTGGTAGAGAAAACCACTATAGACATTCACATAAGCAGCTCTCATCATCATCATCATCATCATTTATGGCATAAGACTTCTTTAATTATACTAAGTTTTTGAGCAGGTCTGCATTATACTTAATTATATAAGGGAGATGTACTTTTAGTAAAAAGTAGCTCTCCAATTTGAAAAGTACATCAACGTAGTATTAATACTTAGATTTAAAGGTGTTCTGGGATAAAAATAAATACATTCCCAGCAGCCATCTCCCTTTGCCTCTATCTTATTGCATATTTTGTCCTAATGTGCTTTCATATTTACATGTCACCATGTTTCCATTGGCTAAAGTCAGATGTCTGTCAAGCAAACTGACCAGTGACAGAATTGCTTTGTGAGGTTTACATCTTTATGACATCAAATGCTTCACATGAAAAATGCAGTTCATTGTCAAAAATCAGCTATATTAGGAGAGTGAGAATTGTGTTTTAGCATCAATTACACACTAAATATGCTGTCATTGTGTATTTTTAATGGATGTCTTTCAGTTTTAAAGATAGACAAACCGATAGATAGATAGATAGATAGATAGATAGATAGATAGATAGATAGATAGATAGACAGACAGACAGACTGATTTCAACTGGAAGCAGTGCCCACACATTGCTTAATTTTTGGTGGTTATTAAATAGTATGGGTAGGCAAGAAAAGTGCATATATCTTTTATTAGCATAAACTTACCCAAATGCGCTCTTGCATATTTAAGGCATTCAAAGTAATAATATTTCACAGCATTAATACAGTTATGTACTAGACTGGACAATGGTAAGCAGAGCCAGTACTTATATCAACCATGGCCTTATCTGTGTGAAGTTTGTATGTTCTCCCTGTGTTTGCGTGGGTTTCCTCCGGGTGCTGCGGTTTCCTCCCACACTCCAAAAAACATACTGTTAGGTTAATTGGCTGCTATCAAAATTGACCCTAGTCTCTCCCTCTCTCTCTGTGTGTGAGTGTGTGTCTATATTAGGGAATTTAGACTGTAAGCTCCAATAGGGTAGGGACTGATGTGAATGGGTTCTCTGTACAGCGCTGCGCTATTAGTGACACTATATAAATAAATGATAATGAGGATGATGATGATATGTGTTTACTATGCCTATACACATAGCAAGCTTCCACACTTGATTGGCAGATTAATGCATCATTATTGCTAAGTTTGATAACAGTTGTCTAATACAGTGACACTGGTAGAGAAAACCACTATAGACATTCACATAAGCAGCTCTCATCATCATCATCATCATCATTTATGGCATAAGACTTCTTTAATTATACTAAGTTTTTGAGCAGGTCTGCATTATACTTAATTATATAAGGGAGATGTACTTTTAGTAAAAAGTAGCTCTCCAATTTGAAAAGTACATCAACGTAGTATTAATACTTAGATTTAAAGGTGTTCTGGGATAAAAATAAATACATTCCCAGCAGCCATCTCCCTTTGCCTCTATCTTATTGCATATTTTGTCCTAATGTGCTTTCATATTTACATGTCACCATGTTTCCATTGGCTAAAGTCAGATGTCTGTCAAGCAAACTGACCAGTGACAGAATTGCTTTGTGAGGTTTACATCTTTATGACATCAAATGCTTCACATGAAAAATGCAGTTCATTGTCAAAAATCAGCTATATTAGGAGAGTGAGAATTGTGTTTTAGCATCAATTACACACTAAATATGCTGTCATTGTGTATTTTTAATGGATGTCTTTCAGTTTTAAAGATAGACAAACCGATAGATAGATAGATAGATAGATAGATAGATAGATAGATAGATAGACAGACAGACAGACTGATTTCAACTGGAAGCAGTGCCCACACATTGCTTAATTTTTGGTGGTTATTAAATAGTATGGGTAGGCAAGAAAAGTGCATATATCTTTTATTAGCATAAACTTACCCAAATGCGCTCTTGCATATTTAAGGCATTCAAAGTAATAATATTTCACAGCATTAATACAGTTATGTACTAGACTGGACAATGGTAAGCAGAGCCAGTACTTATATCAACCATGGCCTTATCTGTGTGAAGTTTGTATGTTCTCCCTGTGTTTGCGTGGGTTTCCTCCGGGTGCTGCGGTTTCCTCCCACACTCCAAAAAACATACTGTTAGGTTAATTGGCTGCTATCAAAATTGACCCTAGTCTCTCCCTCTCTCTCTGTGTGTGAGTGTGTGTCTATATTAGGGAATTTAGACTGTAAGCTCCAATAGGGTAGGGACTGATGTGAATGGGTTCTCTGTACAGCGCTGCGCTATTAGTGACACTATATAAATAAATGATAATGAGGATGATGATGATATGTGTTTACTATGCCTATACACATAGCAAGCTTCCACACTTGATTGGCAGATTAATGCATCATTATTGCTAAGTTTGATAACAGTTGTCTAATACAGTGACACTGGTAGAGAAAACCACTATAGACATTCACATAAGCAGCTCTCATCATCATCATCATCATCATTTATGGCATAAGACTTCTTTAATTATACTAAGTTTTTGAGCAGGTCTGCATTATACTTAATTATATAAGGGAGATGTACTTTTAGTAAAAAGTAGCTCTCCAATTTGAAAAGTACATCAACGTAGTATTAATACTTAGATTTAAAGGTGTTCTGGGATAAAAATAAATACATTCCCAGCAGCCATCTCCCTTTGCCTCTATCTTATTGCATATTTTGTCCTAATGTGCTTTCATATTTACATGTCACCATGTTTCCATTGGCTAAAGTCAGATGTCTGTCAAGCAAACTGACCAGTGACAGAATTGCTTTGTGAGGTTTACATCTTTATGACATCAAATGCTTCACATGAAAAATGCAGTTCATTGTCAAAAATCAGCTATATTAGGAGAGTGAGAATTGTGTTTTAGCATCAATTACACACTAAATATGCTGTCATTGTGTATTTTTAATGGATGTCTTTCAGTTTTAAAGATAGACAAACCGATAGATAGATAGATAGATAGATAGATAGATAGATAGATAGATAGATAGATAGATAGATAGATAGACAGACAGACAGACTGATTTCAACTGGAAGCAGTGCCCACACATTGCTTAATTTTTGGTGGTTATTAAATAGTATGGGTAGGCAAGAAAAGTGCATATATCTTTTATTAGCATAAACTTACCCAAATGCGCTCTTGCATATTTAAGGCATTCAAAGTAATAATATTTCACAGCATTAATACAGTTATGTACTAGACTGGACAATGGTAAGCAGAGCCAGTACTTATATCAACCATGGCCTTATCTGTGTGAAGTTTGTATGTTCTCCCTGTGTTTGCGTGGGTTTCCTCCGGGTGCTGCGGTTTCCTCCCACACTCCAAAAAACATACTGTTAGGTTAATTGGCTGCTATCAAAATTGACCCTAGTCTCTCCCTCTCTGTCTGTGTGTGAGTGTGTGTCTATATTAGGGAATTTAGACTGTAAGCTCCAATAGGGTAGGGACTGATGTGAATGGGTTCTCTGTACAGCGCTGCGCTATTAGTGACACTATATAAATAAATGATAATGAGGATGATGATGATATGTGTTTACTATGCCTATACACATAGCAAGCTTCCACACTTGATTGGCAGATTAATGCATCATTATTGCTAAGTTTGATAACAGTTGTCTAATACAGTGACACTGGTAGAGAAAACCACTATAGACATTCACATAAGCAGCTCTCATCATCATCATCATCATCATTTATGGCATAAGACTTCTTTAATTATACTAAGTTTTTGAGCAGGTCTGCATTATACTTAATTATATAAGGGAGATGTACTTTTAGTAAAAAGTAGCTCTCCAATTTGAAAAGTACATCAACGTAGTATTAATACTTAGATTTAAAGGTGTTCTGGGATAAAAATAAATACATTCCCAGCAGCCATCTCCCTTTGCCTCTATCTTATTGCATATTTTGTCCTAATGTGCTTTCATATTTACATGTCACCATGTTTCCATTGGCTAAAGTCAGATGTCTGTCAAGCAAACTGACCAGTGACAGAATTGCTTTGTGAGGTTTACATCTTTATGACATCAAATGCTTCACATGAAAAATGCAGTTCATTGTCAAAAATCAGCTATATTAGGAGAGTGAGAATTGTGTTTTAGCATCAATTACACACTAAATATGCTGTCATTGTGTATTTTTAATGGATGTCTTTCAGTTTTAAAGATAGACAAACCGATAGATAGATAGATAGATAGATAGATAGATAGATAGATAGATAGATAGATAGATAGATAGACAGACAGACAGACTGATTTCAACTGGAAGCAGTGCCCACACATTGCTTAATTTTTGGTGGTTATTAAATAGTATGGGTAGGCAAGAAAAGTGCATATATCTTTTATTAGCATAAACTTACCCAAATGCGCTCTTGCATATTTAAGGCATTCAAAGTAAT
Source organism: Mixophyes fleayi (assembly GCF_038048845.1). Lineage (NCBI taxonomy): Eukaryota > Metazoa > Chordata > Amphibia > Anura > Limnodynastidae > Mixophyes > Mixophyes fleayi. The sequence goes on along the minus strand of NW_027446953.1, from coordinate 4,260 downwards.
AATATTTCACAGCATTAATACAGTTATGTACTAGACTGGACAATGGTAAGCAGAGCCAGTACTTATATCAACCATGGCCTTATCTGTGTGAAGTTTGTATGTTCTCCCTGTGTTTGCGTGGGTTTCCTCCGGGTGCTGCGGTTTCCTCCCACACTCCAAAAAACATACTGTTAGGTTAATTGGCTGCTATCAAAATTGACCCTAGTCTCTCCCTCTCTGTCTGTGTGTGAGTGTGTGTCTATATTAGGGAATTTAGACTGTAAGCTCCAATAGGGTAGGGACTGATGTGAATGGGTTCTCTGTACAGCGCTGCGCTATTAGTGACACTATATAAATAAATGATAATGAGGATGATGATGATATGTGTTTACTATGCCTATACACATAGCAAGCTTCCACACTTGATTGGCAGATTAATGCATCATTATTGCTAAGTTTGATAACAGTTGTCTAATACAGTGACACTGGTAGAGAAAACCACTATAGACATTCACATAAGCAGCTCTCATCATCATCATCATCATCATTTATGGCATAAGACTTCTTTAATTATACTAAGTTTTTGAGCAGGTCTGCATTATACTTAATTATATAAGGGAGATGTACTTTTAGTAAAAAGTAGCTCTCCAATTTGAAAAGTACATCAACGTAGTATTAATACTTAGATTTAAAGGTGTTCTGGGATAAAAATAAATACATTCCCAGCAGCCATCTCCCTTTGCCTCTATCTTATTGCATATTTTGTCCTAATGTGCTTTCATATTTACATGTCACCATGTTTCCATTGGCTAAAGTCAGATGTCTGTCAAGCAAACTGACCAGTGACAGAATTGCTTTGTGAGGTTTACATCTTTATGACATCAAATGCTTCACATGAAAAATGCAGTTCATTGTCAAAAATCAGCTATATTAGGAGAGTGAGAATTGTGTTTTAGCATCAATTACACACTAAATATGCTGTCATTGTGTATTTTTAATGGATGTCTTTCAGTTTTAAAGATAGACAAACCGATAGATAGATAGATAGATAGATAGATAGATAGATAGATAGATAGATAGATAGATAGACAGACAGACAGACTGATTTCAACTGGAAGCAGTGCCCACACATTGCTTAATTTTTGGTGGTTATTAAATAGTATGGGTAGGCAAGAAAAGTGCATATATCTTTTATTAGCATAAACTTACCCAAATGCGCTCTTGCATATTTAAGGCATTCAAAGTAATAATATTTCACAGCATTAATACAGTTATGTACTAGACTGGACAATGGTAAGCAGAGCCAGTACTTATATCAACCATGGCCTTATCTGTGTGAAGTTTGTATGTTCTCCCTGTGTTTGCGTGGGTTTCCTCCGGGTGCTGCGGTTTCCTCCCACACTCCAAAAAACATACTGTTAGGTTAATTGGCTGCTATCAAAATTGACCCTAGTCTCTCCCTCTCTCTCTGTGTGTGAGTGTGTGTCTATATTAGGGAATTTAGACTGTAAGCTCCAATAGGGTAGGGACTGATGTGAATGGGTTCTCTGTACAGCGCTGCGCTATTAGTGACACTATATAAATAAATGATAATGAGGATGATGATGATATGTGTTTACTATGCCTATACACATAGCAAGCTTCCACACTTGATTGGCAGATTAATGCATCATTATTGCTAAGTTTGATAACAGTTGTCTAATACAGTGACACTGGTAGAGAAAACCACTATAGACATTCACATAAGCAGCTCTCATCATCATCATCATCATCATTTATGGCATAAGACTTCTTTAATTATACTAAGTTTTTGAGCAGGTCTGCATTATACTTAATTATATAAGGGAGATGTACTTTTAGTAAAAAGTAGCTCTCCAATTTGAAAAGTACATCAACGTAGTATTAATACTTAGATTTAAAGGTGTTCTGGGATAAAAATAAATACATTCCCAGCAGCCATCTCCCTTTGCCTCTATCTTATTGCATATTTTGTCCTAATGTGCTTTCATATTTACATGTCACCATGTTTCCATTGGCTAAAGTCAGATGTCTGTCAAGCAAACTGACCAGTGACAGAATTGCTTTGTGAGGTTTACATCTTTATGACATCAAATGCTTCACATGAAAAATGCAGTTCATTGTCAAAAATCAGCTATATTAGGAGAGTGAGAATTGTGTTTTAGCATCAATTACACACTAAATATGCTGTCATTGTGTATTTTTAATGGATGTCTTTCAGTTTTAAAGATAGACAAACCGATAGATAGATAGATAGATAGATAGATAGATAGATAGATAGATAGATAGATAGATAGATAGATAGACAGACAGACAGACTGATTTCAACTGGAAGCAGTGCCCACACATTGCTTAATTTTTGGTGGTTATTAAATAGTATGGGTAGGCAAGAAAAGTGCATATATCTTTTATTAGCATAAACTTACCCAAATGCGCTCTTGCATATTTAAGGCATTCAAAGTAATAATATTTCACAGCATTAATACAGTTATGTACTAGACTGGACAATGGTAAGCAGAGCCAGTACTTATATCAACCATGGCCTTATCTGTGTGAAGTTTGTATGTTCTCCCTGTGTTTGCGTGGGTTTCCTCCGGGTGCTGCGGTTTCCTCCCACACTCCAAAAAACATACTGTTAGGTTAATTGGCTGCTATCAAAATTGACCCTAGTCTCTCCCTCTCTCTCTGTGTGTGAGTGTGTGTCTATATTAGGGAATTTAGACTGTAAGCTCCAATAGGGTAGGGACTGATGTGAATGGGTTCTCTGTACAGCGCTGCGCTATTAGTGACACTATATAAATAAATGATAATGAGGATGATGATGATATGTGTTTACTATGCCTATACACATAGCAAGCTTCCACACTTGATTGGCAGATTAATGCATCATTATTGCTAAGTTTGATAACAGTTGTCTAATACAGTGACACTGGTAGAGAAAACCACTATAGACATTCACATAAGCAGCTCTCATCATCATCATCATCATCATTTATGGCATAAGACTTCTTTAATTATACTAAGTTTTTGAGCAGGTCTGCATTATACTTAATTATATAAGGGAGATGTACTTTTAGTAAAAAGTAGCTCTCCAATTTGAAAAGTACATCAACGTAGTATTAATACTTAGATTTAAAGGTGTTCTGGGATAAAAATAAATACATTCCCAGCAGCCATCTCCCTTTGCCTCTATCTTATTGCATATTTTGTCCTAATGTGCTTTCATATTTACATGTCACCATGTTTCCATTGGCTAAAGTCAGATGTCTGTCAAGCAAACTGACCAGTGACAGAATTGCTTTGTGAGGTTTACATCTTTATGACATCAAATGCTTCACATGAAAAATGCAGTTCATTGTCAAAAATCAGCTATATTAGGAGAGTGAGAATTGTGTTTTAGCATCAATTACACACTAAATATGCTGTCATTGTGTATTTTTAATGGATGTCTTTCAGTTTTAAAGATAGACAAACCGATAGATAGATAGATAGATAGATAGATAGATAGATAGATAGATAGATAGATAGATAGATAGATAGACAGACAGACAGACTGATTTCAACTGGAAGCAGTGCCCACACATTGCTTAATTTTTGGTGGTTATTAAATAGTATGGGTAGGCAAGAAAAGTGCATATATCTTTTATTAGCATAAACTTACCCAAATGCGCTCTTGCATATTTAAGGCATTCAAAGTAATAATATTTCACAGCATTAATACAGTTATGTACTAGACTGGACAATGGTAAGCAGAGCCAGTACTTATATCAACCATGGCCTTATCTGTGTGAAGTTTGTATGTTCTCCCTGTGTTTGCGTGGGTTTCCTCCGGGTGCTGCGGTTTCCTCCCACACTCCAAAAAACATACTGTTAGGTTAATTGGCTGCTATCAAAATTGACCCTAGTCTCTCCCTCTCTGTCTGTGTGTGAGTGTGTGTCTATATTAGGGAATTTAGACTGTAAGCTCCAATAGGGTAGGGACTGATGTGAATGGGTTCTCTGTACAGCGCTGCGCTATTAGTGACACTATATAAATAAATGATAATGAGGATGATGATGATATGTGTTTACTATGCCTATACACATAGCAAGCTTCCACACTTGATTGGCAGATTAATGCATCATTATTGCTAAGTTTGATAACAGTTGTCTAATACAGTGACACTGGTAGAGAAAACCACTATAGACATTCACATAAGCAGCTCTCATCATCATCATCATCATCATTTATGGCATAAGACTTCTTTAATTATACTAAGTTTT